>NC_133134.1:143874903-144497245 GCF_048418815.1 Hemitrygon akajei | reverse complement strand
CAGCTGCCAGAAATAGGTTGGCATGGTAGCATAGTAGATAGCTCAATGCTTTACAGTACAGATGACCCAGCTTCAATTCGCACCACTGGGAATTGTTTATCCATTCTTCCTATGACTGCGTAGGTTTCTTCCAGGTGCTCCAGTTTCTTCCCACTGTCCAAAGATGTACCAGTTGGTAGATAATTGGTCATTGTAAATTATCCTGTGATTAGGCTAGGACTAAAAATCAGGGGATTGCTGGGTGGCTTGGCTTGAAGGGCTGGAGGGCCTATTCCACACTGTATCCCAGTAAGCAAAAAAAAAAAGCACACATGAGGAAGTCTGCAGATGCTGGAAATTCAAGTAACACACACAAACTGCTGGTGGAACGCAGCAGGTCAGGCAGTATCTATAGGGAGAAGAGCTGTCGACGATTCAGGCTTTGTGTGAACAAGTTGGCCCTCATTTTCCCTTTCAAGATACACCAATGCCCTCATGTTTAGTACCTCCTCTCTGAGTACACCCTGTCCATGCTTGTCATGACCTTATGTACCTCTATCAGATCATCCCTCCATCTCCTACATAAAGTTGGAAACCATGCACCCTCTCTTTGTAACCCAGGCTCTCAAGTCTAGGTAACACTGAAGACAAGTTGCCTATTCCCATTTGCTTACAATCACAGACCAATTTTACTTTTATATAACATCTTTCAGGAATTCCAGTGCTTTATAGTCAGTTACATGAAATTTATAACTGAAAACATCTTTTAACCTAACCACTAGGGATACTGCTTGCTGAAAGAAAGAAAATGATGTTTAGTACCATTACTTTGACTATTTATTGTCAGAATCAAGAATATTAAGTTTAAGATTGGGTGTAAAGTAGTCAAGAGTCAGGCTATCATGTTTGGGATTGGGTGTAAATTGGTCAAAGGTCATGGTCAGAGATAGAGTTAAGGTTCAAGTTTGAAACCAGCAGAATAATTACATTCATGAAGTTTACATTTTCTCTTCTCCTTTCTTTGCTTGAGCTATGATGTATTTTTTTCCACACTGTTTCCATTGGTTTTTGTCCAGTTACAATTACCATAAGGTTATGCAGGAGTTCAGTTTAGATTTAGCACATGAGCCAGGTCCCTGACAGATGTTTATCTGAAAGTTCGTGCTGTAGGCCATTTTCAGATGAATATTAAGGTTTATGTGTTATTTTAGAGAATTATGTATTAAAGTTTGTTTTGGGGTTAAGAATTGTTTTTGCATTGGAGATTCATTTTAAGATTGAATATTGAAGATATTTTCTGTTATTTAGGGTAGGTAGTTCAGCGATGGGCATTGTTTAATTAATGGGGAGCTTTAGGATTGCAGGCTTTCTTAGTGTTGGTAGTTTTATTAACATTTGGGATTGTTTTAGGTTTGCAGGATACTTCAGCATTAGGGATTGTTTTAAGGTTGGAGATGCCATGGTATTCTGTTTCAATGGCAATAGAAATATAGGCACGTGTTCTGGTGATTCTGTTGCTGATGTAATTTTGTTTCTCTCTGTAGATGCTCCCTTGGGTGTTTGCGTGCATAAGCATGCACTAGAGTTGTGATCAATAATGTAGAAGTTGCACTTAAGACCATGTGGTTAGGCTAGGATTTCTGGAGGTACTCAATCGGAAATAAGCAACCCACAAGTTATAGATCTAATCATGTATTTTCCATTTTTATGAATACACTAGAAATTGTCATTACTGGTTTTCCTCTGATGGTAGTATTGCAAGTGCTATGATTGTTGTCAGATGTGCAGTCAACAGGACTGAGCAAACTTGATACAAGCCCTTAATAGCAATTTAACTTGTAGCAGGGCATGGTGACACCCCACCTGGAAAATTGTGTACAGGTCTGGTCTCTGTATCTAAGAAAATATTTACTTGCAGTGGAGTTGAGATTTACCAGACTGATTCCTGAGACGGAGAGTTTTTCCTGTGAGGTGGATTTAATTGGATTGAGTTTATACTTTCTTGCATTTGAAAGAATAAGAGTTGTCATCATTGAAACATACTAACTTCTTAACAAGCTAGAGGGCGGGATGATGTTTATATGGTCTAGTATGTCAAGAATTAGGAGTCACGGTCTCAAATAAGGATGTTAGTTAGCCTTGATTTAGGACCTAGATGAGAAGTATATTCTTCGGCAACAGGTGGTGAATATTTTCAAGAGACTGTACTAGCACAGTCATGGAGAATAATCAAGATAGAGATTGAAAGCTTTTTAGAAATTAATCGAATAAAACAAAAGGGAATAAGGGAAGGAGGTGGGTGCTGAGGAAAAATATCAGCATTAAAGTAACAATAGAGATTTTAATCAAATAGCAATTCAGATGTAAAGGACTGATAGGCCTATTTGAGCCTCTATTTTTTAAGAATGTTTTTGCACTTTCAACCTGAAACATACTTCTCTCCATTAACCACCGTCTATCTGGTGTCGAGGTATAATTGTTTCCAGCACGATTGACACAGTCTATTGTCTGATCTCCATAAATGATACGAAACACTTGACAGATTAGAGCACAATATTCTTCAGCTGAATCCTGAATTTAAAAAAACACAAATAGAGATGATTAATCTCAGAGTGCATCGGCAGAAAGTGCTGATAAAACTCATCATTACTGGTGTGACAAGAAGTGCTCACTCTGCTGTCCACTGCAAGTATCACAAGGTTGCAGTACGTTTCCGAACTGGGCACAGCTTCCTGTGTATCAAGCAGAGCTCCAGTTGTTTGTCTCCGCTCCAGACTGCCACTAGCAGCAACAGCAGCCACCCCAAGACCTAGCAGGAGATACATAATTATAACATTCATGTAACCAAGTCTAAATTACGGACTTTTCCATAATATGAAAATATTAAAGGGTTGACAAAACTCAAGAGCAATTTCAAAAGAAAACCTGGTGGATCAAATTGAAGAACACTTGAGAAGCAATTTGTTGTTTTTAATATTCATTGGAAAAGATAAAAGCTCAGTTGTGTGTATTGCTCAACAGTTCCACAACAATGTATTGAGATAGTGTCACCAAATATTATAGGAAAGCTCAAGTAATTTATTAATGTCATTTTAACCTTGAGAATGGTTACATCCATGGAACATCTTGCAGTCATTTGTTTTATCTAATGCAGCTGCAGGGGACGTTTAAAGCTTCTTCCAGCAAGTTAATTTTACACTCAGATACCAAGTACCAGAGAGCAGAGCAAATGATTAAATAATGTGAGTTGAATTGGACAGATGGTATCATGAGTGATTTGAGCTGAAATGTTGTTGGATTATAAGTTTCATATTACATGTGGTTCAGTTTGCTTCATAAACATTAGTACAAAAAACTTATTAATCTAAATTAAACACCCAAATTAACTGAAGGCATGACTACATGGTTCAGACCATATTAATTAACATTATATTTAAATTTACGTAACACTATTTAACTTTATGAATAAGGAAGAAACTAAATTGAATGTTAAT
The DNA here is from genome assembly GCF_048418815.1 of Hemitrygon akajei. Classification (NCBI taxonomy): domain Eukaryota; kingdom Metazoa; phylum Chordata; class Chondrichthyes; order Myliobatiformes; family Dasyatidae; genus Hemitrygon; species Hemitrygon akajei. The sequence goes on along the minus strand of NC_133134.1, from coordinate 144,493,772 downwards.
ATAGAGATCTAGCAGATAAATATTTTTGCTTGTTAACAATTCCTTTTTGTCCTGTCACTAGGCTTTGGAGGTATAGAGGTTTGGATGTTACAAATATTTACTAGATGCAAGATTTTCAAAGCAAATTAGAAATCAAAGGGACCACTGTTTATGAAGATCAAGCACACTGCAGAAGCTGGAATTCTGAAATAAAAACAGAAAATGCTGGAAGCACTTAGCACATCAGTGGAAAGGTAAAGAGAGTTAACATTTCAAATCAGAAGAATTTCTTGTGGTGTGGAATATTCTTCATTTTGGGGATCCAATACTATGACCATATGGATAGTGGTTTGAGAAAACCCCGCCAAAATGCTGAGTAAATTTTGGCTCCACTGCTGGCCCTCAGCTGCATCTTCAGAGAAGACCAATCTAATTGCCTCAGAATGGCATATTATTCATAGATTATCATCCTGTTGGTACCTACTGGCAAATTTGTATTTTGATACTTGAGTTACAATTGCCAAAATTCTTTGAGTCATAGGATCATTAAGATGGAGGCTATTCTTCCCATCAGCAATGAGTTCCAGTTAATTTCACATGGAAAATAATCCTTTCCTTAGGACTTAAAAGTTGCTGACTAAACTATGATAATACCAGTCTCTTGTGAGGAGAAAGATTCTGACCATGGAATTAATCACTTCAGGCATGCATAATTTCTGAACTTCAGTAGGCGTACCTGACTCCGATACTTGAAAGTTTTCTAGGATTATCTCAGTTTTGTTATTGTGTAAAGTTAAATGAGTTAGAATTCTCACACTGAATATATTTAAATGAATAAACATACCTGTTTTGAGAATGAGTAGATGCAATGCATCATCCCTGACATAAGATACAGCAGCAATCTCATGAGTTGGGATTCTCAGGATCAGCTCTTCATTATCCCTCCAGGTCAAGAGCAGACAGCGTGCAGACAAACTCAGAATGGTGTCCTGTTCTGAGGTTGTTTGCAAAGGCAGTTGTTTTTGTTGCTGTAAAAAGGATTCTGAATATTTCAATTATTCTTCATAATTTTTATCCTCTTGCTGTATACACTTTTTCATAAACCCTCTTTACACCTAAAGACAAAATACTTTGAGCTGATGAATAAACTGTTTTGTAAAACAGAACTGATGGAAATTCATTTGAAATAAATATGAGCAATTTCTGTACATTGCAGGTTGACCAATGATTTTCGGGCTCCCTTGGTTCCTGAGCTTTGCCAGATTAACGTTTCTGCCGGATTAAAAGAAGCCATGCAATAATAATGGCAAAAGTAGAAGCTTAAAAAGGATTATTAATTAAACACAAATTAAATGTAAATTTATTACTTACTGTGCTTACAAAGAATGTTGCTTCTTAGTTATCTTTTTAAACACTTCATCCAGGCAAAGTTGTTTCATGTACTTTTATCTCTCCCTGTGCAATTTTTCTTGCATCAAATAAAAATTCATTAGCTTTCGTTCCATCACGAAGGCATGTTTCCCTATCCCCTTGAAGTTACCTAACAACTCAATTAATATGTCAATAATAAATCTTTCAGTTTCATCTGTTTCATTATCATCTCTGCCATCTTCATCACTTGCAGTGTTTTAAATCAGCATTCAGATCACTGTCTGCAATTTTCGAGTCCGTAAGGTGATGCACAACAGGTAATTCATCGTCAACTATCATCCACTCATGTAGATTTTCTTCATTAAGACTACTTGCTATATCTTTGAATACAGGTCCTGTAACACTTTTTGCATACGTAAGCAAATCATAAACAACTGCTTTCTCCTTTGAATCATGAAGTCCTGTAAAATCATTGTCAAGCTTTTCTTCAGGCACACTATCAAACATCAAGGCAGCCAGCAAATTATGCCAGCCATTCTTTAGCGCTGAAGATTCTACCTTCTCCCATCCTCAAGCAGCGAACCAAAGAAAGTCCTTTGTGTTAACTTCTTTAATAAACGTCTGTACAGAATTGCCAGCATTCACCTCATCTAACAGACATTTTATGAAAAGTAAGCAATACTTGGCCTTTAGAGAATGCAGTATTCCTTGGTCTTGGGGTTGGATAAGCGATGTACAGTTTGGTGGTAAATACACAGTAAAAACATTATTCTTACCCAGGAATTCATGATCTCAAAATGCCATGATCTCAAAATGGCGGTGCAGGCTCGAAGGGCCGAATGGTCTACTTTTGCACCTAGTGTCTATTGTCTATAATTCAGCTTTAGGGTGAGCTGAACAGTTATCCAAAATAAAAAGAACTTTGCAATCTTCAGATAGCACAAAATATTTTTCAAATCATTCTAAGATAATATCAGTGGTAAATATGACATTTTCATTTGCACAGTATGTTACTGGGTAAATTTTAATACCTTTCAAGGCCCTAGGGCATTTAATTTTTCCAATCATCAGTGGTTTACATCTGTGAGTACCTGCTGCATTGGAGCACCTTAAAATGATAGCTCTGTCCTTAGATTGCTTGAACCCCGTGAGATCTTCTTTGTTTTCTGTTGCTAATGTTTTCCTCAGTATGCGTTACCAGTATAATGCAGTTTCATCTCCATTGTACACCTGCTCAGGATTGAAGTTTTCATCAGCTGTGAGCTTTGAAAATCTGTCCATGTACTCAGCAGCTCCTTCATGGTTTGCAAGCTGTTTTTTCCACACACTTTATACATGGAAGTTCCACAGTGCTTCTTAAACCTTTGAAGTCATCCTTCACTGCAGTTGCACCCATGTTCTAATTTAAGTTCTTTATGGAACAACTTAGCTTGGTTCATTATCATATTGCCTGACTAATCAACTCCATCAGTCTGATGCTGGTGAAACTATTCAATCATCACTTGATCATGCTGAGTGCTCTTACCAACTTTCATAGTTTTTCTAATACTCACATTCTTTAGCGAAACACTGCTTGGATAGAATTGCAAATTTTTTCTCTCTTTGGTGCTTTACATCAAACACAGTCGATGAACCAATGTCATATAAGTCACACAGCTCACACACAGAAACATCTTGGTCCAGTTCTTGCAACATTTCAACTTTCTCTTGAAATGTTTACATTTGACACTACCACTGGTACTTGCACTTATCTTAGAAGCCATAGCTAGGGTTAAATTTACATAAAGCAGGCAAAAAATAAGCACAAGGTATTGGGGCTAACAACAACAAGTGCAATGTAAATGATAAGAATAGTGTGCTTTGGTCAAAATGAGTCTCATCACAGGTGGCGCTGGGTGTGATACACACATAGGCCAAACCATCGGTTTCCGGAAACTGATGGACAACCTTACATTACCAACATTCCAGTATTAGCTATTTATTTTTGAATTAATGAAACTAACTGTATTTTTCTTTGGAAAAGTATATATCGAATTATGCATACCTTCAAAAGGACTCTTCTTAGACATCAAAACTAATGTGAACATTAGACGTGTTGAATCTTGAAATTAATCTAAATCCGCTGATAAGATCTGGCTTTCTTCCATTAATTATATTATCAAGATACAAGAACATTATAATTTTTGAATCATTTCTGTTTAAAAGCTTAGTGCTTATTAACATAAAAACATGAACATCTAATTATACAATTTACTTGCCTGGCACCAGTTCTTAATAAATTATGAGTATTCAATAATTTGAACTATAATCTTGGCTGACACTTCAATACAATACCTCATTATCTTGAAATCATAACCTTTTGTGAGATATTGACGTTAATGCCCTGTCTGCTCTCTTTGCTGACAAAAGAAGACTTCAAGGTTCTATTTGAAGCAGAGGACAGGAATTCCACTATTTTACTGCTCGTTATGCCGCTGGTGTTTAGGGCAGCAATGAAAGACCTCTATGTCTGGCGGTGTTCAGTGCTTCCTTCATTGTGTCAGTAGCTTCCTCGGTTTTCACTGCTGTTGGTCACACAAATCTTGGATGGAGACTCAGGAATACCAGCGCACACAGATGTAGAAGAATTCTTCATTGCTGTTTCTGTAACAACTTTGTTTCACCAGTCAGAGTTGTTAGCCCTGAGCTAAACCCCTGAAACTAGAGGACTGGTGGACCACTCTTAGTCTAGTCCCCCAAGAGTTAAAGCATAAAGCCCTGACCCTTGCCAACATAATTCTACAGATCACTGAGGCACACAAGCGTCCAAACCAGAACAAGTTGTGGTCCTCTTGGAGGTCCCACAATTTTAGTAAGTATTAATCTATTAAGCAACATAACAAGTACAATTTACTTGGTCATTTTGCAGTTTATGAGACATTGCTGGGTCTGACGTACAATTGTGCATAATTAATATTTATTTAATTCGTTTTATTCTCTGGTAGTCATCCCTTACCCTTGCTGTGTCCAAAAGCTGCAGTATTTCAGCTCTGCTTGCTGGATTTAAAGAGCATGATACCCAAGTTAAGTGGCCTAAAAACTGAAGAAAAAAAAAATACATCTTTAAGGATGAAGTTAGGTCATAGTGAACAGATTACTGAGTTTCATAAGTAGCTAATCAAAAGCTCTTAGTTTAGAGAACCGACTGGCATTATGATTGAATAATAAATTAAATCTTTTCCCATAGCAACATCAGTTCAAGGGTGATCAAATTAATGAAGTGAAACCAGCCTCTGCCTACAACAGAGCTTTTTTATACAACTAAGTGGAATTATAAAGGACAGTCCCAATTAAGATTGACGTTTGATGGTAAAGGGTTGAGTATACAAACCAAGCTTACACTTCACGTAATAGTTTAACACAGGGATGCAGGGGAGGGCCGTGGAAGGTTTACATACAAGGCTGATCATACAGGCGATTATAACATCTTTGGATTGTACTTGCATCACACTTGTAAGTTAATTAGAATTGCTGTTGTGCATTTGACCAGGTAAATTGTCAACAGTATCAATGTCTTTATCATATTTAAAGGTGAATATTCTTAATAGTGAGGGAAGGAAAATTAAATATGGAACAAGCAACTAAAGAATTCTGTAGGTAACACAAGTAGATATTTAAAATTAATGGGTAGTTATCTTAGCTAAAGTATCAGTTGAATGGACAATACACATACATTTTATTGATCTGTGATTAATGTACCATGAAATATGTTCTAGTTTAGTGTCCATAACTCTATATTCTCTTCACTAACTGGAGCCAAGTGTTTAAAAAAAATAATGTATACTTCGTGTCCTCGAGTTAGTACAGTCCATGTAATGGAAATGTGCCCTTATAGAATTCACAAATTACGACTCAAAATGTTTAAGAGATGGAATAAACATTTGTTCTTATGGAATTTATGTGAGCAAAAAATAGCTAAATAACCCTAAACTGTGAAAGAAGTAACACATTTTGTCAATTTTTGTTGAGGGTTTGTGACAGTTTTATCCACAGTGCGCAGGTGTATTGTGGGTTTGACAAATTCTGTTGAACTTACATTCAAGAGGACATTACAAATGCTATATACTGTGTCAATTAACAAATTCTTGAACCTGGAATACTTGTCAAAAACTAACAAAGCATGAATTCTATTTTCATATTCTCTATGATACATGTTTAATGGAATTAGCCACGGATAAGAAAATAAATCCATAGTTCTTGATATGATTGCTTCCAGATGAGTATCTCAACAAAGTTCTATGTGGCATGTTGTTTGGAACAATAATAGCCATTGTTTAGTGTGGATGATTTTTGAAAACAAAATGCCATTTCAGATACTACATCCCCATAGGTAGGTTTAATTGTCCTGGGTGCATTATTGCTGAGGACATTAATCTTGAGCACCCAGAAATATGTGAACAGGCAGATACTAAATTCTAGTAGTGTGTGGTATGGTGGCACAGCTGTTGGTGTTGCTGCCTTGATTCAGTCTGGAATACATTATTAACCTCTCGAGTTTGTGAGTTTCCTCTGGGTCTCACATTCCAATTAAATCACGTTAGGTTAATTGTTGATGGTGATTTATCTCTAAGAATAGGCTAACGGCAAAAAGAATCAAAGTGAGGTGGTAGAGGCAAGGCAATTAGAAATTGCAGAATGGTGCAAATATTATTGCTCTTCTGGAAGGAGGCAGAGACGTGACGGGCTGCACCATCTCCTTCTGTGTCATTATAAGGTACAGCATATGAATCATTCTGCATGCAAGACTGATTAGATGCCACTGTTATTTGGGAACTCAATGTTCTGACTCATGTACTCATGATAATTACGGTACAATGAATTGAACAAATGACCTCAACAATTCACTTTACATGCAAAAAAACTCTCACATCTTGTATTAAAGAATTACTTTAACTATACTAAATGATGGCTATCACAGGCATTTCTCAACTGTGGATGTGATTTACAAAACTTAACAGACAAATACCCCATTAACCACTGAAGTAGTAAAATGCTTTTGAAGTATTACAAGGTATCACAAACCCAGTAACAGGAATTTCTCAATTAAATTCTTCTTAATGCTTCACATCTACTTTCTTTTGTGCATATTCTGGTTCATATCACAACTCTTGCTTTTGTTCCCCATTGGTTCTAGGCCTTACATTTTTCTTAGTCAATCTTTCGAAACTTAGTCATCATCACCACAGACATTCCCTCTCTAGATGCTTTCCTGTGCACAAGTTCAGCTATCATGGCTTTCAGCCTCTGTTATTTATCAATATCTCCATACCCAATGTAACATGCTTGGTATCTTCAAACTAGTTCCATGCAGCAAAACATTTCCCCCTCATCATCCAGCTTACTCAGGTTAAACAGCTCCAGAGACAGCAGTGGGCTGGAGGTACTATCCACTTTTTGTTATTCCTGCACTTATTTAGTCTTTTCTACCACAGCAACACTGATGCATAATCTGAGATTTATGTGGCTTTTCACCACTGTGATGGTATTGGGTTAGCTGACCTAGAAGTTCTAAACACAAAGAAAGATTTTAAGCCTTATCTGATATAAATAACTATGGGTACCCAAACTGTTGGGAGGTTACATTGTAACTATCCAATCTTCAAAAGCTAGTTCACTTCCCTGTTTATCCTGTACAGTGAGTTTAGCTGCCAATTCCCATTATTTGAGTGGTGCCCCCCCACAAGGAAGAGATACTTCCAGCTAACAAAATAGTTTAAAACACAATTTATTTTCAGTGATACACGGTTGAATCCAAACAACATTATTAAAACTTTTAAAATTTAGAGGATTTCTATCTTATAAAAGATTTCCAAATTACAAATGATTTCTAAAATACAAAGGATTTCAAAAGCACAGGTACATTTCCTATAAGCTAAAAAGACATACCCATGAATTCCTCACAGAAATTGAAGGCAGAGGAATGAATTTTAGTTCACCCCGTGTTTCTGTAATTTTTCTTGAAGTTCCTGGACCATTCCTAAAAAGCTTGGAATGCTCTCTACATTTATTCTGTTTCTCTGTCACTAGGGTGACTTTACACACACATCTTATTTTTTCAGATATCTTTTAACAAAAATGGTCTAAAAGCTTCTGGAGACGGAGATCCCAGCTTCCCAGAATTAATGCTGTGAAGTTGACTCTCGAGTATACAAACCTTCCAACGATTAATAGATCAGCTATTTGATATACTAAGTGATAATACCAATCTAGTCTGCAAGCTTTCTTGAACTAAATAATTTAGCCAGCTTTCTCTAATTTGATACAAGTCAAAATGAATAACTTGCTGTCTTACAATGCATCTCTTGAGCATTAAGCTCACATGCAGTGGGTCAGCAAATTTGTTCCATAGACAGTGTTTGCAAAACTGTTGTTTTAACTTCGGCTGATTACAGCTTGCCTTTTACATTAACAACTGAAGACTGGCTTCCATTCACGTCAGGAAATCAAACAGAAAATACTAATTGGAAGTTTAAAGTACTCAAAAACAACACCTTGATCTTTACAAGTGTCAGCTGCAGTGTGTATAGAAAGCTGAGCTTGGCAAAAAAGAAGACCAGGGTAGTGAATATCCCTTACACCCTCTGTCTTGCTTCGTGAAGCTTCTTCATATGGATATCAGTCTTGATATCAGACACCTGCCAAGACTCCTCTTGGAAGCAAACTGTCATACCATCAACTGTTCCAGTGCTAGAAGAGGTCTTCTTGATCTAATGCTCAAAGAATTCATTCAGTACCTCCCAGTGTAAGGGTTTCTGTGTGATTTTCTCTTTAGAGTATTCGGTTCCTTAATCTCAGCTGCACACATTTCTCAAATCTCAAAGGATTGTTACCTATAATGGTAACAATCATAGGACAGTAAGTAGTCATAACAGTACTAGAACAATGAAATTCCATCATACCATTAACCAGAATCTGAAAATAAGAATGCTAATGCATTGCGGTTTGACTGAATGGAGTTAAATTTAATGTGACATAGAATCATGAATTTATACCTAACTTTGCTTTCTTTTTAAGCCCATTCTGTCAAAATCTTTATTCCCTGTCAATTTAATTAACATTTACTATAATGTAAAAGTAATTGTAAACAATTAGAAAGCAATGTTAGCAATTGGGAAATGAGTTAAGTGGTGATTCCATGCAATATATTTCCCCACATAAATATAAATAATTATATATCAATCCCACTGTTATTTATGCATGTTAGGTAGAGCAGGTTTAATTTTGTACATTGTGAAACCTTTCAATTTCTCATGTGACTGATTCTAATGAAGCAAAATTAAGTACTATAGTGCAGGACCTGCTGATGATAAATATTCAGCAGTTGTTGATTTAAAAAAAACTGTTCTTGAAATTGTGGGTTTATTTTACATATGCTTTGGACCACAGTGATTGCTGGACTCAGAAACCAATGTGCAGTTGCAACCATTACACGACTCAAAGTGTATGTGTGTAAATGGAGTTGATGGACAAGAGTATATGTTCAGTATAATCATATATATACATAAACTAAATGTGCAGTGTCTATTCTCTTATGTATACATCAGCAGGCACATGCACATGGGAAGTTCTTGTGAATGACTCAGAGGCTTAGTCATTTTAATTACATGTCAGAGGAATGGCCTAAAGAGCATGGTGTTTATGGAAAATGTATTAAAGAAAAGTTGAGGAAAACATTAAGGCAGTGTTGTTAAATTAGTATCTTAGGATTACTGCTATTTTCATTAATAAATAATGTTTTGCCACAGTGGATTCTCCAGCACTTTTATCAGTGTTGAGTTTACCTTTGGGCTAAATAAAGAAAAGGTTCGCTACTTTTATTATTGAAGACCCATCCATTAAAATGTATGTAGGTAACTATATTCAAAATAAAAACTTAGAACTGGAGAGTTGCATTTTAGAAAATACAGAGATCAATAAATAAAATCTTTCATATAGCTGCCTTAACCCTGGTTAAAATATTCAGACTGATGATTTGGTAGTTTTATGACACTTGACTAATTTGGGGGGAAAGCTTATTGACTGGGGATGGAAACAAACAGTAAAAATATCATCCATTGATTACCACACTGACTTTCACAACTCATATAAAAATCTCTGGCCTCAATGCAAGAGAATAGCTGAAACAAAAGAAAATGCTGATTGCAAAGGACATAAACTTCCTGCTTAAATAAACTGGATTCAGTTATCAGTTCACAAGATGATGCAGCTGACAATCTTCCTGGAATTACCAGATGCTTTAACCTTCAATTTACTGATTTGCCCTTCTATTCCCTTTTGGAATGTCTTTGATAATGAAAACAGAGCCTATAAAGAGAGGATATCTGTTATTGTTCCTATTGGTTTAACAATGGCTGAGATTTTACACGGAGAGGACCATTCAGCACATTCTAGTTCACAGCAGTGCATATTATCAGTTCTATTTCCCTCTCATCCTGCATTCTCTCTCATATGCCCATCAAATCTACTATGAATCTTTTGTCACATACCTAAACTAAAGAGGAAGTGACAACAGCTAGAGTACAGTTGGTACATCTTTGGGGTATGGAAGTAAATAAGACCTCCTGGCAGAAAGTAGCAGTAATGGCAACACTTATCCACACAGTCAACACTCAAGGTCAAGGCACTCAATGCTAACAGCTGCATCAATGCATAAGATAAGCCATAAGATACAAGAACAGAATTAGGCCATTTGGCCCATCAAGTCATGCTCTGCCATTTCATCATGGCTGATCTATCTTCCCTCTCAGCCCCAGTCTCCTGCCTTCTCCCTGTATCCATTCATGCCCTGACCAATCAAGAATCAATTAACCCGTCTTAAAGACATGTAAAGACTTGGCCTCCACAGCCAACTGTGGCACAGAATTCAACAGATTCTCTACTCTCTGTCTAAAGAAATTCCTCCTCATCTCCATCCTAAAAGGATGCTCCTCTATTCTGAGGCTGTGTCCTCTGATCCCTGGCTCTCCCACCATAGGAAATATCCTCTCTACATCCACTCTTTCGAGGCCGTTTAACATTTTATAGGTTTCAATCAGGCCACCTCTCATTCTTCTGATTTCTAGTTAGTACAGGCCTAAAGCCATCTATTGCTCTTCATATGACAAGCTGTTTAATCCTTGAAATGATTTTGTGAACTTCCTTTGAACTCTCTCCTGTATCAGCACATCCTAAAATAAGGGGCTCAAAACCGCTCAGTGTACTCTGTGTGGCCTCAGCCAAGCTTATCATTACATACTGCTTTTATATTCCAGTCCTCTTGAAATGAATGCTAAAATCGCATTTGCCTTCCTCACCATCGACTCAACCCGCTATTTAAGACCATAAGACAGGAGCAGAATTAGGCCATTTGGCCCATCAAGTCTGCTCTGCCATCCAGTCATGGCTGATCCTTTTATCCCCTCCTCAGCCCACTCCCAGTCTTCTCCCCGTAACCTTTGATGTTGTGTCCAATCAAGAATCTATCAATCTCTGCCTTAAATACACCAAATAACCTGGCCTTCACAGCTGCCTGTGGTAAGCAAATTCCACAAATCCACCACCCTCTGGTTAAAGAAATTTCTCATCTCTGTTTTAAATGGATGCCCCTCTATCCTGAGGCTGTGCTCTCTTGTCCGAGACTCCCCCACAATGGGAAACATACTTTCCACATCTACTCTGTTTAGGCCTTTCAACATTCAAAAGGTTTCAATGAAACACCTCTCATCCTTCTAAATTCCAGTGAATACAGACCTAGAGCCTTCAAATTTTCCTTGTATGATAACTGTTTCATTCCTGGAATGATCCTTGTGAACCTTCTCTGAATCCTCTCCAATGTCAGCACATCTTTTCCTAGATGAGGAGCCAAAAACTGTTCACAATACTCAAGGTGAGGCCTCACCAGTGCCTTATACAGCTTCACAATCATATCTCTGCTCTTGTATTCCAGCCCTCTTGAAATGAATGCTAACACAGCATTTGCCTTTCTCACCACTGACTCTATCTGCAAGTTAACCATCAGGGTGTTCCGCACAACAACTCCCAAGTCCCTCTGTATCTCAGATGTTTGGATTTTCTTCCTATTTACAAAGTAGTCTGTATGTTTCTTTCTACTACCATGCACTTTCCATCATTGCATTTCATTTGCCACTTTCTTGCTCATTCTTCTAATATGTCTAAGCCCTACTAACCCACCATTCTTCATACCACCTACAAATGTGGAAACAAAGCCATTTAAGTCATTGATATACTGTATAAAAAAGCAGTCCCAACACAGACCCCTGTGGAGCATTACTAGCCACTGGCAGTACTTTATTTCCACTGGCTGCCTCCTACCAATCAGCTAATGCTCTAACCATGCTAGTAAATTTCCTGTAATACCACAGGTTCTTAACTTGATAAGCAGCCTCAGATGTGGCATCTTGTCAAATGCCTTCTGAAAGTTCAGATATCCAACATCCACTGCAACCCCTTTATCTATCCTACTTGACATCTCCTCAAAGAATTCCAACAGGTTCATCAGGCAAGATTTTCCCTTTAGAAAACCATGCTGATTTGTCCTATCTTGTCCTGCGTCACCAAGTACACCACGACCTAATCCTTAACAATCGACTCTAACATCTTTCCATCCACTGACACAGGCTAACGGGTCTATAACTTCCCTTCTGCTGCCTTCTTCCTTTCTTAAAGAGTGGAATGACATTTGAAATTTTCCAGTCCTCCGGAACCATGCCAGAGTCCAATGATTTTTCAAAGATCATTACTAATTCCTCCGCAGTATCTACCACTACTTCTTTTAGAACATTGGGCTGCAGTTCATCTAGTCCAGTACTTATGTACCCTTAGGATTTTCAGCTTTTTGAGTATCTTCTCCCTTGTAATAGTAACTGCACTCACTTCTCTCTGCTGGCACACTGCAAAGGTTTTCCACAGTGAAGACTGATGCAAAATACTCATTTAATTCATCTGCCATCTCCAGCCTAATTTTCTAGTGGTCCTATACCTGCTCCTCTCGTTCTTTTATTTTATTTTTTACATATTTGAAAAAGCTTTTACTATCCACTTTGATATTATTTGCTAGCTTGCTTTCATATTTTATCCCAATCCTCCAGCTTCCTGTTAATTTTTGCTTTGTTGAATGCCCTCTCTTTTGCTTGTACACTAGCTTTGATTTCCCTTGTCAGCCACAGTTGTACTATTTTGCCATTTGAGTATTTCTTCATTTTTGGAATACCTTCCTCACTTTTCCCAGAAACACATGCCATTGCTGCTCTGCTTAAATCTCTGCCAGCATCTCCTTCCAATTCACTTTGGCCAGCTCCTCTCTCATAACACTAATTTCCTTTACTCCACTCAGATACTGCTACATCAGTCTTGACTTTCTCCCTATCAAATTTTAGGTTGAATTCAATCATATTGTGATCACTGCCTCCTAATGGTTCTTTTGCCTTAAGCTCCCTAATAATTTCTGGTTCATTACATAACACCAATCCAGTATAACTGATCCCCTAGTAGGCTCAATGACAAACTGCCCTAAAAAGCCATCTCATAGGCATTCAACAAACTCACTCTCTTGAGATCCATGACCAACCTGATTTTCCCAATCAACCTGCATGTTGAAATCTCCCATGACTATCATAACATTGCCCTTTGACTCGCCTTTTCTATTTCCTGTTGTAATCTGTGGTCAACATCCCAGCTACTATTGGGAGGCCTGTATATAACTGCCATCAGGGTCCTTTTACCCTTGCAGTTTTTTAACTCAACCCACAAGGATTAAACATCTTATCCTATGTCATATCTTTCTACTGATTTAACGTCATTCTTTACCAGCAGAGCCATGCCATCCTCTCTGCCCACCTTCCTATCCCTCTTGATACAATGCGTAACCTTGGACGTTCATCTCCCCACTACACCCATCCTTCAGCCACGATCCAGAGAAGGCCACAACATCATACCTGACAATCTGTAATAGCGCAACAAGATCATCCACCTTATTTCTTATACTCCATGCATTCAGCTATAACACTGAGTACTGTATTTGCTACCCTTTTTGATTCTGCATCCATAATGCACTGATACTCACTCTCCTGGCTGCAATTTAGTCTTGTCATCTGTCTGCCCTTCCTGACAGCCTGGCTGCATGCTATATTTGCCTTTTTACCATTTGTCCTATCCCATGTCCTTTCATTCCAGTTCCTACCCCCCCCCCCCCACCCATGCCAAATTAGTTTAAACACCCCCCCCAACAGCTCTAACAAACCTGCCCACAGGAATATTGGTCCCCCTCAGGTCCAGGAGCAACCTGTCTCTTTGTATAGGTCATAGCTCCCACAGAAGAGATTCCTAGAACCTGAAGCCCTGCCCCCTGGACCAGCTTCTCAGTCGCACATTTTGTCTGCTAAATCATTCTGTTTCTTCCCTCACTGGTGTCTGGCACAGGCAGCAATCCAGAAATTACTACCCTGGAGGGCCTGCTCAGTGTGGTTCTCTAAATTCTCTCTTCAGGGCCTCTTTGTTTTTCCTTCCTGTATTATTGGTACAAATATGTACCAAGACATCTGTCTGTTCTCCCTCTTCCACCAAAATGCTGTAAACGTGATCAGAGATGTCCTTGACCCTGGCACCTGGGAGACAGCATACCACCCATGTGTCCCGCTCACATCCACAGAATCTACTGTCTGTCCCCTGACTATGGAGTCCCCTATCACTACTGCTCCCCCTTCTCCCTCTTTTCCTTCTGCACCGTGGACCCAAGTTCAGTGCCAGTAACCTGGTCTCTGTGGCATTCTGCTTGGAGGTCATCCCCCATAACAGTATCCAATTAACCTTTAGAGAATCCTGCACAAGGACTCCCAAGTCCCTTTGCACCTCAGATTTCTATATTTTCTCTTTATTTAGAAACGAATCTACTTTTTATTTCTTTTACCAAAGTGCATGACCTTATGCGTCATGACACTGTTATTCCATCTGCCAGTTCTTTGTCCAGTTCTAATCTGTCTAAGTCTTTCTGTAGCTTCTCTACTTCCTTAAAACTATCTCCCCCTGCACTTATCTTCACCTTGTCCACAAACTTTCACAGAGCCAATAATTCCATCGTCCAAGTCACTGACATATAATATGAAAGAGGTGGTCCCAACACAGACCTGTGTGGAACACCACTAGTCACTTTCAGACAACCAGAAAAGGCACCCTTTTTCCTTACACTTTGCCTCCTTCCAATCAGCCACTGCTTTATCCACACTAGTGTCTTTCCTGTAATCCCAAGGGCCCTTAACTTGTGAAGCAGCCTCATGTGTGTGGTACCTTGTCAAATCCAAGTACACAACATCAACTGATTCTCCTTTGTCTTGCTTGTTATTTCTTCAAAGAATTCCAACAGATTTGTCAGGCAAGATTTTCCCTTGAGAAAAACATGCTGACTATAACCTATCTTATCATGTGCCTCTAAGTACCTTGAAACTACATCCTTAACAATCAACTTCAAAGTCTTCCCAACCACTGATGTCAGACTAACTGGCCTATAATTTCCTTTCTTCTGCCTCTTTCCCTGCTTGAAGAGTGGAGTGACATTTGCAATTTTCCAGACTTCTGTAACTATTCCAGAATCTAGTGATTCTTGAAAGATCATTACTAATGCCTTCATGATCTCTTCAGCTATCTCTTGAAGAACTCTGGGGTGTACACCATCTGGTCCTGGTGACTTATCTAGCTTCAGCACTTCCAGTTTCCTAAGAACCTTCTCCCTACTCGTGGTAACCTCACACACATTTAACCCCTTACACGCTGGAGATTCCAACATACTACTAGTGTATTTCACAGTGAAGGCTGATGCAAAACACTCATTCAGTTCATCCGTCATTTTCAAGTCCCCATTACTACTTCTCCAGCACCATTTTCCACTGGTCTAATATCATGTCTTACATCTCTTTTAAACTTTATATATCTGAAGAAACCTTTGGTATCTTCTTTAATATTATTAAGTAGTTCTCTTTTGTATTCCATCTTTACCTTCTTAATTTTTTTAGTTGCCTTGTGTTGGTTTTTAAAAGCTTCTCAATCCCCTAACTTCCCACTAATTCTTGCTCTATTATATGCCCTATCTTTGACTTTATGTTGGCTTTGACTTCTCTTGATAGCCATGTTGTGTCATCTTATCTTTAGTGTACTCCTTCCTGTTAGGAATGTACATATCCTGTGTCTTCTGAATTGCTTCCAGAAACTCCAGCCATTGCTCATCTGCTGTCACCCCTACCAATGATCTATCCCAAGCAGTTTTGGCCAACTTCTCTCCCATGCGTCTGTAAATACCTTTACTTCACTGTAATGCTTATACATCTGACTTTAGTTTCTCCTTCCCAAATTTTGGGGTGAATTTGATCATATTATGATAACTTTCCCCTAAGGGTTCTGAGAGCTTAAGATATCTGATCAATTCTGGTTCAATTGTACAATGCCCAATCCAGAATAGCTGATGCCCTAATTAGGCTCAACCACAATCTGCTCTAAAAAGCCCTCACATAGGCATTCTAGAAATTCACCCTCTTGGGATCCAGCACCAACCCAATTTTCCCAGTCTATCTGCATATTGAAATTCCCCCATGACTATTGTGACATTGCCCTTTTGGCATGCATTTTCTTTCTCCCGTTGTAACTTGTAGGCCTCATCCTTTCTACTGTTTGAGTGTCTGTATATAACTCCCATCAGGGTCTTTTTACTCTTGCAGTTCCTTAGCTCTATCCACAATGATTCAACTCCTTCCGACCCCATGTCACTTCTTTCTAATGATTTCATTTAATTTTATTACCATCAAAGCCATGCCACCCCCTCTGCCTACCTGCCTGTCCTTTTGATACAATGTGCATACTTGAACGTGAATCTCCCAACTATAATCTTCCTTCAGCCATGATTAAGTGATGCCTACATCATACATGCCAATCTGTAACTGTGCTACAAGTTCACATGCCTTGTTCTGTATACTGGGTGAATTCAGATACAACACCTTCAGTCCTGTATTCACCCTTTTTGATTTTCAGAGGTACATTTAATGTCAGAGAAATGTATACAATATACATCCTGAAATGCTTTTTCTTCGCAACCATCTACAAAAACAGAGGAGAGCCCCCAAAGAATGAACAACAGTTAAATGTTAGAACCCCAAATTCCAACCCCCCAGCACCCCTCCCACCCACGTGTAAGCGGCAGCGAGCAACAATCCCCCCTTCCCCCCACTGGCAAATAAAGCAACGGTGCCCACCACCGAGCACTCAAACGTGAGCAAGACAACAGCAAAGTCACAGACTTGCACTACTCGAAAGACTACATTGTTCACCCAGCATTCGACATACCACAGGCTCTCTCTCTCCCTAATAATGGAAAACGAGGTGTCTCTGTTTCACAGCGAGAGGGGAGACATAACAAACAACTCGCTGGCGTACACTGTTAAAAGTCTGTTGCATCGCTTTTTCCAAGCTCTATGCCTAATGATCTCGGGTCTCTGGTCACACAGCTGGAGATCTTCCATCTCCCACAACACACCTGTCTTCTGCTCGGAGACCGACCTCCGATCCCGTCTCCGGAGTCACAAGAATTCGGTCCTCTGTAGGCAAGCAGAGCTCTTAGGGTGAGCCCATTTTTATATTGCAACTCATCCTGTTGACTGCAATGTTGTCCTTTCATCAGCTTCTCCTGACACATTGCTACTGTAAACCAGCTTCCTCAACCTCACCACTGTCACTCTGGTTCCCATCCCACTGCCAAATTAATTTAAACCCTCCTGAACAACTCTGGCAAATCTGTCTGCAAGCATATTGGATCTCCCTTGCGTTCAGGTGTAACTTGTCCCTTTTGTACAGGTCATACCTTCCGCAGAAGAGATCCCAATGATCCATAAATCTGAACCCTTGACCCTGCACTAGTTCCTCAGCTGCACATTCACATGCCAAATCACCCTATTCTTACCATCAGTGGTGCGTGGTACGGGCAGAACTCCAGAGATTACTACCCTGGAGGTCCTGGTTTTCAGCTTTTTAACCTAGCTACCTAAAATCTCTCTTCAGGTCCTCCGCACCTTGTCTATCTATGTCATTGGTGCTAAAATGTGGTTAAGAAGGCATACAGTGTGTTGGCCTTCATCAATCTTGGAATTGAATTTAGGAGCCGAGAGGTAATGTTGCAGCTATATCGGACCCTGGTCAGACCCCACTTGGAGTACTGTGCTCAGTTCCAGTCACCTCACTACAGGAGGGATGTGGAAACCATAGAAAGGGTGCAGAGGAGATTTACAAGGACGTTGCCTGGATTGAGGAGCATGCCTTATGAGAACAGGTTGAGTGAACTTGGCCTTTTCTCCTTGGAGCGACGGAGGATGAGAGGTGACCTGATAGAGGTGTATAAGACGATGAGAGGCATTGATTGTGTGGATAGTCAGAGGCTTTTTCCCGGGCTGAAATGACTAAAATGAGGGGGCTTAGTTTTAAGGTGCTTGGAAATAGATACCAAGGGGATGTCAGGGGTAAGTTTTTCCACATGGAGAGTGGTAGGTGTGTGAAAGGCACATGGAGCTTAGAAAAATAGAAAATAGAGGGTTACAAGCTAGGGAAATTCTAAGCAGTTTCTAGAGTAGGTTACATGGTTGGCACAACATAGTGGGCCGAAGGGCCTCTAATGTGCTGTAAATTTCTATGTTCCATGAATCTCCCATCAACACTACAGTCCTCTTCATCTCTTAGCTCTTCTGAGCCACAGCACCAGACTCAGTGTCAGAAACTCGGTCACTGTGGTTGTCCCTCTTAACCGTATCGAAAGTTATATACATCATTGAGAGGAACTGCCATGGGTGTGCTGGCTGTGCACTTCCCTTCTTTCTCACGACAGTCACCCAGTCACCTTTCTCCTGCAACCTTTGGTTATTACCTGTCTGTAGCTCCTATCTATCCCCTCCTCACTCTCCCCTATAGGTCAAAGGTCATTAAGCTGCAGCTCCAGTTCCTTAATACGTTCTCTCAGGGGCAGACGTGTTTATCTGAGAGGCTGGAGGTCTCCCAGACTTCCCACATCCCATACACAGTATAGAACACTACCCCTCCGTACACTACTGTGCCCTAACAGATGAGGAATGAACAAATAAGAACAAAAAGGTTAAAACTTGCCAGATACCTACCTTGCCAAAGCCTGATGAGCCAAAACCACTCTAAACACGGGCACACCCAAAAGAGTAGCCGCTCCACTTGCACTCGCATTATTTTTAATTTGTCCTTTCCAATGAAACCCTCTCAATGATTGATTGTGGCCCAACTCCAAGAAACTGCCGTGAAGCCCTGCCTTTTAAATCTTGATTTTGGACCTGATTGAAAACTCCCTCTCGTTGATAATTCACAGCCTAACTGTCCCCTGTCCCCTGCTCCCTCTCTTGCAATAATTTTGCGTTGCTTGTATTCTAGACATGATATTTTATGCGAAATTTGTGCAGTTAATCAATTGTTTTTATAAAAAATAACTACATAATTATTAATTAATTTCCCTTCAGCAGTGGTGAATGCATCATTCCTCCGCATATACTATAATTTTAGAACAATTAAAAATTGATTATTTGCTAAAATATGGAGGGAAGTTTTAAGAATTGCAAACAATGTGCTTATTTTAAATCTTCAGATATTACAGGAATAGAAACTTCAGAGACTGCATTTCATTTTACCATTTGGTCAACCGACACATGTAGAAGTATACATGCAGGCACGGAATACATATTGTATCATCTATGAAGGAAAGAATAGTAGAAGACCCATACTCAAAGTATGGCTGGGCCAAAGATCCTGTTTCATTGCTATAAGTGTTATGTAACCTTATTGAGATTTCAAGCTCAGTTGAAATCTTCATTAATTTTTAAAATTTACTAATTAAAAATTTAATCAGCAACCTCCAGATTGGCCAAATAACAATTTATATCTGCCCAACTCCACATGCTATAAATGCAACTGTTAACAAATAGCTGTGACATTGAAAAAATAATTTTATTCTTCCCTCTTCTACATCAATCAATTTGACTTAATTGTGTTACACCATTGGTGCACAATGCAATTTGCACACTGTTTTACCATTAAAACTAGAAGCTACAAATGAAGCATTTTAACTTGATTAAAATGTTTAAGTATTCTGATAAAAGCATATTATATAAAAGTGTGAATAAAGGAGATGATGTATCTTTGTCAGGTGTGCACTATAGTCAGCAATTGTCCAAAAAATATTCCCATACTCTATATCTTCCAATAGAAAATTACACCACATAGAATAAATGTTTCATAATAAATCATGCTATGTACCACCTTACAATAACAAATCCCACTATGGACCACACCAATCATTTCATTGTTGTAAACTTCCCCCTTTCAAAGGCAAAAACAAAGAAAATGTGTAGCATTTCCATTGGTGCCTGAGCCGGTTCTCTATAAAAGATACTATTTTTTATCTAATTCCCCTTATACATGTTATCTTGTTTTAAAAATTATCTTTATACAATAGATTTCATTCAAGCTACTATCACAGTTCCTCCCTACATGACAAGAGACAATTGTCACAACTTAATAGCTATGCATAATATTAGAGACTTAAGGTTTACTTAGAATTATTAAGATAATAACACAGCAGACCACTCAACCCTTCACATACTACCCAATGTTGCTCATTAGTTAAATTGTCTGTTCTGATATCATATCAATTTTTTCTCATAACCTAGGTATTTTATTTTCAGTCCTAACAGTGCATTATTTACAGGATAACATACTCTATTTAGTGACTGATGAGAAAGAGAGAAAGAAAGGGAGAACATACTTTGACCTCTTTCTCCAGATAATCATGCAGCAGAAGTTCGGGATCTATTAGATAATCCGGAGGGAAGAGGGGGATAGAATGCAATGGCCTCCTGTACACACTGCTTCTCTCCTGCTGCCTCCTATTCTTGTCAGCTCTGGGAAAGACCAGCCTTTTGATAGGAGACACAAACCCCTGTTAATCACATAAAGAATGCAAATATTACCACTTTCAAACAGGCTGTTCTTAATATCTCTTTAAGTAGGCTCTGGAGGAACGGTTCGCTCCATTTCAGAAGGAAAAGCAAAGCAGTCTTCCAGGCAATACATCATAAAAGTTACAGAGTGCTGTAGATACTGGGAAATTTGCCAAATAAACTAATCTCGCTTTCCTGCTTCTTTCCATATCCTATAATTTTGGCCTTATTCAATCAGTTATCTAACTGTCCTAAAAGAACTACTTTTGAAAACAGTTGTAAATAACTTGTTTTTATATAGTTTAAAGTATTAACATGTTACAACAGTGCTATAATGTACTGAATATATTATAGCCTATAATAGAAACACATATGAACAAAAGTATGACAGAGATGACAGAAAAACATCTGACCATTAACAGTGACAATATAACATACTAAGTTCATTATTCTGCTTGTGAAATAACAGCACAGCTATAATAACTATCATAAAATGTCACACGTTATCAGGTTAATCATTTCTTTCTTCCATTATTGGCCTTGGTAACATGACTTTTACTGTGAAATATTCATAACAATTGGAATTGATTTACATAACTTTTTAAAACCACAATGTGAAAAGTAAACATGAGGAAATCAGCAGATGCTGGAAATTCAAACAACAACACGCACAAAATGCTGGTGGAACACAGCAGGCCAGGCAGCATCTATAGGGAGAAGCGCTGTCGACGTTTCGGGCCGAGACCCTTCGTCAGGATTAACTGAAAGGAAAGATAGTAAGAGATTTGAAAGTAGGAGGGGGAGGGGGAAATGCAAAATGATAGGAGAAGACCGGAGGGGGTGGGATGAAGCTAAGAGCTGGAAAGGTGATTGGCAAAAGTGATACAGAGCTGGAGAAGGGAAAGGATCTTGGGACGGGAGGCCTCAGGAGAAAGAAGGTGGGGGGGAGCACCAGAGGGAGATGGAGAACAGGCAAACAACTAAAAATGTCAGGGATGGGGTAAGAAGGGGAGGAGGGGCATTAACGGAAGTTAGAGAAGTCAATGTTCAGTCAATGTGAAAAGTACTTTGAATAACGACTAATTATTTTTGGCAAATATAATCAACTTAAAGGCATTTCAAAAAAAACATTTTAACAGCAGGTCACTAAAACTATACATTTATTGAGCTGTATTCCACATATAATCAGTTATGTTTGAAATATTATTAGAGATATTAATCTGGATATAGGAAGGTCCAGTGAGTTGCATGATAAGTGTTGAATTGTTTAGGGAAAATACTTGTTAAGGCAATAAAAGAAATTTATGTTTTTGCAATAAGCCAGGAATTCTGAATTTTGCAAGATTCCTGCACAAGCAATTCCACTATACCGCACTGAATGTTTGGGCTAGGTTATCTGCTCAAATTCTGACCAGGGCTTAAACATACATCCCTCTGTTACAAGCAAGAATGAGGCCAGCTGGCAATGACATGAAGAAATCAAAGTTTGGTTTGAAGGTATTTTTCAGAGTTACTGCTTTTTATTTGACATAAATAAAACTTGAAGTATTAACTCATGCACTTTAATAGATGCGTAACAAATAATTAAAATGTTTTCTTAGTGCTGAACAAGATTTTGTTGTAAATTTATTTTAGAAAACTGCAGTGACAGCAGAAGATGGAAACAATTATAAACACAAGAGGTACTGCAGATGATGGAAATCCAGTGTAACACACACAAAATATTGGAGGAACATAAAACCATAAGGCCCAGAAGAAATAGGAGCAGAATTAGGTAATTCGACCCAATAAGTCTGCTCCGCCATTCTATCACGGTTGATTATTCTCTTGCCTGCTCCCCATAACCTTTGATGCCCTGATAAATCTAGAACCCATCAACCTCCACTTTAAATATACTCAGTGACTTGGCTTCCACAGTTGCCGGTAGCAATGAATTCCACAGAATACCCTCTGGCTAAAGAACTTCCTCCTCAGCTCTGTTCTAAATGGATGTCACTCTAGTCTGAGGCTGTGCCTTCTGGTTCAAGACCCATCCACTAGAGGAAGCATCCTCCCTTCATTCACTCTGTCCAGACCTCTCAATATTCATTAGGTTTCAATGTGATCCTCCTTTATTTTTCTAAGTTCCATTCGGTACAGACCCAGAACCATCTAATGCTACTCATGCATTAACCCTTACATTTCTGCAGTTATTCTTGTGAACCTCCTCTGGACTGTCTCCACTGCCAACATATCTTTTCTTAGACAAAAGGGCCCCAAATTTCTCACAATACTCCAAGTGCAGCCTGACAAATTCCTTATGAAACCTCAACATTACATCTTTGCTTTTATATTCTAGTCCTTCGAAATGAATGCTAAGACTGTATTGTCTTTGCCTTTCTTACCACTGACTCAACCTGCAAGTTAAGCTTTAGGGAATCCTGCACATGGAATCCCACATCCCTTTGCACCACTGAATTTTGAATATTTTCCCCTGTTCGGAAAATAGTCCATGCCTTTATTCCTTCTACCAAGTTGCATGATCATACACTTCCCTACACTATATTTCATCTGCCACTTCTTTGCCCATTCTCCCAATCTGTCTTAGTCCTTTTGCAGACTCCTAATTTGTGAACACTACTTACACTCCACCTATCTTTGCATCATCTACAAACCTGGCCACAAAGTTAACAATTCCTTTGTTCAAATCATTCACATATAATGTGAAAAGCAGTCCCAACATTGACCCTTGCAAACACCAGCAGCCAATCAGAAAAGGGACTCTTTCTTCCCACTCTTGGCCTCCTGTCAGTCAGCCAATCTTCTATTTACACAATGTATCTTTCCTGTAGTACCATGGGAACTTAACTTGTTAAGCAGCCTCATGTGTGGCACTTTGTCAAAAGCCTCTGAAAATCCAAGTATGCAACATCCACTGACTCTTCTTTGTCTACCTGGCCTGTTATTTCCTCAAAGAATTCTAACAGGTTTGTCAGGGAAGATTATCCCTTACGGAAACAATGCTGGCTTTGGCCTACTTTATCATGTGCTTCCAAGTATCCTGAAACTTCAACCTTATTGATGGACTCCAACTCTTTTGCAACCACTGATGTCAGACTAACTGGCCCATAATTTCCTCTCACCTGTCTGCCTCCATTCTTAAAGAGTGGAGTGGCATTTGCAATTTTGCTGTACTCTGGAAGCATTACTAATGCCTCCACAATCTCTTCAGCTACCCCTTTCAGAACCCTGAGGTGTAGTCCATCTGGTCTGGGTGATTTATTTACCTTCAAACCTTTCATCTTCCCAAGCACCTTCACCTTAGTAATAACAACAACACTCACTTCTGTCCCCAATACTCTTGAACTTTTGGCATACTGCTAGAGTGAAGACTGACACAAAATACTTAAGTTCCTCAGCCATTTCTTTGTACCCTATTACTACCTCTCCAGAGTCATTTTCCCCACTAATCTTCCCCCGACTCCCCCCCCCCCCCACCCCAGAACTGATCTCTGCAAACAGCCTAAGTACTTTACCTGCCCATTCACCTCCATTCAGGGCCCCAAACAAACCTTCCGGTTGAGGCAACACTTCACCCGTGGATCTACTGGGGTCATCTATTGTTTCCAGTGTTCCTGATGCTGCCTGCTCTACATTGATGAGACCCATCATAAATTGTGGGATCGCTTCGTCGAGAACCTCCTCTCCTTCTGCCAAAACCAGAACTTCCCAGTGGCCAAACATTTTAATTCTGACTCCTATCCCCATTCCAACGTTGGTCCATGGCCTCCTTTGAGGACCTGCTCAGGGTGGAGGAGCAACACCTTGTATTCCACCTTGATAGCCTCCAGCATAATGCTATGAATATCAATTTCTCCTTCCGGTTTTAAAAAACCCTCCCCCTCACCAATTCTATTCCCCACGCTGGCTTTTTACTCTTCTCACCTGTCTATTATTTCCCCTGGTCCACTCTTCTCTCCTATCAGATTCCTTCCTTTACCTCTAACCTTTCCTACCCACCTGGCTTCACCTTTCACCTTCTAGCTATCCTCTTTCCCATATCTCCTCCTTTTTATTCTGGCATCTTCCCCCTTTCTTTCCAGTCCTGGAGAATGGTCTTGGCTTCAAACGTTGACATGAGTGTTCTTTACCATGGAGGCTGCCTGACCTGTTGAGTTCCTCTAGCATTTTGTGCGTCTTGCTTTGGATTACCAGTGTCCTGTAGAATTTCTCGTGTTTAAAACTTTTGGTACCCTTTTTATATTATTGGCTAGATTTCCTTTAAATTTCAGCTTTTCTCTCCTTGTGGCTTTTTTAGTTGTCTTCGGGTGGCTTTTAAAAGCTGCCCAATCCTCTGACTTCAGACTCATTTTTGCTTTATTAGATGCCCTCTTCTTTGCTTTTATGCTCTTTTTCTCTCGTCGTCCATAGCTGCCCCCCACCTTAGAGCTCAGCAGGTCAGGCAGAATCTATGGAGAGCGATTAAACGTTGGTGCTTCAGGGTGATACCCTTCATCAGAATCTTCATCAAGCAGTCAGCCCTTAAATGTTTCTTCTTGCAGTTAGATCATAACTTAAGGTGGTAACACAGAGCAGTTGTGAATTATTCTGATCACATGGGTTGTCATTCTCAGTCTGAACAGCACAGTCCTTTTTCCAATCTATCCGTACACACTACATGTGGAAGACAGCTTCATTAACTTTGCCTTAATTGCTGGAATAAGAGAAGGTCAAAATAAATATTTATGATTATTAGTGTATGGATATTTATTGAAATGGAAATCATCTAATTCTTTAAAAGTGTGTGTGTATATTAAAAAGAGAGGAATATAAAAGGCAGGAAAATGGAGCTGATATCTCCCTTGCCAGTGCAAGAGCAGTGGTCCAAATGACTCTTTATGCTGCAAGTTCTTTAACTATAATAGAATTTCAGAATCTAATTAAGTCATTTTTACAGTAAAGAATAAATTATTCAACCAACAAATTGACCAGTGACAAGCTAACACAGATAAATAATGAAATTGCCACCAAGTTAAAATGAAAGAAAATCCATGTCCCACTTTTCCTTAAAATTCCCTACGAAACTTCCACTTGACTGAAAAAGTCCACTTACATTAGGCAATATCACTGGTGTGTAAAAAAAATTTACATTTCATCAACAAAAAATATGGTAGCCACATTTTCTACTTAAATATTGTACATGAGGAGGATTTCTAAACAACCCAACATACATTTCCCTTGGTGAATATTTTCTGGGGAATACTGTGATCAGTTTTAAGTCTGATTTATATTTATGATGCACCAGATTAAAACCTGCAAAATATTTGAAGTTACCACCAACATCCAGTTATTAAAATTTTACTTTTCTCGCTTCTTTTGACATCCCCATCCATCTTGCTTTCTGATCTATTCTGAACTTTGAGCTTTCTTATTTGTTTTGTCCGGTCAGGAAATTCTAAACCGACTCCACCAAGCATGCTTCAACTTGAACAGTTAGCAATTCTTTCTCTCTTGGAATTTACAGCAAACGCACCAAATGTTTTAAAACTTATTTTCCTCTATGCTCAGTATGCTAACTCATTTACATGAATTATATCAAATTTAATAACTGTTTTTCTACTTAAAAACATGAAGAATATTAATACTCCGGAGGCATTATATTTCACCAATTATCTATCCCATACAATCCAATGCAGAGCAAATCCTTCTCTATATTCCTGCAACAACAAGGCTTGTCGATGCATCTTTTCATGCAAGTCAAATTTCAATACAGAGACATTGGTCTTGGTGTTTCAGCAAGTTATTTTCTTTACGATCGGTACATCACATCTCTACGTGTTATGTTAGTTTGAGCTTTGTTCAGATTATTAGGTTATGTTATTTCAAATAATGACTTTAATTGTTTATTTCTGGAGCATGACCCAATTCAGTACAGGGAACCCAGCACAAGTAAACCCCTTTATATTTTTTTAATGAGAATTTGTTATTTTGTGACAAATTAGGAGCAGATCTGTGCTTATAATTAATCACCACTTCAACTGACAGAACAAAACACTTGAAATGCCGAGGAGATGAAGCAATGATGTAGAGAGAGCAATAGACTTGGATTGTAAAACGTGGGCTGCTTACTACCTTTTTATCTTTCACATGAATTATGTGTGCGCAGATTGCCAGCTGCTTGGCAAATTGGAAAGCCTGTGCTCTATTGGTCAAGCAGCTTGAAATTTTCAAGTCTGTAGTTCATGATGTCAGTAATCAGGTAATACTGGTATATTAACTATTCCATCAGTTTGGGCTTTGACTATCAAGCTGCCCCATGCTGTATGTTTACTGTACATGACGGTATGGCCAAAATCAGCAAAAATAACCACCAGTTCAACTCTGGCAATTTAAAGCGATTCTCATAGTCTTCAAAGTAAATTTATTATCAAAGAATAATAACCATATAATAAAAACTATACTTACTGTATAATAACTTATAATAACTGTATACTTATTATGAAAGTATAATAATCCAATAACCAGAATAGAACCAATGAAGGGCTGCACCAGCAGGGCTGCCAACCCATAAGCAAAAGACAACAAACTGTGCAAATAGAAAAAAAAGCAAAAAAAAAGAAATAATAATAATAATAATATGAACAAAGTATACAATGTCCCAATAGTAATATCTACAACTGGCATCATCCCAAATTCACCACACAATAGCATCAAACAATCAGGTATATGCAGCAATATTTATCTAAACCTCTAATAAGCCACTTTGAACCAGGTGCTGTGAGTCCTGAGGTTCCTGTACCTTCTTCCTGATGGGAGCAGCAAGAAAAGAACGTGGCCTGATGATGGACGCTGCTTTCCTGCGACAACGTTTTGTGTAGATATGCTCAATGGTGAAGAGGACTTAATTCGTGAAGGACTGGGCCATATCCACTACTTTATGGAGAGTTTTCCATTCAAGGGTATTGCTGTTTCTATACCATGCTGTGATACAGCCAGTCAATGCACACACCACTACACATCTATAGAAGTTTATCAAAGTTTTAGATGGTATGCCAAATTTTCGCAAACTTCTAGGGAAATAGAGGCACTGCCAAGCTTTCTTCACAATTGCTTTTATATACTGGGCCCAAAACAGGTCCTCTGAACTGATAACACTGAGGAACTTAAAATTGCTAACCCTCCCACCTCTGATTTCTCCCAATAAGAACTGGTTCATAGACCTCAGGATTCTTCTCCTGAAGTCAACGATCAGCTCTTTGACCTTGCTAACACTGAATAAGAGCTTATTGCTTTCACCATTCAGCCAGATTTCCAGTCTTCCCCCTATTTGCTGATGTGTTGCCACATTTGATTCAGCCTACAACAATGGTGTCATTGGCAAACTTAAATATGGCATTAGAGTTTTGCTTCAGCATGTAATCATAAGTATAAACTGAGTAGAGCAGGGAGCTAAGCACAGGGCCTTGTGGTGCTGATGCACCATCAATAACTCACGCTGAGACTTAGGAAGCGAGATATCGGCTTTTATTGACTGGAAGAATAAACAACACTACATCCTGGGGAAAATGAGGGAGAGCAGCAGCCCACAGTCGCCTTTATACAGGGGTCTGTGGGAGGAGCCACAGGAGCAGTCAGCAGGGTCTGTGGGAGGAGCCACAGGAGCAGTCAGACAGGTATATCTAGTTCACCACAGGTGCACCTATGTTGATAGAGATTGTGGAGGAAGTGTTGCTGCCAATCCGAACTGACTGCGGACTGCAGGTAAGGAAATCCAGGATCCAATTGTCAAGAAAAGGTATTGAGTCCAAGATCTTGAATCTTATTGATTAATTTATGATAATATTGAATGCCAAACTGTAGTCGATAAAGATGTTCCAGGGTTGAGTGGAGAGCCAATGAGATGACATCTCTGTGGACCTGTTGTGACAGTAGGCAAATTGGAGCAGATCAAAATTGCTTCTCAAGGAGAAGTTGATAAGTTGCATCACCAACCTCTCAAAACATTTCATTACTGTGGATGAAAGAACTATTGGACGATGGCCATTGAGGCTGGTTACTTCATTCTTCTAAGGAACTGGTATAATGGAAGCCTGCTTGAAGCATTTGGGTACCTCAGACTGCCAGCGTGAGAGGTTAATGATTCTCATTGAACGCACTAACCATTTGATCAGCCCAAGGGTTCAGTACTTGGCCAGGTACCTCATCCTGGCCAGGTGTCTTCCATGGGTTCACCCTCCTGAAGTCTGTTCTCACATTGGCCTCAGAGACTAAAACCACTGGATCATCAGAGATTGTGGGAGTTTGTGATAGCTCTTCCATGCTTTGATGGTCAAAGTAAGCATAGAAGGCATTGAGCATATCTGGAAGAGAAGCCCTGTTTTCACCCATGTTGCTTGTCTTCACTTTGTAAGAGGTGTTAGCATTCAAACCCTGCCACAACTGTCAAGCATCCTTCAGTGATTCAGATTTAGTCCAGTACTGCCACCTTAAGCATATGATATTTTTCTGGAGATCATATCAGGACCTCTTGTAACTTTTTTCATTTCTGGACTTCAATGCCTCTGATCTGACCCTCAGCTGATTGTGGTTGTCATTGTTTATCCAGGGTTTCTGGTTGGGGAAGACTCTGAATGAGTGAATTAATACGAATGCATGAATGAATGGATTAATATGAATGAAGGGATTGTTGTCTTGCATTGTTTTCTGAGTTGAAGAACAGTGGTCTGAGTTGATATTCAAAGAATAAATAATCAGCAAGTGCTGAGCTTTATGAGCATTATATACATCATCAGATCTGAGTGTACAGGAGATACAAAAGCTTTAATAGCTAGTTCTCAGCTTTAGAGCAAAGAAGGAAAAAACTGAGCAGATAAGGCAAAATACCAGAAGAGGCACATAGAGGGGAAAAAGGGCTCTGGTGAGGACAGTCAATCTTATCAGAAGATTCTAGGACAAATTAACCCATGTTAACATTTCAGATAAGCAATTCTTGTGGAGGCTCTTGCTTGCCAGAGAAATCAATATGATTAGTAACCAGACTTGCAGCCACTCAACAGTGCTAGAATTGTTTTGCCACTGACTGCCAAATTAATGACAGTAAATTTCAATGACTTTCAGCTGAGTCCAGTCTGATGTTAGAACCATAAACTCGTGGTCACCTCTCAAGAAGAGGGGAGTTCCATTCTTTTTTCTACAAAAAAAGAGCAGGAGACATAATATATACGTGGATTTCTCAGAAGAGTGGAATCCTCACTCATATTTTTCATATCCCAGTGAATTTTTCCTAAAAGTGGAACAAGACAAATTTTGCTGTTTCTTATTTTGCTGTGAAATCTCCCACATTGGAACTAAGACTTCTTCAATATGAAGCTGGTTTGTGACAAAGCCATGAAGATACCTAGAGTCCTGCTCCTCTTCTTCAGGTAGATTACACCTGGATAATAGAACCAGGACATAACAAGAGCCATATCACCATTGATGAGATTAACTTGATAATCTGTACCATGGCCCTTTGGTGCAGTGCAGATTGTACATATTGGATGTCCTCTGGCCTATTGCACCTTCCATTATGTAGTGAATGAGTGGGATCAGCTTTGCCTGGACAGCAGATTGTTATTGCCATAGGAGGAGCAGGAGAAGGAAGAAGAAAGGATCTGAATTTGAAACCAATTTCTGTCTGGGACGTCGATGAAAGACTTGAGTGGAATTGTTGCAACCACACCTTTCCCCCATTGCCCCCACCCCACACACACACAGTTGGGACTGTCCCTGTATTCTTTTGTGGCAAGAGCTAGCCAGAAAAAAGTGGGATCTCCCAGTGCCCACCCATTTTAATTCCACTTCCAATTCCCATATGTCAGTCCATGGCTTCCTCCACTGTTGTGATGAGGCCACACTCAGGTTGGAGGAGTAGCACTTTATATTCTGTCTGGGTAGCCTCCAACCTGATGGCATGAACATCGATTTCTTGAACTTCTGATAATGCCCCCCACCCCCTTTCACAATTTCCCATTCGCCTCTCTCACTTTAACTCCTTACCTACCTATCACCCCCCTCTGGTGCTCCTTCCCCTTTTCTTTCTTCCATGGCCTTCTGTCCTCTATCAGATCCCTGCTTCTCCAGCCCTGTCTGTCTTCCACCAATCAAATTACCAGCTCTTAATTTCAGCCCCCACCCCTCAGATTCACCTATCACCTTGTGGCTCTTCCCCTCCTCCCCCCACCTTCTAACTGTGACTCCTCATTGATGTTTTTTTCTCCAGTTCTGATGAAGGCTTTTGGCCCGAAACGTTGAATGTATCCTTTTCCATATATGCTGCCTGGCCTGCTGAGTTCCTTTAGCATTTTGTGTGTGTTATTCAGAAATGTTAGACTCTTTTAAATATGATGTCCATTAGAACTTCATGCTGTGAAGTTCTCACTGATCATTTTGTACCTCACAATGACCAGAATCCATTTGTGGCACTGGATTTAATCAAGGCACAAGATTTCCCATGAGATCTTGCACCCTCAGAAGATTATTGTGCCTCTTCCTTGGATTTTCCCACAGCTCCAAGGCAACTGTTTATGTAACTGGCCTTCTCTGCCACAGGGAGAGTTCCTTTAAGGTCCACTGAATTTGCCCAGTGATCACAATGGCAAAAACAGAGGGAAGGAGCTTTTCACAATGCTGTCCTACTTTAGTGCATTATCCTGACTCTAAAACAACTAATGCCATTTCTAACGGAGTTTTGGACAATATCTTGACTTGTGGGTAAACTGATTACTGTCGTATACAGCAAAAAATAGAGAAATTTAATTTTAGACAATAGTTTCTGAGACATAAGAGGACAAGTCTGTTTTTCTTTACCATGATGGTGACTACTAATGAAAAGTATGTACCTGTAATTGACCATTAATTAAATGTTTTGTGATATCCCAAGGTCATAAATATTTTTCTGTCTAAAGGGGCAAACTAGGTGTATCATATTTAATTAATAATCCTGACCATTTCAGATGCCAAGTAACTTATCATTTATATTAACCTTCTACATTCTATAGAAACCAATATGCTCTTGCTTGCTGGAAATCATGTTGACCTTGCATTTTTTAGGATAATCCAGAATCAAAATGCTTAACCTTCTTGGGTTTTCCTTTTATTCCCAGTCCCAGGGATCAGGGATCAGTCAAGCCAGCCCAAAGTAGTGCAAGTGCACAGATTTCACTGTTGAATTTACATTATTGGAATAGATGGAAGAGTAGATAATGTTTGAGTCTCAATGAATATACTCTACTTTCCATGTTACTGACACATCAATAACCAGTATCTTCTGGACATCTCGAGTGGAAAAACCATATATTTACTATGTAATGATTTCTTAATTTTGTTTTTCTAATGGGAGTCAGACCTGGCTGGGGAAAGGTATCTGTAAACATGAGGACTGAATCATATACCGGTACGTGTTCCTGAGATGTCTGTAGACATCTAAAGCTTACTTTAGTGTTAATAACACCTGCGTGTTTTACTGTCCAGTTGCACCAACCATCAGCTTTGCTGATTAGAGAACTATACAAGAACAAATTAATATTGCTACCAATTCCCACACTGCAAGCTTGGGCACTCTTTCCCTTCCTTTTCTGTTAATCATTCGATAGAGAGCTCTTATTGACTGTATGCTTGACTCCTTAGAAACTCCCTACAAATGAAGGAATTTTAAATCTAAAATAAAAATAATAATAGATCAGAACCAATAAAATAGACTTGATATAATTTGTTCATTCATGATAGCATATAATCTTAAGTATATCCCCCATGTTACATCTTCCGGGATGATGGAAGATCCAAGAACCAGGGATTTATTAGAAGCATTGACATGTTTTTTACTTTAAGCAAACTATCCAGTTAGAATCTTTCATTTTGATAAGAAAGGAATGTTACAAATCTTATCCAATGGAAACTCCTCTCTTATCCTTACAAAATTGTATAGTCTTACGATGCAATATTGAATGAACAACTACAAAAAAAAAGACGGAATACACAGCAATTGAATTCCATTTTAAAAAAGAAGCTTCAACATCAAACTGTACTACTTATCTCGTCACCATTTCCACTGTACACTACTGTCCTGTGAAACATATGAAAAGCATGCTCTTTTACAGCCCAGAATAAATTCTAAAACTGATATGCATATATAAACTACTTAAATCAGGTTAAACTACATAATATAGATTGCCACTACCACAAATCTCAGCCATGGCTTAACAATGCCCTAAAATTAGTTGACCTGAGAAAGACCTGCACACACTTAAAGCTTCAGCTAGGTCAGAACTTTATCCTGATGGCAGAAAAGCTGCAATATTTCAACAAAAGAGATGTTAATACATTTTGGTTGTATAAATAGAGTTTGTTCATCTAGAATCCAGAACAATATTTAAAGAAGTTTGATAGATATGAGCTTCCCTAAAGGAAATAGTGGGCGTGTGTGCCTCCAGAATTTGCACTGTTTCCGCTGCATTATAGATTTAAAACATTTGAAGTTTACAGTACGTTCATGCATGTATTTCTGATTGATATCACATTATGAAAACTCTTACCTTCTTGCCTTTCTTGAAGTCTACCTCCATTGTGCTTTCACATCAGTTCTACACATTTCTTGTTTTGTTCTAGTGCTGATACATGCAGGAAACTCTTAGTAGACTCCACCAAATAAGTAAGCTTTTTACAGCCTTTCCTCTCCAGGGACTGATAACAATATGCTATACAGCAGCCTATTAAAATCTAGCAAATATTAGACAGTCTCTGAGCCTACTTTGACAGAATTGTCTGGCAATATATTTCAATTTTGACATGATGCTGATTTTTTCGGTGAGACTAACAATACTTCAGAAAATATTGTGATGTCAATTTTAGCCATTTCTTAAGGGCGGAATTAATTTCCCTAAATCACCAGAAAGGATTTGGAGTCACTTCCTCTGGATATGTTCTTTTAGTATCTCCTGTTGGCTAATTGGTATTGTTCTATCACCATGACACCCAAGGAGCAGGAAATGACTTCTAATACCAGCTATTTCCTCAGCAAAGTTGTTACATTAACTTGACAGATATTAATAAAGCATTTCAGAGATCCTTTTCATTTCATAGGTAGTTATTTTGTAAGAGAACTTTGTTGAGCTCAATATTTATCTTAAGCTCAATAAACGTCATTGTTCAAAATTCTTTTTTCTACTTAGCCCAACAATGAACCCTGGTTACTCTGAAGCGACTATGTTAAGCAGTCCCCATCTTTTGTATACCTGATCTGGGAATCCCAAAATGAGCTCTGTCATGGGAAGAGATTACCGGATAAAAGAAAATCTTTCAAGTGTATACTCAAAGTTTCTTAGAAGAAGTTTTTATCGGTCTTAATAGAGACCCTTCAATAACATGAAATTTCATTTCCTTTACTGTACTTCACTATATATATCAGTCTTCATGAGTGGGTGTGGGTAAGCTCATTGGAAAGAATTGTTCAATTCAATCAAAACTAACAAAAAGAAACTGAAGGTAGCATTCTCAAAATGCTTTATTAACTTTCTAGCACCATTTCCTAATTTTCTCATATGTAGCACATTAGTGTAATCAAGGCTAATGATTTGATGATGACCATGTTAATTCAATGCCATTATTCTGAAATTGGAAGTGGTCATCAAGATGTGCAGATGAAGGAAAATCTGTTGAAAGGACAATTAACCCGGTCATGCAGTCTGAAAATCTTGGAGAAGTTTTGCTGAATAATGTTACTCAATACTTTCCTGACACATTCTTTGATCTACACATGGTGCTCCATTAGTCTAGATCACACAA
Source organism: Hemitrygon akajei (assembly GCF_048418815.1). Lineage (NCBI taxonomy): Eukaryota > Metazoa > Chordata > Chondrichthyes > Myliobatiformes > Dasyatidae > Hemitrygon > Hemitrygon akajei. The sequence goes on along the minus strand of NC_133134.1, from coordinate 144,459,603 downwards.
CCGAGTGCATTTGCAGACCTCAATTATCCCATTATCACTAGACTTTGTATCTCAGTGTTAACCAACAGTAATAATAGGTTGCAGTTTAATTGGAAAGACAATAGAATGATGAATACAATAATTAGAATTTGCATTTCTAAGGAACAAGATTATTAGTTTACATGCAGTATTCAGTGCCTTGATTTTCCTTGGCTCAAACATAATTTAAAAATGTCTTTAATAATTCAGTTGAAGAAAAGTTTCTTTCCACAATGTATTATATTTATTGTCTCACTCTGTCAGTTTTGAACTTACTGTACTTGTATGCACCTGTTTTTCCTCTTTATATTTTTAAGTGGCAGCCATGTTTGCTAATATTATTTCAAATTGTATGAAGTTTAACAAATGTTGTAGACAATGTTAGAATTATATGGAAGATCAATATTACCATTTCACATTCAGAACAATCAAAGTTTAAACTCTTTGGGCCATCAATCACCAGAATGTAACTCCATTCATTGCGCTTTCTGGCTTTATTTATTATTAACATCCTTACACTGTGAACTTCATGTAAAAAGGATTGTTATTGCATTCTGTTATGACAATAACCTGATCTAGTCAAACCTAGAAATACATAATTAGAAGAAGTCAACAATTTAAACAGTGGGGTTGAATATTTTTGATTAAGTCATTTCTCATTCTGAGGATTGGTGTAGCCACGTTTGGATAGTGTTCAGCTTTTCCCTAGAACTGGTGCAGTGTTGGGATTTATGGTGTCCCTCCAATGGTATTGGGTGGGAATATGTAAAATGAACAGGAAAACCAGACATTGGTATGGATTTTAATCAATATTTCAATATTACTCCCTTGCTCGATAGTAGCTGTAATGTGCTTGCCTTCTGCTTGAAAGGTTGCAGGCTCAAAACATGTAACATTTAATCCAGAGAGGTGTTATCTAAATTCAAAAGCCATCTCTCATTTCAGACAGATGTAAACGTGTTCCTTGTATTCTTTTTCTCATTATTAGGCAATGCAGAGTAACAGTCCTTGATCTAGTTTGTGGTTATTGGGGCTAGGATGTGTGTCTACAAACTCACTGCCACATTTACCTGTGTAACACTAATGCTTCAAATGAAGCAGTTAAGTGGAAGTGTTTTGAACCAGAGATATACATAAATACACTATAACTTGTCTCGGTATCATTTAAACATTTTCTGTTAATACTGAGGTACAGTTTGCATAGAACATTCGAACACAGGGACTGTCCATTTGGTCCATAATATTCAAAGTGACCATGGTATCAATTTAAACCAATTTCATCTGCTTGCAAATTGTTTATATTCCTCTATGTGCCTGTCTAAATGACTTTTAAACATTGCTAGCATACCTGCTTCCACAACCTCCCTGGCAGTGTTTTCTAGGCTCCTAAATGTCCTTTAAACCTTCCACACTCCCGCCTTCTAGTAATCAACATTTCTATCTTGGGGAAGAAGGACTATATCTATGCCCCTCATAAATTTGATATTTCAATCAAATTGCCCCTCAGCCTTCTACCATCCTGAGGAAACGACTCAGATTTGTTTAACCTCTTCTTATAGCTAATACATTCCAATCTAAGCACTATCCTGGTGAACCTCTGCAAAACTTCTGCATTCTTCATGTAACGCTTCACACAAGACCTCAACTGAGGCCTGTCTGAGGGTTTATACAGTGGCAACATGTGCTTTCAACTTTTATGTGTAATACACCGAACAATAAAGGCAAGTGCGCCATATGGCTTTTTTCCCCACCCCACCTACTCCTGTTCCCACTTCTAGGGAGCTATGGACTTGCACCTCAGGATCCATCCCTCTTTGTTTTAGTGCTCCTTAGGGGAACTTCCATTTACTGCATGTTTTCCCTTACATTTGACCTGCCAAAGTTTAACACCTCACATTTGTCTAGATTAAATTTCATCTAGTATTCTCAAATATAGAACAATTCTAAATGTTCTATATCTTGTTCAATTCTTTGACAAAACTTCCTTACTATCACCAACCATGCCAAATCACAAGCAATAGCAATGGTTCTTGTGGAATACCACTGGTCACATATATTCAATCTGTGTAAAGCCCTCCATCATTATCCTCTGTCTTCCATGCCCAAGTCAAATTTTAATCCAATCTACCAAGACTCCAGTGATCCCATGTGCCATGAGGGATCATGTTGAATGCTTTATAAAGTCCATATATATAACATCCATTGCCTACCATCTTTGTCACCTCCTCAAAAAAGCTCTATCTAGTTAGTGATTTGTGACCTTCCCTGCATAAAACTAGGCTGAACTATCCCTAATAGGTCTCAGCTTTTCCAGATATGAATAGTTACTTGTTTTTCACAGGCTAAAGATGTATGGCACAGAAAAAATGATCAAAAAGTAAAAATAGAGGAACAAAATACATTCATCAAGTTATTTATATAGGACCTCCTCTGTCATTAAGCTGAGCCTCCTCCTGTCTTCACAAGTCAATGTAATGTTTTCATTGCAAGAACTGAGAGAAATATAGTTTTTTTTTTGATACTTCTGTACTTCTGTTTTTCTTTCCTCGGGGACTTGTTCAACTTGTTCACCAATCATGTCTTTCCTCAATTTTTTACAACAAATGATATGAATACTACTATCTTGAATCTTAACATTGTGCATTATTTTGTAAGCAATCTTATGTTTTGTTGCCGAATTTGATCGTTTTTCAATTGTCTGTTCTTGTCCTGAAACGTAAAATCAGGAAGAAAACAAGTTTGATTCTGAATTAAGTATACACAATAGAAGATATTCATAGAAATAGAGATCAAGCTATTAAATCAAAATAAGTGACAATCATTAATGTAACACATTAATATTCTGTTAGAAATTCAAAGGTCCCTTACCTTCAAGGATACTTGTTTTTGAAATACATGTTCTTGATGTTTATACCTTCACCAAATGAGTGATTCAATATTAATTGCTATCCATTTTGCAATGAAAATAAATTGTAAAGCAATACATTCACCAACTGTACTGTTTATCAAACCCTCACTAAACTAGATCATTCATTGGACTTCAGCAAATCTCTCTTCTAATACAGATTTGCAGATGGCAAAGCAATTTTATGAAGGTAAGAAGTAACATATAACTTGACAGATGAACTCAGTGAGTCAAGCTACATCTGTGGCACAAAAGTAATTGTCAACATTTCTGCATCAGGGCAAGTGCTTTCTCTCCACAGATGCTGCCCCGCCTGCTCAGTTTCTTCAGCACATCGTTGTTCCAGATTCTAACATCTACAGCCTCTTGTCTTTTCATGAAGTAAGGAATTGAGTCTCTTGATGTGGAAATTGCCATCCCTGACATTCTATAGTTGTTTAATGCTTGGCCCGTGTCACTTTCCAGTCGGTGGTATTTTCCAGGATGTTCCTGTTCAGTCCATGAATTTGTAATGTTTGTAGTCTCTACTCTGGGAAATGAACTCTCCTCTATTTAAGTAGAGATCCTCTGTCAAAAGAACATAGGAAACAAAAACAGCAGTAGGTGATTAGGTCCTCAAGCCTCCCCCAACCATTCATTATGATCATGATTGATTTAAATTGGGTCTCTTCTATGCCAGATCCCTGTAGCCTTCAAGTCCTTGATCTTTCAGAAAAATCTACCTCCACTTCAAATAGTTACCTGGCCTCTACAACTTTCTATCTCTGTGAGAAGAAATTTCCATGCACCTTGGTTTTTGATGACTGACTCCTTATCTTGAAATTATGTCCTCTCATTAAGTACCTTACACAATGAAAACATCTCAATATTTACCTCATCATGTCACCTTGGAACCTAATTTATTTTTCCATAAGCTCACCTCATCCCCATTTTTCTAAACTCCAAGGAATACAGACCCAACCTATTTATCCTCACTTGACAGGAGAATTCTCCAAGAATGAGGCCAGTGAATGGAAGCACAAGAGACTGTAGGCGTAGTAATCGGGCCAACCTGGATTCCCAGTTGTCAAGTCAAGTCAAGTCTCTTTTATTGTCATTTTGACCATAATTGCTGGTACTGTGCATAGTAAAAATGAGACAACGTTTTTCAGGACCATGGTGTTACATGACACAGTACAAAAACTAGACTGAACTACGTAAAAAAAGAACAACACAGAGAAAGCTACACTAGACTACAGACCTGCACAGGACTGCATAAAGTGCACAAAAACAGTGCAGGCATTACAGTAAATAATAAACAGGACAATAGGGCAAGGTGTCAGTCCAGGCTTCGGGTATTGAGGAGTCTGATAGCTTGGGGGAAGAAACTGTTACATAGTCTGGTCGTGAGAGCCCGAATGCTTTGGAGCCTTTTCCCAGATGGCAGGAGGGAGAAGAGATTGTATGAGGGGTGCATGGGGTCCTTCATAATGCTGTTTCCTTTGTGGATGCAGCATGTAGTGTAAATGTCCGTGATGGCAGGAAGAGAGACCCCGATGATCTTCTCAGCTGATCTCACTATCCGCTGCAGGGTCTTGCGATCCGAGATGGTGCCATTTCTGAACCAGGCAGTGATGCAGTTGCTCAGGATGCTCTCAATACAACCCCTGTAGAATGTGATAGAATGGGGGGTGGGAGATGGACTTTCCTCAGCCTTCGCAGAAAGTAGAGACGCTGCTGGGCTTTCTTTGCTATGGAGCTGGTGTTGAGGGACCAGGTGAGATTCTCCATCAGGTGAACACAGAGAAATTTGGTGCTCTCCATTTGTGCATGCCATTTCAACTATCCATGGCAAATGTAATATTAGCATTTGTTTCAAGAGGATTAGAGTATAAAAGCAAAGATGTAATGCTAACATTACCCTGCCTTCCTTCCCACCAACTCATCCTTCAAATTAACCTTTAGGAAATCCTGCACAAGGACTCCCAAATTCCTTTGCACCTCTGACTTCTGAATTTTCTCCCTATTTAGGAACTGGGCCCAAAACAGTTCACAATATAAGGCATTGGTCAGACTGAGTATTGCAAACTGTTTTGGGCCCCTTTTTTAAGAAAGGATGTGCAGACATTGAAGAGAGTCCAGAGGAGGAGGGGTCTTCACCTCTCTCTCCTAATGGTTACCATTGTCACCTTCCTTACTTAACAGATTCCTGCACCAGCAGCCTTCGTGTTCTCACCCTCCACACACCTGGCTTCATATCTATCTTCCTTTTGGTTTGTTTGTTTACCTATCTTCACCTACCATCCACCTTCTTCAGTCCCCCAACTCCAGCCCTCCCAGGCTCCATCTGTACATCATCCTTGGTCCACCATTTGCTCACTGGGCCATCTCATATCACTTTCCAACTCCTCTATATTACTGGCTATCTTTTCTTTCCGCTCTGCCCCTGATGCCCATCACTTCCACCCTGAAATATCTCCACCTCTTTCCTCCTCCATACAGAGATGCTGCTTGATCTACTGAGTTCCTCCAGCAGAATGCTTGTTGCCATGACCCTGGTAAATCTCCTTTTACAACAGGGAAAAAAAACATTTTGATTTCATATTATCCTTGAGCACCTTTGTTAAACATAGATGATTTCTCTTTCTCATGGAATCCCTCTTTCTCGTTATAATAATACTGTGGGATGAAGGACAAAGTAACACGTGTGGAATGAATTTGAAGTCAGTAACTCAGCCACGCTTTGACCTTTAGCTCCACAAAAATAATAGTTTATAAAAAGTGCATGACTGGAGATCTCTCTACAGATGTTTGTACATGAGGGAGCCGTAGGGGTATAATTCTCTTCTGAGTTCCGGTTGGGGAATAAGTCCCTCTATTCTCCTCCATTCATTATCCCTTCTTCCAAAACTTCCAAACCAGCCTGGTCTTTATTTTGTTGAAGGAGGGTTAGCTGGACCACTATTAAAGCATTCATATTTCAATGTTCAAAGTTCAAAGAAAATGTATTATCGAAGTACATATATGTCACTGTTTATGACCCTGAGATTCATTTTCTTGTGGGAATACTCAATAAATCCATAGAATAATAACCATAACAGAATCAAAGAAAGTCCGCAACAACTTGGGCATTTAATTAGTGTGCAAAGACAACATACTGTACAAATACAAAAAGAAAGAAATAATAATAATAAATAAATCAATAAATATCAAGAAAATGAGATGGAGGCCTTGAAAGTGAGTCAATTCATGTGATGCAGCCAGTCAATATACTCTCCACTACACATCTATAGAAGTTTGTCAAAGTTTTAGATATCATGCCAAATCTTTGCAAATTCCTAACTCACGTGTTGCCATGCTTTCTTCATAATTGCACCTACGTGCTAGGCCCAGGACAGGTCTTCCAAAATAATAACACTGAGAAATTTAAAATTGCTGAACCTCTCCAATTCTGATCCCCTCCTCCCACAATGAGGACTGGCTTATTAACCTTTGGTTTTCTGCTTCTGAGGTCAATAATTAGCTCCTGGGTCTTGCTGACATAGTGTAAGAGGTTGTTGTTATGGCATCACTGAGCCAGATTTTTAATCTCCCTCTTACATGTTGATTCTTCACCTCCTTTGATCTGGCCTATGGCAGTGGTGTATTCAGCAATCTTGAATATGGCATCAGAGCAGTGCTTATCCACAAAGTCATAAGTGTAAAGCAAGTAGACCAGGGTCTAAGCACACATCCTTGTGGTGCACCTGTGCTGATGGAGGTTGTGGAGGAGAAGTTGTTGCCGATCCGAACTGACTGGTGGCTGCAAGTGAGGAAATTGAGGATCCAATTGCACAAGGAGGTATTAAAGCCAAGGTCTAGGAGCATATTAATTAGTTTTGAGATGATGGCAGTATTGAACGCTGAGCTGTAGTCAGTAAAGAGCATCCTGATTCATGCATCTTTAGTGTTCCGATGTTCCAGGGGTTAAATAAAGATGGCATCTGCTGTGGACCTGTTACTCCAGTAAGCATATTGGTGCCGAACTAAGTCACTTCTCAGGCAGGAGTTCATATGTTTCATCACTGACCTCTCAAAACACTTCATCACTTTGGATGTAAGTGCTACTCGAATATAGTCATTGAGGCAGGCCACCATATTCCTCTTGAAGAAAAGGCAACCTTTGTTTGGTTGTTCAATCAAACTCAATCGAAGTCAACCAGTCTTCAGAGCTGTTCAACACAACAACATCAGACCTAAAAGTAATTGTCAAGGCCAGGCAGCATCTGTAGAAAAGAGTATAGTCAAGATTTGAGGATGAGACCCTTCATCAGGACTGAGTGTTGCTTGGATTTCTGCAAATTTTCTCTAGTTAGTAATTGATAATCTTTCTCTTTAGTGCAGTGGTTGCTTGACTTGTCAATGAAAGCTAAAAAAAATGGGCATGCTGTAAGTAGCTGTGCATTTCTGTGAGTTCTCTGTCACAGTGTGGCTAAGGACTTCAGAACCTAAATGATCTCGAAATTTGATGCAGGATATTGAAAATCTTTTGGGAGGCTGAAAAATACAGGCATATTTCAGATACTTCCTGTGGGAGAACTTTTCCAGTCAGAAAAAATATTTCAGTAAGATGATATACAGTTTGCTGTGTCAGATTTAAAAAAAATTCCATATCATCGGCAGTCCCTCCAGAAACAATTAATGTGGGTTTTGAGATTGTTATCTCCATTGCGTACTTTACAGATAACATTATCATTCTAAGCATAATCAGTTAGTAGACTTCATGTATATATATTAGCATACTTCAACATACAGGATACAAATATACATGTCTGTATTAATGAAGACTGAACAATCATTAAAAAACACAATTAATATTCTGTTAGAAATTCAAAGATCACCCAATTATTGCCTTGGCGGATATCTGAAGTGCCAGTCTTTTACTTGTCTTACATAATAGTCAGCTCCCAATATAAATTTCTATAATTTACTGATGTTTATTAACCAAAATTAGTTGCTTTAAGATTAAATATTGAGCTGTTTTCTTTCACTTCTTACACTTACCTCCTTATTTTAAAACCGATTTGCAGTTTCCGTCTTTTATTTGGTGAGTAAGTCACTGTGTCACTCGGGAGGGTTACAGCTGAAGTCTCCATATTTTTCCCAACCCATTTGAGAACTGAATGAGATCCACATGGGAGAACCTTAAGTGCTCCTAAAAGTCACTTTAGCAGAAGAAAGTAATAAAACTCTATTTTAACCAAGAGCTGTAGTCTTAAAGCTTAAAGTTAAAAAGAAATCACCAAAAACAACAAACCTAAAGAACAAGATGCCACTCCTAAATCAACTGGGTTGCAAAGAAATTATAAAATTTACGATAGATTAAACTGCAGCTGTCAGCTCTAGTCAGGCTGTACCTCATTTATACTGCTAGATGCAACTGCAATTGTTCTGCCCTGGGGAACAATAGAGGCCATGTGCTCAAACGCATGCTAAACTCTCTCCCCGATTAAAATATCAGAATTGCAGGGGATTATATGCATCCACTAAATACAAACATAGTTTAACATAAAAGCACTTAAGAATTCATCTTCATGCAGGGTCAGACCCAGGAAACACATGCCTATATCCTCTTGTGGTCAAGGTTAGTGACAGACTACATGCCTTTTTAGCTTTACTTTGAAGTAAATTTCAAAGTATGTGCAGCTTCAGAGCCAGTCAATAACAGGAAGCTTCTCTGAATTTAAGGCATGATTAACTGAAGCTCTAGCCATTAATTATTTTGAGTGTGAACAAGAACTGAATTTCAGAAGACATTTATCAGGGAGAATTGTCACTGGCAACATGATATGCTTAACAATAAAAACCCAGTGAAGACTTCCCAGATTGTTTGTGCATTTTTTGCTGGAATGATCATTCTCTTTCACCCATTTTTAATATTCCTTGAAAGGACATGGGCTTTACAGGCCAGATCAACATTTAATTACACATTGTCATGATGAAGAGTCTTGGCACAAAACATTGGCTGTTTATTCATTTCCATAGATGCTGCCCTACATGCTGAGCGGCTCCAGCATATTGTGAGTGTTGCTCTGGATTTCTAGCATCAGCAGAATCTCTTGTGTTTAATTGTCCTTTCACAGTTGCCCTTGAGAAAGTGGTGGGCAGATGTTTTCTTGAATTGCTACAGTCTTTGAGGAGTGGCTATACCCATAAAGCTACTTGGAAGAGAGTTTGAACTCTTTGACTCAGCGACAAATATTTCCAAGACAGAATGGTGTGTGGTTTGGACAGCTACTTCCAGGCGGTGCTGTTCCCGTTTTTGCTGCTCATGTCTTAGGCAGTAGAGGTTGTTGTTGTGTCTGTGCACAACTACATATTGATTAAATGAAACTATACACATGGGAGATGACCTTAACTGGTGTATTCGCATTGCAGTGAGAGAGAAGAAGAACAATAGGCATGCCTAGACAACTATGCATGCGTAGATGACAGATCAATGGTACTGATAAGGGGGGGAATAAACTGTATATGTACAAAATATTCAATTTCCCTTTCATAAACCCATATTCCAAATAAACATACCTTCAAGGTAACAGTCCATAACTAACTTCACAGTTCTCAAGGTTCAGTCTTTTGGGTGGCACTCTGTTTCTTTCAGGATGGCGCCTCTGGACCTGTGGAGTGGCATCAGGCTTGGCAGATGTCTTGTCAATGATAACATTCTGGTCGTGCCCCTGGATCTGTGGAGTGGCATTAGGTTTGGTAGGTGTCTTGTCTAGGACAACGCTCTCGGTTTCTGGTGTCACGTTGCTGTCAGTGACATGATCATCACTGAGACTTAAGCCCAGTGACTATAATGTGTCCATCTTCTTGGATACAATCGATTCAGGGGTGTTCTCCAGTTGAGCACCCAGTATCTGGTCCACATGACATCTCCATGTCTGATCTCCAACATTCACTGTGTATATCAGTGGTCCAGTTTTTGTACATATCCTACCGGGTGTCTACTTGTCTTCTTGGTAATCACGCGCTAGGATACCTCCTGTCCAATCTTGAAGCACCTTGCTGCTTCACTTGGCAACTATCTGAAGTGTTTATTCTGTACTTCCCTCTGGAGGTTTGTTTTCAGGAGATCCATGCGAGATCTCAGATTCCTGTTCATGAACAGCATTGCAGGATTTTGATTTGTCGTAGCATGAACAGAATTCTGATACACAAAAAGGAAGTTGTCCACCTTGTGCTGTAGAGAAATGTCCTCCTTGTCCATTGCTTTAGTAGATTTGATGGTTTGGATAAACCATTCAGCTAACCCATTCACTGCTGGGTGGTGAGGAGCTGACTTGAAGTGTCTGATGCCATTTTTCTTCAACAGCTGGAATTCTTCTGACATGCACTGTGGCCCATTGTCCCTCATAATTTGTTCTGGTAAGCCATTTCTGGTGAAGATAGTCCTCAGATTGGAGAAAGTCTTTGCTGAGGTGGTTGATTTCAATGGTATAACCTCTGGCCACTTCAAATGAGCATCCACAGTAATCAGAAACATGGAGTGCATGAATTGCCCAGTGAAGTCAAAATGTACTCTTTGCCATGGTGAAGTTGGCCACTTGCACAGGTGTAATGCTGCCTGTGGGGGTGAATTTTGAACTTTTTGGCACCCTGAACAGCTTTTAGCCAAGTCTTCGATTTGCTTATCTATTTTCTTCTTAAACACATTCTGATTAGAATTAAGCAGCCATGACAGCCTGTGGTTAGTGCTACCATTTGGGCTGCAGTTGCCTGTTGATGCCACACTGAGAGCTTTGATTGAGTGCCAATTTAGTTGGATTTTTCTCAACCATTCAAATTTGAGAAGTTCCATTTCTCAATACATGAAGTTCTAACAACTGTATTTGGCTACATTCACCTTTAGTTTGCATTTAGGAGATTTTTTTTCACCTATGTAGGTCCTTAGGTCCTCTCAGAATCAGAATCAGGTTTATTATCACCGACATGTGACGTGAAATTTGTTAACTTAGCAGCAGCAGTTCAATGCAATACATAATCTAGCAGAGAAAAAAATAATAATAAATAAAATAAAAAATATAATAAATAAGTAAATCAATTATGGTATATATATTGAAAACATTAAAAATGTGCAAAAACAGAAATACTGTGTATTTAAAATAAAGTGAGGAAGTGTCCAAAGCTTCAATGTCCATTTAGGAATCAGATGACAGAGGGGAAGAAGCTGCTCCTGAATCGCTGAGTGCGTGCCTTCAGGCTTCTGTATCTCCTACCTGATAGTAATAGTGAGAAAAGGGCATGCCCTGGGTGCTGGAAGTCATTAATAATGGACACTGCCTTTCTGAGACACCGCTCCCTAAAGATGTCCTGGGTATTTTGTAGGCTAGTGCACAGAAGCTGACTAGAATTACAACCTTCTGCAGGTTCTATCAGTCCTGTGCAGTATGCCCTCCATACCAGACAGTGATGCAGCCTGTCAGAATGCTCTCCACAGTACAGCCATAGAAGTTTTTGAGTGTATTTGCTGAGATGCCAAATCTCTTCAAACTCCTGATAAAGTACAGCTGTTGTCTTGCCTTCTTTATAACTACATCGATTTGTTGAGACCAGGTTAGATCCTCAGAGATCTTGGCACCCAAGAACTTGAAACTGCCCACTCTCTCCACTTCTGATCCCTCTATGGGTATTGGTATGTGTTCCTTCGTCTTACCCTTCCTGAAGTCCACAACAAGCTCTTTCGTCTTACTGACATTGAGTGACAGGATGTTGCTGCAGCACCATTCCGCTAGTTGACATATCTCACTCCTGTACACCCTCTCATCACCACCTGAGATTCTACCAACAATGGTTGTATCATCAGCAAATTTATAGATGGTATTTGAGCTATGCCTAGCCACACAGTCATGTGTATATAGAGAGTAGAGCAGTGGGCTAAGCACACACCCCTGAGGTGTACCAGTGTTGATCGTCAGCGAGGAGGATATGTTATCACCAATCCGCACAGACTGTGCTCTTCTGGTTAGGAAGTCGACGATCTATTTGCAGAGGGAGGTACAGAGGCCCAGGTTCTACAACTTCTCAATCAGGATTGTGGGAATGATGGTATTAAATGCTGAGCTATAGTTGATGAACAACATCCTAAAGTAGGTGTTTGTGTTGTCCTGGTGGTCTAAAGCCATGTAAAGAGCCATTGAGTTTGCATCTGCCGTTGACCTATTGTGGCGATAGGCAAATTGCAATGGGTCCAGTTCCTTGCTGAGGTAGGAGTTCAGTCTAGTCACGACCAACCTCTCAAAGCATTTCATCACTGTGGATGTGAATGCTACCAGGCAATAGTCATTAAGGCAGCTCACATTATTTTTCTTAGGCACTGGTATAATTGTTGCCTTTTTGAAGCAAGTGGGAACTTCTGCCCATAGCAACGAGAGGTTGAAAATGTCCTGGAATACTCCTGCTAGTTGGTTGCACAGGTTTTCAGAGCCTTACCAGGTACTCCATCGGGACCTTCTGCCTTGCAAGGGTTCAATCTCTGTAAAGGCAGTCTAACATCTGAGATCACAGGGTCATCAGTGCAGCAGGGATCTTCACAGTGATAGTTGTGTTCTCCCTTTCAAAGTGTGTATAGAAGGCACTGAGTTCATTTGGTAGTGAAGCATCGCTGCCATTCAAGCTTTTGGGTTTTGCTTTGTAGGAAGTAATGTCTTGCCGACCCTGCCAGAGTTGCCGTGCATCCAATGTCTCCTCCAACCTCGTTTGAATTTGTCTCTTCACCCTTGAAATAGCCCTCTGCAAATCATACCTGGCTTTCTGGTACAGGCCTGAGTCGCCAGACTTGAATGCCACAGATCTAGCCTTCAGCAGATGATGTAACTTCTGGTTCATCCACGGCTTTTGGTTTGGGAACGTACAGTATCCACACAGGTTTTAATGAAGTTGGTAACAACTGCAGCAAACTCATTCTGGTTCGAAGACGAATCCCTGAATACAGTCCAATACACCAATTCAAAGCAGTCTAGGCGCTCCTGTTTTCTCCTTGGTGTTCGCTGCTGGTGCTGTAGTCTTCAGTCTCTGCCTGTACTCAGGGAGCAGAAGTACAGCCAGGTGAAGTGAGGGTGTGGAATAGCACGGTAGGCATTCTTGATGGTGGTGTAGCAATGGTCCAGTGTGTTGTTTCCTCTGGTATTGCAAGAGATCTGTTGATGGTAGTTATTTAGTGAGTTTTTTCAGACAGGCCTGGTTAAAATTACCCAAAACAGTGGTGCAGGCTTTAGGCTGTGCTGTTTCATGCATGTTGATCCCATTGCTCAGACCATCAAAAGCCTGCTTGAAGTTGGCCTGAGGTGGGATGTAAACTGCTACCAAAATGACTCCAGAGAACTCCCGTGGTAGGTAAAAAGGAACGGCACTTTACTGCTAGGTATCCCAGGTCTGGTGAACAGAATTGGGACAGCACTGATATGTTTGTGCACCAGGAAGAGTTGATCATGAGGTATACTCCCCCACCTCTGCTTCTGAGAGACTCTGTAGATCTATCCTGATGGTGTATAGAAAACCTGTCGATCTGAATCGTTGCATCTAGTAACGGATTCCATGAAACAAAGGACCCATGCAGTCCTAATGTCCCTCTGATTCAACACCCTCACACTGAGATCAGTGATTTTATTCACATGAGACTGAACATTCGCCAGCAAGATAGTCAGTATAGGGAGTTTAAAACCTCATTTCCTTAAATGCACTTGTAACCCCGCGCTACACCCACTCTTCCTCCGAGGTGTCCTACCCGAACGCCGCTTCCAACCGCAGTTGGTGTTGTTTCCATCAGTTTTAAGCAGCAATAGTTCATTTAAACACATTAAGACATCTTTGTTGTCTGTACTGACCTTGGAAGCAGTTGTGCTTTTTAGCTGTATCAGGCTGAAGCAGGAATATTTAATCATATCCATTGAGAGTACTGCTGCCACTCAAGTTGTGCCTAGGCGCCCCAGATGTAAATAGTATCTTAGAAAACTGCTTGTTGCATTCTGCCTCTCGAATTGCAGACGAAGCTGAACCTGTATCCAGCAACACACACAAAATGCTGGAGAAACTCAGCAGGGCAGGCAGCATCTATGGAAAAGTACAGTTGACGATTCGAACCAAGACCCTTCAACCTGTATCCAGCTCCATTTTCAGGTATACACCAGACACATCTATTGTGACTCATATTATACTACGATCTTCTTCAGTAATACTGTGCAGTTCTAGGCATGACAGGTCACCTTTGTCAGACTATATGTTGTCTGATTCTGTTTTACATTCAGTAACTTTATGCATTTTCACTCGGTTGTGCCTTTTGTCATCTTTGCACATTCTCTCTATGTGACCTTGTCTGTGCACTTTCTGCAAACTTTTTCTTTAAACCAATAGTCATTTGCACCGTGGGAGGATTTGCCACTTTGATAACATCTTTGGATTTTTTCACCTTTCTGGGACATCTTGTGCATTTCACATTGTAGCCTCCTTTACTGTAGTTCTGCTGCACCCCTTGCCTCAGTCTCTAATGATATTGCAATGGTCAATGCCCATTCTAAGTTTAGGTCTCTTTTGGACAGTAGCTTCTTTTGAGAGCTTTGACTATGCATACCACACACAAGCCTGTCTCTTAATGCATCAGAAAGTTCATTTCTAAAGTCAGAGTACTGGGAAAGCTTGTGCAGTTCTGCAATGTATTCAGAAAAGCTTTCATCTTTTGACTGATTCCATTTGTAAAATCTATTGCCAGCTCTTTAGCACTCTAGTGATATTGTAAAATTGTAACAATTTGATTGAACGACTTGCTTGCTGGCTTTGCAGGGTTATGTAGGAGACAATACGTTCTTGGGTTCATTAAGCTAGGAAGCGCAGGGGCTTTCTTTTGCGCCTCCACTTTGTTCGCGCTATAAAACGGTTCAACCCTCTTGATATCTGACTCCCAGCTTTCATTAGCACTATCAAATTCGTTAACTTTCCTGACTGAGGTCATCGCCATGCTACTTTCACTTTAAATTCAGCGTGTCTTTCACTGTTAATCATGGGTCCTTTGGCTTTCTCGTGCTGTTTAACTCTCGCAGTTTTGCCCTGTAACTGTCGGTGCAGTTGGTGATATTTTCCGACATTCAGGTTCGTACTTGTCACCAATTTATTGTGTCTGCGCACCACTATCTTTTGATTAAATAAAAGCATGCATGTGGGAGATGGCTTTAACTGGTGTATTCACATTGCAATGAGAGAGAGAACAATGCGTGTGCATAGACAACAGATCATATATAGTGTTGGGGGGTGGTGTTGGTCATTGCTCAGAAAAAAATAGATCCATACGTTACAGTTGTGGGTTTGTACGATGCTGTTTATAAAGGACCTGAAGGAGCATAGCAACACATCTATAGATCTCACACTAAGGAAGAAGGTCTTTCATTCAAAGTGAGAGCCCAGACAATCAGTCGTTGATACAGACACAAAATACTCTGCAGATGCTGGGGTCAAAGCAACACATACAACACGCTGGAGGAACTCAGCATGTCGGGCAACATCCGTGGAAATGAACAGTCAACGTTTCGGGCCGAGACCCCTCGTCAAGACTGAAGAGGGAGGGGCACGGGCCCTATAAAGAAGGTGGGGGGAGGGTGGGAAGGAGAAGGCTGGTAGGTGCCAGGTGAAAAACCAATAAGAGGAAAGATCAAGGGGTGGGGGAGGGGAAGCAGGGAGGGGATAGGCAGGAAAGGTGAAGAATGAATGTAAGGGGAAAGCACTATGGGTAGTAGAAGGAGGTGGAACCGTGAGGGAGGTGATAGGCAGCTGGAGGAGGAGGCAGAGTGAAACTGGGATGGGGGAAGGGAGAGGGAGGGAATTACCAGAAGTTGGAGAATTCAATGTTAGGCAGAGTGAAACTGGGATGGGGGAAGGGAGAGGGAGGGAATTACCGGAAGTTGGAGAATTCAATGTTAGGCAGAGTGAAACTGGGATGGGGGAAGGGAGGACAGCTTTGTTGAGCACCTCTGCTCTATCCACCACAACAGACAGGATCTCCTAGTTGCCACCCACTTCAACTTTGCTTCGCATTCCCATTCGGATATGTCCATATATAGATAGATAGATAGATAGATACTTTATTCATCCCCATGGGGAAATTCAACTTTTTTTCCAATGTCCCATACACTTGTTGTAGCAAAACTAATTACATACAATACTTAACTCAGTAAAAAAAATATGATATGCATCTAAATCACTATCTCAAAAAGCATTAATAATAGCTTTTAAAAAGTTCTTAAGTCCTGGCGGTTGAATTGTAAAGCCTAATGGCATTGGGGAGTATTGACCTCTTCATCCTTTCTGAGGAGCATTGCATCGATAGTAACCTGTCGCTGAAACTGCTTCTCTGTCTCTGGATGGTGCTATGTAGAGGATGTTCAGAGTTTTCCATAATTGACCGTAGCCTACTCAGCGCCCTTCGCTCAGCTACCGATGTTAAACTCTCCAGTACTTTGCCCACGACAGAGCCCGCCTTCCTTACCAGCTTATTAAGACGTGAGGCGTCCCTCTTCTTAATGCTTCCTCCCCAACACGCCACCACAAAGAAGAGGGCGCTCTCCACAACTGACCTATAGAACATCTTCAGCATCTCACTACAGACATTGAATGACGCCAACCTTCTAAGGAAGTACAGTCGACTCTGTGCCTTCCTGCACAAGGCATCTGTGTTGGCAGTCCAGTCTAGCTTCTCGTCTAACTGTACTCCCAGATACTTGTAGGTCTTAACCTGCTCCACACATTCTCCATTAATGATCACTGGCTCCATATGAGGCCTAGATCTCCTAAAGTCCACCACCATCTCCTTGGTCTTGGTGATATTGAGACGCAGGTAGTTTGAGTTGCACCATATCACCAAGTCCTGTATCAGTTTCCTATACTCCTCCTCCTGTCCATTCCTGACACACCCCACTATGGCCGTGTCATCAGCGAACTTCTGCACATGGCAGGACTCCGAGTTATATTGGAAGTCTGATGTGTACAGGGTGAACAGGACCGGAGAGAGTACGGTTCCCTGCGGCGCTCCTGTGCTGCTGACCACCGTGTCAGACCTACAGTCTCCCAACCGCACATACTGACCTCCTCTACTGCCATGATGAAGCCAAACTGAGGTTGGAGGAGCAACAACTCGTATCCCCTTGGCATGAACATTGAATTCTACAACTTCCGTTAATTCCCTCCTCCTTCCTTCTCCCATCTCAGTTTCACTCTGCCTCCTCCTCCAGCTGCCTATCACCTCCCTCATGGTTCCGCCTCCTTCTACTACCCATAGTGCTTTCCTCTTACGTTTCTCCTTCACCTTTCCACTCCCTGCTTCCCCTCACCTACCCTTTTATCTTTCCCCTTACTGGTTTTTCACCTGGCACCTACCAGCCTTCTCCTTCACACCCTCCCCCCACCACCTTTATAGGGCTCATGCCCCCTCCCTCTTTGGTCCTGACGAAGGGTTTCGGCCCGAAACGTTGACTGTTCATTTCCACAGATGCTGCCTGACCTGTTGAGTTCCTCCAGCATGTCGTGCAGTCATTGATACATAGAGCTGGGGGACAAATCTGGTTAGCCATTCCTTGTCTCACTCTGATTAAGTAATTGAATGTTTTTTAGATTTGTCTGCTGCAGGGTAGGTAAGGAGGTCCTGGTTGACAATCACATAATGTTGGTTCTAGGCAGCGCAGTAACCACTTCTATCAAAGCATTACAAGATTACTAGCGTGTGGGGGTCCTGTTGCCTAGTTACAACATCAGGTCAGGCTAAATTGACCTTCTGCCTGTGTTTATCAAATGCTTGCAGGTATATTTGCAACTCAGTGCAATAGATGGTGTAGTCCTGAAATCTGTGTTACACATAAATGGCAGTCAAATTGCGTTGGCATAACAGAGCAATCTATTTACTTTAACCCTGAAGCCAAATGAGATGAGCCAGTATGCTAGATATACTCTAACTGTTTGGAACACCAATAGAAGGCATCACTTGATTTAAAGAGTGCACAGGAACCTTGCAGGCAATTTTAACCTAACCTGTCTGGCAAGAGTAGAGTGATCTTGCAGTTAATTCCTTGAAAACTTAGTGCAGCATTTCTTGATCAATTCTTTCCATCCTGCTTTAACCATAGTTACTTGAGCATTTCAGGCTAAGTATGCATAATTCTGCATCACAATAAAATCTTGAAGCCTTTTGATAACCTAAACCAGTCGGCACAGCTACACAAGCAGGAATCAGAGGCTCAATGATAGAAACAGGTCCTTCAGCCCTTTGCATCTTTGACAACGAGCATAATTCACATGGCTGCATTAATTCCATTTCTATCTATAGTCTTGCTTTTTTAATTATGGTCCAGACTTCCTCTTAAGTGTTGGCACCATTCCTGCCACCACCACCTCTTCTGGCAGCTCCTTCCAGATATCAACCTCTTCGTGAGAAAAAATTAGCCTTAGATCTTCTTTAATCAGCCACACCCTCACCTTAAAGCTGTGCCTTGTAGTTTTAGCCACCTCAACATGGGAAACAGGTGCCCTTTCTATGCATTTCATAATTTTATATACTTCTATCAAGTCACCTCAGCATACTTTGCTGCTGGGAATATAGTTCCAGCCTATCCAATCTATTCTGATAATTTAAATCTAGGCACCATCTTTCTGAATCTTTCCTTCTCTGACTTAGTCGCCTCCTTCCTAGAGTATGCATACAATACTCCAACAACGGCAAAACCAATATATTGCGTAACTCTAATTCTTATACTCAATGCCTTGTCTGATGAAAGCAAGCAAACCACATGCCTTTCTCAACACCCTTGTTCTACTTTCATGGAAATGTGTTCTTGTACCCCTTGATCTCTCTGTTCAACAACATTTGCCAGGACTGTGCTACACCCAAACTTCTCAAAATATATCACTTTATGCTTGCCAGGTTAAATTTCATTTGCTATTCGCTTGCCTACTGACTCAGTTGATCTGTATTCAGTTGCAGCCTTAGACAACTTTCTTCTGTCCTTGCTATACCAACAATTTTGGTGTTGTCTGCAAACTTACTAGTCATGTCACTTACATGCTCATTCAAATTATTAATATTTATGATACAAAACATAGGAACATGCATAAATCCTAGTGGTGATTGGCCTCTAGTCTGAAAAACTAGCACCCTCGGCCTCCTACCACCAAACCAATTCTGTATCCAATTAGCTAGCTCATCCCAGATCCCACCTGATCTAACCTTTCAGATCATCTGGACATGCAGCACCTTGTCAAATGGCTTGCTAAGATACCCTGTTCAAAAAAGAAAGCTGCACTATTCCTTCAGAAAAAGAGCAAGGACGACATGCACCAGAGGAACACTTACCCATGAGTCCTGCTCATTGTGGGCAGCAAATCATTTCTTAATATTTTTCTCGGAGCTGGAGATTGTGAGGTAGGGAAAGGCACAATCAGGGAAATGAAGAGAGGAGAGAGCACAGAACTCAAAGAAAGTGATAGGGTAAGATTCCTGGAAGGAAAGAGGGAATGGAATGACAGGGTACAAGTGGTGATGGGCCACATTAAGTATAGTGGAGAGAAGGACAGGGCATGCAGGAGATAACTGGCAGATGGGGAAGGATCATATAGTCATAGAATAATGTTGCATGGATACAGACCCTTCAATCAAACTGGTGCATTCCCCATCCAAGCTAGTTCTACATGCCGCTGTTTGCCTCATAACCTTCTAAACTTTTCCATTCCATGCACATGTCTAATTGTCTTTTTAAAAAAGTTGTTAATTTACCTGACTCAACCACTTCTTCTGGCAGCTGATTCCACATAGATATCACCCCTTGAGTAATAAAGTTATCCCTCAAGTTCTTAAAATTCCCACCTCACCTTTAATCTAGGCACCCTATTTCTTAATATCCCAGCTCTGTGAAAAAAGACAGTGCACTCACCCCATTTATACCCCTCTTGATTTTATCCACTTCTATACAGTCACCTTTCATTTGCCCACCACTAAAGTATAAAGACCAACCCTGATCAAAGTCTCTCTGTAAATCAGTCTCTCAAGCTCTGGCAGCATCCTTGTACAGTAAATCTTTTCTATATTCCTTCCAGACTAATAATAGCTTTCCTATAACAGGACAAAGAACTCTGAACACAATGCCCCATGAGTGGCCTCCCCAACATCCTGTAAAACTGCACAATGACCTCCAAATTATGTACTCAATGCCCTGACGTATGAAGGCCAGCATATCAAAAGCCTTCATCACCACACCATCAACCTCTAACTCCACTTTCAAGGAACCATATACTTCTATTCCAAGGTCCCTCAGTTCTACAACACTCCCCATTAATTGCCATTAATTGTGCAAGTCCTACCTGGATTTGACTTTGCAAAATGCAACACCTCACACTTATGAACTCCATTTGCTGTTTCTCAGCCCACACTCATCTGATCCCTCAACATCCTGGCCATGCTGTCTTCTTGATGCTGTCATCATGAAGGAGGTACAGGAGCCTTAGGCCCACACCATCAGATACAGGAACACTTAATAGCCCTCAATATAGGTTCCTGAATCACTCACCACACCACCAAAGAGATTCTTCATGTCCGAGGAAGTGACAACTCATGTTCTCAATATTTATTACTTATTTATTATTATTAGTATTTCATTTCTTTCTTTTTGTATTTGTATAATTTTATTGTCTTTTGAACATTGCTGTTTGTCCATCTTTGTTGTGTCTTTGTACAGCTCTTTATTGATTCTGTTGTGTTTCTTTATATTTACTGTGAGTGTCTGCTATGTTTTGTAAATTCAAAACATTAAACTAATTGAAAGGAAAAGACAAAAGCCTGAAGCGTGAGTCTAACTTTGATTTTTTATCTTAAGTGAGACATGCGCATAGGACGCAGTGTTGTAATAATGTATACCATTTATATACTTCTACATAAAATCTGTAATGAATTATTTAAACAAAAAATAATCAACAAAATATTTACAATATTACTCAAATATTACTTAACTATTAAATACACAACATCCTCCCTGCTTAGCTATAAACTCCAACTCAAAATAGAATTCAACTCAACTTCTATATAGTACACATACAGTGCCTATAAAAAGTATTCACACCCCTTGGAAGTTTTCATGTTTTATTGTTTTATCACATTGCATCACAGTGAAATTAATTTGGCTATTAATGAAATAGCCAAATTATTTGCTATTTTGGCTAATAATAGTAACAGAAAAAGATTTTTTCATGTCAAAGTGAAAATAGATCTGCACAAAGTGATCTAAATTAATTACAAATTAATTGTGAATTTGTGGTTGGACTTGAAAAGGGTTGTTCACTCAGATCCCCATGCAATCTAACACAGCTTGAGCAGTTTTGTAAAGAAGAATAGGAAAAAAAATTGCAGTGTCCACACGTGCAAAGCTGATGGAGACCTATCCACACAGACTCAAGGCTGTAATTGCTGCCAAAGGTGTATCTACTAAATATGGACTTGAAGGGATTGAGAAATTATGCACTCAATTATTTTGTGTTTAATAATTGTAAAAGATTTAGACCAATTGTAGAAATTTGTTTTCACTTGGACATGAAAGAAACTTTTCTGTTGATCAGTGTCAAAAAAGCCAAATTAAATCCATCATGATTCAATGTTGTAAAACAGTAAAACATGGAAACTTCCAAGGGGGGGGGGTGAATACTTTTTATAGGCACTGTATATACTATACAATACAACCACTATAAAGACATCCACAGCATAGTAAATTTTAAACTGTCCCATTCAGGCCTAAAGATTTAATCACTGTGGAGGATTTCTTACTCTTGTGGGATAATGTCTTTTCTGACAAGGGAAGTCACTCTGTTTGGCAGGTGAGACTTGTGGCTCTGAAAACAATTTCAGGTTCTGGGGCCTCCTCCATGGTGGTTGTAGGCGTTGACTACTTCCAATCAAGATGGCACCATCATGCAATGCTCCCTCAGTCAACATCTTACAGATAGTTCACGAAAATAGCTTTTTTACTTTTTTTAATGTCTGCTTTTCACCTTAAGTATGTTCCTGGGACTGTTTGAAGCCTGCGGTTTACAGCTTGGAGATCACTTGGGTGATCTAGCACTTTGCTGTCTCCAAGAAGATTCCAGGAAGCGAATGTGTACTCGGATGGCCTCAATGCGAGGAAACTTCGAGACGAGACATAAGCCAATGTTAGATTTAATTTCGCCATTTATAACGTCCATTAATTGCTGATTAAAGCATTGAGGAAGATTGAGACATCGAGGTAATGTGGAAGGTAAGTGAGAGTTTCAGCACTGACTGGTCGCAGTTGGGAAGGAAGCCTGTGAGCAGCCTTTCTCTGTGTGGCTCACTGTGGCAGGAGGGTAGACCTCTCAACCCTCGTGTGGTATCCCTCCCATTCGATGATTGTTGGTGATATTGGAGGATATGTTTCTGGATTGGACTATTGCTTTTTGGGGCTGTAGATTTTTCAGACTTGTAGTTTTTATATTCTGTGTTTTTTTTATCACTTGTTCATTTTCCGTTTTATTGTACAAGGGGAGGATGTTTGGGTGTTGATGTTCTGTTTGTGTTCTGTTAGTTTTTTGTGTGGGGAAGGATTGTTTTTTGTTGGTTGTTCTGTGCAGAGTGAGGGGGTTTTTGGCAGCTTGATGATTGGGATGCCGTTCTTTTTTGTATGAGATGTAGGTTCAATGTTTCTCTCTGATTGACTTTCATGCTCTTTCTTTGTTTCGTGGCTACCCGGAGAAATACAAAATGTAGAGTTGTATATAGATATATGCTTTGATCATAAATGAATAAATGAAATAAACAAAATGACTCTGACACTGCAGAAAGTGGTCTGACAGCTCTGGATACCTTTCTTCTAGTTTATGCATCTTGATCTTGGAAAGTTGCATTTAGTTCACTGGAGTATTCTCTTATTAATCTTTCTATTGCTCCCTTTATGATCTGATCGCACCTCTTGGTTTCCTCATCCACAACATCATCTGATGAATCCTCTGTTTTTGAATCTCCATTGACTCCTTTCTGTTTGGCCTTCCATTCATCCAGCTGGGTTTTGGTCTTTGCATCTACTTTTTCAAGCAGCTTTTTTGTCTCCCTCTTGAAGTTCATTCAATAACCTTAATGCATGTAGAGTAGATTTTGGTACTTTATACTCACAAAAAATAAATACTTTCCTGAAGCTTCTTGAACTATCTTCCAGCTTAAAACCAAGCCACATTTCACAGGCAACTGTCTGATTAGTATATCAAAAGCTTTCTCAGATACATTGCCTACAAAAACTTTTGTAGTCAGACCATTGCTTTTGTCACTTCCTCAGAGTAGCATGATCCTTCTGTGGTCCAATATGCTTTCCAGCCAGAGGTACAGAGGTTGGCATCAACGCCTGTTGCCCTCTACTGGGTAATGGTTAATGGTTAATGGTGTACAACATGGAGACAGTTGTGGCATCATCCAGTACCTGTCTTAATTCACTTTCAGTGTTGACTCTATTACAGGGGATATGGCATGCAAATTGTGGTTGGATCTCCAATCAATTTTTAGTAGTCTCAGTTACATCATCACATTGCTGGCCGACCTGTTTTATCACATGCAAGCCCAGTGTGGCTTGTTGGTTGTTGTATTTCACTGTTACAAATGTCGTTCCCGCAGGAATAATCTTTCCTCCAGTATAAATTCTGCAAGCTTCAGCTTAGTAAATTTGAAGTGCTGTTCAAACTCATTTTGTGGAATGACTGAAACAGCCGAGCCAGTGTCCAATTCCATTTTAATTAATTTGCTGTTCATTTCTGGTGTAAGCCATATTGCTTGTCTCTTGTTAGTTTTCACATTGTAAGTCCAAACACTATCCAGATCTATGTCATTCTCATCGTTATCACAACTTTTAATCAACAACATGCAGATTAGTGCTCTTTTAGAAACTGCAACTTGACTTCTTAAGATTTTCCTTTATCCTGTGCAGTCCATTTATTTTTGTCTGTCTGACATGCTCTTTGTATGTGTCCTACTTTGTTGCATTTTCTGCAACATTTACCTTCAGATCTGCATTGGCCTGGTGTATGTGTGTCCCTGTTACAGTGGTAACACAATTTGTTTGGCCATGCAGGCCTCTTTCTTGATGCTACAGTTTTGTTTTTGCTCACTTCGATTCCTGACCTCAGCTCAATTGTGCAATGATACATCTACAGTATTTCAACTGCTCTTTTTAATGTAAATCGTGCTTCAGCAAGGAGCTATTTTTGAGTGCTTTCTTATAAGAGTCCACAAACCAAACGTTCTCTCAGTGCATCATTAAGCCTGTCAGTGAAATGACAATGCTCAGCCAACTTCTTCAATTCAACCATGGATGTTGAAATGGACTCCCCTTCCTTTCAATTCCACTAATGAAACCTAATGCCAATGGCAATCAACAATGAAGAAATTCTGCAGATGCTGGAAATCCAAAGCAACACACAAAAAATGCTGAAGGAACTCAGCAGGTCAGGCAGCATCTATGCAAATGAATAAACAGTAAATGTTTCAGGTCGAGATCCTTCTTCAGGACAGGAAAAGATGGAGGAAGCTGCCAGAATGAAAAAGTGGGGTGGGGGGGGGGAGCAGGGGAAGGAGGATAGTTAGAAGGTGATAGATTAACAAGGTGGGTAGGAAAGGTAAAGGACTGGAGAGGAGGGGAGGAGAGTAGATGATCGGAGAAAAGGAAAGAGGAGGGAACCCAGGGGTAGGTGATAGGCAGGTGAGGAGTGGTAAGGGATAATAGTGAAGAATAGAAGAGGGAAGGAGAAATTGATATTTATACCATTAGGTTGGAGGCTACCCAGACAGGATATAAGGTGTTCCCCATTCTGAGGTGGCCTTATTGTGGCACACGAGGAGGCCATGGAATGATATGTCAGAATGGAAATGGGTATTGGTATGAAAATGTTTGGCCACTGGGAATTTCCACTTTTGGCAAATGGAACAGAAGTGCTTGACAAAGCAGTTCCCAAATGTATGGTGGGTATCACGGTGTGACAGTCCCAGTCTATGTCAGAAAAGTTAAAATTCTGTACTATTATTCTTACAGTTATGCACAACCTCCCTGAATACTTGTTCTTCTAATTCCCATTGACTATTTAAAACCATAAGATATAGAGGCAGAAGTAGGCCATTCAGCCCATTGAGTCTGCTGCACCATTCAATCATGGGCTGATCCAATTCTTCCAGTCATCCGCACTCTCCTGCCTTCTCCCCATACCCTTTTATGCCCCGGCTAATCAAGAACCTATCTATCTCTGCCTTAAATGCATCCAATGACTTGGCCTCCACAGCCGCTCGTGGCAACAAATTCCACAGATTTACCACCCTCTGACTAAGGTAATTTCTCCATACCTCTGTTCTAAATGGACACCAGTCAATCCTGAAGTCATGCCCTCTTGTCCTGGACTCCCCTGCCATGGAAAATAATTTTGCCATATCAAATCTGTTCAGGCCCTTTAACATTTGGAATGTTTCTGAGAACTCCCCTCATTCTCCTGAACTCCAGGGAATACAGCCCAAGAGCTGCCAGACGTTCCTCATACGGTAACCCTTTCATTCCTAGAATCATTCTCGTGAATCTTCTCTGAACCCTCTCCTACATCAGTATATCCTTTCTAAAATAAGGAGCCCAAAATTGCACACAATACTCCAAGTGTGGTCTCACGAGTGCCTTATAGAGCCTCAACATCACATCCCTGCTCTTACATTCTATACCTCTAGAAATGAATGCCAACATTACATTTGCCTTCTTTACCACTGACTCAACTTGCAGGTTAATCTTTAGGGTATCCTGCAGAAGGACCCCCTTGTCTCTTTGCATCTCTGCATTTTGAATTCTCTCCTCATCTAAATAATAGTCTGTTTATTTCTTCCACCAAAGTGCATGACCATACACTCTCCAACATTGTATTTCATTTGCTACTTCTTTGCCCATTCCCCTGAACTATCTAAGTCTCTCTGTAGACTCTCTGTTTCCTCAACACTACCCACTCCTCCACCTATCTTTGTATCATCGGCAAATTTAGCCACAAATCCATTAATCCCATAGTCCAAATCATTGACATATATCGTAAAGAGCAGCGGTCACAACACCAACCCCTGTGGAACTCCACTGGTAACTGGCAGCCAGCCAGAATAGGATCCCTTTATTCCCACTCTCTGTTTTCTGCTGATCAGCCAATGTTTCACCCATGTTAGTAACTACACTGTAATTCCTTGGGATCTTATCTTGCTAAGCAGCCTCATGTGTGGCACCTTGTCAAAGGCTTTCTGAAAATCCAAGTGCACCACATCTACTGCATCTCCTTTGTCTACCTTGATTGTAATTTTCCCAAAAAATTGTGGTATGTTAGTCAGACAAGATTTTCCTTTCAGACTTTGGCCTATTTGGGGCATATAGTACAATCTCAGTAATATGATCATACCCATCTTTATTCTCAGCTCCACCCATAAAGCCTCACTGGATGATCCTTCAGTAATTTCATCTTTGACATTGCTGTGACTTTTCACTTAATCAAAATGCAACAACTCCTCCTCGCTATCCCTCCACCCCTATCCTATCTAAAACATCTGCACCCCGGGACATTATGCTGCCAGTTACATTAAGCTGTACTTCCCTTAGCCATATTTCCAAAATAGCTATAATATCCCCATCAAGCCCCAAGTTCATTTGCCATGTCTGTCAGGCCTCTAACATTAAGATAAATTCAATAGGATTTCTTCACTCCTGACATGCTTGTACTTGTCATGAATTTTTAACTTGCTGTCATAGACTTCTGCATCACTTTCCAGTCTCTCATTTGCCTCCCCGATGCTTGGGATCTCAACCACCCCTCCCTCCCCCCCGCCAATTGAGTATAAACCTACCCTAGTAGCACCAGCAAAACTGTCTTCCAGGATATTGGTTACCCTCCAATTCAGGTGCAAACCATCCCTCCTGTATAGGTCACCTCTGCCCCAGAAGAAATCCCAAATTGTCTAGAAATCTGAATCCCTGCCCACTACACCAAACTTTCAACCACACATTCATTTGATATGTCCTTCTATTCTTTCCCTGACAAGCAGAGATTACCAACCTCAAGGTCCTGCTTTTTAACTTCCTTCCTCGTTTTCTGTATTCACTCTGCAGGACCTTATCACTTCCTCTATGTCAATTGTGCTAAGATTTAAGAATGTTCTGTAGCCACTCTGTGACATGTTGGATCCTGGCACCAGAGAGGCAAAATACCATTCCAGAATCCCTTTCATGGCCACAGAGTCTCTTGTACGCCCTTAACTATTGAGTACATTATCACTATAGTCCTTTCGGCCTTCACCTTGCCCGCCGAGACTCAGAGCCAGTCCTGGTGCCACAGACATGGCTACTGCTGCCTTCTCCTGAACAACAATATCCCCCAACAATACCCAAAACAGTATACTTGTTGTCAAGGGGAATGGTCATAAGGTAATAGTGCATTATTTGCCTATTCCCTCTTCTTTTCCTGCAAGTTGTCCAACAACTTTCTGCCTGTGCCTGAGGTGTGACCACCTTGCTAAAAATCATAAGGAACATCAGGGTCTTTATATGAAACCTCAGCCATGACAGAACTGAATGTCACTCTTCTTATTGCAGCTGGGAACGTAGATACTTTCACATTGGTATTGCTATCCTGACTATAGTATAAAGGCAGAAGGTCTTTAGCTCATCTTCTAAAGCAGGGGTTCCCAAACTGGGGTCCACAGATCCCTTGCTTAATGGTATTGGTCCATGGTCTAAAAAAGGTTGGGAACCATTGTTCTGAAACTTTGCAGTCAACTGTAAACTATTATGATTTCGCAGCATTTCCTCCTGTGAATGTGGCCAAGAATGAAAACACTACCTTGCATCTTAGTGAAGACAAAGTAATTCTCTTAGATAACTTCAGGTCCAGTGTCGGAAAAGAGGGAGCAGGGTAAGTCAATTCCTGCGGAGTTCTTTGTCTAACTATACACTTTCAGCATAACCTTGCCATCACCAATTGCTTGTTAAATGGGAGATTGCATGCCAACAATGCTATCCACACTTTGGCGCAATTTGGATTATGTTATCATCTGAGTCAGAGAATGCAAGGGTGTCTACATTATCTGCACCTAAAAAAGAAACTGGTGGTTGCTGGACTGACCAAATGCAGGCCTGATTTTCTTCATCTTTCCTCAAATGGTAAAAGATCTGTTGCAGGAATCAATCTGTTGAAGATTTGCTGAACTCTCTCTGATTCGAATCAACTCAGTGGCCACTTTACTAGGTATCTCCTATAGC
The DNA here is from genome assembly GCF_048418815.1 of Hemitrygon akajei. NCBI lineage: Eukaryota > Metazoa > Chordata > Chondrichthyes > Myliobatiformes > Dasyatidae > Hemitrygon > Hemitrygon akajei. The sequence continues at coordinate 144,431,385 of NC_133134.1, read as the reverse complement.
TGATGAAGTGGCCACTGAGTGTATGTTCATGGTCATCTGCTGCTGAACCCCATCCACTTCAAGGTTCAACATGTTGTGCAGTCATTGTGCTCTTCTGCACACCACTGTTGTAACTTGTGGCTATTTGAGTTACTTCCTGTCAGCTTGAACCAGTCTGGCCATTCTTTTCTGACCTCTTTCATTAACGAGGTGCTTTTGCCAACAAGAATTGCTGCTCACTGAATGCTCTTTTATTTTTTGTGTCATTTTCTGTAAATCTTAAAGACTTGTATGTGAAAATCCCAGGAAATCAGCAGTTTCTGAGATAATCAAACCACTCCATCAGGCACCAAAAATTATTCCACAGTCAACATCTCTTAGATCACATTCCTTTCTCCTTCTAATATTTGGTCTGTACAATAACTCAACCTCTTGACCATGTCTGCATGCTTGTATGTATTGAGTTGCTGCCAAATGAACAGCTGATTAGATATTTGCATTAACAAGCAGATGTCCAGGTGTGTAATGAGTGTATATTCTTCATCAATTTGAGAGACCAGACCTCTTATTAAAAATGGGGTCTCATCAAAATCCTATAACACAAAGCAAAGTGTCTCTACTCCTGCACATTACCTATCAATAAAGTCCCATAATGTGCTGTCTAATTCCATTATATCAGGAATGACCTTTCAATGTGGGTACATATTGATGATGACATTTATCATCATTTTCAGTGCGCCAGGACAGCCACAGAGGAAAAGACTGTTTGGAGATCAAGATCAAGCACATGGTCTATAGACTGCAATGATCCCTGCCTTCCAGTGTACTTCTAAGAATTGGTATACTGGACAGGCACCGGCAGTATTGCCTCCACAATCTCCTCCAAATCCATGCATAGGAGGAAGTAGTCTAAACTCCATATCTCTGTTATCAATACTGATTTCCCTATGCTTCTATACTCAAAAGATTTCCTAAAATCTATTCAGTGCATTTCTTTCTCTGTTATGTTGAATAAAGCTTCAGTTTTATGCCATATGAGAAGACACAATCATTTGCTTAGAAATTCACATCACCCAAGGGCTTGAGGGTCCTAGAGAGCAATGATCAGTTGTTCTGATGTTACAAATTAAAATTTAAACAATGAATATATCCCAATTATTTGATATGGTGGTTTATGTAAGTATGATTTAATGTGGAATTCCATATAAATATATATCTATTTCAGGCAATTAGTGTATACAACCAAAAGGAGCTTTCTATCACTCCTTTACTCCAGAGATAAATGGTTTGTAAATGACAAATTCACACAATTATATGTTATGGGGTGATTTTCAGCTTTAATGTCACGATGGGCAGCAATGTAAGTTTCCTTTATTACCTAGTGTGTAATTCTGACTACTCAATGAAAAACAATACAAATCCTGAACAACAAAGTTTGGTTAGTAAACTCTCCAGTTTTGTGACTATTAGCAAATACCTTTTCTGTTGAATTAAAAGCTGACAAGATTGATGTATGTGTAGATATTGCCAGTGTTTTGCCAGAACTACTCTGAATCTATTTCCTTATGTTTCATCTGTATACTTTCATATTTTTCTTTGACGCTTCTCAAATAGTCAAAACCTTTCATGTACTAATCACAATCCAAGTGGAAAAATTTTTTTGCAACTTAGCAATTTCACTAGATGAATGAAAAGCAGAGTCTGTGGCTCCTTGATAGGATTTTATACAATTCTTTCTATAACTGGGCACTTAGTCTGCAAAAAATATTTAGAATCTGCCAAATACTGGTCTAAACTTAAATCTGGCTGTAAACTTAGTATGGTTTCAAGTTATTTGTTGCCCATATCTTTTGTTATTTTTCAGGGACAGAATTGTGAGATTTCACACCTGCACAAACACAATGATATTTGTTGTGCTTTAAGGCACATATATATTATCAATCCATTATATGCAAACACATAATTACCTATTATTCTCATGTCAATGACAGCCAGTTTTATCTCTCCACTCACCATTTTTCACATCAACTATCGTGTTCGATTGTCAATGTGATGCAACGTCATAAATAATCCAAACCTTTCCACAGTTTAACATGAATGAAAGCAAATCTAAACTGTGAATGCTGGTAATCTGAAATCAAAACAGAAATATTTAAAGTATTCAGGAGGTTCAGTGGAATCTGTAGAGAGAGAAAAAGTTGACATTTTCAGTCAATCACTCTTCAGCAGAAGCCTGCTGATTATTTCTGGATTATTCCACTTTCCTTCCAAATCAAAATTATTTTGTTTGGTTTCCTCAAATATTTTGATATAATATTAGTTTAAACTCCTTAATTATTTTAAGTGTTCTGCCAGCCCTGGAATATAGCTGCAAGGTACTATGTACATTTAAAATATCAATAGCCTCTGATGCCACCTCACCTCATCTCCTTCTAAATCCTGATACCTACATATGCTGCCCCCAGACTTGATCTTTTCAGACTGTATTTACTGTTCCGGTGTTTCATTTTGCGTACACAAGTCAAATAGAGGTCAGCCTCTCGAATCTTCTTCTGCAAATTAGAGGGCTATTAACCACCATTCATTACCAACCTCTCAGTTCATCAAAATCCTTCAAGACTTCATCCATGTCTGCATCTCCCCTTTCTTGTCCTCTCAACCTACTTTCATGCTAAATGTTCAGTTTTTTTTTTGTCTGAATTGGTTTTATTAAATCCTGCAGTCCAGCACAAACAGTAGTACTTTAATATTACTTTGGCATATTGTAAGAACTTGCTGCCTGCTTTCTTATTCAATCCTATTACTTCATCATATCCTTCTTCATTTCTAACCAAAGGGTAAGGTGTTTCTTTACAAAAATAGGGACAACTTGCCCCCAAGAGGACCACCACCTTGTCGTAGGGTTTGGAGGCTTGCGTACCTCAATGGCCTGGAGAGCTATGTTGGTTGGTGTCAGGGCCTTATGCTTTGACTCTTGGTAGGGTCACCCATGCCAAACATGTCAAAGTGTAGAGGCCAGACTAAGAGTGGTCCACCAGTCCTCCAGATTTGGAGGTTCAGCTCACTGCTAAAAACTAGTCCATGAGATATTGTTACAGAAACAGCAATGAAGAATCCTTCTTCATCTTTGCATAACGAGGTGGAGGATATTCATTGCCGCTCTAAAAGCCAGTGGTGTAATGGACAGTGAGTAAGGGAAAACTTGATATAACTGCTGAAAATTGTCAGTGTTGAACCAATTAGAACACTCTTACTGATGGCCACATGTTTATATCGCGAAGTCCCAGTCTAGCCCCAGCTTGTTCTGCATGGAGGACAGTTGAATTGTCATTTTTCAGATGAGTGATTAAAATGATGCTCTACCCTCATACTTGGGAACAAAAGACCTGATGGCAGTCACTAATAAACTGAGAATGGCCCAAGTCTTCTGCCCAATAAGTATCCCTCAACAAAGTTCAGAAAACAGATTATTTTGTCCGGTATTGAAAAGTGAAATACTGTAGACATTGTAAGTCTGAAGTACAAGCATTGGTATTGATGAAAGGTTATCAAACTAGGTTAACTATTTCCTCTCTGGTGATTTTCCCCCCCAGATATTTTGGTATCTTGCTCTATACGCATTAATTGTTAGGTGAGGTTATTAGAGATATAGCACGGTTACAGGCCTTTCCAGTCCAAAGAGCCCCCACTGCCCAATTACAAACATGTAACCAATTAACTTAGTAATCTGTACATCTTTCTGTAAAGAATCCAGAACACCTGGAGGGACATGTGGTTACAGGAGAGTGTACAAACTCCTTACAGACAGGAGCAGATTGGACCCAGGTTGCTGGCACTGTAACATCTTTATGCTGTTACACTACCATGCCGCCCACATGTTAGTGTAGCAATGGAAAGTACTCCATTCATAGTAAGGCAGTTTGGGATTCAGGGAAGTGTTTAAATACTGTTTTTCATTAGAAACTCTTAACTTGTTAAATCTGTTTGTTCCCCCTTGCAATAATTTTCTTGCTCGATTATGAAAGGAATGTGAAAAATATTAAATAATTGGTAGGCTGCAAGGTTTAAAATGTCATTGGAAGTAGGTCTGGAGAAACATGCAGGTAGGTTCAAAGTTGTACCCAATTATATATTTAATGAATTTTATAGATATAGGTGGAAGAAATGGCATTAAAATACCATAAGGAGAAAATCCTGTCTACTCAATAAAAATTGCTATCAAGAGCATAATTAAGAAAAAAACTGAAAATCAAAGGGTCAATTTAAGCTGCTTTTAACCTATCTGTATTATTTAGTGGAAAACATAAAATCAAGAGGACATGAAATTGAATTCCATTAGGATATTATTCAGTGTACTCATGAAACAACATTCAGATTTTGCTGGGATGAATGCCATGATAAGCTCCTTTCTTTACAAATGTTTATAATTACATTTAAGCTCGATTTTTCAGTTTCAATGTGCTTGGAGAAGAGCTGTGGAGGGGAAAAAATCAGATCAGTAATTATCCTCTTCAATCATACATATATTTATATTCTGAAATAAATGATAATCTTATTAAAATGACTGTAGCATGAAGTTGCAATAAAAGGCTGGTTTAAAAAAGAAATAATTTGGGAAGCTGGTATTTTGCTTTGATATAGTAGCACATTGGATACATACTTGATTGGCAAAGTTATCCAATAATATTATGTTGTACGGATCTTAGATTTATCAACAATTTTTTACTATGCAATATTTAACATAATAAATATGCAAGTATTTTTCATGTTACTTTTTTCTGCAGAGTTCTAGACATTGAGAACAGGTTGTACATTCTGCTGTGATTTTGCGTTACACAATGCAATCACAACTACTAAAACTGGTAATGGCATAATTTATTTTAATGATTTTGGTTTTTGTGTTGCAGCAAAATAAAAATGTACAAAAAAGTTCATAATATACAAAGTTTCAAGCCCAATTACTTTCTTGAATTGTTTTAAAAGAAACAATATTACAAGGTGGCACCAAATAACTATGTACATCATGAAACACATCATTCCATCCTTTTAATTCTAATAAAAAAGACTATTAATCAGCAGCTGAGAAAAGAATAATAGAAAGTCATTTAAAAACTCAGCAGCTATCATATAATAATCTTTGTTTTAGCACACATGACATTTAAAACCAAGCAACATCTTAATGACGTCAACAATTATTTCTCAACTAAGTTATCTGTTGATGCAGTTTCTAATCATTCAGGTGAACATATGCTCAGTCATGTGTGCTAAATAACATCGAACCACACAGTACAAAACTGATTACAGGTACACAAAGAGGAGACATTTTAACCCACAGATTATTTCCACTAAATAAAGCAGTATACACAATCACTAGCTGTTATGTTACAGCTGATCGAACTGCCAAGACCCAAGAAAGATACTGATTACATCCTCAATTATACATACAGCCTTTCACATACAGTACACATAAGAAGCAGTCAGGGCAAAACCAGCACTGCTATTCATTTCTCTATGGAATGGGATGAATATATGTCATTTCATAGACTTATGATGTTAATAAACCAGATTAAAAATGTTTCGCACTACTCATTAAAGAAAAACACAAGAACACATATAAATATCATATTCTGAATATAGCTGCTGCTGTAATATAGAAAATTGAGTTTTTGCTGCCCACATATTATGTCACCTGCTCCTTTGTGGTATCGTGCTAACCTGATCAATAAATGGTTCAGAGTGTGTTAGAAGGTAGAGATTTTTCACAATTACTTGTATCTAAGACTTAAATGATAGCATTCAATAAGAGGCAGCGTTTGAATGTTGGATAGTTGCTGAAGCTGAAAACAGGAAACTGTGAGAGGTTTTGCATCATTCAATGTCAATTGTAACAGATTTAATTATTGCATACTCCTCATTGTGAAAGAAAAACAGTACAAATAAAAACAATTAAATAGACAATTGTTATGATGATCCAGATGCTATGTTACTTTATAATACTATAGAATTTCTTGTATTTAATGTAATCATAATTTCTTTATGCTGCTTGGGTATATTGGATGTTTCATTTGTGTTATACTCACTAAGCATTGCTATGACATTTAGCAAACCTAAGCAGTTTAGACATGAGAGTTATTTGGCCTGCACACAGATTACAATCTGTAAGTGATTTTTGACATAATAAACTTGCAATATTTTAGCCATTTTTATTTTCAGTAATGTGTTGTAAAAACTTTGACACGTGTTCTCTGAAGTAATTCACATGTTGTCAATTTCTAAAAATTTCTTCTGGAATAAAAAGAATTGCATAGTCCAAGTCTTAAATTATTAAAATCCAGAAAGTATTTTATAAAATTCTTCTCTCAAGGGTGAATAAAAACTACATAAATTTAAAAGCTTAAAAGGTTATTTGATTGTTATATCAAATGAGACAGTGCATGATTAGTGAAGACAAACCCAAATGTGAAAAGGGTTTTCTATAAAACCATTTTGAAAAAGGGTGATGTAATATTAGTAATGTGTCATAACTACCTGCATTCAGCATGCAACATCTCAAAACATATTCTTATTCACTGATTTTCTTCCTATTGTTAATGGGGCATAAAATATACACCATAAAATGTATTAATTTCAGTGTTAACCAGAATGATTAACATTTTATGATTACACTTTTGCAAACCTTCCATTAAAATGGGGAGTAAAACCAACTTCTGAATGGCAACAGCTTCCATAAGTTAAATACAATGACAATACGTAAATGTGCAAAAGATAAAATGTACATTTTTCTGGGTATTAAAGGCTGTAAGTTTCAGTTTTGTAAAATGTCATACTGCTTCACCCTCATCTCACCATGGTACACCTTGCAGAAGCTCAATGTCATTGTATGTCGAAGCTAAGTAACAAATACTGAGGCAAAAGCAGCAGTGTAAAGCAAGCAAAGTGATGAATCAAGTTCTTTTGCATCTTGCAACACAATCACACTTAGGGATACAATACGATTAAAGTTGTATTCCTTTACAAAATTAGGCAACTAATTTTACCTGAATAAAAAGGCAACTGAAGACTGTCTTTCTAAACCCTGCAGGCTTATCCTCCTGGTGGAATGCATTTTAAATGTTCCTCAAGCTAGGGCATTCTTAAAAATAGAATTCAGAAGTAGAGAGTAACGCAAAACATATTAAAAGTCATACAAAAGACAGCATTTGTATTATTTAAAATCACTTAGCAGGGTGACTTACAAATTACTGTATCACAAATTAGAATTTTAAAAAATTACTGTATTTTGTTTACTTGTTTGGTATTACTAACTGCTGTCATTTCAGTCAATGCTTCCCGTCTTATATAAAAAATTCTCTACTTAATATTGAAAAAGAGTGGGAGTGTTGAAGAGAGAACAGAAGAAAATGGGAGTTTGCGAGCAAGAGAGAAAGTGCAAGGGAAAGCAAAATAGACGAGAAATGATGCTTATAGACTGACTACACACTTTAAATAATATTGTTCATATTTAAAGTATGTATTACATGTGATAGCTTTTGCAGTAAACATATTCTGTCCCAAATATTTAATTCTGAGCATATTTTCCATTTGATGTATCTGTTCTGTTGTCAGAGAAATGGTAGAATTCTCCACCAGACACCTAAATAATAGTGTTGTTGGCATGTTATATAATGGACAGTCCAAGCTAGAAAAAGATAACATTAGTTCTGTTAGTAAGCTATTCTTGTTCCCTCCAAGTGATCAATACTTCCCAGTGAACACAGAGATGAAAATCCTGTATAGATTAATGAAAAAAGATCATAATTATCTTGTCCTTCACTGAATTGTGGCCTCTAATTCCAGTTTCATTAATATCAGAATATCTTTTTTCCTTCTTGGTGAAAAATGAGAAAATTAAGATAACTTTTTCTCAGCTTATGCTCTGTATCTTCAGATTTAATGTTCATTTACACTTTGTGAGATGTCAAAATATATCAATGAAAGATGGAATTAGGAATGAAACGGTCAGTGAGATATGTTTTCACTTCAATTACAGTCAGAAGCAAAGGCATTAATAATGGAAGAGCTAAACTGGAAAAACAGCCATTGCTGAGGTGAGAATATACATTGTAGTGATATCAAAAGATGAGTAACAGCATGTGCAGAATTTACTTCCTTAAAGTTAAATATTATTTAATTCCATTTATATCTGAATGAATATATAATAAAATTAGCATTTTGAGTAAATATCACTTCAAAATAACATTAAGAGAAAAATGAAAGACAAACTATGAACTGGTTCTAACTGATCTTCCCTGCATAATACATTAACAATTCATTCCCACTTTTCACCAGGAGACCACAAAGACAAGAAAAAAAATACAATAAACATCTGAGGTAGATATTTCACTAAAAATTAAAAGCAGCAGATTAAATCATATCATAACATATGCATTTTGATGGCACAATATCTCCCATATACTGTGGAAGTGCACCGATTTAGTAAATAGTTGTATTTCATGTAATCTTTGTATTAACTGCTTAACTCTATGATCAGACTTAAAAATGGTCTTCAACAACACCCAGTAAAATGATGTTAATGCAACAGAATAAAAAAAAAAGAAAATCTCAATTACTTCTTAACATACTATAAGTTACTACATAGATTTTCTTTGGAACAGATTTTAAATCTGACTCATAATGAAGTCTCCCCTATTTGTTAGAAGATAATCTGCCTTGGTTCTATTATATATTCTTTTATATTGAATATTTCAAGTTTTCAAAAATAATGCCCACAAGAAATAGATTTCTAATACGGTAACTAGAGTAACACACACAAAATGCAGGTGGAAGTCAGCAGGTCAGGCAGCATCTATGGAGGGGAATAAACAGTTAACATTTTGAACTCAGACCATTCATCAGGAAAGGGGAAGAAGCTAGACTAAGGAGGTGAGGGTGGGGGGGGGGGGGGGAGAGGGAAGGAATACTATCTGGAAGGTGACAGGTGAAGCACGTGAGGGACATCGTAGGTGGATGAGGAAGGCGGATGAATTGAGAAGCTGGGAGGTGCTAGTTGGAAGGCTGATGAAGAAGGGATCTGATAGGAAAGGAGAGGGGACCATTGAGTGGTTTATTCCACTCCAGAGATGCTGCCTGACCTGCTGAGTTCCTCCAGCATTTTGTGCATTTTACTCTGGATTTCCAGCAGCTGCAGAATCTCTTGTGTTTATGATTTCTAAAAACTATATGTTATCCCCAAAATGAGACAAATCATAGTTCATCTACAATCATCTATCACAAGCCACGATATTCTATCCATTCATTTTTAATAAGGATTAATAAATCTCCATCAGACTAACTCGCAAACTGGTGAATGCCTCACAATATTCACGTCTACAAGAAAGGTGCACATGTAATTACTCTGCGTTCTCCACAGGATAGATGTATATATTATGTGAACAAAGTACTAATTTCAAGTGTGTACTTGAAATTCCGCACAACATGATGAGGTTTGGTCCTCTGAATCATTGTGCCACACAGCAGTCCACACACAGTACTTTGAATAGTATTCAGTAATGATAATATTGCAAATAGAAGCTACTAAATGCAAAATGATGCTTCTATTCTTTATTATGTAGACGTTTTTACTGGAAACTATCAGTGTCTTTCATGTCACTGTGCAGGCACTGTTACTCCACACTCTCGAAATTATTCTACCCCTCCCTTCAGTGTGATCAGATAGCACTGACTCTCATTAGGCAGTGCATCCGCAAATATCATTCAGGCTGAGGTCCTCCTCCAGTTGGGCATTTTGCATATACTGTATGTGCCTACAGAGGAAATTTTGGCTAGTTACTTGACCAAGGAGGGAAAAAGACCTTACTTCATCCTGTCCTACCTTATCTGGCAAGCATAAAAATGTGTTTTCCATAGCCATTTAATAATCAAGGGGCAATTTCATCCATTCCCTAGCCCAGGTTCAAAGCTGTACATTTGAAAGAAATCATAGCACCCCTACATCTGCTCCAACTTGGAGCAACAGTCAACTAACACGTAACAGACCAAGAATCATTACTGGGATCTTATGCTCTGCATTGCTTAGTGCCAACACGGGTAGTGCCTCTAACTCTTTAGACCATCTGTGGAGTTTAAGCAGGCACTATTTAACTTCTTTTCACTAGTTTTTGCCTCAGGCAATAAGCAACAGTCTGGTCCATATTAATGTGTAAAAATAAGGCTTCAAATTAGGGGTGTAGTTATACAAACATTTTAAGATACATTAACTGTGGGGAAAAAAGGACTGATGTCACACATTATAAATAACATGGAAGAAAATGTTTTATTTTGAATATATTTAAAGTATATATTTACCCACAGTTTTGTATTTTACAAAAATTAAAACACTGAAATTTTCAAATTCTTTAATAAACTCTACCTCTCAATTTGAGATTTTAAAATTATTAATGATTTGTAGCATGCTTTTGGAATTATAGTTCCTTGTGTCTTTGCTCCGTTTTCAATTTAAGCTTTATAATAAATTCTTTTAAAAACATTAGACTTTAAAGAAAACAGGGTGTACTTTTCTTATCGATTACTGCAGTTATCGAGTCATGTAGATCCAAAGTAATTTTTATTCAAAATTGTATGATCAGTGACAACTGCAATATTGTTACCATCCTAGGTTTCAGTACATGATTATGAACACGTTACTTATGGATACCAATAGATAGGAACGAGCTCCCACAGTATTATTAAATTTTAAAATCCTACATAGTTATTGCTCTTTCTTATCAGTCTTAAACAATTTTGATGCCATTCATTACAATACTATGTAGATATGGTTACCATAGTGAGTCCTTTGTGCGTATTTTCCAATTTACAAACTAAATCAACTTACGATTGTCTGTAAAATTGGAGCCGTTCACTATCTGGGGATGGCCTGTATTTATTTTTGTGAAACTAATAGCACAATCTCCAGATAAGCACCAGTGTTATTTTATTGATACCAGGTGTCCTGTTGGACCGTAGTGGTACTACTGCTTAGTTTTTGGCTCTTTTTGATTTATGCAACACTCTATTTCACATAAAGCAGTGCTGCTCATTGACTCATATGTCTGAGCTGTGGACTAACAAAGCTGCATGCTGGTTTCTGAATGCTCCAGAGAAGCAAAATTTAAAGATATTAATGGGATTAATTGCTTAACTGCTCTTGAAAAGTTGCATAATTCTATTTAGGCTGTGAAAATTAATGGCAAAAATGTAAAAACATTTCATTTTTTTCATTCTTCGAGTAAACTTCATTAATAAATATTTGATGCTAGTTTTCAAATTTAATGTAAGTTTGCATTTCCTCTATGTTTAATCTGGAAAAATATTTTAACATTTTGCTGCATAAGTTCTTGTAATTCAAAAAAAAAACTAAAAGATGCAATTGAGCTTCTTCAATCCAAACTGTTGCAAGTTTCTTACCTGAACCATTGCATTATTTCAATGCAAGCAGTTCAGGACCATGCCAACATTAGTTGGGCAATTTGTTATTTACACTCCAGGCAGCATGGATCCTCAATTTAAAACTCCACATGGAACCAAAAGCCCTTGGTTAAAAAAAAATACTACTAACAAACTTTAATTCATCAAATGTTCCAGAGTACAGCTGTGAATTAGCACCCATTTCACTTGCAATCAGAATGAATGTACTTCTTATCAATAGTGAAGAATTATTTTATTTCATGCCACTGCCCAAGTGAAAGGCAAAACTTCTGATATGGCACAGTGTTCCTATCCTAATCAATTATACCATCTTATAGAGACACATGATAATGCAGTAACTCATCTTTCCTAATTCATCTTTGAATGAAGACCAACTAATCTAACTTCCCAAAATTTCAAGAATATTGGCTGTACTTGAAAATTGATACCTCTTTATTGGAACATTTGTTTCCAGTTTTACTGATGAGAGGTTAATTGTGTTGATTAATGTATCTTTACAGTTGCTCTTAACTGTTCGCTGCCAAAAGCTGTAGTACAACAAAGAAAGCAAGTGTGATATTTTAACAGAATACATTTAAAAATATTGTACCTGCCAGCCAACATACAAACTGAAAATAATTAATGTTTGTAAAATAACATTTATATTTGTACTCTGAATCTAAAACCAACATTTTAATAATATTTTATATTTCAAATTTATTTGAAGTCATATTTCCTGAGAATTTGCTTTGCATTCTATGCATGGTATTAAGATAGTAAAAGTGAAAAGATGACATTTAAAACAAAGTCAAATGTTCTGCTAATTTATTAAAAAAAGTCATAATACCTTGCTATTCTATATTGCAGCTTTAATGCTTTTATTCCCCGCACTAAAATGTGCATGGCCCATTACAATGTGAATTGTAAGAATTACTATAATTATCTATTTTGTTTGCAAGAATGTTGAACATATTTCCATTGCCAGAACCATAATAACTGCAGAGAAACATCCTGCTTACATCAAAAAATAGACTTGTAATGTATAGGGATTAAAAGTTCAAACAATGTGTGTTGTCTAACCTCTACAGAATATCATATACTGTCATTACTCTTAATATTTGGTCACTATTTGGCAAATAGATTGTGACATTTAAAAAAAACTGGTTAAGGAGAATAAGCTATAGTAAAGTTTGGAAATAATACTTCAAACATCACATGCAAACCGTGTTTTTTTTTCAAACAATCAGCAAAGTTTGACATTTCTAAGTTTAAACCCAAGGTACCATACATTTACTTGTGTGTAGCCTTTCACAATTGAGTGACACAGAACTATGTGCACCGACGCTTATTTTGTTTGAAACAAATGTAAAAATCATTTCCTGTAAAAGGCAAGAACAAAAATGACTGACCAATTCACTCCAACAGAGTCGGAGTGTGGCATCATTACTACATTTCCTCAGCAAAGACACGTTAGTAGATACAGGCGTTCTGTACACTGCCATGACAGAGCAAGGTTAGTTGTTGAGGGGGAGCCCTGCAGTGCACTGCTATTCTACATAGACTTGAACCCTTTAAGAAGGGTGACAATATTCCATGCATCTAGATCTGCCTGTATATTACTACACAGTGGTTTCATATTCCAGTACTTCCTGTGTAAAGCTAATGTTTCTGTACTGGAGGCATGGAGTGGCAGGCGAGGTGTATTCCAAGGCCAGGATGGTTTTGCGCAGTCGTCTGTCGATAAAATGCGCATCCCAGGCAGGATACCGTTTCCTGGGCAAGTCAATCCTGATAACAGGCCCTTCTGTTCGCAGTGAGCGCGACACTGGTGTTGGGGAGACAGTGGGCCTTACCTGAAAAACAGGCATGCAACTGTCGCGATCAGATGGCACTTGCTCACCCGCTGTAGTCCGGCACTGGGTCATCGCTCGGGGTGGACTTGTTACAACCTGTGCAGGTATGTGTGTAGCAGTGTCTCGTTCTCTGCCGTCTATACACCCTCCTTGTGAACCAAACATTGGTCCATTTGGGTGCAAAGCACCATAATATATAAACATGAAGAATATTCCAAGGGCAAAACTACTAAACACTACACACACTATGATTAAGGCTTCAAAGTCTGTAGTACGGGAATCTCTGTACAAGTACCACAGCACAGTCAAGGCAGCATTTTCACAAAAGGTAATGAAGTAGTAAATGAACATTCGACACCGAGTCCTCCCTTCCTTAACATTAAACCAACAGAAAATGTAAATAATTCCGACAACCATGTTATAAATGATTTCCTCCCACTTCGACATACAGAAGTCTGTTTCCCCATGAATTATCCAGAAGGTCATGATGCACCAGTGACTGACAATAAAGATTCCAAAGTAGAGTTGGAAAACGGAGGCAAACAAGGAAAATGCAATTACTCGAGCAGCAATGGTGAAGAGGTGCCAGAGAATCTGTGTAATAGCAGCCTTATACGTCATGGGCATTTTATCATCCCGGGAGTCCCGAAGTATCTTCTGGTAAGAACCTATCATCCATGCAAGGGACAGAAGTGATGCAGCTGCCGACAGACCTGGGAAAGATAATAAATATTGGAGACACATTAGCTCATTTCAGTGATGAAGTGGCACTTCCATGAAAATATCAATACCCTGATATGATCTGAACAGGAACATCAGTTTAACCAACACCCACAAAATGCTGGAGGAACTCAGCAGGCTAGGCAGTATCCACGGAGAAGAGTAAATAGTCGATGTTTTGGGCCGAGACCCTTCATCAGGACTGGGAAAGAAGATGACAAGTCACCACTATCCATCTCCTGGTTTCACCCAACTCCTACCTTGTACTTCTCCTCCCCTCCCCCCCACATTCTTACTCTGACCTCTCATCTTTCTTTCCAATCCTGATGAAGGGTCCCAAACCAAAATGTCGACTGTACTTTTTTCCAATAGATGCTGCCTGGCCTGCTGAGACCCTCCAGCATTTTGTGTGCAGTGCTTTGACTTCTAGCATTTGCAGACTTTCTCTTGTATTAGAAACATCAGAATGGAGCTTTGATTTTGCAATGCTTAATATGTTTGCATGATATTCCACTACTCGCTATCTTAATGTATGAGCTAGAATCTCTTTTCAGCAGATTATTTAAATGAGGTTTCGAAGATTCCTGTTTGAGTAAGTTAGAGATTCATCCCACACACAGCCATTTCGAGACAATCCTGCAGCTTTTCAAGCTTTCATGTGAGATCTATCTTTAACAGAATAAACTACTCTAGTAATTGGGATCATAAGTGGAGCTTTTCCTCATGTACACATGGTAAGGTGATGCTGCAAAGGAAATTTATTCCACAAAGTGCTTATTGCTGCAGTTTCATTAGAAATGTAATGCTTCTTCCTTTGAGTTGAACACATAAGCTCCTTAAACAAGTGAACAAGCTGCACACTTCTGTTGTTAAACATGAAGTCCAAGGCTACAAAAAGCACACAGAGTTTAAGACTATTGTCCTAGGATACTAACTTCAGAAAGAAGCAGTGGCCAATTGGAATATATTTTCTTACTGACAATATATGGTGTGTTTCTCAAGGTTATAAATAGGTAACTGCAGATAATAAATTACTAGCATTTCCATTCCTTTTGCTCATGGGTAGTTGAGGTACTTGGTTTCACTGTTTCCATGCCAACTTCATTTCTTCAAGATTTTTTTTTTACATTAGGAGCAGCTTGACTTTTCTCCTTGCTGAAAGATTAGCCGGAGAGGATCATAATAAGCAGAAGTTGTATTTTTTAAGCTTATTCATTTGATATTTATGGGTGTTTCAAATTGAAACAATTAGGTCTTAAACTTTACATACCAAACAGTATTTCATGAGAAGGTTGTTTTCTGGTCTTCAATGCCCACTATGTAAATTATTGAGCCAATTGCGCTAAAGTAACGCTGATAATGAAACACTATGAAGTGATTAATAGGGTTTTCTTAAACTTTATTTATCCAGTGGAAATTAGATGACCAGGTGGACAAGACCGCTTTTCCAATGTTCTATTTTAATTCATTGAATTAAAATATGCTCCACTGAGAAGATCAAAAAGATGTCCACCCTTTGTATATACATAGTACTTTGCTCATATTAAGGGAATCCACTACATTTTGGAAATCAGTAACTTGAATGGAAAAACATAAGGAAAAACAAAGTCATAGGAACTTGTGGGGTCAGGAGAATGCCGAACAGATCAATCCATTTCCTACAGTGCCACAAGAGGCCAACATTCTCTTCCAGGTCTCCAAAATGCCTTGATACTCAAGACCTTTCCTAAAAACTGTCCCCATGATTTTCTCAGTCCTTGGGATTGTACCTTTCATCACTGCATGTGCTGAGCCCAAGAAGCTAAAATTTGGTCTGTTTATGTTAGGATATTTTGTCATTACCGCTGGTCCACTTCAGAATACTTTATTGACTGTGATTTACTGACAGATGAAAGTCACATCATTTTCAGGTGGAAACACAATGCAGTAGATTCAGGTTATTGTGAATGTTACGGTCTTACTCGAACACATGTACATTGTATTGAAAGAAAACATCTGATTATAGAGAGCTGGTAACCAATGAATCATGTTTTCCAGCAAGAATGCAACTGGCGAATTTGGAATGAACATAGAGTTGTATATTGTCATGACCTCAGCCCCCTCCTTCAAGAGAATCGCAAGATCGCTATTAATTCGGGTCTTGGACCCAGGAAATGAGAGACAATGCCACGGAGTTGACCATTGTTCTTAGAGGCACCTGTGTGAATTGCAACTCTATAGTACGTGCCAGCTATCAGGGACATGGACACCCTCGGGCAATGTGGTGTGGGGATGGCCTCACCCTACCTTGATTGACATTTACAAATCTGCCAGCCATGATAAAAAGGAGACTGCTGGAGGCGGTACTCCAGCGACGCACTAGACGGAGACCATCGCTCATTCCTCTCGTAATAACGGGAAGCTGCTCGGAAGCCACGTGTGATTTGGATCCCCTAGCTAGGGAATCGAGTGGCTAATAACCCCGAAAAGGATTTCGGACTGACAACGAGGAACTCCCGTTCTCGATCTCACGCTTTGAGTCCAGAAGGCTGGCAAGTTTATTTTCTCTCTCCAACCCGTGAACACACAGCGGTCCCTCAAGCGGCAAAAAGCCTCCATGAACTGGCGAGACTTTTATATTTCAATTGGACAAATCGTTTAACCCCTAGACAACGATAGAGCTCATTTTTGATTATTACTACACCTGTGCTTTAGATTGAGTTTTGACGATGTATATGATCTGAATGTTTTGTAGTAACCATACTTTTGTGCCCCTTTATAAATAAAAACGTTTGAAAATAGTGGCACCAGGCTTCAGCGGACCTCTCTATCTTTGCTGGTAAGTCACCCGGTTACTGGGGAACGTAACAATATATTGTCAAAATAATAAACACTCATCGTTATTCAGATGTCTTCAGAATATAAAACACTTATAATTTCAAATAAATGGTCATTTGAAAAATACATAAATATGAATAAAGAGTAGAAAGCCAATAATTTCCAGCTGGTTGTCATATTTTGACAGAGGAGAGGGAGTTAGCGCCTGCAAATCTGGAAAACAAAAATCAATAGCAAATGCATGCGAGTGAAAGTTTTTTAAATGCAGGGCCTTTTTTATTCCTTTCAGTTAAAATACACTCAGTAGCCACTTTACTAGGAACAACTGTACACCTGCTCGTCAATGCAAATATCTAATCAGCCTATCACATGGCAGCAAATTAATGCATAAAAGCATGCAGACATGGTCAAGAGATTCACTTGTTGTTCACACCAAACATCAGAATGGGGAAGAAACGTGATCTAAGTGACTTTGAGTGTGGAATGATTATTGGTGATAAGCAGGATAGTTTGAGTGTCTCAGAAACTGCTGATCTCCTGTGATTTGCACACACAACAGTCTCTAGAGTTTACAGAGAATGGTGTGTAAAACAAAAAACATCCAGTGAGTGGCAGTTCTGTGGGTGAAAATGACTTGTAATGAGAGAGGTAAGAGAACAATGACCTGACTGGTTCAAGCTGACAGGAAGGTGACAATAACTCAAGTAATGATATATTACAGCTGAGGTGTGGAGAAGAGGATCTCTGAATGCACAATAGTTCGAAGCTTGAAGTGAATGGGCTACAGCAACACAAGATCATGAACGTAACTCAGTCGCCACTAAGTGTATGATGGTGCTTGTTGCTAAAGTAATCCAGATGGCCTTTGAAAACTGTAAAGAATAGTGACCTGAAAAACATCAAGTCTTAAATATCATAAGTTTCAGAGCAAGAATTTTAAACCTTAGCTATCCTGTTTCAAGTTAAGCTAATAGGCCTGATTATTTCTACATAGCTCCAAACAATGAGTTTAGTAATCTGGAATACATTAGTGGTTGTTAGAATCACTTCAATTCTCTCACTCTCAAGGTCTGTATTGTCTCATTTGCAGAAGCTATAAAAGTATATTTTGTCTATTTGCAATCTATGGATTTTTACAAATGACACCTCTATCAGTCATCTGGAAAATTTAAAATAAATGCAGTGCATTATGCAACCACAAAACTCTTGCAATCAATGCCTTCACGTGTCAGTCAGCATCTCTTTCAAGCATGGATTTGCCGAAAAGTTCCTATGCAGCCAGAGGTACAAATAAATAACAGAGACATTGCTCAGTCCTTGACAGTGATGCTTTATACAATTTATCACCTGCAATGTCAGTCCAAGATAAGAAATGTCCTGTCAATTTTAATTCTCTGCATTAATATCAGCCAATAGTCCCTAGTCAGGCACTAGAACCTAAAGCTCTTTATTTCACTGCAATGCAAATATCCACAGAAAGCTCAGTGTGCCAATATGACATCATCATTTTACAGAACAGCCTTTCCATGGCCTCTGGTGACACTACTGATTGATGCTGAATTATGGTGAGTGAGCTTATATTCATTTACATTGAAATAAATTCTGGACTGACTGCACTCCATCCATACAATGTCAATCCCAACTGCCACATTTTAATCAGAATTTTTACTATTAATGCTTTTTCAGAGGAAATAATTTTCTGCAAACGTATAAGATGATATCCCCATGTAATCATGCCACAAATTTAATCTTAGATGATTACGGAACAGATTGAGTTGTTGGTACTCATTTGAATGCACTGCTGCTTTTTTAAAAACTGAGATCCACACGTGTAGCTTAAAGACCAAAAGATCATAGATATATGAGTAGAATTTTAGACCTTTCAGCCCATCGAGTCTGCTCTGCCATTCCATCATCTCAACCCAATTTTCCTGTTATCTCCCCATAAACTTTGATGCCTTGACTAATCAAGAATCTATCAACCTCTGTACATATACAGTATGACTTGGCCTCCACAGCCCTCTGTGGCAATGAATTCACGGATTCACTACCCTTTGATAAAAAGAAATACATTCCCTAAATGGATGTCCCTCTACTAGGTTTTATTGAGATTCCCACCTCCGCACATTCTTCTAAATTTCAGTGAGTATAGGCCCAGAGCCATCAAATATTCATTATATGAAAATACTTTCATTTCCATCAACATTCCTGTGAACCTCCTCTGGACCCTCTCCAATGCCAGCACATCTTTCCTTAGATAAGGGGCCCAAAACTTCTCACAATGTTTCAACCATCAGCATTACATCCTTGCTCTTATATTGTAGCCCCCTCGATATGAATCCCAACAGTGCATTTGCCTTCCTCACAATTGACTCAACCCGCAAGTTAATCTTTAGGAATCCTGCAGGAGGATTCCAAAGTCTCTTTGCACCTCTGATCTTTGAAGTTTCTTGCTGATTAGAAAAATGTCTATGCCTTTAATCCTTCTACCAAAGTGCATGATCATACACTTCCCTACACCATATTTCACATTCCGTTTCATTGCATATTCTCCCAATCTAAATACTTTGGCAGACTCCTTGCCTCCTCAACATTATCTGCCAATCCACCTATCTTCATGTCAGCCACAAACTTGGTCACAAGGCCATCAATTCTGTCATCCAAATCATTGACACATAATGTGAGAAAAGTGGTCCGAATAACAACTCCTGCAGAATACCACTAGTCACTGGCAACCTACCATAAAAAAAAAATCACTCTTTACTCCCGTTCTTTGTCTCCTGGCAGTTAGCCAATCTTTTATATGTGGTAGTAACTTTCCTGTAATACCATGGGCTCTTACATTGTTAAGCAGCCTCATGTGTGGCACCTTGTCAAAGACCTTCTGAAAATCCATGTATACAACATCCACTGATTCTCCTTTGTTTATCCTGCTTGTTATTTTCACAAAGAATTCTAACAAATTTGTCAGGCAAGATTCCTCCTTAAGGAAACCATGCTGATTTTGGCCTATTTTATATGTCACTCCAAGTGCTCAAAATCTTGTCCTTAATAATACATTCCAAATTCTTCCCAACCTGCAATTTTCCAGTCCTCCAGAACTATTCCAGAATCTAGTGATTCTAAAGAGATCATTACCAATGCCTCCACAATTTCTTTCAGATCTCTTTCAGAACTCTGGTGAGTAGTCCATCTGGTCCTGATGTCTTCAGACCTTTCAGTGTCCCAAGCACCTTCTCCTGTAAGAGCAACTACACTCATTTCCGCTGCCTGACACCCTTGAATTTCTAGCATACTGATTGTGTCTTCCATAGTGTAAACTGATGCAAAAATAATTAATAAGTTCATTTGCCATTTGTTTGTCCCCCATTACTACCTCTCCAGTGTCATTTTTCAGTGGTCCAATATCCACTCTCACTTCTCTTTTTCTCTTTTAATATCTGAAAAAAACTTTTGATACCTTCTTTTATATTATTAGCTACTGTATATTACCTTCATATTTCATTTTTTTCTCTCATGGCTTTTTAGTTGCTTTCTGTTGGTTTTTAAAAGCTTCCCAATCCTCAGTCACAATTGCCTCATCCTCCCTTTGGTATACTTCTTCATCTTTGTGATATACCTATCCTGCACCTTCCAAATTGGTCCCAGAAACTTCAGCCAGTGTTGTTCTGCCATGCTTCCTGCTAGCATTCCTTTCCAATCAATTTTAGTCAGCTCCTCTCCCATGCCTCTGTAATTCCCTTTATTTTATTTTCTCCTTCGGAAACTGTAAGAGTGAATTCAATCATATTATAATCACTGTCTCATGAGGGTTCATTTATCTTAAGCTCCCTAATCAAATACAGTTCATTACACAACACCCAATCCAGAACTGCCTTTCCCTGAGAGGGCTCAACCTCACACTGCTCTAAAGAGCGATCATGTAGGCATTCCATGAGTCCCATCTCTTAGGATCCAGCAAAATCTTAATTTTTCTGATCTACCTGGATATTGCTGTCCTCCATTGCCCTTTTTATATGCCCTTTTCATCTCCCATTTTAGTTTGTAGGCCACATCCTGGCTACTGTTTGGAGGCCTGTACGTAACTCCCATCAGGATCTTTTTACCCTTTTCTACATCTTCTATCCTATGTCACCTCTTTGTAAAATTTTGATTTCATTTTTTTTTTTACCAACAGCAGCACCACATCCCCTCTGCCTACCTGCCTGTCCTTTTGACACAATGTGTATCCTTGGATATTAACCTCCCAACTTCGATCTTCTTTCAGCCATGCCTCATTGATACCCACAGCATCATAACTGCCAAGCTCTAACTGCGCTAGAATATGATCTACCTTATTCCATTTTCTGCATGCATTCAAGTACATCACCTTCAGTCTTTTATTCATCACTTTTGTGATTTTGCAACCATTTAACACTTCAACTCATCCCACTGACTGCTGTTTTGCCCTATCGTCTGCCTGTCCTTCCTCACAGTTTCACAACACACTGCATCTACTTGTATACTAACTACACCATCTGTAGCCCTATCACTCCTGTTCCCATCCCCCTCCCAAATTAGTTTTAACCCTCCCCAACAGCTCTAGCAAACCTATTCCCAATCATGTTGGTTCCCCTCAGTTTCAGATATAACTCTCCCTTTTTATACAGGTCATACCTTCCCCAGAAGAGATCCCAATGATCCAGAAATCTGAAATCCTCCTTCCTGCACTTACTTCAGCTATGCATTTATCTATCAAATCATCCTATTCATACCCTCACTGGTGTGCGCCACAGGCATCAATCCAGAGATTACTACCCTTGAGGTTCTGCCTTTCAGCTTTATACTTATCTCCCTATAGTCTCTCTTCAGGACCTCCTCCCTTTTCTTACCTATGCCATTGATACCAATATGTACCATGGCTTCCAGTTGTTCATTCTCCCCCTTTAGAATGCCTTTGATTGGAAAGCAGCGCAGATTCTGTAGAAGCGTTTTTGTGTAGGACCGGAGCCGAGCTTGAAAAAGCCGCCAGTTTTCAGTGGGAGTCTTTTGATTGGACAGTGGCACAGATGCAGTAGAAATGTTCCTGTGCAGGTCCAGAACAGAAGTTAAAAAACCCAGTCTCCATAAAAGAGAGGTCAAGCAGAGTGGTCATCTTGGGATGGGTATGAGTCAGAGTGGTAAGGCTTTGGCTCAACAGACTTCGGCAAGAACAGGTGGAAGTGAGGTAAGTAGGTAAGATTATTTCTTCTTTGTTTTTCTTATTTTTGAAAGAATAGGGGGTATGTTTTCAGGGCCAATGTTCACTTCTGGGTGTCAAATGTGGGATTTTCAGGAGACTTCCAGCCTCCCTGATGGCCACATCTGCACCCGTTGCATCAAGATGCAGCTCCTTAGAGACTATGTTAGGAAACTGGAACTGCAGCTCAGTAACTTTCAGCTTGTTAAGGAGAGAGAGAAGGTAATAAACAGGAGCTACAGGGAGCTAGTCACTCCAAGGCTACAGGAGACAGATAAATGGGTGACTGTCAGGAGAGGGAAGGGAAACTGTCAGATAATGGATTGCACCCCTCAACAATAAGTACTCTATTTTGAGTTCTGTTGGGGGAATGGGGAACCTACCTAGGGTAGCAATAGCAGCTGTGCCTCTGGCAGTGAGTCTGGCCCTGTGGCTCAGAAGGGTAGGGGACTGAAGAGGACGGTAGCAGTAATAGGGGACTCTATATATAGTAATGGGGACAGTTAGGCAATTCTGTGGATGTGAAAAAGAAACATAGATAGTAGTTTGCCTTCCAGGGTCCAGGGTCCGCGATGTTTCTGAACATGTCCACGATATCCTGAAAAGGGAGGGTGAGCAGCCAGAAATTGTGGTACATATTGGTACCAACAACATAGGTAGAAAAAGGGAGGAGGATATGAAAACAGAAAGCAGGGAGTTAGGAAGGAAGTTGAGAAGCAGGACTTCAAGGGTAGTAATCTCGGGATTGCTGCCTGTGCCACACGACAGTGAGGATAGAGATAGAATGAAGAGGCAGATAAATGTGTGACTGAATAATTGGGGCAGGAAGCAGGAATTCAGATTTCTGGATAATTGGGACCTCTTCTGGGGTAGGTGGGACCTGTACAAAAGGGACAGATTACACTGGAATCCAAGGGGCACCAATATCCTCAAGGGCAGGTGTGCTAGAACTATTGGCAGTGGTTTAAATTAATATGGTAGGGGGATGGGAACCAGTATGATAGAGCTGAGGATTTAGAAGTAGATGATGGGTGTAACATGAATGTAAGGAAGGACAAGCCAACGATTGGATACAAGTGCAGACAGAGCAAAGAGTTAAAATATAGTGCAGAGGGAAAATTCAAAAAGATGAAGAATACAGGACTGAAGGTGTTATATTTCAATGTACATAGTACTTGGAATAAGGTAGATGAACTCGTGGCACAGTTAGAGATTGGTCAGTATGATGTTGTGGGCATCAGTGAGTCGTGGCTAAAAGAAGGCCATAGTGGGTGGCTTAACATCACAAGGATATACTTTGTATCAAAAGGACAGGCAGGAAGCCATAGGCAGTGGTGTGGCTCTGCTGGTAAGAGATGGAATTGCATATTTAGAAAGAGGTGACATAGGGTGAGAGAATGATGAATCTTTGCGGGTGGAGCTAAAGAAACTGCAAGACTAAAAAATACATTATGGGAATGATATAAAGGCCTCCAAATAGTAGCCAAGATGTGGGGTTGAGATTGCAAAGGGAGCTGGAAAGGGTATGTAATAAGGGTAATGACAGAATAGCAACGGGGGACATCAATATGCAAGGGGATTAGATTTTCAGGTTGGTGTTGGATTGCAAGAGAGGGAATTTGTTGAAAGCCTACCAGATGGCTTTTTAGACATAGATATAGACATAGAAAACCTACAGCACCATACAGGCCCTTCAGCCCACAAAGTTGTGCCGAACATGTTCCTACCTTAGAAATTACTAGACTTCCCCATAGCCCTCTATTTTTCTAAGCTCCATGTACCTATCCAAAAGTCTCTTAAAAGACCCTATCGAATTTGCCTCCACCACCGTTGCCAGCAGCCCAATCCATGCACTCACTACTCCCTGAGTAAAAATCCTAACCCTGACATTTCCTCTGTACCTACTCCCCAGCACCTTAAACTGTGTCCTCTTGTGGCAACCATTTCAGCCCTGGGAAAAAGCCTCTGACTATCCACATGATCAATGCCTCTCATCATCTTATATACCTCTATCAGGTCACCTCTCATCCTCCTTGGCTCCAATGAGAAAAGGCCAAGTTCACTCAACCTGTTTTCATAACACATGCTCCCCAATCCAGGCAACATCCTTGTAAATCTCCTCTGCACCCTTTCTATGGCTTCCACATCCTTCCTGTAGTGAGGCGAACAGAACTGAGCACAATACTCCAAGTGGGGTCTGACCAGGGTCCTATATAGCTGCAACATTACCTCTGGGCTACTAAATTCAATTCCTCGATTAACGAAGGCCAATACACCGTATGCCTTCTTAACCACAGAGTCAACCTGCGCTGCTGCTTTGGGCGTCCTACGGACTCAGATCCCAAGATCCCTCTGACCCTCCACACTGCCAAGAGTCTTACCCTTAATACCATTTTCTGCCATCATATTTGACCTACCAAAATGAAGCACCTCACATTTATCTGGGTTGAACTTCATCTGCCACTTCTCAGCTCAGTTTTGCATCCTATCAATGTCCTGCTGTAACCTCTGACAGCCCTCCACACTATCCACAACACCCCCAACCTTTGTGTCATCAGCAAACTTACTAACCCACCCCTCCACTTCCTCATCCAGGTCATTTATAAAAATCATGATGAGTAAGGGTCCCAGAACAGATCCCTGAGGCAGAGACCATAATATGATTGAATTCATAC
This sequence comes from Hemitrygon akajei, assembly GCF_048418815.1. NCBI lineage: Eukaryota > Metazoa > Chordata > Chondrichthyes > Myliobatiformes > Dasyatidae > Hemitrygon > Hemitrygon akajei. The sequence continues at coordinate 144,406,681 of NC_133134.1, read as the reverse complement.
AGCAGTTTCAGAGGGAGAAGCATAAGTCACATGTATCAGTAACGCAATGGAATAAAGGGAATTACAGGGGCATGCGAGAGCTTGCCCAGGTGGATTGGAGGAGGATACTGCTGAGGATGATGGCAGAGCAGAGATGGCAAAAGTTTCTGGGAATAGTTCACAAGGTGCAGGATAGATATGTCCTACAGAGGAAGAAGTTCTCAAATGGCAGGGGTAGGCAACCGTGGCTGACGAGGGAAGTTAAAGACCGCATAAAAGCCAAGGACTGGGCATATAAGGTAGCAAAAGTAAGTGGGAAGTTGAATGATAGGGAAGCTATTAAAATTCAACAATGTTTGCAGTTATATAAAGAGTAAAAAGGAGATGGGAGTTGATATTGGACCACTGGAAAATGAGGTTGGTGAGGTTGGAATGGGGGACAAAGGATTGGCAGATGAACATAATGGGTACTTTTCATCTGTCTTCACTGAGGAAGAAACTAGCAGTGTGCCAGAGGTCCGTGAGTGTCAGGGAGCAGAGTGAGTGCCTTTGCTTTAACAAACAAAAAATCACTAAGAAAACTGAAAGGTCTTAATGTAGATAAGTCACCTGCACCAGATAGACTACATCCCAGAGCCCTGAGAGAGGTTGCTGACGATATAGCAGATGCATTGGTCATGATCCTTCAAGATTCTGGCATGGTTCCAGAGGATTGGAAAATTGCAAATGTCACTTCACACTTTAAGAAGGGAGGAAGGCAAGAAAAAAGGAAATTATAGGCCAATTAGTCTAACCTCAATGGTTGGGAAAGTGTTAATGGAAAGTCCATTATTAAGGATGAGGTTTTGGAGTATATATAGACTAATGATAAGAATTGAAAATACACGTGGACTAAGATGTTAATTGTCCTGTGCTGTCATCAGTGGGATCATCAGTTGATCTGCCACCTGTCCTCAGGAGTTTCAGCCGCTTATGATCAAGACTCCCTCGCGGTGGTGGGCCAGCAGTGCTAAAGCACCACCTCCCACTGATGAGCTTAACAACTTGGCATCTGCCTCTATCAGAGTTGTTGGTCACTTCCATCCAACAGATAGTCTACTCTTCAGGTGTCTATGCAACAACTGAAGGGTTTACAAAAGATGGATACGCTGTCCGACTATCTGCCCCTCCGGACGTACTTGGTCCACACCCATGATGATCCTGTCTCTGCTGCTTCAGCTACAGCCCTGCTGGTTGACTTGATCTCACTTCTAGTAAAGCCAAGGTCACTCAGCCACTTCTGGAAAGTGAACGCAATAAAGCCACGGCAACCTACTTCAAATGGATAACCAGCATGGTTTCTTTAAAGGGACATCTTACTTGACAACTCTGTTAAGTGATCTTTGAGGAAGTAACAAGCAAGGTAGACAAAGGAGAGGCAGTGGATATCATTTACTTAGATTTTTAGAATGCCTCAATCTACATCAAGGTGCCTCACATGAGGCTGCTTAACAAGCTAAAATCCTATGTCATTATAGAAAAGATACTGGCATGGATAGAGGAATGGCTGAGAGGCAGGAGGCAGTGAGTGGGAATAAAGTCACCCTTTCAAGTTGGCTGCCAGTGAGTAGTGTTGTTCCTCAGGGGTCAGTATTGGGACCGCTGCTTTTCAAGTTGTTTGTCAATGATTCAGATAATGGAATTGATGGATTTGTGGCAAATTTTGCAGATACTATGAAGGTAGGAGGAGAGATAGGTAGTACTGAGGAAGCATTGTGATTGCAGAAGGACTTAGACAAATTGGAAGAATGGGGAAAAAAAGTGGGAGATATATACAGTGTTGGGAAATGTATGATAATGCATTTTGGTAAATACAATGGACTATTATCTAAATGTGGAGAAAATTCAAATATCAGAATGCAAAAAGACTTAGGGTTCTTCGTGAGTCTTGCAGTCTCAACCTGGGCTTCATCGAATTATGACCCCGCTCCGGATCGAATTCCACGACCTCTTCTCTCTTCATCTCCCTCACAAAAGACCCCAAGCCTAACCATAGTGTTCCTCACCAGAGAAACCTCCCCTTAATCAGACCATCCTAATTGGATGGCACACATTTCTCCTATCTCTTATCTTCAACAGAATCCAAACAAGCAGCTTGCAGAGAACAGCACAAAAATCAAATACAGAACAGCACAACAGTAAAAAAAAATATGAATTAGGGCATTACAGATCTACAGTCTGAGGTACACAGGGTAAACAGGAAGGGAGCCTCTGGGGCCCCAGTGCTGCTTATACTGCACTCTTCTTCTTTCCCCTCCACGTCTGAGCCACAGAGACAGACTCAGTGCAGGGACTTGTGGCTTCCTTCTGCAACGTCATCACCTCCAACAGAATCCAAAGCGGCATACCGCAGGAGTACTCAGCACTGGCTGCCTATCCCTTTTCCCTTCCTGATGGTCACCCAGTTGCCTGTGTCCTGCACCTTGGGTGTAACTACTTCCCTTTATGTCCTGTCGATCAACCCTGCTCCTCCTGAATGATACGGATTTCATCCAGCTCCTTAATATAGTCTGAAAGCTGCAGGTGGATGCGCTTCCTGTAGGTGCGGTTGTCAGAGACACTGGAGGTCTCCTTGCCTTCCCACACCCCGCAAGAGGAGCAACCCACTGCCCTGTCTGGCATTCCCACTGCTATAGCTGCTCAGTAATAAAAAAAGAAAAAAAAATTCTACCTACAGCCTCCGCCACCCTCGCCAAAGCCTAACTCCCCACTCTAATATTGGCTGCTGCGCTTAAACCTAACTTCTTTTTATTGGCCCTTGCCAAGTGCCTAATTATTCACAAACAAAAGTCTCCTTGAGAACTGTGGTACACAGAATATCCTGAACGCTCTCATTCACTTCTTTTGAACTCTCTCTCCTTCTACACAATCCCATGTCTCTTCGGGGACTGTGGGGTACAGAATATAAACAGCTGAATATAGTTAATGTTTTTGCATCTCATGTATATTTTGCAACCTAACACTTACTTCAAGATCAATCATTAATTTTTAATTTGAAACTTCCAACCTTAAGAGGTTTTAGAGTGTTTATTATCACTATCTATTCACCAACCCATGGTAAATAACCAGGCTAAAGTATAAGAAAATGCTTTTGCTTTCTTACCTACAAATCTCCAAATTATTTTATGATTTCCCATTCAGGCCAATGACTGAATAATGAGATGGATTTCCGTGATGTTACTGGTGACCAATTATGTATCTACAGAGGGTGAGTTTTCGTCTCCTCTATGGAGCATATTCAATACATTAGAACAGAGGCTCTGTAAAGTTACAGTGTCTTGTGCTCACAAATCCCATTATTTAGACAAGTACTAAGTACGACTCAACTCTGGAAAGGGGGAGAAAGCTTGACAGCTGACTGAACAATGATAACTAGCAGAGATGACTGTCAAAGCTGCCAAAACATCGAGGCTTAAAAAACTGGATGTATATCACTATTTGAAGATCATATTTTTCGCTCAAGTGGAACAACATTAAAATTATTTCTGGATCAAAGTTAATGAGGCACTTTCAATTGAGAATCAATGCACAAATGAAGTTATTTTTGCAGGTAGTGACATCACCTAGCAACACACACAAAATGCTGGAGGAACTCAGCTAGTCAGGCAGCATCTATGAAGGAGAATAAACAGTCGACATTTTGGTGGAGACCTTCAGCAGGACTGAAAAGGAAAGGTGTGGGGAGGGGCAGGAGTAAAGCTGGCAGTTGATAGGTAAGACTAAGATAAGTGAAGGTGTGTGGGTGGGGGCAGGGAGTATGAAGTGAAAAGCTGGGAGGTAATATTTGGAAGAGGCAAAGTGCCAAAGAAGAAGGAATTTAATAGGAGAGGACAGTGAACCATGCCAAAAGTGTAGCAGGGGAACCCGAAGGAGGTGATGGGCAGGTAAGAAAGGATGAGAGGGTAACCAGAATAGGGAATGGAAAAAGAGAGAAGTGATGGGGTAGAAATGAACAGAAAATAGAGAAATCGATGTTCACGCCATCAGGTTGGAAGTTACTCAAATGGAATATGAAGCGTTGCTCCTCCAACTTGAGGGCATGGAAAGGCTTGCCATAATGGGAATGTGAAGTACTATTGAAACAGGTAGTAACCATGAGATCCTGCTTTTTCTGCAGCGAACAGAGCAAAGGTGTCTGACAAAACAGTTCCCCAATCTGCGTTGAGTCTTGTTGATATAGATAAGTCTGCATCAGCAGCCCTGTATGCAACAGATGACCTCAGTCGTCTTGAATGTAAAATGTTGCCTCACCTGAAAGGACTGTTTGGGGCTCTAATGAGGGAGGAGAGAGGAGGTGTTGGGGCAGGTGCAGCACTTGACATGCTTGTAGAGATAGGTGCCAGGGTGGAGATCAGTGGGGACGGATGAACGGTCGAGGGAAGTTCCTCCAGAATTTTGTGTGTGCTGTTCAAAATTTCTAGAATCTGCAGAACTGATATTTGTGACATAATTCAGTCAGTTTATTGAGAAGCGTACCTTAAGAGCAGAACTCTCAAGACAACCAACCATTGTTTGATCTGAAGCTGCACAATTTCAGATAAGCCCTCTAAACTCTTCCTTTACTTATTTGCTCCGCTCGGATGTTCCACCCATTCCCTCACTGTAACAACCCAAAACATCCCATCATCCAGCTTCATAACCCTTGGGTAACTAATCTCCAGTTCCCTATCCTCATACTCTTGGCTTCAGAAGTCCAAAGTGACTACCAGTAGTGTGCTGATCTACAGCCCTGATCAACTACGAGGTCCTGATCCCAGGCCCATATTCAATTCTGAAAGACCTCCTCCCCTAAATTCTGCTTGTGGCCTCACACGTTGTTTTCCTTTTGTTTGCTCTGAAACTGAACAGCATGTGAAGGTAAATTCACAAGGGTCATAGAATCATCCAGCATGAAAGCAGACCCCTTTAGCCCAACCTGTGTATGCTGATCAAGGTGCCTATATAAGCTTGTCCAATGGGCCAGCTTTTAGTCCATATCTCTCAAAACCCTCTCTATCCATTTACTTGTCCAAGTGCTTTATAAATGTTATTTTACCCTGTCCCACCCACTTCCCCTGGCAGCTCATTCCATATATGCACTACCCTCTGCATGAAGATGTTATGTTTCAAGTCTCTATTAAATTTTTTCCTCTTTCCTTAAACTTAAGCTCTCTAGTTTTTGATTCCCTTTCCTTGGGGAAAAAGGCTGAATTCACTCCATCTGTGCCTCCCATGATTGTATAGACCTCAGTAAGGTCACCTCTAAATCTCCCATGCTCCAATTAATTGGAATTGGAAATGGTTTATTGTAACATGTATTAAAGTACAGTGAAAAGTGAATTTTGCAAGCCATCCATATAGATCATCTCAAAACTACAAGTACGTTAGGGTAAAACAAGGAAAATGAACAACAAAATGTAGAAGTGTTGTAGTAAGAGGGAAGAGCAGTGCACGTAGATAATGTGCAAAGGCCATGGCAAAGTAGATAGTAAGGTCAAGAAATGACCTTTAACACACAATAAATCCATTCAGGAATGTTATAACAGTAGTTTAGAAGCTGTCCTTAAGCTTGGTGGTGGGTCTATGAAAGACTTCATAGAAGAGAGGCTGGTTTTTGTAATGGATTGAGCTGCATCCACAACTGTCTGCAATTTCCTGTGGTCTTGTTCAGACCAATCTGCATATCATGTTGTGGGACATCCAGACAGAATGTTTTCTAGAGTGCATCTATATAACATGGTAAGGATGCCAAACTTCCTTAATCTTTTGATGAAGTAGAGGCACTGATGAGATATCTTGGCCATAGTGTCTATGTGGTTGGGCCAGAATAAATTGAAGCTCTCAACTATCTCCACCTCAACATCAATGATACATGCAGCCTCATCCACTCTGCCCTGCTTGTTCGAGTCAATGATCTGCTCTTTAGTTTTGCTGGTATTGCAGGGAAGGTTGTTACCATGACACCATACCATGAGGTTCTCTATCTCCTTGATGTATTTTGTCTTGTCATTATTTGAGGTCCAGCCCACTATGGTGGTGTCATCTCCAAACTCATAGATGGAGTTAGAGCAGAAAATGGCCACACAATCAGGAGTGAATAATGAGTAAAGCAGGGGGATAAGAACAGAGCCTTGCAGGGCACCAGTGTGGAGGACAATCATGGCAGAAGCATTGCTGCCTCTACTTACTGGATCCTTGATTGCAGTCTATGGGTCATGGAGACAAGGATCCAGTTGCAAAGAGTCCTAGCTGCCCAACCTTCCCCTATAACTCATGCCCTCAAGTTCAGGCAACATTGCTGCAAATCTTTTCTGCCCTCTATTCAGCTTAATTACATCATTTCTGTAACAGGATATCCAAAACCGCACACAAAACTCCAGCTGTGGCCTTCTCAAAATCTTGCACAATAGCAATCTAATGTTTCAACTTCTATAACCATTGCCCTGATTGATGAAGGCTAGCACGCCAAATATCTCCTTCCTGTGACACCCTCCCTGTGACACTTCTTTCAGAGAACTATGTAGTTGTATTTTGTTACAACACTCCCAAGCGTCTTACCATTCACTGTGAGAGTTATACCTTGTTCTGACTTTTCAAGTGCAACACCTTGCTCTTATCTGGATTGAATGCTATTTGTCCTTTCTCGGCCGCCTACCTCCCCTAGTAATTTTTATTAACCTTCCTCACCATCTACTTTATCTCATGTGTCATCTGCAAACTTACTAATTATGCCTTGTAAGTTCTCATCCAAATTGTTTTATATAAATGACAATGCGTTGGAAAATACAGTACTGAATATTTAAATGATTAGAATGAAATCAGAATGGCCATTGACGTATAACACAATGATAGATTCATAATATTACATCTATGCTGACCGTGATTTCAATTTAAGCTAATCCCATCTGCCTACACTTACTCCACATGTCTCATTCTATTGCCTGTTTAAAAACCTCTTAAAGGTTGCTTCCACCACCTCCCCTGGCAGCATGTTCTAGGCACCTACCACTATGTATAGAAACAAGAATGAAAATCTTCCTCCCTCTCCTCTTAAATCCATACCCTCCACACTGGGAAAAGTTTCTGACCATCTACAATTGCTGTGCCATAATTTCTACTTCTATCAGGTTAAAACTCAGTTCTGACAATCCAGTGAAAATAAACGTCCTTATAACCAATATGCTCTAATTCATTCTGGTGAATCTCTTTTCTACCCTCTCCAATGCCTTCACATACTTCCTGTAATGCCTTATCAATGTTTTATACAGCTGCAACATGAATTCCCTACTTTACTAACCCAATCAATAAAGGCAAGTATTATTGAATACACTATCTATTTATGTTCCCTTTCAGGGATTTATGAACTTGCACCCCACAAACCTGTCGTGTAGCAACGCTCCTAAGGATCCTGCCAGTTACCGTAGACTTCCTTTTAATAGTTGACCTCCCGAAGACCTCATCCTTAACCAGACTGAACTCTACCTGCCCATACTTCCAACTGATTTACATCTTGCTGTATCCTTTGACAACCTTCCTCACCAGCCATTTGGACTGTCTGCAAATCCCACTTGAAGTTTCATCCAAGTCATTTACATACATCATAAGCAAACTTGTTGGTGCTGAAGAAATTCTACATGTTTCAAAATTTAGAAATATTAAAGAAGTGGCCCATGCTTTGAACAATGCTGGCTGGTGGTGTAGTGGCATCAGCACTGGGCTTCAGGGTGAGTGGTCCCAGGTTTGGAGCCCGCCGGCTCCCTGCAGGCTGTCCATCCGTGCTGGGTTGAGTGTTGAGCTAGCAACTCGGCCTCATAAACAATAGACAAAATGCTAAAGGAACGGCAAAGTTGCTGCCCAGCGTGCCACAAGGTGCGGAGAGGAATAGCAATAATGCTTTGAAAATAAAACTAAAATTAATTTGACAAATTAAACTTAAAGGAAGATCACACTCCTGTGGGTGCTGAAGTAATTCTATGCCTTTGTGTTTTAACCTTTAGAAGCATTGAAAAATCAAAAACAAGCAAATTAAACATTCTAAAACAGTTGATCCTAATTTAAATAAACTCAAATAAATAAAAATAATAAAATCACCAACAGATTAATCTCTCTTAGCTATTTGCTTTCTTTGAAATGAATGGAGAACTTACTGCAGCAGTAGATGAGACAGCAGGGTTCTGAATGAAACTGCTGCCAGTTTCCTTCAAAAATCAATCATATAGATTCCCATACAAAATTACTTAAGAATCAGATATACCTACTAATCTTCAATAAAATATTGGGAAGCAACACCAAGTTATCTCTCATACTGATTCCTACATCTACAGATTACTAATTTTAAAATTCTTAATTTTGTCCTTTATGGTGATTGACATATATTTAATACTATCTTGACAATGATACTGACAGCAAACTGAAATACTTATTTGCAACTCTTTTAGATCTATACTACCAGGCAGAAATGTCTTTGTTGGTGTCTGTTCATTAAGTTTTCGTCTTAAATTTACCATTATTATTTTGCAAGAAATTAATCAAACTCCTATCAAAAGCTGCACCAGTCACATAATAACATGGGGCTCTATCACTTTTCATACAAATGTTTAGTTATTGGTCATGGATTATATACAATCTTTCCTTCCATATGTGCATTCCATTACTGTTTTCCCAATTTCTTCCTAATAAACCATAGTGATCCAATAAATCACAGCGTTCTAATATTTTTATAATTCTGTTAATAACTAGTTCTTAAAACCAATATGTGGATATTCAGACCTTAAGTATATTTTCTGTGAAGTGCCTTGTTACCTTCTATGCTGCTTCTTCAGCAGCCACTCGCTTTGCATTTGATTTAAAAAAAAATCTCTTCTCTTAGTTACACCAAGGACAATGTTACCAGCTCAATACTGAGCTCCAAGCCTCTCATATTCAACAGACTTACCATCATAGCAGTTATTTGCAATACTCATAGGAGCCCCTGCAATCACATGAAATTGGTGGGAATCCATGCCAAACATTGGTCAACATATTGATACAATTACAAAGAAGGCACAACAGCAGCTATATTTCATTAAGAGTTTGAAGAGACTTGGCATGTCACCAAAGATACTCACAAATTTCTACAGGATGTACTGTTGAGCGAATTCTAACAGGTTGCATCACCATCTGGTATGGAGGAGCCTCTGCACAGGATCGGAAAAAGCTGCAGAAAGTTGTAAGCTCAGCCAGTTCCGTCATGGGCCCTGGTTTCCCAGGCATCATAGACACCTTCAAAAGGTGATGCCTCAAAAAGTGGCATCCGTCATTAAGGACCATCATCACCCTCTTCTGATTGCTACCATTAAGGAGGAGGTACCAGAGCCTAGAGACGTACACTTTCCCTCTGCCATCAAATTTCTGAATGGACAATGAATGCACCTCACTATTTTCTCCTCTCTGTTTGCACTACTTAATTAGGTTATATATACTATAAAGTCTCTCTCTCTCCCTCTTGCTCTGTGTGTATATATATGTATATATATATATATATGTACACATGCGCACACACACACAAACACACACACGCACGCACGCACACACACTCACTCACTCACACACACACACACTCACTCACTCCTTATTGTAATTTATGGCTTTTTTATTACTTATTACAATGTACCGTCATAAAACAACGAATTTCATGAGGTAGGCCAATTCTGATTCAATTTCAGACACTTACAGATCTGTACAATGAGGAATTCTATCCAATGGTGAGGGAGGTATTTGCATAGAGGCCCCCCTTTCTATGTGAACCTCCTTAAAAGGTGTCATCCACATTGAACATTCTGTGAAAATTTACACAGCTTCCCAAACTTGCCCCCTTGCCCTAATTGTTAGCAATTTCATGCCGCTTTTCACTTCACACCCATGCTAACACAAGGCTCTACACTGGCTGTTCACCTCAAAGGAAGGCCCATGGTCACATCTCTTCTGTATCACTAGCCTATCAGAGACCTCGTGAGGCTCGAGGCCAGCTGGTAAAGCTCAACTCAGGTACTGTTTTGATTACAGAACTTTTTTTTCTCCCATTCTGGACTGCGAAATAAGGAAAATTTAGCACCATTTTAATTTTCTCACTCTTTCTTTATTGACCTTTATCCCAAGCCATTACTTCTTTCAATCACACCTACACTCATCAAATAATTTCCCAGACTATTTTTTCAGGTAACTTACCATCCTATAATAAACAGCAGAATTCTCTCATCAGGTGTTTAATTTACAGCATTAAAGTCACAATCACCATACAACTGATCTGCCCACTGATACAACCTGTTGACATGACACAAGACATAGTATAATGAAAGACTTTCAACAAAAACACCCTTTACCACTGATGTCTGAAAGAAAGATCTGACCAGCTATCTGAAGCTACAACACTGCTTTAGTGACTTACAACACACACACAAAATGCTAGGTGAACTCAGCAGGTCAGGCAGCATTCCTCCAGCATTTTGTGTGTGTTGCTTTGGATTTACAGCAATTGCAGAATTTTTCATGTTTACTTTTAGTTACTTGCATTAGTTTTAGTAAAAGAATGCCTCGCATATTATCTGCAAATACACCTCACATTTAAATTTAACTGTTCAACATCATCTCAGTTCAAAACTTTACAATATATTTCATGAAAAATTGGAATTTTGGCCTGTGCTGTCTTTAACCTTTTGACCAGAAACTACAGGCAGTAATTCAATAACATAAAGTCTTCAGGATGCAGACCCCCTCCTAATCTCCCGATCTGCATCTAGAAGGCTAATGGAGGCAGCATGCCTGATATCACCACAAAGCTTGCTGCAAATGGCTGTTAGCAATCTGACTGCAGCAACAGTTTTTCATAAATGCAAGGGGCACGATACCGAAGTCATCTGCCTGTGTTTTCATTTTGAGAGTCATACACTTGAGGAAGCAAAAACTAGGATTTAATTAGACATTGGCAGTAGAAAAGCCATCACCAGCACTAAGATAGCTCTGGCAAATCTGTGTTAGCAATGGATTCAGTTTTTTCATCTTTATTCAAAAATATTAATGTGTTTTTAACAAGAGCATAGTTTTAACTATCAGATACAAGTATTGAAGTAATTAACTATGTCATGATGCATTCATCATAATTGGACAGATATTAAGAGGATTACTAACGTCAGCTACTAAATGTTGTTAATTATAGCTCTGGGTTTTATAATAATGAACAGCCTATTAAATGACTCATGCTCATATTTTTTGTGCAGTCTGGCAATTTTTATGCCATACTGCATATTAATCATGTGATTTCAAACTAGAAGTAATCTCCAGAAGATCCTGAAATCCAAAAACCTACTGTAATCATCATTATTTTGGTTCAGTTGGCAGCGCCCAGTGTAAAATTCAGAAGTTCAAGTACCACCATGGGCCAAAGCATTTTCACTTGGGCTCAATAACGAGTCAGGGCTGCTGAAGTGTTATACAATCATTTGAATAATATTCTAAATGAAGCTCAATCTGCTTGTTCAATGGAATATAAAACATCGTGATTCTGAGAAATCAAAAGGAATAAAATAAACATTTTATTCAGCCTGTTCTGTCTCTCATTATAAATAAAAAGAGAATATGTTGGAAACACTTAGGAGGTTAAGCAGCATCTGTGGAAAGACACAGTTATCATTTCAAGTCCAAGATAGCTCATCAGTCTGACAAAGTGTCTCTATCCTGAGACTGTGCCCGCTTGTCCTAGACTCCCCACCAGGGGAAACATCCTTTCCACATCTACTATGTCCGGGCTTTTCAACATTTGAAATGAGATTCCCCTTCATCATCCTTCTAAATTCCAGTGAGTACAGGCCCAGAGCCATCAAACATTCCTCTGATGATAACCTTTTCATTCATGAAATTATCCTTGTGAATGTTCTCAGAAACCTCTTGAATGCCAGAACATTTTTTCTTAGCTGAGGGGCCCAAATCTGTTCACAATACTCAAGGTGAGGCCTCACCATTGCCTTATAAAGCCTCAGCATCACATCCCTGTTCTTATATTCTAGACCTCTTGGAATGAATGCTAACATTGCGTTTGCGTTCTACACCACTGACTCAACCTACAAGTTAACCTTTAGGGTGTTCTGCACAGGGATTCCCAAGTCCCTTTGTATTTCACATTTTTGGATTTTCTCCCCATTTAGAAAATAGTCTGCATATTTACTTCTTATACTAAAGTGCATGACCATGCAATTTTCCAACATCATATTTCATTTGCCACTTTCTTGCCCATTCTCCTAATCTGTCTAGGTCCTTCAGCAACCTTCCTGTTTCCTCAACATTACCTTCCTCCACAACCAATCTTCATATCATCAGCAAGCTTGGCAACAAAGTCATTTATTCCATCATCTACATCATTGATACACAACATAAAAAGAAGCGGTCCCAACACCAACCCCTGTGGAACACCATTAGTCACTGGCAGCGAACCAGAAAAGGATCCTTTTATTCCCACTTGCTTCCTCTTCCCAATCAGCCAATCCTCTAAACATGCTAGTAACTTTCCTGTAGTACCATAGGCTCTTAACTTGGTAAGCAGCCTCATGTGTGGCACCTTGTTAAAAGCCTTATGAATCCAAATATACAACATCCACTGCATTCCCGTTGTAATCTATCCTATTTGTAATCTACTCAAAGAATTCCAACAGGTTCGTCAGGGAAGACTTTCTCTTAAGGAAGCCATGCTGACTTTGTCCTATCTTGTCTGATGTCTCCAAAGTACTCCATAACCTCATTCTTAACAATTGACTCCAACATCTTCCCAACCACTGAGATCAGGCTAACTAGCTTATAATTTCCTTTCTGCTGTCTCCCTCCTTTCTTAAGGAGTGCAGTGACAATTTTCCAGTTCTCCAGAACTATGTCAGAGTCCAATGATTCTTGAAAGATCATTACTAATGCCGCCACAATCTCTACCACTACCACTTTCCGAACCCTAGTGTGCAGTTCATCTGATCTGGGTGATGTATGTACCTTTAGGTCTTTCAACTTTTTGTGCACCTTCTCCCTTGTAATAGTAACTGCACTCACTTCTCTTCCCTCACACCCTTCAACTTCTGGCACACTGCTAGCGTCTTCCACAGTGAAGACTGATGCAAAACGCTCTTTTATTTCATCTGCCATCTTCTTGCTCCTCGTTATTATTTCTCTAGCCATATTTTTAGTGGTTCTATATCCACTCTCAACTCTTTTTTTTATATACTTGAAAAAGCTTTCTCTATTCACCTTGATATTGTTTGCTAGTTTGCTTTCATGTTTCATCTTTTCCCTCCTAATGATTTCTTCAGTTGCTTTCTGTAGCTTTTTAAAAACTTCCCAATCCTCTATCTTCTTGTTAATTTTTGCTTTGTTGTATGCCCCCCCCCCTTTGCTTATACATTAGTTTGGTCTTCCCTTGTAGCCACAGTTGTACTATTTTGCTCTTTGAGTATTTCTTTGTTTTTGGAATACATCTATCCTGCACCTCCCTTGTTTTTCCCAGAAACTCAAACCATTGCTGCCCTGCTGTCATCCATGCCAGCATCTCCATCGAATTCTCTTTGGCCAAATCCTCTCTCATACCGCTGAAATACTCTACTGAAATACTGCTACATTATTTTCAGCTTTCTCCCTATCAAATGACGTTGAACTAACTCATATTGTGATTACTGCATCCTAATGGTTCCTTTACCTTAAGCTCCCTAATTGCCTTCAGTTCATTACATCACACCCAATCCAGTGTAGGAGGGCAGAGCAAAGTCGAGATGGTGCTAAATGTCTACTCCTTTGCTTGCATCCTTGGAAGCAGCTCTATTTCTATCTTTGATATTTCTTTTTTTCCTTTTCAAGGTTCCTTTGAAGACCCTGACCTGGAGTTACAATCTGACTTTGGTTCTTTGAGGGAATGGGACTCACTCTCAGGGCCTCATGACCGGCTGCTTTTTGATATCCCAAGGATGTGGCCTGGAAGACTAGTGTGCCTTCAGGTTGCCGCATTCTCTCGGCTCTGGAGACGGGCTGATTCAAGTCTGGTGCCCCTGATGAGGTGTCATGGGAGAACACGGAACATCGGGGGCAGCAGGTTAGCTGCCAACTGTGTGTCCAGACACCTGAGCTCTTTGGGTGCAGAGCTCGAGAAAAGCGATGCAACAGACTTTTAACATTGTAAGTCAGTGAGTTGTTTGTTATGTCTCCCCTCTTGCTGTGAAACAGGGACAACTCTTTTTCCATTATTAGGCAGAGGGAGAGCCTGTGGTATGTTGAATTACCGGTTGAATGGGTAGTCTTTGGGGTACTGTGCCTTTACTGATGTTTTACTGCACGCTTGAATGCTCGGTGGGAGGCGTCGATGTTATTTTTTACTGGTGGGGGTGCCGTTGCCTTGCTGCTGCTTGTGTGTGGGAGAAGGGAGTGGGGGTGTGCTTTGGTATTCTAACGCTTAACTGTCATTCATTCTTTGGAGCACTCCTCTGTTTTCATTGATATTTGAGAAGAAAAAGAATTTCAGGATGTATATTGTATACATTTCTCTGACATTAAAAGTACCTATAGCTGATCTGCAAGTATGCTCAACGACAACCTGCTCTAAAAAGCACCTCACAGGCATTCAACCAATTCACTCTCTTGCAATCCATTACCAACCTGATTTTCCCAATCTACCTGCATGTTCAAATCTCCCATGACCATCGCACTATTGCCCTTCTGACACACATTTTCTGTCTCCTGTTGTAATCTGTAGTGCACATCCCAGCTACTATTTGGAGGCCTGTATATAACTGCCATCAGGGTCCTTTTACTCTTGCAGTTTCTTAACTCAATCCACAAGGATCCAACATCTTCCAATCCTATGTCACATCTTCCTAAGATGGTACAAGGAGTGGGAACATCACAAGTGTATGTACAGCTTGAATGGAAATTAAGTGGAGGTGTGGGATGAGCAAATGAAAGCAGTTGGGAACACGTTTGCACAAGTATCTAGCAATATGCAAGGGATCCAGGTCAAATATATGTTGAGAGTGAGGTCAGAGTGATGGGATAGGGAGAATGGTAAAAATCTGGAAGGGAACTGAGAGCAGGTGCTTTCCAGGCAAAGAGTGAAAAAGTAGCTCTTGTCGTCACTTCTGATCTTGGGTTCTCAGGTGCCTGCAGGCTCTAGATTAAAGTCCTCTGGGTGATATGCTGATTATTTACTTCTTATTTTCTGCCATGGTTACTTGGAGAGAAACCCATGGTCTTTTCTATCTCATGATAGCCTCTCATAACAGACCCTGACTCAGGTATCACCTCCTGTAGGAAAATGGAAGGGAAGCCTACTACATCTTGCCACTTTGCCAGTCACCATGAAATGTTTATCTGTTTGCCAAAGCAACATCAATTGGTTTTTCTCTTCAGTGAATTCAAGCTTGGCTTGCCAAGCATCATCAGGTATCTGTGCTACCACTGCAAGCTGTGTCTGTCAAGTAGGTTAGTTTTTGATACTGGATTAGGTCAAACTTATTGCCACTAACTGTAATCAGGTTTTGCCAATAAGATTGGCCAAGCTTCCATGCCACTCCCATGTTCTCAGAAATAATCAATGTAGCTGCTAATCATAATTAAAAAGACAAATAAAATTATAGATATTAAGAATTGACCACGTTCCCCCACTTTTCTTTAAAAAGAGACAACTGCCTACATGTTATTTGAAAATTAAGTTTATTTTCAAAGCAGCTTCTTCATCAAATCATTACAATAGGGGACTCTAATTACTTCTATATTTTATTCAGTAAGTTTATTCAGGCAGGCTTGTTTTCTTAAAATTTGCTGTTTTTTAAAGACATAATTGCAAACAATTTTTCCAAATAATCACTGTAATCCATACTTCAAAAGTAATGCAATGTTTGTGAATCATTTTGATATACTCAGTAGCCACATTATTATGTACACCTGCTTGTTAATGCAAACATCTTTTCAGTCAATCATGTGGCAGCAACTCAATGCATAGAAGCATGCAGGCATGGTCAAGAGGTTCAGTTGTTGTTCAAACCAAATATCAGACTGTGGAAGAAGACGATGCCAGCAAACAACGCTATCAAAGGTGGTGTTCTCAATATGGTTCATGAAGCAATTATTTTCACTTCTTTTACACCTTTTTACTTCCGATATGGTTTTGTTTCTGGTAGAGCCTGTTATCTACATTCCCGTGGTGTGTTTTCGGTCTGATCAGGTGACTGGTGCTTTGCTGGCTCCAAGAGTACTCCACAACGCTGCGATCAAAGCGTGCAGAATGGAGGTTAAGAAGCCAGGAGACTGAGTGTGATCCCATGATTGATGCCAGCTCTTGCTGATTAAAGCGCCTCGAAAGATTGAAATCTACTAGGTGGTGGCGGAGGGCAAGCTAGTGTTCAGCCGTTGACTACCAGCCTCTCACTCACTGTGACTGGAAAAGGAGTCTGTATCTGGTGGTTTCTCTTTCACTCTTGCTCAGAACTCAATCCCCCTGTTAACGAAGCCTAGCAACCTATAGGCCTTCTTAACTACCCTATCAACCTGTGCAGCGACCTTGAGGGATGTATGGATTTGAACCCCAAGGTCCCTTTGTTCATCTGATGTTCTGTTCAAACTTAGATCACATTACTTCCCCATTCTGATGTTCTGCTCAAACATCAAATGACGTTCACAATAAAGTGAACAAATAATAAACAGGATTTCAGAAGCAAAATACCATAGATACTGGAAATACAAAATTTCAAAAAATTGATAAAAAGCAGAAAGTCAGGCAACACATGCTGAGAAAACAGAGTTAATGTATCAGGTCAATGTCCTTTCAGAATTCGGAATAGTCAATGATAAATTGAGTTTTAATTTGGAGATTATGGGAGTAAAGAATTGGGCATGAAAGTGTCATTTAAACTGGTTGCTATTGCTGGTCAGGTCAGGATTTATTGCCCACCCCACTGCTCTGGGAGCCGATGGTAACGAGTCAACCTTTCTGAACCTTTCCATCTCCTTTATTAGCTATCTTCCCTAGTGAATAAAGTGGCCACAGAGTACATTTTGTGGTCTTCTCCTGCGGTAGTCCATCCACATCAAGATTTGACGTGTTCTGCATTCAGAGATGCTCTTTTGCACACCACCGTTGCAACATGTGATCATTTGAATTACTGTCAACCTCCTGTCATCTTGAACCAATCTGGGCATTCACGTCTGACCTCTCTCATTAACAAGGTGTTTTTTGCTCAACGAACTGCCACTCATTGGATCGTTTTTTGTTTTCCGTGACATTCTCTGTAAACTTTAGAGGCTGGTATGCATGACCATCCCAGGAGATCAGCAGTTTCTGAGATACTCAAACCACCCCATCTGACACCGACAATCATTCCACGATTATAGTCACTTAACCATAGAACCACAGAACACTACAGCACAGTACAGGCCCTTCAGCCCTCCATGTTGTGCCGACCCATATAATCATTTTAAAAAAAGTACTAAACCCACACTACCCCATAACCCTCCATTTTTCTTTCATCCATGTGCCTGTCCAAGAGGCTCTTAAATATCCCTAATGTTTTAGCCTCCACCACCATCCCTGGTAAGTCATTCCAGCCACTCACAACCCTCTGTGTAAAAAACTTACCCCTGATGTCTCCCCTAAACTTCCCTCCCTTAATTTTGTACCTATGCTCTCTGGTGTTTGCTGTTGGTGCCCTGGGAAACAGGTACTGACTATCCACCCTATCTATGCCTCTCATAATCTTGTAGAACTCTATCAAGTCCCCTCTCATTCTTCTACGCTCCAAAGAGAAAAGTCCCAGCTCTGCTAACCTTGCTTCATATGACTTGTTCTCCAATCCAGGCAATGTCCTGGTAAATCTCCTCTGCACCCTCTCCATAGCTTCCACATCCTTCCTATAATGAGGTGACCAGAATTGAACACAATACTCTAAGTGCGGTCTCACCAGAGATTTGTAGAGTTGCAACATGACCTCTCTACTCTTGAACTCAATCCCCCTGTTAACGAAGTCTAGCAACCCATAGGCCTTCTTAACTACCCTATCAACCTGTGCAGCGACCTTGAGGGATGTATGGATTTGAACCCCAAGGTCCCTTTGTTCATCTGATGTTCTGTTCAAACTTAGATCACATTACTTCCCCATTCTGATGTTCTGTTCAAACATCAAATGAACGTCATGACCATGCCTACATGTTCTTATGCAGTGAATTGCTGGCACATGCAGATTAGATATTTGTATTAACAAGCAGGTTTCAGTTGTACCTAATGAAGTGGCCACTGTGTGTGTGCTGAAGATGGTCCCACATTATTGTTAGGCAGCACATTTCAGGATTATGACCCAAAGGTGAAGTAACTATTATACATTTCCAAGACAGGATAGGGTGCAACTTGGAGAATTTGCATTTGGTATTGTCATGCATGCAGATTATGTCCTTCAAAACTAATAAAAATCACGGATTTGAGGTGGGGAGGGAGTTGAAAAATTCTTAGCAATTTGCTGCTCTGTCTCTTGACAATGTGCAAATGCTTTAAAACTACAAGATGGTCAATGGTAAAGATACTGAAGAAGTTTGTCTTTGGACAATGCTGTAAGGAATTTTTATGTTTACATTTTGAGGCTGAGATAATCTTCCTTCCAAATACCATGATTATCCATAGCTGACCATGTCTCTAATCAATGGTGAGAACATTTTTCAATAAACACAGTTGTACTGTGGTTCCTTGATGTATCACCCAGTCAAACGTTGCCTCATTGTTGAGGAGAACCACAATGATATGAAATGTTTGGAATCAATCATTGGCTTTAATGCCTCTCTCTTCCAGCCCACTCCCAAAAATCTAGCATTTTAATTATTTTCACATTATTTCAGTCAATGACCACATTTAACTGAGATCATTGCTTATGAACTATTCATCATTCTTTGAATCTGCTTATTTTTATAGATTCAGTATATGTTTGAACTTTTCCTCAGTCACTATGGTGGTCACTCTTCGGATGGTTGATCACTTTGCCAAGGTCCATGTTGCTTCCTCACCTGATGCTGAAAGACTTTCATGAATTGATTGGTTGATGAAGTTCAATTGTTGTTGATTAGAAGGAGCCTTTCTCATCCATGCTTCATTCCATATCATGAGACTTCATTGGTTTTGGTCAATGGAGAGGATTTCCAGAGACACCTTACCCCTGATTGCATCCCACTGTGCTGCCATGCAGCTCATTTGGGGATTTTCAACTGGCAAATTACAACAATCCCAGGAAGGATGAAAGTGCCTGACAGCCATGATTTGGCAAAAGTTCCCGGATGCTGGTAAAGCAGGCTTTATAGAGTTGCTTGGGCTAACAAGCATTAGCTGATGAATAGTCCATCAGGTTTCATTACTATAATAATTTTGCAGGTGTTTGTTATAACTGGGAGGCTAGTAGCTGCTTCATAGAATACTTAAAAGTAATCTGGTATGTGTGGGTCTCAAGCCACAAAGAAAGGCTGGAATTTCTGTCTCAAAAAGGAAATAGTTAAAAATGTAATTGGTTCACCAATGGCTTCAGGATCACTCCACTGAGCAGAAATTCTATTTCATTCATTTAACCAAATTCAGCTTCAATGTGGCAAGACAAGATATAAAGTAGTACCACCAAGAGTTCTTTTCTCTCCCTTTGCTATCACTATTCCGCCAACCATTTATTGCACTAATTACTACAGTAAGTACATAAGTTGGTTAACTTTAATCAATATTTTAATGCCAAAATGGGTCCATAGAGAAACCTATTTGCATTTACACAAGACCTAAATATATTGACAGATCTTTACAGAAGTAGAAGAAAGATGAGCGAGAAGGTTTGCTAGTGCTGCACTGGGTGGGGTTTCAACTACAAACGTTTGTAGATTTGCAGGTGGGTGGGAACCAGAGCGCCAGACAGATAGTTGTTAAGACCTCAGACAAAGTCAGGAATCAAAAGTTTGAGTATGGTGCGACTAAAGTCCTGAGCTGCATATATTTCAATGCATCTTACGGAAAGTGGATGAGCTCAGGGCAAGGAAATTGGGATATTGTAGCCAATAGTGAAATTTGGTTGCTGGAGGAGCTGGACTGCAAGTTCTATATTCTGGGGTTCTGTTGTTTTGGATACAAAAGAAGGGGAGGGATTAAAGGCGGAGGGGTGGCTTTGATAGTCAGGAAAAATGTTGTGGCAGTTCTCAGTTAGGGCAGACTGGATAACTCATCCAGTGAAGCATAGTAATAATAATAAATACTTCATTGATCCCAAGAGGGAACTTCTTTCATTACAGAGGCAACATTTAAAAACACACTTAGCAGTGTGCAGACTTAACTAATAACAAAGTGCAAAATAATAATATACACAATGATAATTTATCAATGTGCACTAATTTGCAATAAAGTACAATAATAATTTACGAAATAATAAAACAGAGACTATTGTACTACAATGTGTGTTCTGTCGCACAGAGATGATCTTATTGCGTTTGGTAGGAAAGACTTTCTGTAATGATCCTTGTGACAGAGGAGCTCAATGAGTAATAAGAAAGATTGAGTAATAAGAAAGAATGAGTAATAAGAAAGATTGAGTAATAAGAAAGAATGAGTAATAAGAAAGATATGACCACATTAATGGGACTATATCACAAACCATCTGATAGTCCAAGGGACTTAGAGGAATAAACTGGTACTGAGATGACAGGAGAAACATAAGGTTGTTGTGGTAGGAGCTTTTAACTTTCCACATATTGACTGGCAGTCCCAAACTGTAAAAGGAATAGATGGGATAGAATTTGTCAAATGTGTTCAGGAAAGTTTCCTTAATCAGTACGTAGAAATCCCAGCAAGAGAGTGTGTGATACTCGATCTACTGTTAGGGAATGGGACAGGGTAGGTGACAGAAGTTTGTGTGGGGGAACACTTTGCCATTAGTTTCAAAGTAAATAGGAAAAAGATAGGTCTGGTCCATGGGTTGATATTCTAAATTGGAGAAAGGCCAATTTTGATGGTATTGTAGGGTAATATAATTGGTGGAAATGTATAGAATTCACAACCACCAACATTGAGTTGGGGCTCACTTTAAGAGACTGGTCTGACATGATGATGTAATTACGTAAAGGACTTTTAACACGTTGTGTGTTCAGATTTTTGGTGTTCAATAAATGAGTTGCTTCATTTTTTTTCTAAGCATAAAATGCCTCCACTGTTTTATTCATGAAAACCTACAGTATCAAAGACTATCTGGCAAGTGTGGATTGAGACAGGCTGTTTTTTTAACAAAGGTGTACTTGGTAAGTGGGAGGACTTCTAAAGTGAAATTTTGAGAGTACAAAACTTATATGCAACTGTCAGAATAAAAGCTAAAGATATCAAATGTAGGGTATCTTGGTTTTCAAGAGATATTGAGGCTCATAGCAAGTATAGGAAAAAAATGAGGTGCTTATGGAGTATAAGAAATGCAAGAGAACATTTAAGAAAGAAATCAGGAGGGCTAAAAAAGAATGGCATGAAATTTTCCTAACTAACAAGGTGAAGGAAAATCCCAAGAACAAAAGGATTGTTAGAGACAAAATTGGACCAATGGAAGATCAGAATGGCAATCCATGTATGGAGCCAAAAGAAATGGGGAAGATCTTAAATTAATTTTTTGCACCTGTATTTACTCAGGAGATGGACACAGGGTCTATAGAAGTGAGGCAATGAGGCATCAGCTTAATGGACCCTATGCAGATTGGAGAGGAGGTGGTGTATTCTGTCCTGAGCCAAATTAGGGTGGATAAATCCCCAGGGCCTGACAAGGTGTTCCCTTGGACCCTGTGGAGGCCAGTGCAGAAATTGTCGGGGCCCTAGCAGGGATACGTACATCATCCTTAGCAACAGGTGAGGTACCAGAGGATTGGACGGTAGCCAATGTTGTTCCACTGTTTAAGAAAGGCTCTAAAACTAAACCAGGAAATCATAGGCCAGTGAGCCTGACAATAGTAGTGGGAAAGTTATTGTAAGGGACTGGATGAATGAATATTTGGATAGACATGCACTAGATTAAGGATAGTCAGCATGGCTTCATGCGTGGTAGGTCATATCTAACCAATCTTATAGAGTTTTTCAAGGAGGTTACTAGAAAGGTTGATGAAGGCAAAGCAGTGGATATTGTCTACATGGATTTTGGCAAGGCATTTGACAAGGTCCCTGTCCTCTGGGGCCGTGGGTTATTCCGAGTGTTGAACGTCACTTCTGTCGTGATTGGTTAGTTTAGAAACTGCATCTGCATTTCTTATTGGATAGCTGCCTGGTGTCCAGTTTCAAATATCCTGGGTATATAGAGAGCAGGTGTGGGAGGTTCTCACTCTCCCTTTGTTTAAGGCAAGGGGTGCACATGGCCATTGTGAAGGTATGTTTGTTGAATATCAGCTTTGTAGTTTCTATAATTTGGGGAACATGAATGTTGGGTCATATTTTTACTGCTTGTAAATAAATGATTAATATGGTTATTAACTTCCTGTCTTACTTGCTGGACCCATGAA
This sequence comes from Hemitrygon akajei, assembly GCF_048418815.1. Taxonomy (NCBI): domain Eukaryota; kingdom Metazoa; phylum Chordata; class Chondrichthyes; order Myliobatiformes; family Dasyatidae; genus Hemitrygon; species Hemitrygon akajei. The sequence goes on along the minus strand of NC_133134.1, from coordinate 144,384,157 downwards.
CCTGATTCGACGTTACAGTCCCACACGGGAGGTGGGGGGGGGGGGGGGGGGGTCCAGAAGTTGCAATTGCTCGGCATTCAAGATGAGGGAGCAAAATGGATGAGACAAATAAAAACACAAAATGCTGGCAGAACTCAGCAGGCCAGACAGCATCTATGGGAGGAGGCAGTGACGACATTGATGAGATATTGGGTTTGAGAGAGAAGGCAGGGAACGGTGGTAGATGGTTTCCTCTCTGATGGGAGGCCCTGTGACTAGTGCAGTGACACAGGGATTGGTGCTGCGTCCATTGTTGCTTGCCATCTATATCAAGAATATGAATGATAATGTGATTAACTGGATCAGTACATTTGTGGATGACACAAAGACTGGGAGCGAAGTAGACAGTGGGGAAGGCTATCATGGCTTGCGGTGGGATCTTTACCACTGACATTGGGTGGGACTACAACTAGAGGTCAGGGGTTAAGAGTTAAAAGAAAAGTTTAAGGGGAACATGAGGGGAAACTTCTTCACTCAGGGAGTCATGAGAGTGTAGAAAAAAACTGCCGGCACAAGTGGTGCATATGAGCACGAGTATGGAGGACTATGGTATCGTTGTGGGTCAATGGGAGCAGGTAGTTCAAATGGTTCAGGATGGACTAAATGGGATGAAGGGCCTGTTTCTGTGCTGTACTTTTCAATGGCCCTGACTCTATTATCCAGGCCTTCCGATTGAAAGACGTTTTCAATAATTATGATAAAGCATCATGTTTGACTTCGGCATAAAAAATAATTGTTTAATATTATCCAGGAAAGGAAACAAAGTTGAATTAGTAATAAAATTCATTTTAGAAGTGAAAAAATGTATTGTTTAAACCCCATTGATAATCCTATTGTGCAGTGGCCACAGTACCTCCTCTGTTTACCATTTCATCCAGTAGCATGTTTGTAGTTGGGGATGTGAGGACTCTGCTGAGTCATGGAGCTAACCCCTTCCCCCTATATAGCACGAATCTCTAAAATCCATAAACCTTGTTACAATACACTGCAATCCAAAGGACAACTGTGAAGCAGAAAAGCACAGCAGGGATGAGAAAACACAAATGAGTTAAGCAGATAAATAAGTGCTAAAGAGAAAGGATTCTACGTTCTGTGGCCACTTTATCAGGTACAGCTGTACATCTGCTCATAAAAGCAACTTCTAATCAGCCAGTCAGGTGGCAGCAACTCTGTGCATAAAAGCATGCAGACATAGTCAAGAGGTTCAGCTGATGTTCAGACCAAACATCAGAATGGGGAAAAAATATGATCGAAGTTTCTTTGACTTTGGAATGATTGTTGATCTCAGCGGGGGTGATATGAGTATCTCAGAAACTGCTGATACCTTGGGAATTTCACAAGCAACAGTGTCTAGAATTTACAGAGAATGGTGCAAAAAACAAAAATAACATACAGTGAACAGTAGTTCTATGAATGAAAACACCTTGCTAATGATAAAGGTCAGAGAAGAATGGTCTGACTGGTTCATGCTAACAGGAGGGTGATAGTAACTCAAATAGCCACGCAGACAGCTATCTAATAAAGTGGCCACTGAGTGTATAACGTGGTGAGAAAGTAGGACCAACGAGGCAAATTGGATTATTTTCCAACTCTTAAGTGATGGGTTCCTTTCACTGCTGATGGTGTAACAAAAATCATTGAGTCTTACCTTGCAAACTCCCAATATGGTTTCTCTGCACCATAATACTTAGCTGCAGTACAAGCTGAGGTGCACTTTTAAGAAAGGTTTCCAGCAGGCGTAACATGTTTATATCAGCACTCTCAAACATCATCCTCCAGTAGAAGTGCCGGCGTTCGTGTTCTCTGTGCCAACGGCTCTGAATTCCAAGATACATGGCTCTGAGATACCTATTCAAAAGCACAGAAATAACATTCAAAGCAACTGAGTATTTCAATAAAATCCATTGTTTATTAACACCCAGTATACAATAAGCACATATCTATACTGTTTAAATGCATAAATGTGAGTTTACAGAGCAACTGCAGACCAAGGCTGCAGCGTAATCAATCTGTTTTCAGGTTAGGACTGTAAACCTTGCATTGTTGGACTACTTAAATAATTCAATGAAAATAAATGTCAAGATTATTGCCTTATGTTATTGAAAAACTACAGTCTGTTTCTTTGATGGATGCTTCCTGTTAAAAGCCCAACTGTAGCTTTTCAATAACATGAAACTGTCTGTATCTTTTTTCATTAAGTCAAGGGTAGCGACTGTCACCAGGAAAGCCAGCTTTTATTGCTCACCCCGAATTGTCATTAAACTTGTCTTTCCGGGCAATTAGGACTCAATCACATTGGCTCGAATATGGAATTACATCTGGGCCAGATTGGGTGGCAGATTTCTTTCTCTAAAGGGCATTAATGAGCCAGACGGATCTCAACCACAATCTGGTGATTTTGCGGTTAATATCATTGAGACTATCTTTTTATCCCAGGTTACTCTATTAAGGAAACTTAACTTCCTCAGCTGCCATTGTGAACTTTGAACTCATACATGGGTCCTACAGACACCCAGGATGTACTATCAGATGAAGATATGAAGAATCTGAATGTACTCCAATTCAAATTTAGAATTATTTATTGCATGTACATGGAAACATGCAGTGAATGTGTCATTTGATTAAACAATCAATACACCCGGGGGTGTGCTGGGGGCAGCTGGCAAGTGTCCGTATCATCAACATAGTTTGCTCAGACTGCTTGGCAGAGCAGCACAGAACACAACAAGCAACAAAACTACCACAGAAAAACATGCTCCCTTTCCTCCCTTCCACCCACCCACATAAATGGACAGCCTTTTAGTCTTCATCGGGCTTTGACTTCCAGATTCCGATCGACCTTGAGGCTTTGATCTTTGGTATCCATCCCTGTGCTAGCTGATGATAAGACCCCCAAACTCCAGGCTTGAACTTCTGATGCGCCAACTGACTGGTGCTCCTGTCTTCTGCCTGTACAGATATCCAAACACGGGATACAGCAATGTGGGAAAACTCGACGTCCACAGATATTCTCTATCACCAACGGTATTGGCCTCTGAGCATGGATCTGAGGCCAGGACATCTTTGTCTCCCATCCACCTCACTGGACTTTTTTTTTTAACCTATAACTTTCCCACATCACCCTCACTAAAACAGATCCTGACCCCTAACTCCCCTTTTTGTACCCAAAACCATCCCTATGAACAAGGCATATGGGAGCAATCATGGACAAGACAGAGTGAGGCAGTGTGGACAGAAGTATGAGAAGAAACAGGAGGAAGACTGCATGGGTAAAGGTGCAGCCAGGGATCGGTCAAGCAGATCTATATAAGGAATATTCAACGGAAATTTCAATCAAAAGAAATTAGACCAGAAAGAAGAATAATGTACCAATGTTGGGAAAGGTTATACAATCTATATACCAACATACAACATTGAAAACACGTACAGCCTCATCTATCTATGCAAAAAAAGGGTACAAATTTAACTGATTTTGTACAAGACCTAAAGTTGTAATGTTGAGGAATTCAAAGTTCAAAGTTAAGAGTAATTTTATTATCAAAGTACATATATGTCACCATATACTACCCTGAGATTCATTCTGTTTCAGGCATTAACAATTAATACAAAGAAACACCACTGAATCAATGTAAAAACTGCGTACAAACAACCAATGTGAAAATATACAAAAATATTAATAAATAAATAAATATTGAGAACGTGACTTGGTAGCTTCTGTGTGTCTAGAATTACATCAAAACTGTATTTTTGTACCTATTTAGAATTTAGAACCAAAATATTTGACACACAAAGTTCATCTTGAAATGTCTGTGTAGTCCTAATCCCATCTTCCAGTATTTAAAACACTGAACTTTACAGGAACAGAATCTAACTAATCTCACCTGTCTCCACATGAACTCCTTCTCTCTATTCTATATTGCTCTCAAAATGCCTCTTAAACATTGCTATTGTATCTGCTTCTGCCACCTCCCCTGGCAAGGCATTCCAGGCATCCACCTCTCTGTGTGTAAGAAAAACTTGCTGCACAGATCTCCTTTAAATATTCCCCCACTCAACCTCAGCTTAAACCGATGCCTTCCAGTACTTGATATTTCCACCCTAGAAAAGGGATTGTATCTACATGTCTCATAATTATATACAGTATACTTCTACTAGATTCCCCCTCAGCCTCTGATGCTCAACTAAAACGATCCAAGTTTGGCCAGTCTCATCTATTCCACACAATATCCTGGTGAGCAACCTCTACATCCTTTCCAAAGCAGCAACCCTGTATTGTGGCAACCAAAATTGAACACGATACTCCAAATGAAGCCCAACCAAAGTTTTGCAGAGTTTTGTGTCAAAGTTTTATACCAAAGCTGTAATCTGACTTTTATACTTCACACCCTAATCATTGAAGTATGCCTTATGCCTTCTTTGCAGCCATAACAGAGACTGTGGCCATCTTTGGGAGTTATTAAATTATACCCCAAGATCTTTTTGTACATCAATGCTGCTGAAGGTCTTTTATCTACTGTACATTTTCCTCCAGAATATGATCTCTCAAACTTGTCCGCTTTAAACTACAATTGATCTATATCCTGGTATATACTTTCACAACCTTTACTACTCTACCAATTTTTGTACCGTCTGCAAATTTGCTAATTTGCTATCCTCCTCCCTGCGCCCCCCCACCACGCCTTTTTATTCTGACATCTTCCCTTTTCATTTCCAGTCCTGAAAGAAGGGTCCCGGTCCAAAACATTCATTTCCATGGATACTACCTGATCTGCTGAGTTCCTCCAGTATACTGTGTGGGTTGCTTTGGATTTCTGCATCTGTAGTATTTTTTTCTGTTTAAATTTTACTAATCAGACTACTTACATTTTCACCTGGTTTATTTATAGTTATCACAAAAAACAAAAGGTCTAACTGATCCTTGCAGGACACCACAGATCACAGACATCCAGTCAGGGAAATGCCTCCACCATTACCTTCTGCCTTCTACGACCGACACCATTCTGCTGTAACCTTCCCATTGATTATGTTGGTGACTGAATTGATGTACAACCTTGCACTCTGTCAAGTTAGCATCTGTGCTATCCTTGACCCCTGCCCTGGATGTGTGTTATTCATGACTAGTGCTCACCAAATGCTAAATGAAAATATAGTATCTGGATTGGAAATGATGGGAGAAGAATGGTGGTCAGAAATCCTATCAGACATACCCAATTCTCTGCACGCTGCATGACAGAATTTAATCAGCAACTGATCCAAATAAGATAAATTTACTTACTATGCAGTTCTTAGATGACACCACCCATGAGTCCACTGTGCATTTGGTGCACTTGAACATATAAATGCCTGGATATGCACAGTAGTTCCTGGAATAAAATGCATATTTGGATGTACCCATTCTGCAAAATTCAGGAGGTTGCTGTATTCTGTAGGAATTGCAACCCCACTACATTATCACTGTATCTGGACTCCAGCTGTCTACTATCTATCATAATAGTCCATTAAGTTTCAGGTGACTACTTGTACCATTTGTCTGGTCCAAACAGACAAGACCCTGCCCAGTAAACGACTCCCTGCTCCTTCTGTAATGGGGATTCACTTTTCTGGGCCCCAAGAGGCACATTACCAACCTTTGCTTTCTAGCACAACAGCACGACCATTCTGAAGGTTTAGAGTTGTTCATGACACAGTTAAACTTTTAATAATTATTTCATGCTCAGCTTCTTGTGGCAAGCAAGAACCAGTCTTCGGTTCTTCATGTAAATTGAAGGTAGTAATCAGCCTGAAGTTAAAAGGATGGCTCTGCAAACAGTATTTCAGAGCAAAGGCTGCTTGTTTAAAGTAGGAGTTGGCTGCTAAGATATGTGGTTTGCAAAGTGAAGTGACCATGAGAATTCTAGTCTACATATATCTAAACATAAAACAATGGGGTAATGTTAATTGCCCTAGAACAAACTATCATCAAACTACAGCTAAGTTATTTTGCATCACTGTGCATGCAAAGTGTGAACTGTATGTCCACCGTTCACATCTCCTGCACGATTTTGCAAAGCATCTTCATACATGAAGTATGTAATTGCCTGCTGCACATTGCCAGCTTAAAAAGCCTTTCATGCCAAGTACTTTGATTGCCAGTACTTCCTTGCTGTTCCGTAGAATGCAGCTCTTATACAGGATATTGCTGATGAAAAAAGATGCAAGGAAGGACAAGAGTGGCTGATTACATTGTTTTCTTTTGGGAGTGGTATAGGGAAAGGTGGAAAATAAATGCTATCTGCAGATGTAATGTAGAGGAGGTCAACCCTGAATGTTTCCAGACCTGCAGCAGTCCACAGCCTCTGAAATGGTTCAGAATATGTCAGCACACTTTAGTTGTCAGGCTTTTCAGTTGTACATTATGTTGTCCTGCTTTGGAGGGGGAAATTGGCCATAAATATTCTGTAATCGACTGATGTCATGGGTGAATGAATTGTAATGTGTGCACGATGAGAATGTGAAGTCTGCAGCAGTCCTAAATGAGAGAGTATGCATTTGAGAATATAGAAAATTAAGTTTCAGCTCTACCTGATGAAAATTATTGCTCAGCAGTTAAGAGGGTTTGTTAAATATTGCAGGGGCCTTAGGTGCTTCGGCAAAAAAATTTGGCATCTGAAGATGAAGGTGTAAACCTTACAGCTATTCCTGGCAAAGAGCTTTAAGTACCAAGAATACATTCAGGGAAAATATTAGGAAGTCCCCATCATCTTCCCCATGGGATGAATGCTGAAGGTATTCCTCACATGCAAGACTTCCTGTGGGAGTATATAAAATGTGTCCATAGTCTGCAAATCTGGTACAGTATTAAAGTCAGGTGCAAATGATATAAGTAGTACTTTCTAGATACTTTTTACATTTGTTGCAATGGATTTAATTGCCTATGCAGGGCAGATTCTGCCATATCACTAGTATATTTTTAACCACCTGAAAAGGCTCACACATGTACTATATGTAATCATGTGTTTAGAATATGATCCTGTGAGCACAAGGCAATTTTCACCAAAATACTAAATGTAACCTTCAGGCTCGCCCAGCTTGTGATCGTCTAGGGGAAACAGCCTTTGGCCCCGCCAAACTGGGAAATCACGTTTGTGTGGATGCTGTGTAATGTACTCCCAGTTACAAACCCACAACGCAAAGTATCAGACAGTACACCATATGAAATTAAATGAGTGAACTTCATGAATCTTAATATAGGGTTAGTAATGAAAATTTTAAAAAACGGCCCAATTCAAGGAAAATTCGAAAGTTCATGCAGGAGCTCACTCAGTAGTCATTCTTCCACCAAATCAGTGTCCCGTGAGCATTGCCGACCTTCGGACCCTCAGATCCCAGTCCACTCTGTCCAGTGGTCTACCAGCCCTCCCCACACGTGTCTCCCCTCTTCATCTCTCCTCGACAAAAGACCGCAAAAAAGCATCCTTCCAGACACACAAGACAAAGCAACAATCTCCGATTGGCTAACATGCATACCACAGCCCTGTTATCTTCAGCCATAACCCAAACATTGCTGCTACAGAGAAACTGTTACCTCAGCAGTGATCACTACAGAGAAGCCATTACAGTAGCAGTGAATCCTTACAGCGCGTTATATAAATGACAACTTCCAGATAATTTTTTATTAGTTACTGGTATCCAATCAGAAGCTATTGTTCAAACTGTATTCTTGCAATCTCTCTATAACAGGTATTTAAAACACTGTGAATTGTTTAATTCAGAATACAACAATGTCATATAAAAAAAACAGAAAATACTGGAAATACTCAGGAGATCAGACAGCATCTGTGGAAAGAGAAACAGAATGTTTCAGTATGCTGCCTGGCTTGCTAATTTTTTTTCAGCATTTTCTCTTTCAGATTTCTAGCATCTGCAATTTTTAAAAAAAATTCTCACAACAATTTTATAAGCAATTACTGAACTGTACTTGCAATACATAACAAAGAAACAAATGATTTATCATTTGCCAAACTAATTTTCTCACAATAAATAGCTAGCATTTATATTCAAAAAGTTTTTGCAAACATTGCAAAGAATCCAGAGAAAGAAAAAGGATGAAAGGCATGTTTTTCAAAAATGCATTTCATATCCTTGGAGGAATGTTCATAATATTGTTTTCTATTGTGGGTGAAGAAGAAGGGACATGCAGCTTTGTTGGGTTTCACTATTAAAATGAGATTAGCAACCTAAATGCAAGACCAAGTTCCTGAAATTACTTCAGTTAAGCCAGTGACTATAATCAATATTTTTCAGAATTAGAATTAGATTTATTACCACTGACCTATGTCGTGAAATGTGTTGCTTTGTGGCAGCAGTACAGTGCAATACATAAAATATATTATAAATTGTAATAAGAAAAGTATATCAAAATTTAAGTAAGTAGTGCATAAGAAGAGCAAAAAATAGTGAGGTAGTGTTCATTGTTTAGTCCAAAATCTGATGGTAGAAGGGAAAAAGCCACTTCTAAAACTTTTTGAGTGTGTGTCTTCAGGCTCCTATACCTCCTTGATGGTAGCAATGGGAAGAGGGTGATGGGGGTCCTTAATGATGGATGCCGCCTTTCTGAGGCATCGCTTTTTGAAGATGTCCTTGATGCTGGGGAGGCTAGTGCCCATGCTGAAACTGGCTAAGTTTGCAACCCTCTGCAGCGTTGCTGATCCAGTGCAGTGGTCCCTTCATACCAGATGGTGACGCAACCAATTAGAATGCTTTCCAGGGTACATCAGTCGAAATATGCTTGAGCCTTCCTTGACATACCAAATCTCCTCAAACTCGTGATGTAATATGAGTTGGTGCGCCCGCTTTGTAATTGCATCAATATGTTGAGCTCAGGATAGATCTTTAGACATACTGACGCTCAGGCAATACATCAATAGGAGATGTTAGAGTGTGTGTAATTAGGCACCTGGGAAGGTCTAATAGAAAGAAGTTAGGTTTAAGTTGAACGGCCAGTGTTTGAGTGGGGAGTTCAGCAAGGAGGGGTGGTGGCAGCAGTAGGTAGATTTTTTTAATGTAATTATTCTTTCTTTCTTTCATATAGCAGTGGGAATGCTAGGCTTGATAGTGGAAAAATCCCTCTTGTGGGATGTGGGAAGGCAGGAAGACCTCCAGTGTTTCTGATGATTACATCTGTAAGAAGTGCATCCAGCTGCAGCTTCTTACAGACGATGTTGAGGAACTGAAGCTGGAACTGGATGATTCGCAAGGCTAAGGGGTTGATCAACAGGGAGGTAGTTACACACAAGATACTAGACACCTAACGGCCTGATCTCACTGAAGGTCTCACCCGGACTGTACATACTGGCTGTGTGGCAAAAAAATGTACAAAAGTGTCCCTTCCACCTCAGGTGACTGAAGAAGTTTGGCATGAGACCCCAGGTCCTCAAGACCTTCCTGAGGGGCACCATTGAGAGCACCCTGACTGACTGTATCACCACCTGGTACGGGAACTGCACCAACCTTGATTGAGGGGCACTGCAGAGAGTGGTATGGACAGCTCAGTGCATCTGTGGACGTAAACTCCCCTCCATTGAGGATATTTACAGTGGCAGGTGCGTAAAGGCGGCCGGGAAGATCATCAGGGACACCAGTCACCCCAGCCACAAACTGTTTCAGCTGCTTCTGTCTGGCAGCATTAAAGACAGGACAAACAGGCTACGGGACAGTTTCTTTCGACAAGCCATTAGACTTATAAATTCACATGCCTGAACTTTGCAATGGATTCATAACATGAAGACTTACTCCCTCACGTTGTGGGACGGATGTAAGATTTAAATAAATTCAAATTTGAAGATGACAGGGTGACCATCAGGATGAGGAAAGGGGATAGACAGCCAGTGCAGAGTACCTCAATAACAGGCATACTGCTCTGGGTATTGGTGAGGGGCACAGGGATTGACCTTGTAGAGAAAAGCTCAGCACTCAGGTCTCTACCAGTGAGTCTGGCTCTGCGGCTCAGAAGCCAAGAGGGGAGAAGTGGTGAGCTGCAGTGATAGGGGATTCAATGGTTAGGGAACAAATAGCAGATTCTGTGGATGAGAATGACACTCCTGGATGTGTGTTGCCACCCAGGTGTCAGGGTTAGGGAGATCTCGGATCAATTAAGTGCAGGGGTTCTCTACCTCTTTTTATGCCATAGACCCCAGGTTGGTAACCCCTGCTTAAGTGGGAGGGTGAACTGCCAGAGATTGGGGTCCATGTTAGTACCAACAACATGGGTAGGAAGGGAAATGAGGTCATGCAAAGTGAGTTCAGGCAGTTAGGTGCTAAGTTAAAGGACAGGACATCCAGGGATGTGGTCTCAGGATTGCTACCCATGCCATTTGCTAGTGAGGCCAGAAGTAGGAAGATCATACAGTTTAACATGTGACTGAGGGGATGGTGCAGGAGAAAGGGCTTCAGATTTTTGGCTCATTGTCCTCTCTTCCTGGGAGAGTGGGACTTGTACAGGTGAGAAAGTCTGCACCTAAACTGGAAGGGGACTAATATCCTTGTGTGAAGGCTTGCTGAAACCGCACAAGGGAGGTGGGAGGGGCAGATAGATTTGTATTTGAGTTGCAGGGGTGTGAACGAGAGCGCTAAAGCAGATAATGATGTGGTTGTGGGGAAAGAAGCTGTTAAGCCTACATACAAAACAGGGAATTGAAAGGTTGAGCATGGTGGAACTAATGTTCTGAGGTGTGTTTATTTCAATATTGTAGGAAAGGCAGACTGGTTTTGGGCATGATTCAGCATGTGGAATGATGACATTGCATTGGTGAAACTTGGTTGCAGGAGGGTTAGGATTGGCACCTCAGTGTTCCTGGGTTCTGTAGTTTTAGATGTGATAGAGAGGGAGGAATTAAAGGGAGGGATTAAGGGTACAGACCACAATCTGTGCGGATTGGTGATAACATATCTTCCTTGCTGACAATCAGCACTGGTGCTCCTCAGGGGTGTGTGCTTAGCCCACTGCTCTACTCTCCATATACACATGACTATGTGGCTAGGCATAGCTCAAATACCATCTATAAATTTGCTGATGATACAACCATTGTTGGTGGAATCTCAGGTGGTGATGAGAGGGTGTACAGGAGTGAGATATGCCAATTAGTGGAGTGATGCCGCAGCAACAACCTGGCACTCAACGTCAGTAAGATGAAAGAGCTGATTGTGGACTTCAGGAAGGGCAAGATGAAGGAACACATTCCATTCAAAGTGGAGAGAGTGAGCAGCTTCAAGTGCCGGGGTGTCAAGATCTCTGAGGATCACATCTGATCCCAACATGTCGATGTAGTTATAAAGAAGGCAGGACAGCAGTTATGCTTTATTAGGAGTTTGAAGAGATTTGGCATGTCAACAAATACACTCAAAAACTTCTATAATTGTACTGTGGAGAGCATTCTGACGGGCTGCATCACTGTCTGGTATGGAGGCGCTACTGCACAGGACTGAAAGAAGCTGCAGAAGGTTGTAAATCTAGTCAGCTCCATCTTCAGTACTATCCTACAAAGTACTCAGGACATCTTTAGGAAGTGGTGTCTCAGAAAGGCAGTGTCCATTATTAAGGACCTTCAGCACCCAGGCCATGCCCTTTTCTCACTGTTACAATCAGGAAGAAGGTACAGAACCCTGAAGGCACACACTCAGCGATTCAGGAACAGCTTCTTCCCCTCTGCCATCCGATTCCTAAATGGACTTTAAAGCTTTGGACACTACCTCACATTTTTTTTTTAATATACAGTATTTCTGTTTTTGCATGTTTTAAAAAATCTATCCAAATTACATAATTGATTTACTTGTTTGTTATTATTATTTTTTATTATTTTGTTATTATTTTTCTCTCTCTGCTAGATTATGTATTGCATTGAACTGCTGCTGCTGAGTTAACAAATTTCACGTCACATGCCGGTGATAATAAACCTGATTCTGATCCTGAGATGACATTACAGAGCAGAGAAAACGTCACAGAGTGATCAGACAGGTCAGACCGGAGAGCTCCAGATGGATTGAACTGAGGAATAAGAAAGGGGTGAGCACGTTAATCGGATTATATTATAGACCACCCAGTTATGGAGAAGGATAGGTCTGATCCTCGGGTTGAGATTCTAACTTTGAGAAAGGCCAAGATTGATGGTATAAGAAATGATCTGGCAAATGTGGATTGGGACAGGTTGCTTTTTGGCAAAGGTGTGCTTAGTAAAACTGAAATTTTGACAGTACAGAGTTTGTATTTTCCTGTCAGAATAAAAGGCAAGGATGACAGGTTTAAGGAACCTAGGTTTTCGAGAGATATTCAAGCCCTAGTTAATAAAAAAAAAGGAGATGCATGTTTTGGTAGGAAGAAACAAATGAGATACTTGTGGAGTATAAGAAATGTAAGAGAAAACTTAAGAAAGTAATCAGGCTAAAAGAAGTGTCCATTGGTGTTTGTCATCCAGAGACAGAGAAGCAGTTTCAGCGACAGGTTACTATCGATGCAATGCTCCTCAGACAGGATGAAGAGGTCAATACTCCCCAATGCCATTAGGCTTTACAATTCTACCGCTAGGACTTAAGAACTTTTTAAAAGCTATTATTAATGCTTTTTGAGATAGTGATTTAGATGCATATCATATTTTTTACTGAGTTAAGTATTGTATGTAATTAGTTTTGCTACAACAAGTGTATGGGACATTGGAAAAAAAGTTGAATTTCCCCATGGGGATGAATAAAGTATCTATCTATCTATCTATCTATCTATCTACAGTATATCAACAATCTGGATGATTATGTAGTAAAATAGATCAGCAAATTTGCAGAAGACACCTAGGTTGGGTGCTCAATGGACAGTGATGAAGGCTATCAACGCTTGCAGTGGATCTGGACCAGCTGGGAAAATGGGCTGAAAAATGGCAGAGGGTATTTAACGCACTCCGGGAGGACAATCTAAAGTAGGCCTTACATAGTCAGTAGTGGGACCTTGAGGAGTGCGATAGAACAGAAGGAACCGGGAATACAGATACATAATTCCTTGAAAGTGTGTCACACATAGGTAGGGTTGTAAAGAGAGCTTTCGACACATAAGCCTTCAGGAATCAAAAGATTGACTGCAGGATTAGGGATGTTATGTTGAAGTTGAAGAAGACATTGATGAAGCCTATTTTGGAGTATTGTGTGCAGTTCTGGTCACCTACCTACAAAAGATGTCAATTATATTGAAAGAGTGCAGAGAAAATTTACAAGCACGTTGCCAGGACTTGATGCCCTGAGTTAAATGGAAAAGTTGAATAGGTTAGGACTTTATTCCCTAGAGTGTAGGAGGATGAGGATAAAGGTATAAAGAATAATGAAAGGCATAGAAAGGGTAAATGTGAACTGGCTTTTTCTACTGAGGTTGGGGATGAGACTAGAACTAGAGGTCATAGATTAAGGGTGAAAAGTGAAATGCTTAAGGTGAACATGAGATGGAACTTCTTCATTCAGAGGTTGGTGAGAGTGTGGAACGAGCTGCCAGTGGAAGTGGTGGATTTAGGTTCAATTTCAACATTTAAGAGAAATTTGGATAGGTGCAAGGATGGGAACGATATTGGGACTAAGTCTGTTGGGACTAAGCAGACTAATAGTTCAGCATGGAGTAGATGGGTCTATTTCTATGGTATGGTGTTCTGTGACACTATGACTCGAGAAACTTGAAAATGCTAACCCTTTCCACTGCTGACCCATCAATACAGAATGGTGTATGCTCCTTCAACTTCCTATTCCTAAAGTCCAACATCTTATCGATGTTGAGTGCAATGCTGTTGCGATACTGCTCAACCAGCTGACCTATCTCACTCCTGTATGGCTCCTCGTCACCATCTGAGATTCTGCCGACAACAGTTGTGTCATCAGCAAATTTATAGACGTCATTTGTACTGTGCCCAGCTACACAGTCACTGGTGTTGAGAAAATAGAGCAGCAGGCTGAGCACACATCCTTGAAGTGCACTTTTGTTGAATGTCAGTGAGGAGATGTTATTTCCGATCCTCACTGATTGTGGTCTCCCAATGAGGAAGTCATGGAACCAGTTGCAGTGGGGGGTACAGAGGCACAGATTCCGGAGTCTTTCGATTCCAGATCCAACATACTGTAGTTGGCTAGGTTTACCCAATGAACTGCTGTTAATAGAACCACTGGCTGCATGTAAACACAGCTTTATACTTGACCAGTATTACACATTCTAATGATCATGTTCCTGTGCTATACACTATATGATTTTGCCAAATTAAGATGTATCATTGATGGCTCAGGAGAATGGCTTACACAGGCAGCAAAGAAATTAGTAAAGGAGCAGCAATTGCTTGAACTACAAGATACATCTGTGCCACAGTAAAACACCCCTTATCTCACAATAATGTCACATACTATACAATCTTCAATCTAACTTCAAAGCTCATGTCTGCATGCATAATAAATCCAAGTCTGCCAATTTAATCAAATTTCAGTTTTTCCAGTGCAATAGACAATATTGGTAAATGGGAAATCTTATCAGTTTCTTTCTTATTCAAGACTGAATAAATGTGAAATATTGTTATTAATTTTATACCATAACTTTGTTCAGTCTTTGTCCAGAACCCAGTTAAATCCATCACCCTATCTACTCCATTCACTGAAGGTTTATGATATTAAAAATAACCAGTCCTCTTTAAGGCCAATTCTATTGTCCAAAGATCCCATCCATTAAAACATTTAACAAGGTCAATTTGAAATAAATAGCAGGCTAAAAAAAAAATGCTGACTTCAACAGTGCTTTTTGAAGGATTGGTTTGTAATAAAACATTTTCCAATCTTCAAAGATCTGTTCTAGTTTAGAAAATGTCCCTTTTCATTACTTTTATTGTTCAATATACACATAAAGTTGCTTAATCCTAATCATCTAGTCAATTTAAATCATGGCAAAATTTGTATCTATGCTGAACAAAGTTGGCTAGAAAGTCACCTAAAAAATCTGGTTCCTTTTTAAATCTTTGACAGTAAACTCTCTCCTACAAATTTCAATAGGACCCAAGCAACAAAGCACAATTGACTGATGGCTCCACATTATAGTCAGTTTGCTATGAGACTAAGGATGGGTTCTTAAGAGGTAGAGAGAAGAGCTGTCTGTAGACAGAGGAATGGAGCAGGATTGTACAAGAAGATCTGAGTGGGATGCCAGTATTCAACTGCAAAGTGTAGGTGCCGTGCCTACAAGCTTGGTCATAAGACCAGAACGGGATTTGAATTACTGCTTTGACACATGGAGTGCTCGGTGACGGTCACTCGTGAGATTGCTACACCTTATTTTACCCTGAAATTCAATAACAAGAGTGCACAGGTTTAAAGTAAGATGACAGAGTTTTAAGGGGATCCGAGGAATAAGTAGTTTTGTAAGCACAGAGTGGTTAATTATCTGGAATGCACTGCTGGAACAGTTACTGCAAACAGATACCATTACTACATTTGAGAGGCACTTAGACAGATACTTCAATAAGAAGGATATATTCATAATGTGAGCATACTGAATTAGAGTAGATGGGTAAAAAAGGTTAGCAGAGAAGTTGTGGACTGAAGGGCTGTACAACTTTAGGAGCATTGTACAGGAAGCAAATCACCCAAAGCGCATTTGAATGGGTAAATTAATCTAGGAAATATATGGCTTTGTGCAAAGTACCAAGAAATGGCCATTATATAACTTTGCTCAGTGGAAAGACAATTTTAAGAAAAAAGTTGAAAAAATGGCATCCTGTGAATTAAGCTTTTAAATCTAGCCTTACAGTTTAGGTGCCAGTTTGTAATAGCCATTAACAGTTTAGAGCTGGGAACTGACAACTAGCTGACAAGGAAAATAATTGAAACAATATATTTTAATTAAAAAGGGATACATGAAATTCAAAACTCCCCTCAATTATCTTTTTGGCTATTAATGATATTAATTGAAGGACAGAAAATTATGCTGGTGTTCTAACCAGGTTAGTAGCAAAAAAAAAAATCTACGTCCATCATCAGCAATATGTTGGAGCAAGTGTGCTGAAGCTGACTGTTACAAAAATGTCATTGATGGGAAAATAATAGCAGGAAAGGAGATTGGAATTTGGCCTTAATATCTAACCCTCATCAACAGCTTTAAGTCTGTAACACTGTAGAACACCTATTTCTCTAGCAGGTATAGAATTTCAATATAATTCAGAGTCTTAGTTGGCTTTTAATCTCCATCCCAAGTATCTCCAACATTGTACTTTATGCACAATAATTAGCTATTATAAATTGTTTCTAATGTGTAGATGAGTGGTAGAGTCCGGTTGGGGGGTGGGTGGTTGATGTGATGATAATGTTTTAAGGAACTGCTGCTTTAAAATGCCATGGAAGTAGATTTGCTGCCTCACATCACCAAAGACATGAGTTGCAACTTGGCCTTTGATGTTGTTTGCATATTCTCCTTGTGACTGTGAGGGTTAGTGGGGTTAAATGCCCACAGTAGATTAATGTGTAATTGAGTGGATAATCTAGAAGGGGGAGGGGGAAGAGTTAAAATGGGAAGAATATAAAAAGAAGAATTAATGTACGACTAGTGTAAATGAGTGGTTGATGTTTGGCACAGAACCAGTGAGCCAAAGGGTCTATTTAAGTACTCTGTGTCTCTATGGCACAATGATGTCTTTGATTTATGAGACACATTTTGCCACATTTGATCAGTCCAAAATGTAAAAATGAAACATCATGTTCCTGCAACTTTCCTTTTCCAAAGAAAGCTAGATATAATTAACTTGTATTATCAAGGCTGTTATATAGTCAAAGGGGAAACCATATCATGCAGAGCCACTTCCACAAACTGAGATGAAAGACCTGACCTGATGGCTTTTTGTTGCTGCTGAAGGTAAATTTTCATTTGTGTATGAAATGTTGTTAATGTCACCTCTCTAAATTCTGATTTACCCTAGGTTGGTGGTGGGCCTTCACCTTGAACAACTAATGTTCTTACAGCTATGCTATTAATAGAATGTATTAGATACTAAAGTGTAGGAATGGTCAATAAGGATATATATTTCTCAATAAGAAAAGTCTATTAACTTGTGTTTGGCATTTTTGCATCATTAATGCAATTGGTCTTTTCAGGGGTGGAAGAGAGATTTATTTACTTTATTTATTTAGAGATACAGTGCAGAACTGGCCCTTCCTGCCCACAAACCATGCCACCCAACAACCCAACCATTTAGTCATGGCTGAAACATAGGTCAATGTCTAGGGACCAATTAAACGATTAACTAGTATGTCTTTGGAATGTGGGAGGAAACCACATAACCCGGAGGAAACCCAAGCATTCACAGGGAAAGGGTACAAATTCCTGACAGAGGATGCTGGAATTGAACTCTGAAGTCCTCTGCCCTGAGCTGTAATAGCATCACACTAACTGCTACACTACCGTGGTGTGACATGGAGATACGAGTAACCAGGTGCGAATTGACACCTCTCAAATGTAATCATTGTATCTGATTGCATCACTTCTTCTAGAAATCAACATCTCTCTGTGCTCAAAATACTTGCATCTCAGATCCACTGTAAAACTCTCTCCTTTAACCTTAAAACAATACTCCTTTGTTTTTGAATTGAAAGAAAATTTTTTGCAAAGCTATCTCAAGAGTGAGCATCACTGATCACTCCAAGAACAAACCACTTCCTGTAGAATTCATGACAGGAATCTATTTTTATAAAAGAGTCACTACAGAGGAGTAAGTCACGAAGAGGAGATAATATAGCATCTTTTCTTTGGTCTAATAGTTCTTTGAATCAAATTGTGAAATGCAAAGTTTTGGAGCCAGCTATATATCTCCTGGAACTCTTACTAATATTTTTCTTCTATTTGATCAAAAAGATAGTTAGTAGTCAAGCAGTTGCTGCACTACAATTTCTCTTGGTTGTACCCCCCCCCCACCCCTGGTAAATAAAATGATAATTACCGTATGTATGGACAGGTGCATATAAATATCATTGTCACAATTATACCAGCAGCCAACTGCTATATAACTCAGAATGATAACACTGCCATTCATTTGCTTCCAAAGACGAGGCTGTTACCTCCAAAACAGATTATAGGAACACCTGCCACTTTTACTTGACCCACAAAGAGTGCTGTCATTTCTCTCAACTGGTTGTAATATATGCAGAGAGATAACGCAGAGTGAATTTACACATGAAAACTCTTCATCTGCTGTAACTTTGGCACAAGAGGCCTGGAAATGGTTTCATTTTTTCCTCTGAAGCTATCATTGTGGAAAAAACATAGAATTTCACTCGTCCTACTTCCTCTAACATGAAGCGATAAACAAAATAAAAAGATTGAAATGTCACTCTGAAGGAGTTGCAAAGTGATAACAACTTGTGAAGAGCTATTTTCTGCTTTGTTTTCTCATCTTATCCATTTGCAGTGAATTAGTTTCCTTAACTGTGCCACTTTGCACTGTATGTAATTTCGCTTTAAGTTACAAATACACAAACAGCATGAAGTAAGGTGTAATGCCTATTACTAGTCTAAGTAACAAGCTCTTGGCTAGCTTGACCTTGGTTTTAGATGATGGAGCTGGAATGTGGAGGGGGCATCTTGAATGAATACCTAAAATGGGTTGGAGATGTCTGATGATAGATTTTAAGTAGCTTCCCTCATATTTTGAACTTTACTTTGTGCCTTTCATTACAATAGGGGCCATCCAAAGCTGATGAAACAATTTCTGATTTGTACTTACAGTTGCGTTTTAGGACAAGATTGCCAATAGATCAGAATCAGATTTAATATCACCTGCATATGTCGTGAATTTTGTCAACTTTACTGTAGCAGTACAATGAAAT
Organism: Hemitrygon akajei; assembly: GCF_048418815.1. Classification (NCBI taxonomy): domain Eukaryota; kingdom Metazoa; phylum Chordata; class Chondrichthyes; order Myliobatiformes; family Dasyatidae; genus Hemitrygon; species Hemitrygon akajei. Next base: position 144,365,269 of record NC_133134.1, on the reverse strand, counting down.
ATATGATAATAAATATAGAGAAAACTCCAGAGTTACATTAAGTATACATATGTCTATTAAATAGTTAAGTTAAAACACGTAGTGCAAAAAACAAAAAGTAGTGAGGTAGTGTTCATGGGTTCAACGTCCTTTTAGAAACCAGATGGCAGAGGGGAAGAAGCTTTTTCTGAATCATTGAGTGAATGTGCCTTCAGGCTTCTGTACCTCTTTCCCAACAGTAACAGTGTGAAGAGGGAATGTCCTGGGTGGTGGGGATATTTAATGATGGACACTGCCTTCCTAAGGCACCATTCCTTGGAATTGTCTTGGAAATTGTGATAATGAATAGATAATTTTCGAGATGGTTCTTGTCAAGAAACTTACTTTGGATACAGTATTCAAATACTTTGTTCTGCACATCATACAATGATATCTCTCATAACTGTTCTCGACAGTCAGATGGTAGCTCAAAGAGCTCAAATTTCTCTGAATATCCGTCATACCAGAACTTCAGTCTAGAGTTCTGTGCTAAAACCCCTGCAGTGTAAGCTGAACCCATACACTTTCTCAGAGATAACTATGGCCATGGCTAAGCCCTGATCTTTACACATTTTTGTGCAGCAGTACAAGTATTATTAAAAAAGTCATACTCATATGAAACAAGGTACAGGATATCTTTTCCAATGGCAAGCGCTAATCTTTGTAAATTATTTTTGTAATAACTGAGAAAAATCAGGAGGGACCAGCTGAATTCCTCTAGCGTATTATTTGTTGCTCTAGATTCCAGTCTCGTAGTCTCATGTGAGCAGAGAGATATTTTATAAAGAAAAAATTAAAAGACGACAATAATCAAGGATCTTATAAAATGTAGACATAAGAAAAAAATACTAATACTCTGCTTAAACAGAACCCTTACTTTTAAACCCCCTAAATAATTGAATTTTATACAGATTTTGAAGAGCTCATACCCCTCCATTTAACATTGCTTCATAAGATAATGAAGTCTACAAATTTTAGATCTGCCAAAAATTACCCTCTGTATTTTCCTTTTTCTTTGCATGGAGATCATGTCATGTAATATATTTTAAGAATTGCATTATCTGCAGAAAATACTGCTCAGATACATTACCCTTCAGAGTGTAATGTATACCATTTCCAGATAGGTTAGGAGAAGGAAATTTAGATGGTCAACAGTTGTGTGTGAATGAGGCAGTGAATTGGATTGAAGAGTTGATCTCAGATAAGGCACGACAGGAGTCAGGAAAGAAATCAGAGATGCTAAAACTGATGCCTAGGCCTGCAGCACATTTCTTCTGGTCTGGAGCATTAGTATTTACATTTCATTCCACTCTAACATCACCCACTAGACCTTTTATGTGAGTGTTCCATCTTCCAGTAATGGATCGGAGCTGGCAGAGGTGAAAAGAATCACAGTTTCAATACACTTTCTATCTTTGGTAATATGGCACTGAGTTACCCGGTATTTAAGTGGTGGTATGAGGCGTGATGGAGAATGCTATTCTTTTTAAACAAGTAAAATATATACTCATTAGCTACTGTACCGTGTAAAATATTACACATGATTTTAAATTAATTTTTCTGCAGAAACAAGCCAGATTGTCCATGGGACTTCACTGTTGATCTTTTTCCTGGATGTTAACACCAACTCCAAGCAGATGAGAAGAGCATTTGCTGGGGCAGCACCTTTGTTGCTCCACCAGGAATGATAGGGAAGTTATGCCTCCATGACCCATGCTCTTCCTTCTAATTATGTACACAAGTGTGGAAGAAAACTTCAAATATAGGGTTAAAGGAGCTGTGTGTTGGTTTAGTTCTGTCACCTTGTGGACTTCCTGTGCTTTCTAATTAAGAATATTGTGCTATGCACTCATACTCCTTAGAATGATAACACAGCTGCACAAATGATATGAGCGTAGACAGATGAGTCATAAACAGTGAAAAAAAACATTATGAACTAACTCCTTTGTCCTGCTAAGGTCACACACACATATAAAGGCAGGCTTTTTCCTTGTACCTCAGAGTTCCATGCATATGGACTCTCCACGATATCATGCTAAAATAAAAAGATTCGCCACCTGAAGTCTGGTTTTGAGCTTTATTTTAAAAATTCCCTGACAATAAGTGAGCATGCCATTCCTCTGGTCACAATTGATAAGGACAGAGTACCAAAGCACTTCAAGAAATTTGAAGCAATTAAAGTGCTAACATGGACATGCAAAGACTAAATCAAATCTAATGAACAAGAACTGATCTCCGTGTTGAGCTTAAGTAGCAAACAAGGGAATGTCCATGTGTCACAGCATGGTAGTTAGTGAGCTTTGCAAGTAACAGCACAAATTAAAATATGTAGGATGAAGGACTGCAGGAAGTGCCAAGTTAGTAAATACGAGGGGTGGTTGATAAGTTTGTGGCCTAAGGTAGAAGGAGTCAATTTTAGAAAACCTAGCACATTTATTTTTCCTACATTTACACACTTAGTCCAGCGGTCGTGGAGTATACGGATCCCTTCTTTGTTGAAGTTGGTGTCTTGGACCTCCAGAAGTGGTCGACAGCGCAGGATGATTGATAAGTTCATGGCCTAAGGTAGAAGGAGATGAGTTACTAACTTCAAGCTTTCTGCATTTTCACTCAAAGAGTTGAACTGCACGTGCACGTAACGAGAGCTGTATAACTCATCTCCTTCTACCTTAGACCACAAACTTATCAATCACCCCTCGTATATATGCCTAGTGGTGTCGCAAGGAATACATGCAGGATTCTCAAATATTCATTTTCTTTATTTAACAAGTTATTCAAGGGAGCCACTTATTCACATGACTTATTAATAACCTTTTATGTCATATGTAAAAAGACATAAAAGTACAGGATTATAAAATTGTACATAAAGTGAGCAAAGTAATGGTAGATATATTTCAATATGGGCAATCAACATTTGTATGTCATGAAGATTTAAGGGTCTTTACACAGTCCAGTGAAATATAAAAAATGCATGAAAAAAGAGCCAGAATATAAAGAAGGTTTCACAAACAAGGGAAAATCTGCAAATGCTGGAGATCCAAGCGAAACACGTAAAATGCCGGAGAGAATCTTTTCCATAGATGCTGCCTGTTTGCTAAGTTCCTTCAGCATTTTGTGTGTGTTATAAAGAAGGTTTTTTTTCACTTTTTTATTTGTAAGAGTGCAGTGGACTGTTAGTCTTTTACTTAGACCACGAGTCAGATTATAAAGTGAAATTATCTACATTCCTTGATTTAGAAAATCCAAAGGGGGTGTTTTAACTGACATTTCCTGGACTTTGAAAATGAACCAGTACATATTGAAAATGAAGGTGTGAACTTTTTCTCACTTTGCACGAATGAGGAAGAAGCAGAAATGCTCTTTCATTCAAAATGGAAGCATAGAATCATTCTGTCATTAATAAATTCAGATGCAAGGAAAATTAATCACAATGGCAAGATCAATACATCTGTCCTCAATGAAATCAAAGAAGTCGAATGAAATTAACGTGCAGAAAAGGTCTGATATCACTCAGTAACAGCAAAGGCACCAGGTGCTGAATGGACTGCTCTCATATCTCAGTCAACAGCTCTTCATAAACTACTCCCTCACGTCCATAATGCTTGCCTGGCTGTTGAAATTCCAACATTGCAATATTTCAAGAAGTACTTAATTGAGTGTAAGCCTTCTCGAATGTTCTCCTGAAGTACATGAAGCCATTTCCTCACAGTTGTCAGCTGTCACTTTCCAGCAGTTATGGACAGAAAGCAGATGAATGATATGCAAATAAAGCCCAGGGTTAAAATCTCTGGATTCACACATTAATGAGGTCTGGAGGATTTGTTGCCAGCTTGGTGCCTGCCTGCTTAATTTTCAAGTGCCGGTGCTGAAATTCTGCTTAGCATTTTATTCCATTACCCATGAATTTATAATATCATGCATCTCTATTTAAGAAAGAAATTACCCAATATTTACAATGACTAACATTATATTCAAGATGGGTAAAAAGAGTTGTCATTCAAAATTTAAGATGAGGCTATTTACAGATAAAGCAAATCTGTCTTGAGGATTCTGTTTAAAATACAAATGTTAATTCTGATTATTACTATAAAATATGACTAATATCAATAGCATCATGGGAATATAGCAGCTTTTCAGCAGATTTAAAAAAAAAATTCTGACGGGAAAATTATCCACGTGCATATGATTTCGAAATGGGCAAATCTTGAAAGCTGAGTGGAACAAGACAACCAAACAAAAAAGAATTTACAGCATATTATACCAAGTGACAATAGTCCTACATCTATGCTGGGTAATTTCAATTATAGGCTTAAAGCTGCAAAATTATTTTTAGATTTTTGCACTTGAGAAAGTTCACAGATGATTCTACTATCAAGCATGCTGAAGAAAATTTAATGTATAGTATTAAGGAAGCAATTTGCAGCAGATGGTTAACTGGCACATCAAGAAGAACTTGTGAAGTGTTCATAATTCTGTTTGATGTCTGCTGTGCACTGGAGTGAAGATGATAGCACATTTATTCAAAGCATTGTCAAATTTAGAAACAGAAATGTACGTCAATACAAATGTATTTGGCAGTATGTTACAGTCTTTCCAATTGCTCTCTTTAAATGTAAATATAACTGCATTTGCAGTGTTGTCAACAATAATAATTAACATTTATTAGGGTATTTTCGGAGAGGAAGTTGTCCCAGGACATTTCATGAAGGCATCATCAGACAAAAACTAACACCAACCCAAAGGACACAACAATGAGTACACAAAAATCTAGTCAAGGAGACATGTTTTGGTAGGGTAATTAAAGGTCAAAGTGTAAATAGAAAAAAATACTGTTCACATTTTATTACTGTTCTCAGAGAGCTGAAAACTTGATCCCAAGGTACCATATGTTGTAGTAACAATTCTTCTGTTCGCTCCCTAAGTTAAGTCTTGCTGCACTATTAGCCAATGCAATAATCAATTTGTAGAGCCTAATTGCCAGAAGTCATTCCTGCCAATAGCCAGAGAAATGGTCAGGGTATTGTGCAAGAGGCCCAGAATTTGAGCAGTGAACAAATAGCTGAAATGATGGGCAAAAGGAAAAGGTGCAATTAAAAAATGGACAAGGATTTTTGATCTACTTTCACTTTCATACTGGTTTATGCTAGCATGGCATTTTATGGAATGTGATACTAAGTTTCTGCAAAAGCAAAATAATTTGAAAGAAATTGGGCAATTGTATTGATCTAGTTTTTACAAGGTCAAACAGACCTCAAGGAACCCTTTTACAATGCATGAAATTCCATCAAAGGTTGCAAGAATGGACACTAATAATGGGTACAGTTATTAATCACAAAATTGTCCACTGATTGATTGTAACCTAATACACACACAATTGAGTGGCAGTTAGTATTATTCCTGGACAAGTCTCTTCCTGCATAAGGGAGCAATTTGTGTGCAGTTTTTAATTGATTCTACTGCATTTATTTGTTCTACTGTAAATGGCTGCAAGAATACGAATTTCAGGGTAGAATATACTGGCACACAGGGATTTGAATAATAAATTTATTTTGAACTTTAACTGTAATTTTTAAGTCCAAAACATAAAACTAATTCAAATTCATCAATCCAGATCAAATTAATCAAGGCTGAGATATGCAGATGTTTCCAATGAGTAGACAGTCGCAAGGCTGTGGGACCAGGCAGCGTCCCAGGGTGGGGACTCAGGATGTGTGCAGCACAACTGGCAGCTGTGTTTACAAACATTTTTAATCTCTCCCTCTCCCAGTGTAGAGTGCCCTCCTGCTTCAAATTATCCACCATTGTCCCCGTACCAAAAAAGACCAAGGTAACATGCCTGAACAACTGGTGTCCTGTCGCACTCACCTCAATAATAAGCAAATGCTTTGAGAGGCTGGTCAAGGACTATATCTGCAGCTTGCTACCACTCAAACTGGACCCCCTACAATTCACCTACTGACACAACTGATCGACAGATGATGCAATAGCCACTGCTCTAAATACTGTCCTTACACATCTGGAGAAGAAGGATGCTTAAGTGAGAATGCTGTTCTTGGACTACAGTTCAGCATTCAACACCATAATTCCATCCAGGCTCGACAGGAAGCTCAGAGACCTCGGCCTTGACCCTGCTTGTGCAGCTGTATCCTGGACTTCCTGTCAGATCGCTGGCAGGTGGTAAGGGTGGGCTCCCTCACCTCTGCCCCTCTGACTCTCAACACAGGAGCCCCTCAAGGGCTGTACTAAGTCCCCTCCTTTACTCCCTGTATATCCATGACTGTGTCGCCTCTCACAGCTCCAATCTGCTAATTAAATTTGCCGATGACTCTGCATTGATTGGCTTATCTCAAACATAATGAGGTGGCTTACAGGGAAGAAATCATCTCTCTGACACAGTGGTGTCAAGTAAACAACCTCTCCCTCAATGTCACAAAAACAAAGGAGCTGGTTGTGGATTACAGGAGGAATGGAGATGGGCTAACCCCTATTGACATCAATGGATCTGGGGTTGAGAGGGTAAACAGCTTTAAGTTCCTCAGCATCCACATCACTGAGGACCTCACATGGTCTGTACACACCAGCTGTGTGGTGAAAAAGGCATAACAGCGACTCTTTCACCTCAGATGGCTGAGGAAGTTTGGTATGAGCCCCCAAATCCTAAGAACTTTCTACGAGCATCCTGACTGGCTACATCACTGCCTGGTATGGGAACTGTACCTCCCTCAATCACAGGACTCTGCAGAGAGTGGTGCGGACAGCCCAGCACATCTGTAGTTGTGAACTTCCCATGATTCAGGATAGTTACAAACACAGGTGTGAAAAAAGGGCCTGAAGGATCTTTGGATCAAAGGGTCTGAGTCATCCCAACCACAATCTATTCTAGTTGCTACCATCCGGGAAATGGTACTGCAACATAAAAGCCAGGAGCAACAGGCTCCGGGACAGCTTCTTCCGCCAGGCCATCAGACTGATGAACTCACGCTGATTTGAGTGTATTTCTATGTTATATTGGCTGTTCTTTTTATTATAAATTATTATAAATTGCTATGATTGCACATTTAGACAGAGACGTAGTAAAGATTTGTACTCTTCATGCATGTGAAGGATGTAAGAAATAAAGTCATTTCAATTCATTAAAAACAAAGAGCTTGAAATAAATGTATGTAATCTAGTTTCATTTATACTTCACTTATGATGTGGTGGGGCAATGATGTATGCCATTTATATGCTTTCACATATAAACCAAAATGAATTATGTAACCAACAAAGAATGTCTAATCAAACAATATATTTACAATATTACTCAAATAATACTGAAATATTAAATACACAACTCTCCTCCCTGCTTAATATTGAATGCCGCACTACAGAAAGACACAGAGACAGAGAGAAAGAGAGGGAGAGGGAGAGAGAGAGAAAAAGAAAATGAGTGAGAGAGATACAGATACACATACGTACACACATTCCAGCCATTTTGGGTGGGCTTGTAAACCTGAGACATTATGGGCTTTTTTCCTGGTTTCCCTTTGAATCACCTCTGCCGCAATATAGAGATTTTCGATTTGCGTTTGGGAGAATACGTTCAGAGAAGTAATCTCTTTTGTAAATTTTCAGGTTATTTCCTTTTCCAAGGATAAACAGGACAATCCATCAGCATTTCTATGATTAGTCATCTTCTTGAATTTGATCTTGTCCTCCAGGAAACAGAGACCATCTCTGCATTAGTGATGCTGCTGAAAGCAGATCATCCTTCTGTGGACTGAAAACGGACACCAGTGGTTGATGATCAGTAATGAGGGTAAACTCTTTCCCATGCAAGTACTGGTTGAAATATTTTCCACCCCAAACCAGACTCAAGTCCTCTTTGTCAATTTGTTCATATTTTTCTCTGCAGTGGTAAGGGAACGATGCAAAAGCTATAGGGCATTTGCTTCCATCACTCAGAAGATGAGACAGGACTCAACCTATATCATAAGGCAAGGAAAGCTTCACTGGACCATGTGGATCATAATGTGTGAGAATGGTGTCTGATGTCATCATTTCCTTTGCCTTTTTGAAAGCCACCTTGTACTGCTTTGTCCATTCAGTTTCTTCCTGATCTGTAGTAACAAGTTCAAGGGTGGAGCACAGTAGTTGGATTTGGCAGGGACCTGTTACAATAACTGATAAATCTTAAAAAAACTGAAACTGTGACACGTTCTTTGGCCTTGGGGCATTGACTGCTGCTTGAATTTTCTCAGCACACTTGTCTAATCCTTGTTCGTCAATGGTAAGTGAGCTTGGTTTAAAGAATTCACATTTGTCGCATCATGCTCTGAGTCCATAATCTTCTAATCTTTTTAACACTGACTTGAGATTTTAGAACTGTTTCTTGTCATCCTGACTGGTAACAATGATGTTATCCAGATAACACTGAGTGGCTGGGGATCCTGGCAGCACCTGGCCCATAGCTTTCTGCCAGAATGCAGGTGTTGATGCAGCTCCAAAAATCTTTACAGCGATAAAGGCGTTTGTGAGTGTTCCTGGTGAGAAACACTTTGGACTCTTCCATCTCCATCTGTAGGTAGGCCTCAGCTAAATCCACTTTGCTGAATTATTTTCCTCCAGAAAGGTTTGCAAAGGTATCTTCTAACCTGAGCAGAGGGTATTGAATTACTTTCAGTACTGGATTGATGGTGACCTTAGAATCACCACAGGTCCTGACAGATCCATTTTTCTTGGCTACTGGGACTACTGGTGTTGCCCAAGGGCGTCACTCAGACTTGGAAAGAATTCCTTCAGCCTCCATGCAATGTAACTCACTTAGTTGTGTTATGACCCCAGCCCCCTCCTTTGTGAGAATCGCCAGAGCCCTAGTGAAGGGGGGGGTCAATGACCCAAGAGAAGAGAAAGATACGTGCGGTGTCCCTCCTTTCACGGCGAGACAAAAGCTGGCGACTGTGGTCATTGTCTCGTGGAGACACCTTTGTGAATTGGGAACTGTACTACGTGTATACCCTCAGGGCAACGTGGGTGGAGAGACGGAGAGAGATTGCATCATCCCAACCTGATTGACATCTGAGACCCCGTGAGTTCAGATAAAAGAGGGGTTGTAAAAACGGCCCCCCAGACGCACCAGAAGACACGCTAGAAATACTGTGACAGCGTTTAATAGCGACAGCCGGTGGGGGGGGGGGGGGGGGGGGGTTCGTTTGCATCTTTTCCTTGCCTGGGATTGGTGACCTCACCATGGAAGAACGGCTTAGCTACAGGAGAGGCCACAAGTGAGCGGCCATTCCCCAATGAGACTCCGACGGATCGAACTCATAAAGGTTGGAAAAACCCGCCGGGTAATTGTTCCATTCAATCTCTATCTCTCTCTCTTCAACAAAGTGCACCACCGTGACACCCCAAAAGACGGCAGCTGGTGGAACTGCAGTGACCGCAAGAAACTTTTAGATTTACAGCGGACAATATATACATTACCCCTAGACAACGATAGAGCTTATTTCTTATTGATTATTACTATACCTGTGCTTTAGATTGAGTATTGATGATGTATGTTATCTGAATGTTTGTATTAACCTTACTTTTGTGCCCCTTTATAAATAAAAATGTTTAAAAATGGTACCATCAGACTTCAGCGGACCTCTCTATCTTTGCTGGTAAGTGATCCAGTTAAGGGATACGTAACAGTTGTATCTCACTGTTACAGAAGTCAACTCACATTCTTTTTAAAACTTAATCAATGCCACTGTTATGTTTTTGTAATTCTAAAACAATTAAAAAAACATGGGGAGACCAGCGCGAATCTGTACTCTTCATTTTTACTTTTAGTGAGGTGTATACTTATGATGTAGTGGTGTAATGACATATGCCATTCATTACATATAACCCATAATGAACTACATAAACAGCAAAGAATGCCTACTCAAACAATATATTTACAATAGTACTCAAATATTACTGAAATATTAAATACACTACACCACTCTATATCAAAAGCAGAATGTTCTCGATATACTCTACCGATACTAATTTTAAGGCCCATAATTAAAATTACTAATGATATAATAAGTCAGAAATTTAGGTATGAACAGATTATTGTTGCAAAATAAGTTCTGTATTAACATTAAGATCAGGTTTACAACACTAACTCATCTGAAATATAATAGCAATAAATTATTGCTTTAAGATGCATTGTTATTTTTAAAGTGTTCCATTTTCATTAGAATCATGAAAGTATAGCTCACAGAATGAGAGTTTTTGACCTGTGCTGGTTCTACAAGCTGTCCAAACAATCCCCCTCCCAAGCTCTTGATATCACCTCTTGCGTTTCTTTTAAGTATTCTGTGGATTTCTGTATCCATCACCCTTTCAGTAAGCTCCTGAAACTGCACACATTATGGTTGGCAAGCAAGTCCCTCTCTTTTGGCATTAATTATTTACCTTAAATTTAGTTAGTCAGCCGTCAGCAGGCTGTTTGGCTCAACTTGTCCAAGCCAAGTAAGTTTGCATCTAAGTTTGTCCCATTTTCCTACATTTGGTCCAAATTCCTTTAAACCTTTCCTATCCACATACCTGTCCACGCACTTTTTAAATGTTTTTCATGTACTTGCCTCATCCACTTCCTCTGACCACCCTTGGGTGGAAAAAGTAGCCCTTCAAGATTTCCACATAACCCAGATTATTAGCACAATTTTACTTTCCGTCTTCCCCAGGGAAGTAGTTGTATTTTCAGACTTGCACCTTTGGTTAGCAGGGCTCAGTGCCAGTAGTACCCATTTGAAAAATTCACCTTGTACTTTTTTTTAATCTACAGTTAATCCTAGGATTACATTTGCTAACTGCTATACAAGAATGACAAAACTCAAACCTGTAAATTGCTAATCAACTGTAATAATACCCAGCAAATCTAACTGTTTCAAAGTATGTATGGTTACTTAAGTACAAAACCTTCAGTTTGGTCTTGGACTGAACCATTAAACTGATTTCTCTCTGAAGCAACTATAATTTTGAGATTAGTTTTTAAAAAAAATTTCAATTAATAGTGCATTGCAGAGATGATTTTTTGCTTTGCATAAATGAAAGTGCTTGAATGATACACTTTTGCACACCCTGTCATTTTGTGCTGAAGCAAACAATTTTGTGTCTTTTTGTGTCTGGATACACTGAGCAACATCCCAGCAATCACTAACTAATCCATTAGGACAAGAGCACGGAGTGCATGTTAATGACGCACAAGAGGATATTTAATGGTTCTCTGTCCTCTACACAGTAAAATTGGTGGATGTCAAATCCAATAAATCTATTAGCCTTTTCACACCTTTCAGCTAGTCCATCAGCCCCCAACTTTAAATGCACATTTCCACTTAGCTTGTGTTGCTTTTGTAGCTTTATTGATTTTACATTTATAATGGGCAGAATTCAGCATGCTCTATGATTATGCTGGCATTATATTTTTAATACAATTAATGAGAATATGGATGACTTGTTCCATTCCTTGTCAATCAGTATTTCATGAGGGATTGGAGCAAGACTAACAGTAGTGAATCCTCCATGCCCATTTTATTTAATGAAACTGGGAGACACTGCAAACTCAGCCTCTGCAAAGGTTTGAAAGCTTCTCAACAACTAGTCATAAATGACTGAGAAATACTCATGAAAATTAATTTTCAGTAAAAATTCAAAATCTCTACTTATCACAAGATACCATTTCCTAAAAATTGAGAGAATGAAACTCAAATTTCCTGATTTTAATTATCATCATAAAAGGACATGCAGCTTTTAAAAGAATTGTGCTTGGGATCTTGATATGGAGAAATTATCAAACATGTATGTATGTACACACACAAATCAAATCGTATAATTGCACAGGAAGTTGCATATTAATAATTCATTTTACATCCTCAGGATGTAAAAGAGTTCCATGGCTAGGGGATCCTTTAAGCCAAGACACAGTAAGTGAGCAGGACCTGTGTCAATAAAATTGTGGTCAAGTTCCTATTAAAAAAAATCTGAGATAATCACTTAAAAATCTTATGTTTTCACTTATAGTAGAGCCTTAGATTTAGAGACTTGAGATACTACTGATGCTGCAGCAACAAAGTGCTAGAGGAACTCAGTAGGTTCAAGCAACATCTGTTGAGGGTATGCTGACATTGCAGGTCAAGGATATGCAGTTAGAGATGTTTAAAAATCATCTTGGCTTGGTAACTCAGGGCATTGTATAAGAGTGCTGGCGCATTCTATTCAGTATGCAATTTTAGCAGAACCAGATTTCAGGGTTAGAGTGAAACATGTGACTGTTGTTGTATAGCTTCTGCTCAATATCATTCAGTGGAGGGTAATTTTAAGATAATGGTATTTAATCTTAGACTCCCTTGCAGGTGAAAATTGCAAAATGCTGTTCTATTTCGGTTAATGATTATCAGTAGCAAAACTAAAATAACCTGGAATCACCATCTATAGTTACCTTGACCAGCTGTAAACAACCTGTCTCACTAGCCCATGATGTGATCTTTTGCATCCCACTCCAGTGGCGAAGTCTGAATAGTGACCAAGTTTGGGTAGCACGGTATGGAGCACATTGAGGGAAAGCAAAGCTGAGGCAGATCTTTGTTTTCTGTCAAAGCTATCAATGAGTATTTCTTTCTTACATAGATACAGGAGGACATTTGAGTCACTGTCTATGCTAGCTCTGAACAGACTTACCATGTCAGTCCCAATCCCATTCTCTGTAATTTCCCTGGCCAACAACAACCAGCCCTGATTCCCTTTATCTCTTACCCACATTAAGGGCAAATTTACAGTTACCAGTTAATTTAACAGCATGTTTTTGGAAAGTGAAGGGAAGCTACCGCTCCTAGCAGAAATTTACGTCATCATGGGGAGAATCAGGTAACTCCAAACAGACAGCACCCGTAGTCAGAATCCTTGGTCTCTGTAGTTGAGATTTCCGTGTTAACAGCTGCACTACCATGCTTTACTGACATTGCAAAATTTGGAAATTGATATAATGGAGTCAATAATTATTAATAGTTATTTAATGCAAAACGAAAGAAACATAATAGAAGATCAGCTTTCCTCTTTGTCTCCATAATCTGTTGGACTACAAACTCAGAGTTACTAGGGTCTGGTTCCAACAACAGCCTTGTCTTGGCACAAGTCTTCAACAGGAATTGCTAAAATAATACAAAGAAATTTCAACTACCCTTGGGCAGAGATATAGTGGCCTGAAATCCCGCACCATCATGTTCAAAAAGTGCTCCTTGCTTTACAGATTCAGTCCTTGAACCAACTTGCACAATCCTAATGACTACCTCAGTTCAGCATCTACTATAATAACCACTTTAAACAACAGTGACCTTTGTTCTGTTCTAATGTGTTCCTTCTTAAGCAATTTTTCATAATTTTTGGTTTATTTATGTTTTTCTTGTAAATGCTGTGTTTCTAATGCTGTGGGCCTGTGATGCCACTTCAAGTAAGTTTTTCATTGCACCCATCTGTACATACACTGTATATGTGATAATAAACTTAAACTTGTCTGCAGTAAGGATTCTGGCAGTACCCTCTTTACTGAGAGTACTAACAATATGCTATCTGCATATATGGAATGGCTGAAGAAAACAGTCACAATGGGGACTTAAGTAAGAGTGAGGAAGAAAGGAAATATTCATAGGGGGAGGCATGATTATAAGTTGCTTGTCCCTTTTGGGACAAATGGCATTTTCTGTGCTGCAGATTCGATCCAAACTCATGTTTTCCATAATATATTTATTCAGTAATTGGTTGAAGGAGAAGTATCAGCAAGAACTCTTGGTCTTTAAATAAAGAAAATGATTTTATATAGTGCTATGGGATCTTAGAAAAATTATAGCTGTTTAACAACCTATTCAACAGACAGCATTTAGAACATAGAACATAGAAAACCTACAGCACAATACAGGCCCTTCGGCCCACAAAGTTGTGCCGAACATGTCCCTACCTTAGAAATTACTAGGCTTACCCATAGCCCTCTATTTTTCTGACACTGCAGCATTCCTTCAAAGCAGCACTGATGTCAGCTATGATCATGCGCTCATTATCTTTGACACTGACTCCTGAACAACATCCTGATTCAGAGGTGAGCATACTATCATTCTGTGAAGGTTGACACTGTGGTATTCACACACCTCAAAGTAAACCAACAACCTGGCCTAGTACTATTGGAAAATAAAAATCAAATTACCTGGAGTAATGCCACTTTACACATTACTGTGTGTCGGTCAGAAAATCAGTGCCAAGGCAAAAAGAATTAACGTTTCATGTCCACTTGCCCTTCGTCAGAATGAGTTGAATAGCCACCTGTGTCATAGGAAGCAAATTAGACAAAAGAAGTTTGTAGGGCAAGACAAGCAGCATTTAGTACTACTGCCTCTCTAATCCCGAGTCCCAGGTTGCATCCTGAGCTCAGAAATAATATGTGTGGAATTGCAACTTCTTCCTGTGGGTTTCTGCTGCTTTATTTTTCCAGCCAAAGTTGTCCAGTTCATACTTATCCATATTATTCTCCATTTGTAGTAGCTGTCCACTTACTTATATCCCTTTGTCACCTTCTTATGATCTCTTCACAATTTACTTCCCTCCTATCTCCATGTTAACAATTTAGCAGCTGTATGCTGGATGCCTCCATCCAGAAAGTACAAGAAAGATGTACTGCAAAGTTCAGGACAAATCACTTGGCATAGCTCAAATACCATCTATATAATTTGCAAATGACACCACTGTTGCAGTAAAATCTCAGATGGTGAAGAAAAGGTGTGAAGGAATGAGTGAATTGAGTGGTGTCACTACAGCAACCTCACACTCAATGTCAACAAGACCAAGAAATTAATTGTGTACTTTGTGAAGGGGAAGTTGTCAGAACACACACCAGTCCTCATTAATGGGCCAGCAGTGGGAAGGGGGAGCAGCTTAAAGTTCCTGGGTGTCAACATCTGAGAGGATATATCGTGGGCCAGCATGTTGATGCAGTCATGAAGGCACTTCACTATCCCTATTACCTTGGGAGTTTGAGGAGATTTGGTATGTACGAAAGACTCTTGCAAATTTCTATAGGTGCACAGTCTAGAGCATTCTGGCTGCATCACAGTCTGGAATGGAGGCTCCAATCCACAGCATCACAAAGGGCTGCAGACGACTCTAGGCTCAGCTAGCTCCATGATGACGCAACCCTCAGCATCAGAGGCAGTGCCTCAAGAAGGCGGCATCCAATCCATTACTATGGACCCTCACTATCCAGGACATGCCCTCGTCTCATTACTACCATTGGAAAGGAGGCCCTGAAGACACACACTCAATGATAGATGTGAAGCTTCTTCTCCTCAATCTGCCATCCAGTTGCTGACTGGTTCATGAACACTAACTCATTATTCCTTCCTATTGCACTATTTATTTATTTTATAACTTATAGTTATAAGTTATGTCTTGGCACTGCACTGTTGCCACAAAACAACAAATTTCACATCATACAAAGTTGCAATAATAAACCTGATGCTAAGCAATTTAAAAAGCCAACAACACTGTGGTGGTTATAACAATAATTTTGAAAAACAAAATTAGCGACAAGTGGAAAAAAAAACATGAATCAAGGTGTCAACTGATGCTTCTGCTGTTCCAGCAACCTCATCGGCACCCAGAATGCAACAGAATGCTACTTGAGAAATTCAAACCATACCTCAACCAGCACCACCAAAAATATTTCAGTATCATAAGGTGATGGCTAGACAGTAGGGAATTATGTTATCAGCCTGAGGGACCTAGCAAGGGAATGCGATATCAAAATGTTCTTGAGCAGACTTTTGAAAGATAGATGAGCATATGGGTTTAGTGATGAAAGATTACAATCTGAACACCAAAATACCATATCCTACTTCTGTGAGGACAACACAAATTGCAGATTTGATGGGAAAAGCATTGAAGAACATCAGCAGATCAAAGTTTATTTCTCAAGAGCTGTAATAGCAGTGGCAGCCATGTTTTCCCCATTGGTACCTGGTCACCTGGATATTGAGGGCAACTATGGCAGGAAATCTAGTGAGCCACAGAAATCCGAGAGGTAACACTGAGTACTGTTACTGAATTCGAGGAAACCACATAGCTTGGCCTGCTTATTTAAAGTTTGGTATTAAAATTATGTTACAGACTAGGATCTGATATCTAAACAGAAAATGTTGATGCAGAATAGTTGTTGGTTTGCTTGTAAAGAAATACACCTGACAGTATACTCAAGAAAGTGCTCTGAGTAAAACTGAAGTTTACAATAACAGTGTAATACAAAGTCAATGGACTATTTGGGTGAACACTGTTAGTCTCCAACTCTTCCTCTGTTGACGCAGTAAAGAGGGGCCAAGCTATCATTTGTTTAACAGAGCAACAGAGAATTGTCAACAGAGAAAGAGATATGTTCATGAATGAGGCCAAAACTTTGTTGCACAATGTCTTCAGAAGTAGGTTAGTTTGAATTCAAGAAAAACTGCAAGCAGAAGTTCAGAAATTAGTGTAAAAGTAGTTGGAGTTAGAAAATAAGTGCATGGCAGTATTGAACAAAGAAAATGAACAAAATAAATCTGCTGACTGGATAACTAAGCACTTGAGAGAAAGAAGAAAAGCCTGAGGATGCTAAAATACATTACACTAAAGGCACTAGATGATCTGTTAAAGAAGCTACTGAACATTTAGCTTATTTGCATGAATGAACAAGAAGCACTGCTGTTAAAACTTAAGCAGCAACATCCAATGGACTAGGTGAATTGTCAGTTTTGGTTTTAAGATCTGAAGCTGTTAAGAGTGAATTAAAGTAGACTACTCTGCAGATTCTCAATCTCTTTTCCTTTCTCAGATATTATCTGGTGAGTGAAAGGCACATTTCCGAAATTACGAGAAGTATTGCTTATATGTTAATGCCTTTGCACAAAAAGCATCATCCGCTGCTGAATGAAGTCAGGCAGACCACTTGGCGATGAAAATTTTACAAAGACAAGTAGCTGAGCTCTGGCAAATGCAGGAGTAATCAAAAGCTGCATGCTTTGTAACAGAAGCTTAAAATGAAGCCCCAGCAATTGGGAAATACAAAGATGGAGTGGGACCTGCTGAAGATGATGATTGAAACTGCATGATTAACTGAGGAAGCAGCCGGAGGCACACAACAGATAAAACAAAGGAAAGGAGATGCAGAACACTGTTAAAATGCAGGATGTTAATTATTTTTGAGGTCATTTTGACATTGGAATTTAAACTTTTAGCATTTGATGTCTGAGTAAAGGATTTGGGAAGTGTGGGGTGGCATCTCTGGTGAAAGGGCTTGTCGTGTCCATTCTGGGGCAGGTCACTCACCTTTGGTCCCCACTGGACACTCAGCTCTCACTTTTGGTTCCGAGATGCTGAAGCACTCCTGATGAGTGCTTCAACAAGTGGGGTAAAGCAGGTGAGGGTAGCCGGTAAAGTAGGGATATGCCTGTCCGAACATGCAAGGCGGACTGGGTGGATGAGACCAACAGTGCCATCAATGGCCAGGATGGCAGTTTGCAATGCTTTGTGGAGAGTGAAGGACATGACAAGACATGATGTAGTCATGGTCATCCATTTCAATCAATAAAGATCCCAGTTGTGACGACTATTCATACCACTGGTCCTGTATTTCTGAGGTAAAGTGAGTGAAACTGCCTCACTACATGGCTTTTGCAGTTTAAAAACTTTCCTGCATAAGTTTCAAACTGTATCTGTCAGATAAAATGAACAACCAATTAATCCATTGCTGCCTGTAAGGAGTTTGTACGTTCTCCCCATGACCGCATGGGTTTCCTCTGGGCGCTCCGGTTTCCTCCCACAGTCCAAAGACGTACCGTTTGGTAGGGTAGTCAGTCATTTTAAATTGTCCCATGATCATGCTAGGATTAAATTGGGGAATTGCTGGCCGGCGCGGCTCAAAAGGCCAGACGAGCCTATTCTGCGTTATATCTCAATTAATAAAAAAAAATCAAATCAGTCAAAGGGTTTATTGAGATTTAGAATAAGGTAACTGCAGGGAACAAATGTTGTATGATCAATCCACGATTGTCCACCTTGCAGGCAACATAGATACTTACGAACAGCAAGTTTTAAAGACTTAAAGATGAGTGAGCAGATTCTGACCCAGACACCATACTTGAAAGTAGTTATGCAAAGCCACAGTTTAATTGGCACGCCAGACGTGACGGAAGAATGTAATGCACTAATAAATAAATGCACCAAAAAGATAGCCTGAGCAGCAAGAGCTGAAGATGCAAACAAAGAAACGGTGACATGTTACTGACCTCGATGGGAACATGATGAAAGTGATGAGTGATTGCCTTTGAGAACACAAAAGAGAATGCTGAAGCCACAGGCAAGTTCCACAAGAGCACAATCATTGGTTAGAACAACAATGAGAAGCTCATTACTATCACAGAACACGAGAAGAAACTAGTCAAAAATCAAAATGGACTTCATTAATGGAAGTAATGCCATGTTTATGGGACCAGGCAGAAATCTGCATATGGCATCAGTGCTCAAAGTAAGTCAGTGGGCAAAATAAAGGGGAAAAAAAGGCTTGTGACTCCTGTCACTTGTATTATTCATTACGAACATTCTGTCCAAGGAAGAAGTGACAGGCATTCAACTGAGTGAAATAAGATTAGTCTCCAGACAATGAAGAGGTCAAGACTGCTGTAAAAATGTTTGTATCTAAGCACAGTAATCAACTTTGAAATGTTTTCGTAGAGACAGAAACCAAAGGAAAACTGTCCGGAGGGAAACAGAGGTGAGGTATGCAAGTCAAAACTTTAGAAGAGGCAGCAGTGGAGATATGCAGAACAAAAATAAGAGGGTCTGAGATTATGAATAAACATAAGCTTACAGTAAACACAGAAATTAAATCCAGGGTGTAATGAATGTTTCAGATTTCTCTAGAAAAATACAAATAAATACAGGTAAATGTCTAGAAAAACATCACATCACAGTATGTAACAATCCACTGGTGGATTCAGGGCAAGTAGAAATATAGGAAAAAGGATGCACAGGGATGAAAGAGAGATTTGCACCATGTAACAAGGCTTACAACTTGATGCAACCAAGCATACAAATACTGCAGATATTAGTAATCAGAAATAAAAACTGAACAATACTGAAAGCTGTTGGTCAACAAGTGTAAATATGAGTTTACAATTGATCTGTGTAGATTAGTGTGCAGGTTTTCAGTATAGATGGGCTTGCTATTTTTTAAAAAAGCATAGCACCGTTATCCTTCTTTTTAAACGGCAAGTAGTTAGCCTCTAAGGAAGACACTACCTTAAGCTTCCTGTGTCACCACTGCATTGAATTATCGTTATATTCAGCAACATTGGGATGGCATGGCAGCATAGTGGTTACAGTACAGGCGACCCGCGTTCAATTCCAGTCGCTGACTGTAAAGAGTTTGTACGTTCTCCCCGTGACCACATGAGTTTCCTCTGGGTGCTCTGGTTTCCTCCCACAGTCCAAAGAGCTACTGGTTGGTAGATTAGTTGGTCAGAGTAAATAGTCCTGTGATTAGGCTAGCATTAAACTGGGGGATTTCTGGGTGGTGTGGCTCGAAGGACTGAAAGAACCTACTCCGCACTATACAACAATAAATAAAAAATACACTAATTGTTGTATCATGTGTGCAGTTCAGCTCAACACTGATTGCTACTAATAAAGGCTGCATTTACTTGTCTAAGTGAGTGAAAGAGGGAGAGTGATCACTGCTGAAGAAGTCACAATACAGTCTAGATTCGACAACGTTAACTTCTAGATAAAAAGAAAGTCTCATGAAATCTTCCATTTTGCAAAGGGAATAATTTTGCCCAAAGGCCAAACAGTTAACATTTTTAGCTAGTCGAATATTGCTATGAAAAACAACACAGATATTTACACATACAAATTTGCCAACTGTTTATAATTTTAAAAAAAATGCTGCTCAACAGCTGTAGCAACATGGCACATTCGTTGAATGTCACAGCTGAGGATAGCATATTTTTACACTGAAGCGCTGTAGAGATTCATTGATATATTTCCTGGCTGCCATGCCTTAAAACTGACAGTGTGATTGCTCTGGATGCCAAAATGATTCCAAGATTATTGAAATTCTTGCCAGACTACAGGTGGAAAACTTGTAAAGGTTGGCATTATGCTTGTTGGTGAAAGGCATATGTTATCAGTTTCAATAGCAGGATTTGAAGATATTTTATTCTATCGTCACTTGAAAAAAAATCAATCTGAGCTCTGAGCGTGGAGTTATCAGGCAGGCAGTGGCAAATTGTACTGATTTTGACAGAATGAGAGCTGGGACATTTGAAATCCCAGCATTATCTGAATAATCTTAGCCAGTTTCAATCAAAACTGGAGAGAAGTGACAGCTGGCCAGCATGTAGGGGCTCCTTTCAGCAAATAAAGCCCTCTGTCACCTAATCCTGCTATACCAGGGTGTTTTCTGAAGGCGTGTTCATAGCAGGACCTTGAAAATGAGGACTATTTCTCATTTCTTGGGGAAAAAAAATCTCTCACAGAAGACAGGCATAAATGATGGTATTCATCACTGGCCTTAATGCACCAGAACAGATTTTGGTTGACTGAGAACGGGGGTGTTTGAAGACTATATGTGGCAGAAAATAATACAGCAATGATCCCTTCCCTTGTGTGTCCCTCTGAGACACAGAATACTTATCAGTGGCACTTCAAAGCAATAGAAAATAATGCTAGCACTATTTCTACAAAACCTTCCAAATCCACTGTAAGGATAAGGAGGCCAATGCCAGTGTTCTCTCCCATGCTATCATTCCTGGTTGATACCTCAACCGCACGGAGTCTGCTCTGCTGCAGAGGACACAACAGTCACGCCGCAGATGCCAAACTCAGGAAACTGACGCTCTAATCGAGGTTCTGTCATGGTAAACTTTGCTAGGGAGACAAAACAAAAAATCCATAATGTTCCCAAAGCCTCTCTGAAAACACTCCTGACTCCTGGCATCTAACCCATGACTGCTCACAGTGGTGAAACAGCATCGTTATTATCTCAGTATTATTTATTAATATTATTATTTGTATGTTCACAATTTGTCAGTCTTGTTTGTGTGTATTTTCTTTTCAATGACACTACTGTATTTCTTTGTTTTACTGTGAATGCCTGCAAGAAAGTGAATCATAGGGCTGTATATGGTTACATACAGTATGCATACTTTTATAATAAAGTTACTTCACTTTTGTTACTTTTACAGCATTTGGGATGGTGCTGAGAATCCAGTCCATGCATTGAAAGGAAAGAACATACCACATCAAATCTATCTGTTCCTATCCTTCCTGTGTCATCTATGGGAGTGTCTGGTCAATGTAGCATCATATTCTGAATGAAGAGGAAACAAATCTTTCTCAAATCCTGAGTGACTGCCCAAAAGATTGTATTTTCACTGGCATACAATGTCTACCAAATATCAGCAATCCCTTCAATAGTTGAAGATCCACAGAAAGTTGCTTCTACTTCTGAGACCTTTTTACCATCCAGATGATCAAATCACTATTCATTAAACAATAAACATTGCACAGAATATATTAGGCATTACTTACTGCAACTATTTAAAAGGCTGCAAACACTGCTGTGTAGGAAGCTGAATTCTGAGCACTTGTGCAGAAATGACTGCTTGCATGGGCATTTTGATCCATTCTATCCCTGGTGATTGCTAATATCATAGCTCACATCTCACTCTGTGAGGTTACAGTTTGGAACATTTGGATTTGGCAACTAGTTAAGAGGTGATGGACATGAGGTAGTACAACTTTGACAGACCAAATGTCCCCCTTCATAACAAGGGGAGTTGAGTATAGGAGCAAAGAGGTCCTTCTGCAGTTGTACAGGACCCTGGTGAGACCACACCTGGAGTATTGTGTTCAGTTTTGGTCTCCAAATATGAGGAAGGATATTCTTGCTATTGAGGGAGTGCAGCGTAGGTTCATGAGGTTAATTCCCGGGATGGCGGGACTGTCATATGTTGAAAGATTGGAGCGACTGGGCTTGTATACACTGGAATTTAGAAGGATGAGAGGGGATCTGATTGAAACATATAAGATTATTAAGGAATTGGACACACTAGAGGCAGGAAACATGTTCCCGATGTTGGGGAGTCCAGAACCAGAGGCCATAGTTTAAGAATAAGGGGTAGGCCATTTAGAACAGAGTTCAGGAAAAACTTTTTCACCCAGAGAGTTGTGGATCTATGGAATGCTCTGCCTCAGAAGGAGGTGGAGGCCAATTCTCTGGATGCTTTCAAGAAAGAGTTAGATAGAGTGCTTAGAGATAGCGGAGTCAAGAGATATGGGGAGAAGGCAGAAACGGGGTACTGATTGTGGATGATCAGCCATGATCACATTGAATGGTGGTGCTGGCTCGAAGGGCCAAATGGCCTACTCATGCACCTATTGTCTATTCAGTGATTTTATGGTTCTATTTTCATGTTGAATGCTTAGAATATCATAAGACCATAAGTTTATAGGAGCAGCATTAGGCCATTTGGCCCATCAATTCTGCCCAGCCATTTCATCATGCATCAATTTAATTTTCCTCTCAGCCCCAATCCATTCATACCCTGACCAATCAAGAATCCATCAACCTCTGCCTTGAAGAGACATAAAGACTTGGCCTCCACAGCTGCCTATGGCAAAGAATTCCACAGATTCACCACTCTCTGGCTAAATAAATTCCTCCACATCCTCGTTCTAAAAGGACACACTCTATTCTGAGGCTGTGGCCTCTGGTCTTAGATTCTCCCACCATAGGAAACATCCTCTCCACATCGACTCTATCATGGCTTTTCACCATTCAATAGGTTTTAATTAGGTCACCCCACATTCTTCTGAATTCCAGTGAATACAGGCCCAAAACCAACAAACACTTTTCATATGACAAGCCATTCAATCCCTCTCCAGTTTCAGCACATCCTTTCTAAGATAAGGGGCCAAAAACTGTTCACAATACTCCAAGCGAGGCATCACCAGTGCTTTATAAAGTCTCAACATTACATCCTTGCTTTTATATTCTAGTCCTCTTAAAATGAATGCTAACATCGCATTTGCCTTCCTCACCACAGACTCTACCTGCAAATTAACCCTCAGAGAATCTTGTATGAGGATGCCCAAGTCCCTTTGCACCTCAGTTTTTTGTATTTTCTCTTCATTTAGAAAATAATGAAGCCTTTCATTTCTTCGACCAATGTGCATGAACATATACTTCCTGACAATGTATTCCATCTGCCACTTCATTGCCCATTATCCTAATCTGTCTAAGTCCAACTGTAGCTTACTTCATCAAAACAACCTGCCCCTCCACCCATTTTCAAATCATCAGCATGTTTTGCAACAAATCCATCAATTCCATCATCCAAATCACTGACATATAATATAAAAAGAGTTGGTCCCAATACAGACCCCAGTGCGCACCACTAGTCACTGGCAGCTGGTCAGAATAGGCTACCTTAATTCTCACTCTTTGCCTCCTACCAATCAGCCACTGCTTTATCCATGCTAGAATCTTTTCTGTAATACTAAGGGCACCTTGTCAAAGGTCTCCCAAAAACCCAAGTACACAATATTAACTGATTCGTTTTTCTCTATCCTGCTTGTTATTTCTTCAAAGAACTCCAACAAGTTTGTCAGGTAAGATTCTTTCCTTGAAGAAACCATGCTGATTACAGCTTATCATGTGCCTGCAAGTACCCCGAGACCTCATCCTTAACAATTGACTCAAACATCTTCCCAACTGTTGATGTCAGACTAACTGGCCTATAATTTCCTTTCTTCTGCCTTTCTCCCTTCTTGAAGAGTAGAGAGACATTTGCAATTTTCCAGAATCTAGTTATTCTTGAAAGATCATGATCACAATATCTTCAGCCACCTCTTTCAGAACCCTTGTGTGACTTTTCTACCTTCAGACTTTTCAGTTTCCCCAAGAACCTTCTCTCTAGTAATAGTAACTTCACACAATTTGTGACTCCTGACACCTAGAACTTCCATCATACTGCTAGTGTCTTCCACAGTGAAGACTGATGCAAAATGCTTATTCAATTTGTCCACCATTTCCTTGTCCCCCATTAATAATTCTCCTGCATCATCTTCCAGCAGTCCAATATCCACTCTCGCCCTCTTTTACACTTTAGAAACTTTTGGTCTCCTCTTTAATATTTCGTATTCCATCTTTACATTCTTTATTAATTTTTTAGTTGCCTTCTGTTGGTTCTTAAAAGCTTCCAATCCTTTAACTTCCCACTAATTTTTATTCTATTATATATCCTCTCTTTGGCTTTCATGTTGGCATTGATTTCTTGTGTGTGTCATCTTGCCGTTAGAATACTTCTTCATCTTTGGGATATACATATCCTGTGCCTTCCGAATTGCTTCCAGAAATTCCAGCAGTGCTGCTCTGTTGTCATCTTTGCCAGTTTTGTTTTTGAATCAATTCTGGTCAATTCCTCTCTCATGCCTGAGTAACTTTATTTACTCCACTGTAATACTGATGCATCTGACTTTAGCCTCTTCTCAGATTTCAAGGTGAATTCAATCATATTATGATCATTTGCCACTAAGGGCTGCTTTACCTTAAGCTCTCTAATCAAGTCTGGTCATTGCACAACACCTAATCCAGAATAGCTGGTCCCCTGATAGGCTCAACCCCAAGCTGCTCGTCAGCATTTGAGAAATTCCCCCTCTTGGAATCCAGCACTAACCTGATTTTCCCAATCTACCTGTATATTGAAATCCCCCATGACTATTGTAACATTGCCCTTGTGACATGCATTTTCTATCTCCTGTTGTAATTTGTAGACTACATCCTTACTACTGTTTGAGGGTTGGTATGTAACTCCCATCAGGGTCTTTTTATCCTTGCAGTTTCTAAGCTCTATTCACAATGATTCAACACCTTCCAACCCTGTGTCACCTCTTCTTAATGATTTGATTTCATTATTTTTTACCAATAGAGCAATTCTGCCCCCTCTGTTTTACTGCTTGTCCTTTTGATATGACGTGTATCCTTGGACATTAAGTTCCCAGCTAAAATCTTCCTTCAGCCATGATTCAGTGATGCCTACAACAACATATATGCCAATCTGTAATGCTACATAATTATATTCAAAATAAATGGAGCGAGGAGATAACAATGACAAACAGATTTCAATGTGCTCCCAGGTATTATCAGTTGAAGACTGGACTCTTTTCGTTCCATTTACTCTCTTTGAAGCTCTAACAGGATTGAGCTGTTGCAGTTCCTGTTTGGCAGAGTAGTGCAAACGCATAGTATTAAGCCATTAATATGGTAAATATGGCCACTAAGATGGTAAAAGCAACTGGCGTCTTGTTTACTTTGCTCTGTAGGATTTTGAGTGGGGCTCCCACTGAGCTCCTACAGCAATTTGTTGTTTGTTTGCTTTTGATTCCAGCATCTTGTGTTCCTGTATATAGTTAATATTTTCAATAAATAGTTAACTGAACTTTTTCCAAAATGAGTCCTGGATTTTCATATTACAATGGCATTAAATTCATCCACACACACACACACACACACTTACTCCAGTAGGTACTTGATGTTTTAAAAAGTGAAGGTGAAGAAAGCATGAAATTGAAACAATCTGGAAATGAGGTACAAGTGGGTAAAGGATTTGTTCCAATCCACCAGATGCAAAATGTGGTGTTCTCCTGGAATTCGTATTGGGTCCTCAGCTTTCATCATATTAATGATGATATATGCAAGGAGAGGGAATAAACTTGAATGTACAGCTAACTTAGTGAAGTACAATGTAATGTGCGTGTTGTCACAAGATCTATACTACCAAGGACCAGAAACTGAAAGCTCAAGTATGATAGATGGAACTTGTGCAGGGTAATTGTGAAGTCCTACATAAAATGGATCCAAGACAAATTAAAAATGCTTTGCAACACAAAGAAAATGCTGGAGGAACACAGCAGGCCAGGCAGCATCTACGGAAAAGAGTAAACTGTCTACATTTTGGGCCAAGACACTTCAACAGGACTGAAGAGAAAGAGAAGAAGTCAGAGTAAGAAGGTGGAGGGAGTGGAGGAAGAATTCCAAGGTAGTAGGTGAAACCAGGAGAGGAGAAGGGATGAAGTAAAGAGCTGGGAAGTTGATTGGTGAGAAAGATAAAGGGCTGGAGAAGGGGGAATCTTATAGGAGAGGATAGAAGACCATGGAAGAAAGGGAAGGAGAAGGAGCACAAGAGGGAGGTGATGGGTAGGTAAGGAGATAAGGTGTGAGAGGGAAACAGGAATAAGGTATAGTGAAGTTGAGGGGGCTATTACCGCAAGTTTGATAAATTGATGTTCATGCCATCAGTTTGGAGGCTACACAGATGGAATATAAGGTATTTCTCCTTAAAACTAAGTGTGGCCTCATCATAGCGGTAGTGGCCATGGGCTGATATGTCAGAATGGGAATGGGAAGCAGAATTGAAATGGGTGGGTACCAGGAGATTGCACTTTTTCTGGTAGATAGAGTGTAGGTGCTCAGCAAAGCTGTCTCACAATATTTGTCGGGTCTCAGTGAAATACAGGAGGCCACACCAGGAGCACCGTATACAGTAACAACAGACTCGTAGGTGAAGTGTCATCTCACTTGGAAGGACTGCTTGGGGCCCTGAATGGTAGGGAGGGAGGAGGAGTAGGGACAAGAGTGGCACTTGTTCTGCTTGCTTCATGAGGAGCACTGCAGATATCTTTAAAATCTAATACAAAGGTATATCATAAACATATAGGCTATAATGTTTTAGATCTTTGAATGTTGGTTTTACACTCAAGGGATTAGTATTGTAAAATAAAATTATGTGGAGTTTCAATCTAATCTGGAGAATATAGTTGGGGTGATTTTCAAATTGATACTTTCATCACATGCCAACTCCCTCTCCATCTTTGCAAAATTGCTTCCATTTTTTAAAAATAACAGTCAGGTCACCCTGCTGTATGCTGTAGGAATGTCATCACCAGGGTCCCCCATGGCTACAGATCCTCAGGTAATAAAGAACTGTATTACCCAAACTCAAAAGTAGATTCTCTATAGAAGCAATATAGATATGATTTTCAAAGCAAGGCAACTCTGGGAATTGCAGGGAGCAGCAGTAACAATTAGATATGGTCTTCTTTGATCCCAGCAAAGCCTTTGACTTTGACTTCATCATTTGGGAGGCACTATAGAGCACCGCCCTTAAACTTAGATGTCCTTAGAAATATATTTTTATTTTATGTTTATTTCTTGATGCAACCAAGTCATGGTCCTAGCCAAGAAGTTCACAATTGATCCAATCTCAGCATAGAAAAGTAGGTGCTGTGCAAGGCTGCGTCATTACTCTGATAGAATTTCAAAAAATTCTCACTTCAATTTTGCACTTACACCAAGGAGATTCTTGCTACATTCAAAGTAATTTACAGAATTTATGGAAAACTTCGTTACATCACCTCTGCTTCAGAATTAAGATAAACACAACCACTCTTGTTGAGCAGCAGTGTACAGACGATGCTTGCATGTGCAAAACTTCATAATTAAATTGTTATTAAAATCGAACAAATCGATGGGTGGTTACACGCGGCTTCCACAAGACAGAGGTTACCGACCAACATTTCCCATAAAAGACCCGTATTGAACTTACATTTTATAAAATCCTGCCTGACAGGCATATGCATCCCACTGGTGAGGATAGACTCCATGGTAAGGTTAATATAAATGATGAAATTCTCATGTTGTAGAAGCTCATGGTCACTAAGAAAAGAGACATCTAAACATTTAAAATAAAACTCCAACCTGGCTCAAAACTCATGCTTTCCTCATTCAACAGTGATACCATAAGACATGGTATCAGAGTTAGGCCAATTGTCCTATCGAGTCTGATCCACCATTTAATCATGGCTAATCCTTTATTTTTCTCCTCCTCAACCCCATTTCCCGGCCTTCTCCCCATAACCTTTGATGCCATGTCCAATCAAGAACATATCAATCTGCCTTAAATACACCCAATGACTTGGCCTCTACAGCTGCATGTGGCAACAAATTCACCACCCTTTGGATAAAGGAATTTCTCCGCATCTCTGTTTTGAATGGACGCCCCTCTATCCTGAGGCTATGCCCTCTTGTTCTAGACTCTCCCACCATGGAAAACATCCTTTCCAGATGATCCTCCCTCATCCTTCTAAATTCCAGTGAGTACAGACCCACAGCCATCAAAAGTTCCTTGTATGATAATACTTTCATTCCTGGAATCATCCTTGTGAATCTCCTCTAGACCATCTCCAATGCCATCACATCTTTTCTAAGATGAGAGGCCCAAAACTGTTCACAATACTCAAGGTGAGGCCTCGCCAGTGCCTTATAAAGCCTCAGCATCATTAAACAGGAAATTAGAAATGCGTGCAATAAAGGAACAGTAGTTATAATGGGTGACTTCAATCTACATATAGATTGGGTGAACCAAATTGGTAAGGGTGCTGAGGAAGAGGATTTCTTGGAATGTATGCGGGATGGTTTTCTGAACCAACATGTCGAGGAACCAACTAGAGAGCAGGCCATTCTAGATTGGGTATTGAGCAATGAGGAAGGGTTAGTTAGCAATCTTGTCGTGTGAGGCCCCTTGGGTAACAGTGACCATTATATGGTAGAATTCTTCATTAAGATGGAGAGTGACATAGTTAATTCAGAAACAAAGGTTCTGAAATTAAAGAAGGGTAACTTTGAAGGTATGAGATTTGAATTAGCTAAGATAGACTGGCAAATGATACTTAAAGGGTTGACGGTGAATATGCAATGGCGAGCATTTAAAGATCGCATGTATGAACTACAACAATTGTTCATCCCAGTTTGGCAAAAGAATAAACCAGGGAAGGTAGTGCACCCGTGGCTGACAAGGGAAATTAGGGATAGTATCAAGTCCAAAGAAGAAACATATAAATTAGCAAAAAGAAGTGGCACACCCGAGGAATGGGAGAAATTCAGAGACCAGCAGAGGAGGACAAAGGGCTTAATTAGGAGAGGGAAAAAAGATTATGAGAGAAAGCTGGCAGGGAACATAAAAACTGACTGTAAAAGCTTTTATAGATACGTGAAAAGAAAAAGATTGGTCAAGACAAATGCAGGTCCTTTACAGTCAGAAACAGGTGAATTGATCATAGGGAACAAAGACATGGCAGACCAATTGAATAACTACTTTGGTTCTGTCTTCACTAAGGAGGACATAAATAATCTTCTAAGGAAATAGTAAGGGACCGAGGGTCTAGTGAGATGGAAGAACTGAGGGAAATACATGTTAGTAGGGAAGTGATGTTAGATAAATTGAAGGGATTAAAAGCAGATAAATCCCCAGGGCCAGATGGTCTGTATCCCAGAGTGCTTAAGGAAGTAGCCCAAGAAATAGTGGATGTATTAGTGATAATTTTTCAAAACTTCTTAGATTCTGGATTACTTCCTGAGGATTGGAGGGTGGCTAATGTAACCCCACTTTTTAAAAAAGGAGGGAGAGAGAAACCAGGGAATTATAGACCAGTGAGTCTGATATCGGTGGTGGGGAAAATACTAGAGGCGGTTATCAAAGATCTGATAACAGCACATTTGGAAAGAGGTGAAAGCATCGGACAAAGTCAGCATGGATTTGTTAAAGGAAAATCATGTCTGATGAACCTTATAGAATTTTTTGAAGATGTAATTAGTAGAGTGGATAGGGGAGAGCCAGTGGATGTGGTATATTTAGATTTTCAAAAGGCTTTTGACAAGGTCCCACACAGGAGATTAGTGTGCAAACTTAAAGCACATGGTATTGGGGGTATGGTATTGATGTGGATAGAGAATTGGTTGGCAGACAGGAAGCAAAGAGTGGGAGTAAACGGGACCTTTTCAGAATGGCAGGCAGTGACTAATGGGGTACCGCAAGGCTCAATGCTGGGACCCCAGTTGTTTACAATATATATTAATGATTTAGACGAGGAATTAAATGCAGCATCTCCAAGTTTGCGGATGACACGAAGCTGGGCGATGGTATTAGCTGTGAGGAGGATGCTAAGAGGATGCAGGGTGACTTGGATAGGTTAGGTGAGTGGGCAAATTCATGGCAGATGCAATTTAATGTGGATAAATGTGAGGTTATCCACTTTGGTTGCAAGAACAGGAAAACAGATTATTATCTGAACGGTGGCCAATTAGGAAAAGGGGAGGTGCAACGAGACCTGGGTGTCATTGTACACCAGTCATTGAAGGTGGGCATGCAGGTACTACAGGCGGTGAAAAAGGTAAATGGTATGTTGGCATTCATAGCAAAAGGATTTGGCTACAGGAGCAGGGAAGTTCTACTGCAGTTGTACAAGGCCTTGGTGAGACCGCACCTAGAATATCGTGTGCAGTTTTGGTCCCCTAATCTGAGGAAAGACATTCTTGCCATAGAGGGAGTACAGAGAAGGTTCACTGGATTGATTCCTGGGATGGCAGGACTTTCATATGAAGAAAGACTGGATCGATTAGGCTTATACTCAGTAGAATTTAGAAGATTGAGGGGGGATCTTATTGAAACGTATAAAATTCTAAAAGGATTGGACAGGCTAGATGCAGGAAGATTGTTTCCGATGTTGAGGAAGTCCAGAACGAGGGGTCACAGTTTAAGGATAAAGGGGAAGCCTTTTAGGACCGAGATGAGGAAAAACTTCTTCACACAGAGAGTGGTGAATCTGTGGAATTTTCTGCCACAGGAAACAGTTGAGGCCGGTTCATTGGCTATATTTAAGAGGGAGTTAGATATTGCCCTTGCGGCTAAAGGGATCAGGGGGTATGGAGAGAAAGCAGGTACAGGGTTCTGAGTTGGATGATCAGCCATGATCATACTGAATGGCGGTGCAGGTTTGAAGGGCCAAATGGCCTACTCCTGCACCTGTTTTCTATGTTTCTATGTGTTCTGGACCTCTTGAAATTAATGCTAACATTGCATTTGTCTTTCTCACCACTAACTCAACCTGCAAGTTAACTTATAGGTGTTTTGCACAAGGACTCCCAAGTCCCTTTGCATCTCAGTTTTTTTGATTTTCTCCCCATTTAGAAAATAGTCACAAATTTATTTCTACTACCAAAGTGCATGACAATGCATTTTCCAACGTTATATTTCATTTGTCACTTTCTTGCCCATTCTCCTAATCTGTCTAAGTCCTGCTGCATCCTACCCGTTTCCTCAACACTACCTGCCCCTCCACCAATTTTCGTTTCATCTGCAGACTTGGCAACAAAGCCACCTACTCCATCATCTAAATCACTGATATACAGCATAAGAAGAAGTGGTCCCAAAACTGAACCTTGCAGAACACCACTAGTCACTACCAGCCAAACAGACAAGGATCCTTTTATTCCCACTCACTGCCTTCTTCCAATCAGCCAATGCTCTAATCATGTTAGTAACTTTCCTGTCATACCATGGGCTCTTAACTTGGTAAGCAGCCTCATGTGTGGCATCTTCTCAAAGGCCTTCTGAAAGTTCAAATATACAACATCCACTACAACCCCTTTGTCTATCCTACTTGTAATCTCCTCAAAGGATTCCAACACTTTCATCAGGCAGGATTTTCCCTTCAGGAAACCATGCTGACTTTGTGCTGATTTTGTCCCATCTTGTCCTATGTCACCAAGTAATCCATCACCTCTTCTTTAACAATTGACTCTAACATCTTCCCAACCACTGAGGTCAGGCTAACTGGTGTATAATTTCCATTCTGGTATCTTCCTCCTTTCTTAAAGAGTGTAGTGACCTTTACAATGCCAGAATCCAATGATTTTTGAAAGATCATTTCTAATGCTGCCACAATCTCTAACGTTACCCCTTTCAGAACCCTAGGGTGCAGTTCATCTGGTCCAGGTGACTTATGTACTTTTAGGTCTTTTAGCTTTTTGAGCACCTTCTCCCTTGTAATAGTAACTGCACCCACTTCTCTTCCTTCACACACTACAACATCTGACATACTGTTAGTGTCTTCCACCGTGAAGACTGATGCAAAATACTTATTTAATTCATCTGCCATCTCCTCATTCCCCATTATTATTTCTCCTGCCTCATTTTCTAGCGATCCTATATCTACTTTCATCTCTCTTTTATGCTTTTACATACTTGAAAAAGCTTTTACTAGCCACTTTGATATTACTTGCTAGCTTGCTTTCATATTTCATTTTCCCTTCTAATGATTCTTTTAGTTGCTCGCTGTAGGTTTTTAAAAACTTCTCAATCCTCTATCTTCCCACTAATTTTTGCTTTGTTGTTTTGTTTTTACATTAGCTTTGACTTCTCTTGTACTATTTTACCATTTGAGTACTTCTTCACTTGTGGAACACACTTATCCTGCACCTTCCTCATTTTTCCCAGAAATGCACCATTGCTGCTTTGCTGTCATCCCTTCCAGCAGCTCCTTCCAGTTTACTTTGGCCAACTCCTCTCTCATACCACTGTAATTTCCCTTACTCCTCTGAAATACTGCTACATCAGACTCTACTTTCTCCCTGTCAAATTTCAAGTTCAACTCAGTCATATTGTGATCACTGGTTCCTAAGGGTCCTTTTACCTTAAGCTCCCTAAAGGCCTCTGGTTCATTACATAACACCCAATCCAGTACAGCTGATCCCCTAGTAGGCTCATCGACACTGATCCAAACAGCCATCTCTTAGGCATTCAACAAACTCACTCTCTTGAGATCCATTACCAACCTGATCTTCCCAGTCGACCTGCATGTTAAAATCTCCCATGACTATCATAATATTACCCTTTTGACATGCCTTTATTATTTCCTTTTGTAATCTGTGGTCCACCTCCCAGCCACTGTTGGGAGGCCTGTATATAACTGCCATCAGGGTCATTTTACCCTTGCAGTTTAACTCAACCCACAAGGATTCAACATCTTCCGATCCTATGTCACATCTTTCTGTTGATTTGATGCCATTCTTTACCGGCAGAGCCACACCACCCCCTCTGCCTATCTTCCTGTCCCTCTGATACAACGTGTAACCTTGGACATTCAGATCACAACTGCAACCATCCTTCAACCATGATTCAGTGATGGCCACGACATCACACCCGACAATCTGTAATATTGCAACAAGATCATCAACCTTATTTTTTACACTCCACGCATCGAGCTACAACACCTTTAGTACCGTATTGGCTACCCTTTTTGATTTTTCATTCCTAATGAACTGATACTCAGCCTGTTGGCTGCAACTATGTCCCATCACCTGCCTGCCCTTCCTGACAATCGGACTGCACACTCTCTTTACTTTTATACCACCCGTCCTTCCTGAGTCCTATCACTCCGGTTCCCACTCCCCTGCCAAATTAGTTTAAACTCTCCCCAACAGCTCTAACAAACCTGCCCACAAGAGAACTGGTCCCCCTTGGCTTCAAGTGCAACCAGTCACTTTTGAACAGGTCATATCTCCCCCAGTAGAGATCCCAATGATCAAAGAACCTGAAGCTCTGCCCAGTACACCAGCTTCTCAGCCAGACATTTATCTCTGTTCTCGCATTGCTTCCGAAACTTGATTTACATAAAGCAGACACCCTAAATCTGTAGAAAAATACCACAATATTCTCTGTGGAAAATATTGCACATTCGCTGGCAGGATAAGCAAAGGAACATCAGCATTCTCTCCCCGGCCAATACATCTCACAACAAAGTCTTCATTGCACTTAGTTGGCTCCATTGCATAGGTTAGTCATTCAACACAATACTCCCTAGATGCTATTCAGAACTTTATCAGTGGCCAATTACCAATGCCTAGAGGAAATTGTGATTCAAGAATGTTCTTAACAATTTCCTTAGGATTAATAATGTAACAACTACACTGACACTGGGAATCCCTGTTCCATACCTGCTCAAAGTGGAGAAAGAGCATTTAGGGAAGTAGTCTATTTCTAGAGTCCCTGGAATCACAAAGATACTTACCATTAGCAGTGAAAGAAACACACAAAACTAGTCATTCACCTAACCTTCCCCACCTTTGGAAAAGTCTACAACTCCCATATTTTCACCTTAGACCTCGTCTTTAAACAACTCATCTCTGCTCCCTAAGAAGACAAAGACTGTGGAACATCAGGAAAGATACACTGAACATGCTAGTGGGATTCGAAGGGGTAAGCACAAAGGCATTAATTCCTTAATGAATTAATCCTTAAAAATATCCATTTCACCAGTTTCCCAAAAAGTTCTGAATACTGATTTAAATTGAGCCTCAGACTGAATGTTCTTTCTGGATGAATTTTGCACTGGAGGTAGGTAAATTATTTGAGGTATAAATCAGCCATGATTGAACTGAGCAGTAGAGCATCTTCCTGTTTGCTCACATTGTCATTAATTACCTTTGAGTAAAATGCCCCAGGATGCTTACATACATAAAATTAGCAATGTAAATGCGAATCGCTGTTGTTTAGATACGGAATGGCATCTTTTTCTCATTAAGGCATTGCTGGAAATATTCTAATTATTAAAAATGACTAAATAATAAACCTCAGAGGCCAAAAGAGTGAGTTCTGTTTGAAAGTAAATAGATGCCATAGTTTAGTGCGAAGAGTTGGATTTAACTACTGTCCATTCATTGATCTCACAGTTCATATTTGCTTACACAAAATATGTTGCAAGGTTGTCAAGCCGAGCAGTGGTATTGGGGACAAGCTCCCATGACCTAAAAGTGCTCCTCACGGCATGACAACCAAGTCTAACTCCTGGCCTTCTTGTGTGGCTTAGCCTCTAAGCCCGGCGGAATTATTTCTACTGATAGGAGAATGGACGAAGGAGGGTCCTGGCGCCTTAAAACCAGTGCTTCAGGTAGATGGAACTCGTTAGCCTGGGAAGGCAGCCCATCTAAGAGAGGGAAAACTCTGATTTCAAACCTCTGCTGCCTTGCGGCCATACCCACTTTTAAGAAAGGCTTTGGGAGTAAATCCTGAGGATGAATCTGGAGCTGGAGTCCCTAAGGCAGTCCAATGTTGCCTTCAACCTCGTTCTGGCAACTCCTGCAATGTCACTGTTGTCAAGCTCTATCGGCCCTTGACCCTCCCTTGGACAACATCGGTGGCATGGAGAGGGGAGACTTGCTGCTTGGGCAACTGCCAGTCTTCCATACAACCTTGCCCAGGCCTGCGCCCTGGAAACCTTCCAGTTGCAGATCCATGGTCTCGCGAGACTAACGCATGCCATCATCACACAAAATATCAGTACTGGAACAGGGAAAATACTGGAAAGATAACTTTCCCACACTTGACCTACATTCATTTGTTCAACTAATCCCCTGCTAAATAAAATTAAATTCTCATAAATAATTATAAATTGCTGATTTGAGAGTTAAAGATGAGATTAGATTGTAACCCAATGATAAAATTAAAATTATTATTACATCACATTTTGTTGGAGTTGTAAGTTAACCTTAAGAAAATGAACTGATAGAATAGTTCTGACTTAAGCCTGCAACTGCTAGAACTTGGCAATTTAATAATTGTCTAACCAAACTGATGGGACTTCTTTACTTAACAATCATTTTATATCAAACAATTCAATTGTTTAAGTCAGTATACTTCAAACACCAATTTTAGCAAGGTTATGGGAGGATCCATTATTTTTTGGGAAGATTAAACCATCCAACTTCAAATTATCAAAATTATTTCATGAGGAAAATATTCTTCTAACCTGGAATTAATTTTTCTTTAAATAAAATGAATAAAACTGGTTGGAGATATTTATCCTCTATCTATACTCCCTCACCACCGATGCCTCCCTGCCTCCCGCCTCCAGTTCAATGCCTGGATGAACAACACAGGCTACCACTGTCTACACCCCCTCCTTCCCCTGTACCTACCATCCACACCTCCACATACCAACTGCTATTGTCCTGATCTTCACCTCCTCCAGCCCCCACCTCCCAATTCCCCAGTCATCATGGACTCACCTTCACTAGTGAGCAGTTGAAAAGGGCTCTGGGGAAACTCAGACATGGCAAAGCACCAGGACCGTATGGTGTAAACCCCAAGGTCCTGAAGGAGTGTGCCGAGTAGCTGTGTGGAGTCCTCCGGGGCATTTTCAATCTGAGTCCCAGCCTAGAAAGGGTCCCAACTGTGTGGAAAACATCATGCATGGTCCTAGTACCCAAGAAGGGCCAACCAAAAGCCTTGAATGATTACCATCCAGTGGCCCTGACCTCACACATCATGGAGATCCTAGAGAGGCTGCTTCTAGCCACCTCTGACCTCTGGTCAGATCAGCCCTCCATCCCCAACAGTTTGCCTAACAGGAGCATATTAGAGTCAATGATGCTGTCATCTACCTGCTGAACAGACCCTACTCCCATTTGGATAAGCAGAAACAGCACTGTGAGGATCATGGTTTTTGATTTCTCGAGTGCCTTCAATGCCATACAGACCTCATTGCTGGGGGAAAGCTCCATTCAATGTAGGTTGGCATTTCATTGTATACTGGATAATGGACTACTTGACTGGCAGATCACAGTTTGTGTGGCTTCAGAGCTGAGTGTCAGACATGGCTATAAGCAGCGCTGAAACCCTACAAGGGACTGCATTGGTTCCCTTCCTGTTTACCCTGTATACCTTGGACTTTAGATACAACACTGTGTCATGTCTGCAGAAATTCTCTGATGATGCAGCACTAGTTGGGTGTATAAATGGAGGACAGGAAGATGAATACAGGGCCCTGGTGGAGGACTTTGTTGAATGGTGCAGCTCAACATCAGTAAGACAAAGGAGATGGTGATGGACTTTAGGACAACTAAGCTTGCATTGTTCCCTGTTACTATTGATGGTGAGGACATGGATGTGGTGAGGACCAACAAGAACCTGGGGATTTACCTGGATAACAGACTTGAGTGGAGCACCAACACAGTGGCTGTGTACAAGAAAGGCCAGAGTCGCCTCTACTTCCTGAGGAGCATGCAGGCCTCTCCTTCACATGTTCTACCAGTCTGCTGATGCCTGCACAATCTTCTATGTGAGTGTGTGCTGAGGCAATGACATCAGCACGAATGATGCCAATAGGCTCAATAAACTGATTAGAAAGTCTGGCTCTGTTATAGGGGTCAAACTGGGCATGCAGAAGGTTGTGGTAAAACAAAGGACCCTTCAGAAAATCCTGGCAATTCTGAACAATGTTTCTCTCCCTCTGCATGCCACTTGGCTTAACAGAGGAGCACTTTCAGTAATAGACTAAGACAACTGATCTGCTCCAAAGAGTGATATACATGGTCATTCTTACCCTCGGCCATTAGGCTCTATAATGAGTCAACCTATAGCCAGGGAAGTGATGACCCCTTCTGTTAGACTGTTAACTTCTGTTTACCAGAGCTTTTTTCAGCTCTGTTTACTACACACTGCTTTCATGGACACCCTGTGCAAAACCACCATCATTTCTTATCTTGACAGTGTGAATATTATGGTAATTTTTGCACTACCAAGTTATCAGTGTGAACTTGGCAATCATGTACATCTTATTTTTAAGGTAACATATTATTCTTTCTTCTAATATTTGCATATCTCTCTATACCAGAAATATGGTCAGGGAGAGACTGCCTGTTCGTAGTTAATAGACACACATGACATCCATACCCAGATTTCAGACCGAAACAACATGGCAAATCAAAAGAAACAGAAATGCAGTTGGAAATGTTAAGATGATGTCAGCTGCAAAAGCAAATGAATTAGTACACAAGTTCAAAGCACTACACCTGCTGCACGAAGTAATGCTTAGATATCATGTTGAGTAGTGGGCAGTAAACTTTAGCTAGAGTAGCTCTAAGTGGAGAAAATGCTTGAACTTTTCGTTAGGCTGGCAGCTGATATAAAGGGAAATGGGAAAGGAGATGTTGATTGAATGGAATGACAAAGCATTTTCTGCCACCCCTTCCATCTGTACCAATCATTCCTGTTCTCATGACCTTTGTCTTTGCAGTTGCTGGAGATTCAACTTTTCCTTTTTCAGAGTCCAAACAACACTCACTCTCACTTCTTCCAACTCAATGCTCACAATGTGGTCTTCACTACTTTGAATAAATTACATGCAAGTTGGATTCCACCTTGAATATCACATGAAGTTAGTTCACAATTTATTTACACTTTTCAACTCTTCAATACTCAACACACGCTATAGGAAGAGCAGCTTAGCTTCTAAGTGGGCATATTGCATTAAATCATGGCCCTTGAATTCAATCCCCTGTCTAACGAAGGCCAACACACCAAACACATCCTTAACCATCCTATCAACTTATGTGTAACTTTGAGCTATCTATAGATGTGGACCTCAATATCCCTCTCTTCTTCCACACTGTTAAGAATCCTGCCATTAAATTTGTACTCCACTATTAACTTGACATTCCAGAGTGTATCACTTCACATTTTTCTGGAGTGAACTCCATCAGCCACTTTTCAGCCTAGACCTGCATCCTGTCAATGTCTGGCTGAACCCTATGATAACCTTCTACATTATTATTCACATTTCCACCAACCTTCATGTCATCTGCAGAATTATTGACCAAACCTTCTACTTCCTCATCCAAGTCATGTATAAATATCCCAAAGAGAACGGACCCCAGAACAGATCACTGCAGAACTAGTCATGAACCTCCAAGCAGAAAATGCTCCATGTACTACTAGACTACTTTGACTACTATACAGGTATATGGAGGAATTTAAGGTGGGGCATTATACGGAATCAGGGTTTGAGGGTCGGCACAACATTGTAGGCTGAAGGGCCTGTAATGTGCTGTACTATTCTATGTTCTACTACTACCCTCTGATTCCACGAGCCAACCATAGAGGAACTTTGTCAAATGCCTTACTAGAATATAGATACGCAACATCCCCACCACTGTACCTTCAATAATTTTGTTTTGTCACTTTCTCAAAAAAGTTAATCAGGCTCATACCAGCCCCTCTCAAATTCTATACCAATAGTAATTGTTACCTGGACAACCTTTGGAGGAATTATTTCAGAGGACCTATCCTGGACCTAGCATAGAAGTGGAACTACTAAGAAAGCACAGCAGCACCTCTACTTCATGAGTTTATAAAGATTTGGCATGGCACCTTAAACTCAGACAAACTTCTATGGATGTGTAGTGAAGAGTATATTGACTGGCTATATCACAGCTCGAATGGAAATACCAATTCCCTTGAACTGAATATCCTACAAAATGTAATGGACACAGCCTAGTCCATAACAGACAAGGCCTTGCCTGCCATTCAGCACATCTACCAGCAACGTTGTTGCAGGAAAGCAGCAGCCATCAACAGAGACCTCCACCAGGCAGGACTGCTCTCTCCTCACTGCTGCCATCAGGAAGGTGGTACAGGAACCTCTGAACTCACACCACCAGGTTCAGGAACAGTTATTACCCCTCAAGCATCAGGGGGTAACTTCACTTGCCCCAACATTTAAATGTTCCCACAACCTATGGACTCACTTTCAAGAACTCTTAATCTCATGTTCTTGATATTTATTTATCATAATTATTTATGTCTTTTTGTATTTACAAAGTTTGTTGTCGTTTGCACACTGAGTGAACCCCCAAGTTGTTGCAGTCTTTCATTGATTCTACCATGGTTATTATTCTATGATAGATTTATTGAATTTGCCTGCAAGAAAATGAACCTCATGGTCATTCGTATATGGCGACATATATGTACTTTGATAATAAATTTATTTTGAACTGTGAACTTCACCTTGTTGAAGGCTGTTGTTTCATAAGATCTTGTTTTCACATTTGTCCAGGTCTGGTGAAGGGAAAATAACATGAAACACTGGCTATTTCCTTCTTTACAGATGCTGCCCACCCTACTGAGTGCTTTCTGTATTTTCTATTTTTGTTTTATATTTCTTGTGCCTGTAAGTTTTTCCTTCAATTAATATTATTATAGCATCACCCTTGTTGGCAGAAATGTCATGCGCTTTCAGCAATGTAACACTTCAAAGTGCCACCACAAAACTAAACTACTTGGACATGGTTAAAATATCAAATTATTACAAATGGAGACAGATGTCAGTAATGATCAAACAATTAATAAGAAAGAAACACGGAGAAGTTAGATCAACTGCTCAAGATTTGCCCTGCATTAAAAATGGTTGCAATGCTTTAAGCAGATGGTTTTAGCCCAACGATGGTTATTGCCAGTATCAATCACAGATGTAAGCAATAGCTCTCACAAGATGCCAGAGGAACTCAACAAGTCAGGCAGTATCTATAGTAGGGAATGAACAGTCAATGTCTTGCTGACTTCCTCCAGCTTCTTTGTTGTGGTAAACCTGCA
Source organism: Hemitrygon akajei (assembly GCF_048418815.1). NCBI lineage: Eukaryota > Metazoa > Chordata > Chondrichthyes > Myliobatiformes > Dasyatidae > Hemitrygon > Hemitrygon akajei. The sequence continues at coordinate 144,324,896 of NC_133134.1, read as the reverse complement.
ATATCTGTAGAATTTTATGTTGAAGCAGTAGCGCTTCTCTTTCCCCTGAAGTCCCGCAGTTGATGAGTTAGTGACTCAACTCTCTTTTTCGCTGGATTAAAAGGCACATTCACAACTTAAAACAATTAAAATCATAAACAAGTGCTAAACACGTGATATATGTAATTCATGAAACAACTGAACAAAGTGAATTTTGCTGTATTCTAACTGATTTTCTCCTCATGTGCAGAGGGAAAAAGTGCTGCCTTAAAATCAGAAAACAAAGAGAAACGACACCAAAGAGAGCAGAGCTGATGTTTAAAGCATGTCACTTGAAACCACTCAAGTTACCTGTATAAGACTAATGTCTCATCCTTGTGAGTTCTTCAGATAATCTCTAGAGTATTTAGCTGGAAGGTATCTGTTCCAATGATGGGACAAAAGAAGCTGCAGAGTGCTGTAAATCTAGTCGGCTCCATCTAGCCTACAAAGCACCCAGGACATCTTCAGGGAGCGGTGTCTCAGAAAGGCAGCATCCATTACTAAGGACCACCAGCACCCAGGGCATGCCCTTTTCTCACTGTTACCATCAGGCAGGAGATACAAAAGCCTGAAGGCACACACTCAGCAATTCAGGAACAGCTTCTTCCCCTCTGCCATCCGATTCCTAAATGGACATTGAATCTTTGGACACTAGCTCACACTTAAAAAAAACAGTATTTCTGTTCTTGCACATTTTTAAAAACCTATTCTATATATGTAATTGATTTACTTGTTTATTTATTGTTATTATTTTTATTTTAATTATTATTTTTTCTCTCTGCTAGATTATGTATTGCATTGAACTGCTGCTGCTAATTTAACAAATTTTATGTCATATGCTAGTGATAATCAACCTGATTCTAAAATTCTCTTATGGTATTAATCCATGTTCAGTTAACTGACAGAATTATGGTTCAATTTCTAGCTACAGTTGAATTTGTTTGTATTCCCCCTCCCCACCCCACCAATCTTTAGTGTTTCTTTCCTTGTACAAGCTTGCATAGACAAATAACTCAAGGACTTCCTAATTTGACCTTTTACCACAAGAAAAAGTTGGACAATTTCCTATCATTCACATATTTTTGGAAGAATTAGAGTATTAGATCAGCATTAAAGATGGACATGTTATTTGAAAATTTCTTCCTGTGGTAAACATTCAATCGTTTTTCTTTAATGCTTGTGAATTTATGCAATATATGTTATACAGTAATGGGTTCTCCATATACTTAAAAACATGAGAAAATCTTCAGATGCTGGAAATCTAGGGAACACACATGAATTGCTGGAGGAATTCAGCTGGCCAGGCACCATCTATGGAAGAGGGTAAATAGTTGATGTTTCGGGCTGAGATCCTTCATCAGGTCTGTTCAAGTCCATATACTCACTATTTTCAACTAAAGAACTTACAATAACTTGTATTACTGAGATAAATTAGTCTATTAGAAAATCTTAGCATGAATGCATAGAAGTAGACGTCACTTTGCTAGCTTCAGTACAGCTAAAAGGCTCTTGACTTTGATGATTACTATCCTAAATCAGCAACAAGTAATTACTGAGCTCTTATTTTAAAAAAAACACAGTAATGAGAACAAAAAAAGAACTGAACATGAAAAAAATTAATCTATCTTTTGCACACAGATGGAGTTGGTTAAGTAGTAAGTGCTGGCCAAGATACTGGAAGAGACCTTAATCCTCACTCTTTATGAAGGAAACTCTGGTGTATTATTTCATCTCAAAGATAACAATTCCATCAATGAAGCACTCTTCAGTACTGTACTGAAGTGACAGTTTAAATACTTCAAGACGTTGAAAGTCAAATTATTATAAACTCTGCATGAAATTACACTGAGATCATTTTGTTTAGCTGTTTCACATGGTTGCTTATTTATGTTTGCTTGCATCCAAAATTTATAACAGATGCTGATATAATCTTGCAATTAGCACACTGGAGATACTTTGTACATGCAAATCCTTCCCCCCAACTCTGTGCCTATGATATTCACTTCCTGGATTTGTGCTAAACTTGCTTTCTAAATAGCATCTCCCACTTGTAAGATCACAAATAGTTGTAAGTAAACTTTCAACTAACAGTTCGTTTAATTTCTGGTCAAAATGAAGCCAGTCTTCATTCTTAAAGTGCAAGCAGCAAGCTGTAATCAGCTTGAAGTTAAAAACACAGCTTTGCAAACAAGTTCTGTATTCTGCAGGCACTGTCTGTGAAAGCAGATGCTAGTTCATAGCATCCTCTCTAGTTGTACATTGTAATGTATGGCTCTCTTACTTTCAGAGCAATAACCGCACCCCCCCACCCCCCCCAGGACTACATATTGACCTGTTGTCTGCACATGTGCATTGTCTCCTCTTGCTGTAAGGGGAATACACCAGTTAAAGCCACCTCCCATGTGTGTGCTTTTATTTTAACTGATATGCAGTTGTGCACAAACACAACAAATTGGCAATGAGGACAAACCTAACTGTCAGAAAGTATCACAAACTGCACTGACAGTTTCAGCATGACTACAGGATGAAATAGTGAGAGTTAAACAGTATAGAGAAGGCTGTCATGAATACTATCAAGGCCTTAAGTACATCAGAGTAACAGTGAAAAACACACTGAATTTAAAGTGAAAATAATGTGGCAATGGCTTCCGTCGAGAAAGTTGACAAATTTGATAGTGCTAATAAAGGCAAGGAGTCATATATTGAGAGGGTTGAAATGTATTGTAAGGTGAACAACGTGGAGGAGCAAAAGAAAGACACTATTACTTCTTAGCTTAATGGGTTCAAGAATGTATCGTCTCTATTATGTAACTTAGAAATCCCTGAAAAGCCAGCAAGACATTCAACAAATGTGTACAATTTTACAAAATCACTTGAGCCCTAAACTGCTGGCAATAGCTGAGAGATTTAGATCTTATAAAAGGAACTAGTCAAAAGATGAAAGCCTTTCTGAATACATTGTGCAAACATATCCAGTATTCTGACTTTAGAGATGGACTTTCTGATGCATTAAGGAACAGGCTTGTATGTGGTATGCATTGTCAAAGCACTCAAAAGAGGCTACTATCTGAAAGAGATCTAAGCTTAGAATGGGCATCAACCATTGCAATATTGTTAAAGACTGCAGCAAAGGATGTAACAGAATTACTGGAAAGGAGGTTAGAATGAGAAGTGAACAAAATGTCCCTGAATGGTGCAAATAACCAAAAATGTTACACTCTGGCAAATCCTCCAATGATGCAAATGACCATTGGTTCAAAGAAAAAGACTACAGAAAGTGACTCAGACAGGGTCACATAGAGAGAGTGCACAAGTCAGACAAAAACACAACTGAGTGAAAAGTCTCAAACACACACTAAGCAAATGCATAAAGGTACGACGTGTAAAACAGAATCAGACAACATTGAGTCTGACAAAGGTGAACTGTTATGCCTAGAACTGCATAGTGGAACTAAAGCAAATCATAAAATCATCTGGATGACAATAGAGACTTCTGGTGTAAAACTGGAAATGGAGCTGGATACAGGATCAGCTTCGTCCATAATTCCAGAGGCTGATTCCAATACACTGTTTTCTAAGATACCATTAGAGAAGACCTCAGTGATGCTGAAGATCAACACAGGCAAGAAAGTGTCCCTCAAAGGCAAACTGAAAGTAAATGTGACATATGGAGGCCAAAGACAACAGTCAGAGCTTTATGCATTTAAAAGTGGAGGGCCAGCACTTTTTGGATGTGAATAGTTGAGAATAACCCTGTTTTTGATGATACATAGATTGGAGGTGTAGTGGACAGGGAGGAAGGTTTTCAAAGCTTGCAGAGGGATCTGGACCAGCTGAAAAAATGGGCTGAAAAATGGCAGATGTAGTTTAATACAGACAAGTGTGAGGTATTGCACTTTGGAAGGGAAAACCAAGGTAGAACATACAAGGTAAATGGTAGGGCACTGAGGAGTGCAGTAGAACAGAGGGATCTGGGAATACAGATACAAAATTCCCTAAAAGTGGCATCACAGGTAGATAGGGTAGTAAAGAGAGCTTTTGGTACATTGGCCTTTATAAACCAGTGTTGAGTATGAGTTGGAAAGTTATGGTGAGGTTGTATAAGGCATTGGTGAGGCTGAATTTGGAGTATTGTGTGCAGTTTTGGTCACCGAATTACAGGAAGGATATTAATAAGGTTGAAAGAGTGCAGAGAAGGTTTACAAGGATGTTGCCGGGTCTTGAGAAATTGAGTTACAGAGAAAGGTTGAATAGGTTAGGACTTTATTCCCTGAAGCGTAGAAGAATGAGGGGAGACTTGATAGAGGTATATAAAATTATGATGGTTATAGATAGAGTGAATGCAAGCAGGCTTTTTCCACTGAGGCTAGGGGAGAAAAAAACCAGAGGACATGGGTTAAGGGTGAAGGGGAAAAAGTTTAAAGGGAATATTGGGGGGGGGGGGGGTGCTTCTTCACACAAAGAGTGGTGGGAGTGTGGAATGAGCTGCCAGATGAAGCGGTAAATGCGGGCTCACTTTTAAGAAAAACTTGGACAGATACATGGATGAGAGGTGTATGGAGGGATATGGGCCAGGTGCAGGTCAGTGGGACTAGGCAGAAAAATGGTTTGGCACAGCCAAGAAGGGCCAAAAGGCCAGTATCTGAGCTGTAATGTTCTGTGGTTCTAAACCCAACTAGACTGGCACTCAGTCAAAGCTCTCAGTGTGGCATCAACAGGCATCGGCAGCCCAAGTGGTAGCACTAACCAGAGAAGGTGTTTGAGAAGGGTATTGGTGAACTGAAAGTTATGAAGGCCAGAATTGAACTGGATGAAACAGCAATGCCAAGATTCATAAAGTGTGTCAGGTGCCTTACGCAATAAACTGCAGAGCTTGGAGGTGTCTGGAATTCTCTCCAAGGTTGAGTAGAGTGACTGGGTCCTGGTGATCAAGTACGGGAAGGCCAGAGCTATTCACATATGTGGAGATTTCAAGGTGAGCATCAACCCAGTGCTGCATATTGTACAATATTCCCTGCCACAAATAGAAGACACTTTTGCATCTCTGGCAGGCACGGAGAGGTTTTCAAAGATTGCTACAACTTATCTGCATATGGAGGTTGAGGAGTCAAGCGAGATGTTCTTCACAATCAACACTCATAAGAGACTGTTCCAGTATAATCATCTCGCCTTTAGTGTCATGTCAGCTCCAGCATTTTGGCAAAGAGTAATGGACCAAGTGCTCCAAGATGTTCCAGGAACACAATGTGACCTTGTTGGCATCACTGAGACTGGCAAGAATGAGGAAGAGCACCTGCAGAACTTTGGCAAAGTGCTTACCAGGCTGAATGTGAATGGTCTGCGTACAAGGAGAGAAAAATGTGAGTCCTTCAAGAATGAAATTTCATATTTTGGTCATGTCATTGACAAGTATGGCTTACACAAGTGACAAAAGAAGATTGAACCAATGCTACATGCACGCAAACCAGAAAATGTATCATGACTCATGTCATACTGGGGCCTTGTAAACCACTACCACCATTTCTCCCAAATACTGCTACAATACAAGGTGAATTGTACAAGGTGCTACAAGGTGAATTTAGGGAGTTAGGAGATAAACTAAAAAGTAGGACCACAAAGGTAATAATCTCTGGATTACTACCAGTGCCATGTGCTAGTCAGAGTAGAAATAGGAGGATATTTCAGATGAATACGTGGCTTGAAAAATGGTGCAAGGGGGAAGGATTCGAATTTCTGGGGCATTGGAACCAGTTCTGGGGGAGGTGGGACTGGTATAAACAGGACGGACTGCACCTGGCCTGGACAGGAACCAATGTCCTAGGGGGAGCGTTTGCTACTGCTGTTCAGGAGGATTTAAACTAATGTGGCAGGGGGATGGGAACAAGTGCAGAGAGACAGAGGGGTGTAAAATGAGGGTAGAAGCAAAAAGTAGTAAGGTGAAAAGTAAAAGTGGCAGGCAGGCAAATCCAGGGGAAAAAGCAAAAAGAGCCACTTTTCAATATAATTGTATAAGGGCTAAGAGTGTTGTAAAAACAAGCATGAAGGCTTTGTGTGTCAATGCCAGGAGCGTTCGTAACAAGGTGGATGAATTGAATGTGCAGATAGATATTAATGAATATAATATAGTTGGGATCACAGAGACATGGCTCCAGGGTGACCAAGGATGGGAGCTCAACATTCAGGGATATTCAATATTCAGGAGTGATAGACAGGAAAGAAAAGGAGGTGGGGTAGCATTGCTGGTTAGAGAGGAGATTAATGCAATAGAAAGAAAGGACATTAGCCTGGAGGATGTGGAATCGATATGGGTAGAGCTGCATAACATTAAGGGGCAGAAAACGCTGGTGGGAGTTGTGTACAGGCCACCTAACAGTAGTAGTGAGGTTGGGGATGGCATTAAACAGGAAATTAGAAATGCGTGCAATAAAGGAACAGTAGTTATAATGGGTGACTTCAATCTACATATAGATTGGGTGAACCAAATTGGTAAGGGTGCTGAGGAAGAGGATTTCTTGGAATGTATGTGGGATGGTTTTCTGAACCAACATGTCGAGGAACCAACTAGAGAGCAGGCCATTCTAGATTGGGTATTGAGCAATGAGGAAGGGTTAGTTAGCAATCTTGTCGTGTGAGGCCCCTTGGGTAAGAGTGACCATAATATGGTGGAATTCTTCATTAAGATGAAGAGTGACATAGTTAATTCAGAAACAAAGGTTCTGAACTTAAAGAAGGGTAACTTTGAAGGTATGAGACGTGAATTAGCTAAGATAGACTAGCAAATGATACTTCAAGGGTTGACGGTGGATATGCAATGGCAAGCATTTAAAGATCGCATGGATGAACTACAACAATTGTTCATCCCAGTCTGGCAAAAGAATAAACCAGGGAAGGTAGTGCACCCGTGGCTGACGAGGGAAATTAGGGATAGTATCAAGTCCAAAGAAGAAACGTATAAATTAGTGAAAAAAAGCGGCACACCTGAGGACTGGGAGAAATTCAGAGACCAGCAGAGGAGGACAAAGGGCTTAATTAGGAGAGGGAAAAAAGATTATGAGAGAAAGCTGGCAAGGAACATAAAAACTGACTGTAAAAGCTTTTATAGATATGTGAAAAGAAAAAGATCGGTCAAGACAAATGTAGATCCTTTACAGTCAGAAACAGGTGAATTGATCATAGGGAACAAATGCATGGCAGACCAATTGAGTAACTACTTTGGTACTGTCTTCACTAAGGAGGACGTAAATAATCTTCTAAGGAAATAGTAAGGGACCGAGGGTCTAGTCAGATGGAGGAACTGAGGGAAATACATGTTAGTAGGGAAGTGGTGTTAGGTAAATTGAAGGGATTAACGGCAGATAAATCCCCAGGGCCAGATGGTCTGCATCCCAGAGTGCTTAAGGAAGTAGCCCAAGAAATAGTGGATGCATTAGTGATAATTTTTCAAAACTCCTTAGATTCTGGATTAATTCCTGAGGATGGGAGGGTGGCTAATGTAACCCCACTTTTTAAAAAAGGGAGAGAAAAACCGGGGAATTATAGACTGCTGAGTCTGGCATCGGTGGTGGGGAAAATGTTAGAGTTGGTTATCAAAGATGTGATAACAGCACATTTGGAAAGAGGTGAAATCATCAGACAAAGTCAGCATAGATTTGTGAAAGGAAAATCATGTTTGATGAATCTTATAGAATTTTTTGAAGATGTAATTAGTAGAGTGGATAGGGGAGAGCCAGTGGATGTGGTATATTTAGATTTTCAAAAGGCTTTTGACAAGGTCCCACACAGGAGATTAGTGTGCAAACTTAAAGCACATGGTATTGGGGGTATGGTATTGATGTGGATAGAGAATTGGTTGGCAGACAGGAAGCAGAGTGGGAGTAAACGGGACCTTTTCAGAATGGCAGGCAGTGACTAATGGGGTACCGCAAGGCTCAGTGCTGGGACCCCAGTTGTTTACAATATATATTAATGATTTAGACGAGGAATTAAATGCAGCATCTCCAAGTTTGCGGATGACACGAAGCTGGGCGATGGTATTAGCTGTGAGGAGGATGCTAAGAGGATGCAGGGTGACTTGGATAGGTTAGGTGAGTGGGCAAATTCATGGCAGATGCAATTTAATGTGGATAAATGTGAGGTTATCCACTTTGGTTGCAAGAACAGGAAAACAGATTATTACCTGAACAGTGGCCGATTAGGAAAAGGGGAGGTGCAACGAGACCTGGGTGTTATTGTACACCAGTCATTGAAGGTGGGCATGCAGGTACAGCAGGTGGTGAAAAAGGCAAATGGTATGTTGGCATTCATAGCAAAAGGATTTGAGTACAGGAGCAGGGAGGTTCTACTGCAGTTGTACAAGGCCTTGGTGAGACCGCACCTAGAATATTGTGTGCAGTTTTGGTCCCCTAATCTGAGGAAAGACATTCTTGCCATAGAGGGAGTACAGAGAAGGTTCACCAGATTGATTCCTGGGATGGCAGGACTTTCATATGAAGAAAGACTGGATCGACTAGGCTTATACTCACTAGAATTTAGAAGATTGAGGGGGGATCTTATTGAAACATATAAAATTCTAAAGGGATTGGACAGGCTAGATGCAGGAAGATTGTTTCCGATGTTGGGGAAGTCCAAAACGAGAGGTCACAGTTTAAGGATAAAGGGGAAGCCTTTTAGGACCGAGATGAGGAAAAACTTCTTCACACAAAGAGTGGTGAATCTGTGGAATTCTCTGCCACAGGAAACAGTTGAGGCCGGTTCATTGGCTATATTTAAGAGGAAGTTAGATATGGAACTTGTGGCTAAAGGGATCAGGGGGTATAGAGAGAAAGCAGGTACAGGGTTCTGAGTTGGATGATCAGCCATGATCATACTGAATGGCAGTGCAGGCTTGAAGGGCCGAAGGGCCTACTCCTGCACCTATTTTCTATGTTTCTAATACCGCATTGATTTAACACACAATTACAGACAGGAGCAAAGTGGGAATGGTCAGAAAGATGTGAAAAAGCATTCAGTGAAACAAAGAGACCAAAAACATCAGATGAACTGTTCATCCATTATGACCCATCCTTGCCCATTAGACTGACGTGTGATGCATCCCCTATAGCATTTGAACTGTTTTGTCACAAACTACGAAAGATAGATCTGAACGTGGAAAAAAAAATTTCACCACTAGCTCTACAGCCAAAAGTTCATGCTAGTGATCGATCACCAGCCCTTTGTGTCCATTTTCAATCCCAGGAAGGGAATTCTAGTGATGACTGATTGAATTTTTTGGGGATGTGACTAAACATATTGATGAAGGTAGAGCCATAGATGTACTGTATATGGATTTTAGCAAGGCATTTGATAAGGTACCCCATGCAAGGCTTATTGCCAAGGGGACATTGCTTTGTGGATCCATAACTGTCTTGCCCACAGAAGGCAAAGAGTGGTTGTAGATGGGTCATATTCTGCATGGAGGTCGGTGACCAGTGGTGTGCCTCAGGGATCTGTTCTGGGACCCTTACTCTTCGTGATTTTTATGAATGACCAGGATGAGGAAGTGGAGGAATGGGTTAGTACTGGTAATTCTGCTGATGACACAAAGGTTGGGGGTGTTGTGGATAGTGTGGAGGGCTGCCAGAGGTTACAGCGGGACACTGATAGGATGCAAAAGTGGGCTGAGAAGTGGCAGATGGAGTTCAACCCAGATAAGTGTGAGGTGGTTCATTTTAGTAGGTTAAATATGATGGCAGAATAAGCATTAATGGTAAGACTCTTGACAGTGTGGAGGATCAGAGGAATCTTGGGGTCAGAGTCCATAGGACACTCAAAGTTACTACGCAGGTTGATTCTGGTTAAGAAGGCATATGGTGCATTAGCCTTTATTAACTGTGGGATTGAGTTTAAGAGCCAAGAGGTAATGTTGCAGCTACACAGGACCCTGGTCAGACCCCACTTGGAGTACTGTGCTCATTTCTAGTTGCCTCACTACAGGAAGGATGTTTAAACCATAGAAAGGGTGCAGAAGAGATTTATAAGGATGTTGCCTGGATTGGGGAGCATGCCTTATGAGAATAGGTTGAGTGAACTCGGCCTTTTCTCATTGGAGCGACGGAGGATGAGAGGTGACCTGATAGAGGTGTATAAGATGATGAGAGGCATTGATCGTGTGGATAGTCAGAGGCTTTTCCCCAGGGCTGAAATGGCTAGCACGAGAGGGCATAGTTTTAAGGTGCTTGGAAGTAGGTACAGAGGAGATGTCAGGGTTAAGTTGTTGTTTTTACGCAGAGATTGGTGAGTGCGTGGAATGGGCTGCCGGTGGCAGTCGTTTAGACAGAACCGATAGGGTCTTTTAAGAGACTCCTGGATAGGTATATGGAGCTCAGAAAACTAGTGGGCAATGGGTAAGCCTAGGTAGTTCTAAGGTAAAGACATATTCGGCCCAGCTTTGTGGGACAAAGGGCCTGTATTGTGCTGTAGGTTTTCTATGACCACTACCCGGTTATGATGTTGGGCCCTATTCCTCTGAGTCCAGTCTTATGACATAGAGTTCAAGGGTAACAAACAGAGCAACACCGATGACTTGTCTGCTGTCGGCAACTGAAGAAGAAAAGTCTTCATACTATGACCCAGTGGAAGTGTTCCACATTGCAATGGTGGACCAGTTGCTGGTAACAATTTCTGAAATACAAAGGGAAACGGGGAATGACCTTACATTGTGAAAATCAGCATGCAAGGATGGCCAGCTCATGGGAACCTCACGTTTCCAGAGTTCTCAGTGAGACACGGGAACTCTGGCCAGCTGACAATATGTCAAAGAACACTGATGTGTGGATCTTGTGCTGTGGTTCCCTTTAAACTGCACACCAGACTGTTAGAAAATCTGCATGAAGGACAACTGGGTACAGTCAAGATTAAGAATCTCGCCTGGAGCTATGTACAGTGGCCGAGAATAGATAAACAGATTGAAGACTTGGCCAAAAGCTATTTGGAATGCCAAAAAGTTGAAAATGCACTCCCACAGGCACCATTACACCCATGGGAGTGGCCCTCATCACCATGGTAAAGAGTACATATTGACTTTGCTGGGCCATTAACATTGGAAAAAATGTTGAATTTCCCCATGGGGATGAATAAAGTATCTATCTATCTATCTATCTATTAGTGCACTCCATGTTTCTGATTACTGTGAATGCTTATTTAAAGTGGCTGAAGGTTATACCACCTCAGCAAAGACTGCCTCCACTCTGAGGACTATCCTCGCCAGAAACAACTTAACAGAACAAATTGTGAGTGACAATGGGCCACAATTCACGTCTTATGAATTCAGTATTCATGAAGAAAAATGGCATCAAACATTTCAAGTCAGCTCCTCACCACCCAACAATGAATGGGTTAGTTGAAAGGTTTATCCAAACCTTCAATAAGTTCATTAGATCTATGGATACGGGTGACATTTCACTACAGCACAAGTTGGACAACTTCCCTCATGTGTATCGGAACACCTGCAATGCTCTTCATGACCAGGAGTCTGAGATCTCGGATAAACCTACTGAAACCAGACCCACAGAAGAACGTGCAGAATACATAGTTCAGCTAGTTGCCAAGTGAAGCAGGAAGGAGCTCTGAGTTTGGACAGGAAGCCCAAGCACGTGATTACCGAGAAGACAAGTGGACACCTCGTAGAATGGCTACAAGAACTGGAACACTGATGTACACAGTGGATGGTGGGGATCAGACATGGAGATGTTATGTGGACCAGATACTGGATGCTCAACCGAAGAACACACCTGAGTCGACTATATCATACAAGATGCATACATTACAATTACTGAAACTACCTCTCAGTAATTACGTCATTGACAACAACATGACACTGGAAACCGAGAAGGTTGTCTTGGACAAGACACTTGCCAAACCTCATGCCACTCCATAGGCACTATCCTGAAAGAAACAGAACACCACCCAAAACACTGAATCTTTGCAACTGTGAAGTTAGTTATGGACTATTATTGTGAAAGCATGTTTTTTGGGAAATTGAATGTTTTGTAAATATAGTTTTATGGTGCATTAATTTAAAGGGGGAGGAGGTGTAAGTTATGGATCTATTATTTATTTTAGAGCAATGACCCCTCACCCAGCACTACATAGTGATCTGTTGCCTATGCATGCACATTTTCTCTACACCAGTTAAAGCCATCTCCCACGTGTGTGCTTTTATTTTATATATGTATGTAGCCGTGCACAGACACAGCACTCATGATACAGTATAATACAATGGGCTATTTAATTTGGGTTGTTTCAAAAACACAAGCTGACTCTTTAAGTTGCTTAGTTCAAGGAACCTTGTAGAACAGTTGGATAATACCATTTAGCACATCAATAACTAATGAGTTTATAAGTTGGAAAGTTTTATGTGCTCACGGAAGTTAGCTTTACAGCATTAATTGTGAACTGTGATCATTAAGCTGAGGTCTCTATATTCAAAGAAGCTTATAGACTGTTCATGTTAAAAGAATATCTGAGGAAATATTGTATGTGTGTTAAGTCACTCAGTGGCAGAAAAGGAATATGTATGTAGAGAGCAGTTCAGGTTTATTAGGAATGTGGTAAGGAACATCAAGAAGCAGTATGGAAGAAACTAGAATCCATTCTTCCAGCTTCAGTTTCTCTGACAGATTATTTGTTTGTCTGCGACTTGTTGGTATGTCTTTTTTAAGTTTCCATGTTTTGGAAATCCTTTGTGTTTATGATATCCTTTATGGTTAAGAAATGCTTTGTGTTTTAGGGATGGTTTGTATTTTGGAATTATTTTATAATCTTTAGTGTTTCAAGATAATGATTCAATGATTCAATATAAGACAGAGATCCTCTATGAATTTTAAATGTCTTTTAAGAGTGTTGCTTGGATTTAGACGTGTATCACTGAAAATAAATGAACCACACTTAAACTACGTTGTTAGCTGAAAGCATCTTCACCTCGGTAGGGAGAGAGGACCCACCAGTCAAATAGTGGGTATTGGCAGCTAAGCTTGCCATGGGGAATAAATAGGGAAATGAACTAGCTTTTGAAGATTGGGTAGTTACAGTATAACCTCCCTTTAGTGAGATATGCTTTGCAATCTAATTCCAATAGGCTTAAGGTCTTTGTTTAGAACTTTGCGGTCACCAAAACCAACAGTGGATGCCCAACGTAGTCATGTTATACTAGAAGTATTATTCTAGAAAAAAAATATATTCAGCAGTATTCCAACTCAGAGAGCTCTTGACAAGTACTACAGCACCCCACCTAGTGCTATAAAATGGTTGACACTGTGGTTTCCGGCAGTTACGCATGTGAATGTGTTAATAATTTGGCAGAAATATGGGATACTGCCACGACTACCACTCAGATTGAACGTGATGAATATTTTATTGTCCAAATCAGAGACCGGAATGGTGGAGGGACTGAACATAGAGCAGGGTGCAGATTAGACCAACCAAACCCCCTGCTCAATCTGCTGTACTCGGACCATCACCGTTTGTACCAGATCCCAACAATGTAGCAATAATTCATGCCTGGAGACAACAAATTTGTCGCTTTTTACATAGAAACCAAGCACCCAGGTGGGGACCACATGCTTATGTGATAGAACCTGGTGACCCATATCTTAATCCTGCTGCATGGGGATATTATGTACTCCTTTCAGTCACACACCAGTAAGCCCCAGAGGTTGTAATGAAGCCTGGAGAACAGATGCTAGGGAACGTGCAGTAAAATTACTGAAAAGATTGGATGTAGCCAGTAACAGAAGGATCCAGGGACACACTGCAGCTTCCCCAGTACAAACTTCCCATCAAGTTTTTAGAATTTTGACTGTTCAGAGTTTGTAGGCAGTATGTACCACGGCTGATGTTTAAGGAATTCTGAAGGAGTTACATCAGAAAGATGAGAGAGATTTCAGACTTTCTGGGCCAGACATACTCCCCAACATATTCAGCAATTCTTATTCATCTTATTTCCCACAGTGTTGGTACCACCCCCCATTTAAGTGTGAAAATCCATGTCAGAGATATGTGTGGATTTACAAACAAGTAAATGGTGGAGATGTCTTTGGTGGACTTGGTACTACATTGAGTAAAATAGTCAAAAGCCAGGGCTTAATAACAACTTATAAGATTGGAGCACAAATGGCAAGTGCAGACTGGGATCTAGTTCATTTTATAATGTTACCCTTTTATCCCAGTGAACACACGCACCAGAATGGCCCTTAATTAACACCCAATAAGTGAACAATTTCAGCTTGTTAAAGAGATCCCATGCATCCCCATGGGGGTAGCAGGATTACCATTCGTTCCCACATAAGAGCAATGAGGTATCTGAATAGGATCCTCCCTTTTTTCCTCTAAAGTTAACATAGGGTTAGTAACAAGAAAATCTGCAGATGCTGGAAACCCAAGCAACACACACAAAGTGCTGGAGGAACTCAGCAGGCAAGGCAGCATTTATAGAAAAAAGCACAGTTGGTGTTTCGGGCCGAAAGCCTTCAGCAGGACAGGGATGTAGTTTAACTCTTGAATTCAGACAGGATGTCACTTGAGAAGGATATTTAAAGACCCTGAAAGCCTTAAATTAAACCTTAGACCTATTGAAATATGCTAGAGCTTTCATACCTGACTCATACTCAATTGTAAAAACCATTAGATGTACCCAGAAAAATGAAAAGCCTTTTGTTTTTACCTCAGAAGATTATGAGACACTAGAGAAATTGATGAATGCAGTCCAGCAAGCACGAGACCTCTGGAAAAGAGACTTATGACAATCTCTTGCTCTGCTAGTTTGTGGTTCTCCAAAAACCACTGTAGCCATCTGCTAATACGAGGGAGAAGAAACACAAGCCCTCAATGCACTATGCCTCATATAATTCCACCCCAGCAGATCAGAAATTTACTGCCTTAGAACGATATCTTACTACGGTATTCCATATTGCAGTAAGACCACTGCAAGGGACCAGCTGATTATTATGTAGAGTTTGTGGCTTTGACAAATGATAGCAAATTACCAACAAATCAACAGAGTGCTACCATAACTAGATATGGGGAATGATAAATACTTTTACAAAATGACTTCTTAAAGTGGGAATACATTGGGTGTGATGTCTAACAAACCTTACCTGTTACAGAAGATGCAAAACCATATTCTCTGTGACCTAATATAGCAAATATGGTACTGTGATGGATCAGAAAATATTATAATTCCTGCTCTTGATTATAAAAGGATTTTTAAAATTGGAAATTGAATTTGAACCACATCAACTGCAAGCACTTCCTTTAATAAATAATACAGATCAATTTGCAAAGGCTAAAGCCTTAGAATGTCTAAAACAAGTAAATACAACAAAACCAGTCATGATATGTACTGACTATAATTATGTTAGGAACGCAGTTGAAAGAGATCTTCCCATCTGGTCAACTACCAGATAGAGAACAGATAAGGGAAGAAATTCCTGAAACACTGGTCCCACTACGATAAGTTGTGGAGCCTAACCACAAATATCCTGTACAAAAATCCATTCTCACGAGTATATACCTGTTAGGATTCTGATAAGGTGGGTTGCCTTGGGACGCCAGAAATAGGCCCATATAATCAATTGCCATACCTGCACTGGTGCATTTGGATTTGTTTGTCTTATAGATGATCTTGTGACCACACAGAGGTAAACTGCTTACACATTTGTCCATGTGGAAAAATATTTATGAATTATTATTGACAAGACAATTAGCATAGCTCTTACACATCCTGCAGGCCTCATCACAACACTCCAAAACTCTGTATTCCCATATAAGTGCTGACCAAGGTTCTTCTTTCACTAGCAAGCCACGTGTGAACGAACAGGCATACAAGTGGAGTACAGCACTCCATTCCAGCCGCAATCGAGTGGCCTGGTACAGCGAAGGAATCGAGAGACTATGCAAAGCCTGGCAATAACTGCTCTGCTCTAGAGGCAAAGTAGGCTGCACTTGTCCCTGAAGGGCAACTGTCTGTAAACAAAGTGCCTATTGTGAAAATAGGAGCTCACAAGAATATTACACCTATCTCTTAATGTAAGATATCCACCTAAATAGATCCCTAATCACTAACTCAAGCCAACCATCGCCTACACCCGATACAGCTCTCCTCAAGGAGTTGCAAGAGTTTATGGGAATTCAAGAGAAAACAAAAGGAAGAATCTGGCAAGACAGTTAGGAGGCTACAAAGACATGGACTAGATCCGAAGGAAGAAAATTCCATATAAATAATTCCGATCCTTGTTTCTGTCCTAAATGGAAATCTCCTTGTATCAGTACCCAGGTCATCAACGATACGACGACTGTAATCAAGACCCAGAGGGGATACAAAACTGTAGGTAAAACTGTCTCCAGAGATAACATCACACCTTCCCCAGTGGGATTTAATCCTCCAGAATAAGTGGAACCCTTATTTTAGAGCAGTGTATGGGTTCACCATGGAACCCCTACACCTCGATAGGCAGAGGGGTGTGAGATGGATTGAAAAGATAAAACATCTAAAAGATCTAAAAAGAAAAAAAATCTTGTTTACTTGAGGAAGATCTCATTGATACAGTATGTTGCCCTATAGACAGCAGAACATTGCTCATGGAAATGACTGCAGGATTGACTTCAACGGCACAAACCCACTGTTCCTCACCAATGGTTTCTGGGACCGCCTGGGTGAAGGAAGCCATTGAAATAAGACTAGAGAATAAGACAGTGGAAAATTGATTGGTTGAGGTCTAACCAATCAGGAGTGATGGACGATAGGAGCTGAGTATATATATCAGCAGATTATATGTACCTAGGCAGCATCCCTGAAGATGGTGGAGTTTGTCATTGAAACATTGGTTAAAGTCGACACCTGAACCTAGCTGGAAGCACAAGAAGAGTTTGTGTGCCACAAACACCTGGAAAGCACCAAATCCTTTTTCAAAGACATTAGATGTGTCCATCTCTGCAATTACGGCCGCTATTCCACTCCGTTGTTAAATTTCAAGGTAACATGACAATTTTCTGCATTTCTGGGTTATGTTCTAAATGGTTCAAGTGAAGCCATTTATCTGGGTTTTTGCATGGGAAAATGTCTTTCAAATCTTTTTATTGCATTATAATCAGTTAAATGAACATATCAATAATAACAATACCAAGAGAACAGGATTACAATAATAGCTATAACACCTACAAACATAAGTTCCAAATATCATATCCAGACATGTCCACCCGATTTCTTGATAATTGAAACAGGAAAAAGTTCAAAAGATTTGTTCATGAGAGAAAAAAAACAAAAACCCCTAAACTAAACAGAAAACAAAAAACAAAAAAAACTGGGCTGCCATAATTTGTTAATTGTAATTATTCTGTCCTTGACTCTGTTCCTCCTTCCATGAACGGTTAAGTATTAGGGAAAAGGATTCAAAAAATAAAAAATAAAATCAACTGAAGTCATATGTATGGAAATATTGAATAAAAGACTCCCAAGTTTCTTTGAACTTAATCGAGGAATTAACCGTGCCACTCCTAACTTTTTCTAGGTTTAAACAAGCTATAGTTTGGGATCATGGAAAGAAGCACTGTAGCAGAAGCCAAGATAAAGTGAACGTTTCTCTAAAAGCTTTTTAGAGATTTTAGCCCTACAGATGATTGTATTTACCTAGATTTCCTAATTGCTCTTAATAAAACAGTTGTGAACAGTTTGTCCAGTGGTGAAAATCACACATTACAACAAAAATTACTCCAGAATTATCAGTGTCCTTATGAATTCAGTTATATTTCAGACAGACTTCAACTACAAATTGGAAATGGTGAAATAGGCTCATGACAAGTTTACTGCTGGAGACCAATTGATAATGCAAAATTTTGGGGTTACACACTTCCTGGCAGAGCTAACTCTCAAAATAGCACTGCTGTGATCCTTTGGTTCACTGAGACGGTGGAAACTTCTGATGATAAAAGTTGTTCAGACATACTGCTGTTAGAGGATCACTTTTAGAAGATTACTCACTCTTTAAAGATTGTAATCAAAATAACTCTTGGAATAAAATGATACTTTAGTCCAAACTTGTGTATTTCAAAACAGAAACGCAAGTCCAGTTTTTGGATGCAGCAAAGAATGGGCCAGAAGGACTTGATACTCATCAACAATGACTAGAAGAAACTCAGTCAAATTAAAAGAACGTTTATCTATACGAGATTAACTGAATTGACACAATCAGATGAGCGAGGCACCTCTTTTTGCAGTTTCCTTTGCAGACTCGTACTAAGCCCCTGACTGGTTTAACGCTCTAGCTGAAATTATAACTAAGACCTATACAGCTGTTGCACATTTAGCTTCCAGAGTAGTGAATAATTTCTGGGTGAACTGGCACTACTTTGAATTGGGTTGCAGATTTTATTTTGCAGTCTTCCAATGAACAGTTTCCTTAGCCTTTGGAATTATTGTTTTGATAGTGCTCTTTTAGTTGAAATGTTGAAGCCTGCAAGGATGGAAGTACGGTGGCTTCTGTTTTTTTTTGTGTAATTGCTTTACTCCTAAGACTTCGGTATCTCCCATACCTAACTTGCACTGCTATGGGCATCTCTTGTATGTTTGCTTTGCTTTACGAACACTACCTCTTATCAATTCCTCTGGTTTATCCTTAATCCTGGAAGAGGGATGAGCAATGAAGAGCACTGATCATGTTATAACACGCTGGAGGAGCTCAGCAGGTCAGGCAGCATCCGTGGAAACGAGCAGTCAACGTTTCGGGCCAAGACTCTTCGTCAGGACTCGGCCCAAAATGTTGACTGCTCATTTCCATGGATGCTGCCTGACCTGCTGAGTTCCTCCAGCGTGTTGGACGTGTTGATTGGACCACAGCATCTGCTGTGCACTTTGTGTTTACTGATCATGTTATCCTTGCTCCTTTCTTTTTCCTAATCCTGATCACTTATGTTCCGTACAGGTATGCATTTTTCTTGCCTAATCCTGAAGGGGGTTAGGTGTGTTTGTTGTGAGTAATTGGTTTAATAGTACAATGAGTAAACAAACATTTATATATACCTATTTCGATACAGTATATTTACTTGTTAATATGGTCAATTTTTTATATATACGTATGGTTCTTAAGATTTTAAACAAGGTATTTTGTAAATGTATTGGTCATTGCTAATGATGGCATTATATTATCATGGTTTACACCTTTAACCTTTAAAACCTTTTATTATATGTGTTATGTTCTACAATGATAAAAGACTTACCAGAAGAGGGATAGGTATCCCTCAGGAATGCTATACTCCTGATAACCTTTGTACCTATTTTGTTGTGATTTCTTCAGAAACAATGATGTAATCCTAGAGTCTTCGAGTTCTACAAAGCATTCAAAGCGAATCTATTCCTCCAGCATCATTTCTGCAACAGATGATTCATTTGGCTGCATATTGTTGGCTTTTCTTTTTAGTTTATTGGAATTGTACATGTGGTTCGGAAATCCTTTGTGTTTAAGAAATCCTTTATCCTTAAGAAATGCTTTTTGTTTTATGTTTAGGAAACTCTTTATACTTTGGAAATAGTTTTTTGGGGGGATGGTTTGTAATTTGGAAATATTTTATAATGTTTCAAGTTTCAAGATAATGATCCAAGTTAAGATAGAAAACCTGTAAGAATTTATTAATGTTTAAGATAGAAAACTTCTGAATTTTAAATGTGTTTTAAAAGTGTTGTTTGGACTTAAATATGTACCACTGAAATAAATGAGCTGTGCTTTAACCTACTTTGTTAGCTGGAAGTATCTTCTCCATGATAGGGAGAGGGGACCCACCACTCAAGTAGTGGGCATTAGCAGCTAGGTTTGCTGTGGAGAATAAACAGGGAAGTAAACTACTTTTTGAAGATTAGATAGTTACAGTATAATCTCCCTTTAATGAAAACACTCGTGGCTATTTATATTGGGTAGGGCTTAAGGTGTTTGTTTGAGTATGGAACTGCGTGGTCAGGAGACCCAGCACCATCACAGCCCCTGTAATACAGGACGAAAATGACAGCAGCTTGTTCTTAGAGATAAGAGGCAACTACAGTTTTGTGTAGAAGCATCTGAAGACAACAGTATTCTTTAGGATGTCCCTTCTGTTAAATATAGAGGTCAAGTTCTTTACACACCATAGCCATCCAATTGTTAAACATTGTGAGAACAAAGCCAAAATTGGTAAGAAAACAGAAAATAAAGCCTATCACGTAGGCACATTCAAAATGCTGGAGGAATTCTGCAGGTCAGAGAGCAGTCCACACTTCAGGCCAAGATCTTTCAACAGGACTGGAAAGGAATGGAGAAGATGCCAGAATAAGAAAATGGGGGAGGGGCATATCGGGTATTAAAGGTTTTCTAATCTTTCAGCACTGGGGACTGTAACATATCAAACTATTTCTTTTAGAGCAATGCCCCCCCCCCCCTCCAGCACTATGTATTGATCTGTTGTCGGCGCATGTGCACTGTTCTCTCTGTCCCTCTCATTGCAATGTGAATATACCAGTTAAAGCTATCTCCCACGTCCATGCTTTCATTGAATTGATAGTTGTGCACAGACACAAGAGGAATCTCAGAATCCCAACACAATCTGCTCTAGTGATCAGTATTTTGGAAGGCATTGTACCTACAATTATACCTCAAATAAAAAAGCAACAATCAAACACTTGCTACCTATATCTAAGGTGACGGCTGTAGCATCTTTAATACAGAACAAAATACCAAGACACATCATAGATGCATCAACAGGCAATGCTAAAGGAAATGTTGAAATAAATGAACAATAAGGTTAGTTTTTAAGGACAGATATATTTTAGGCCAGCAAACTTATTGAATGAGGCTAAGGCTAGCTCATAAAATTAGAATGAGGTTGGGGTGAGAAGATGGGAGTGAGCAAAAGAGTGTATGCACAGATATCAGTGTAGGAAGAAGCAACTCAGGATGGTTTGGTATAGGGACACGATATGACCAAAGGTATTAGATATTAAAAGAGTTAAGACAATATAGATTTAAGCATAAAGCCACAGGCATGATGTCACTAAAAATCTATATTGTCAGTCAGCTTTTCTACTTTAACTTTCTATCACTGTTCCACTTCACCACTATTTCATTTTAAATGGAAGTAGTCTATGTAAATATGTCATACAGTAATTATTTCACCTCTTAGTGATGGCACTACAGCACCTCACTTGAAGACAGGTTGTAATTACTTTCTGACAATTTTACATAAGCATTCTTAGAAAATTATAATTCAAAATTTGATGCGATTCATCAGTATCTATAATATCGAGTAATTTGTTTTAATTAAAAGCTCACAATTTTAATTTCTAATTGTCATTTTTTATATAAAGCATTATCATAAACCATTTTTTCAATTTTCTTCTGTCATTAATTCTTGTGTATTATGTCTTTAATGATTGATAATTGTTGATAACAGGTTACAGCAAGAATGTAAAATTCTGAAATATCCTAAGAGATGGCCTCTTTTCTTCACAAAAATCATTCAGATTCAATTAGATTTAATCATAGATATCCAAATTGGATTTCAAAATAATTAAATTAAAAGTTTTTTTTTTAAAAATGGCATGGACATTCATTAAGATGAACATGGTGGAGGTCTTGATACTTCATTAAAAAAAAATTGGAGGAAACAAAGCAATCAAACCAAACACTATAAACTTGAAGTAGGGTTGGTTAAGTTTTGTGGCGGTAAAACATTGGCAAACTTCCTGAAGATAGTAACCTACTCATTTTTTCCTCCAATAATGATATAATTCAATTTCACCTAAATACTTCTTGGATATCATTTTATCTGAAAGTCTGCAGCTCTGAGAACGTGGTGCTGCATTAGAATCCCATCCGAGACAAACAATTATCAATCAGTTCAGGACATGTTCTTGAATAAGCTTTTTTTAAGCATGAACCAAGAACAAGTTGCCTCTTTGAGAGAGCCATTGCAGTTGCAATTGGCAAATAGCAGTTTATATGTGATATAGAATTCTATGATTTCTAACATAAAATTAATAATGATTCCACTCACTTATATCACAGGGTCAGGGTTTTATATCAGTAGTGATATATAAACTTTGTAGAAGCCAGATTCCGAGAGATTTTTTTAATTGAATTTTTGCTGTTTCATAATCTTGAAGACAATTATTGTACAGTACAGGAAACATAACATTTTCTGTGAATGAGTATCGCTCACTGAATGGACAGCATCCCCATATTATATGTAAATACAATATAGGGAAAATCCAAACTGTTTGAACTATTTGCAATTTATCAATTAACTTTACTTTTGTGAATAACTGTCAGTACTTTAAACATAACATGCAAATCAAGCTAAGAAAATTAAATGTCAGTAACATATACTGCATGATTTGTTGCTCATTAGAATATGTAATGTTTTTAATTTTCTGGTCTTAAATAGTTTCCTAGCAGGAGGCAAACACTCTAATCCGACACAGGCTCTATTATTTGCACTTTCTGAGTTGCATCAACAGCAATGTCTAACAGTCAATTCAGGATGAAGGGAGGAGTCTTGACAACTCAAACTTATACCGTGGCCGCAGTACATTCATCAATCCATCACCGGGCAAAATAATTATAGGTCACTAAATAATAACCGTTTTCTCTGGCATTCTCTGAAACTTAAAAAAAACGGACAAAAATAATTTAGTGTATAAATTGAAGGACAACAAAGTTTGGCCAGAGTCAATTTTAAGAGCAACAAGCTGAGGAGAATGTTAATGGAAGAGACATACAAATGATAAATATTTAAAACTTTTAAAGATAGCTTCTGAGCATTGAATGATTGAAATTTAAGGCTTAAGTCCAAAAATGTGCTTTTGACCTTTTGTTTTGGCTTAAAACGGAAGGCATCAATATCAATTCATCCACAAATGTGCCTTATTCTATGGATAAATGGATAGGCTCTTACAAGTTTGACCTTCGATCTGAGCTAATTTACACATAAGAAGTAGAGTTAGGTATATTTATTTTCATTTATTGAGATACAGCACAGAAAAGACCCTTCTGGCCCTTTGAGCCAAGCCACCCACCAATCACTAGATTTAATCCTAACCTTATCACAGTACAATTTACAATGACCAATTAACCTACCAACTGGTACGTTTTAGGACTGTGGAAGGAAACAGGAGCACCCAGAGGAAATCCATGTGGTCACGGGCAGTGGCATGAATTGAATCTGGTTCATTTGTACTGTAAAGAGTTGTGCTAACCACCCCCTATGCAACCATGCCACCCATATTGGAACATTTTGCTATGAAAAAGATGCTATATCTAAAAGTTGGCTGACATTGATCTGTTTTTTTACCCAGTGATGAGAATAAGAAAATACCATGGATAAAAAAGGAAGGAAAGTGCAAAAATAGCAAAAAAAGGGTTATATGAGGCTCTGTTCCAAAGTTTGTTTTGCATCTTAAACTTAAACATCTATTCTTGTTTGAAGTTCAAAAATTCAAAGTTCAAAATAAATTTATTATCAAAATACATACATGTCACCATAGAGACCCTGGAATTCATTTTCTTGGGGGTATACTCAATAAATCCACAAGATAATAACCATAATAGAATCTATGAAAGACACACCTACTTGGGTGTTCAACTGGTATGCAAAGGACAACAAACTGTGCAAATACAAAAAGAAAGAAATAATAATAATCAATAAATAAAGCAAGAAAAATCAAGAACATGAGATGATGAGTCCTTTAAAATGAGTCTATAGGTTGTGGAAACATTTCAGTGATGGGTAAGTGAAGTTATCCCCATTGGTTTAAGAGCCCAATGGTTGAGGGGTAATAACTGTTCCTGAAACTGGTGGTGAGAGTCCTGGGGCTCCTGTACCTTATTTCTGATGGCAGTAGCAAGAAGAGAACATGAACTGGGCGGATGCTTCTTTCCTGCAACAACACTTTGTGTAGATGTGCTCAATGGTTGGAACGGCTTTACCTGTGATGGATGAGTGAAATTTGGCATGGGGAATTAATACATTTGAATACACCGGAAAGTATTTAAAAACTGTTCCAAAAAATTCATATTGCACACCATACTACATAGAGCTCGAGTTAAGAATATGAAAACATTACTAAATACGAAACATGAAATATGAAAAAGTTAAATAAATATAAAGTTTACCTCTTTCTACAGATCTCCACTCTGGAGGTTGAATACAGTTTATAAGTAGAGGAGTGTTCCATTTGTCCTTTCAAATATATTCTGCCATTTGTCAAGATCATGGCTAATCTTTTACCTCAAGGTCATGTTTCAAAATCAACTTATTTTGAATGAACTCAAATGACTGCATCTCCACAGCTTTTTGGATAAAGAATTCTCTGAAGAAATCTCCCTCATTGTGGTCCTGACCAGGTTGGTCTGATGCCTCCATTGGTCAGAGTTGACCACGGATATTGCGTCCTAGCTGTCTAGATACACAAACCAGGGAGAGCAAGCAGTTGCCCATGTAGCAAGCTCCCTCTCTCCATGCACCTGATGAACCCAAGGATTGGCAGAGACCGATATAGTTGCCAGTCAGCATTGAACTCAAAGTAGGACTGCCTTAAGGACTCCAGCTCTGGATTTTTCTTTCAGGATTTACTACTGAAGCCTTTCCCAGAAGTGGGTAGTGTGGATGAAAGGCAGCGGAGGTTTAAGATCAGAGTTTTCCTTCTCCTGGATGAGCTGCCAACCATTGCTGACGAGCCCCATACCCCCAAAGCAACTGATTTTAAGGCACCAGTAACTTGCCTTTGCCTTTTCTCTTGTCAGTAGACACGGTTCCGCCAGGCTTAGCAGCTAGGCCACACGTGAAGGCCAGGAGCTGGACTTGGTTGTCAGAGGCTATTTGAGGCATATGCCATTGGGAGCATTTAATAGGTAGTGGGAACTTGTCCTCATTACAGCTCCCGGCTATTACAACCCTAAGGTTGTTAACAACCTTAACCGGCTACCCCTTATTCTGATACTGTGACCATCAATACCAGGCCCCTCAGCGAGGAAAACACTTTCCCTGCATCTAGCCTATTGAGCACTGTACAACTTGTACATTTCAGATATATTACCACTAATTCTTCTAAACTGTGGAAACATCATCATTTCAATCTCCCCTCATATAGCAAACCCATCAACCGGAAATCAGCCTGGGGAATCTTTGCTCTTCCTCTATGGCAAGATAAGGAGACTAAAATTATGGTCTTAGTAAGGCTGTTCCAAGCGCAGCCTCACTAAAACCACAACTCTGTAAAAAAAAAACAAGCATCTGGACTGGAATAGTTAAAGTACAATTTAAAAGGTTTGGCAATTTGAGACTTGTTTCAAATTTTCATTGCACATATAATCACAGAATGGTTACACCATAGAAGCAGGAGATTTAATCCCTTAAAACTCCCGACTTGATGTGAGAGCACATCAGCTTGACCCACTTTCCCATTCTCTTTGCAGAGCCCTGCAAAATCTTCCCTTTCAGATGGTCACTAGAACTCTTTAAAAACATGACATTGCTAGAAAAGAATGTGCTTTCATGGCTATCCTCAGCAGAGCAATTTAGCCATTCATCACTCACTGTAAAAATATCTTTCTTGCCACTTGTAATTCTTTTGCCCATTACATTC
Source organism: Hemitrygon akajei (assembly GCF_048418815.1). Lineage (NCBI taxonomy): Eukaryota > Metazoa > Chordata > Chondrichthyes > Myliobatiformes > Dasyatidae > Hemitrygon > Hemitrygon akajei. Next base: position 144,299,236 of record NC_133134.1, on the reverse strand, counting down.
GTTCTAGGTCACCTAATTCAGACACCTCAACTTTTGAGAATGGGTTCCTTCTAATGACCCTGTTCTTACTCTTCATGAGTTTAAATTACACTTCACAGCCTCCTCTTTTTAAAAGCGAACAACCTTGGCTTTGCAATTCTATCTGAAGTTCCTCAAACTTAAAATCATTTTGGTAAAACTCTCCTACACCCTCTCTAAATGCTTTGCATCTTTCCTAAAGCATTACAAGCAGAAATGGATGAAAATGCCATTTGAGGCTGAACCAATGCTTTAAAAAGATTCATCACTACTTTGCTCTAGTTCCCTGTGCCTTGTTTAAAACAGCTGAGCCTCAAGGTCTCAAGTAGCAGGTGCAAACTGGGCAGCCTATCCCCGCTATTTGCATACTAGTAGGATGTGCGTTACTGGAACAGATGGTTGTGGAGACATCATAAATTTAGTCATGTCATGAATCTTCACTGGATGTGTGTTTTTGTTACATAGCAACCCAACACCGATTACCTCAATCTTTGCTGGACTATCATACATTTTTCAGTCTTTATTGCAATCTCTACGTTGGATGATCTTACATCAATTATCAAGAGTCACTTTTTAATAAAAGTCATTCAAGGTTATAATTACATGACTGAAAGCAGATTTGAAACATTAAAATAATGTACTGCTTTTCTACATTCCCCCATATCTATTTGATTATATGCCATAAAACAACAGTAAAGAAGCATCTTTCAATTGAAAGTAGCTTTAGTGCATTGAACTCTGCTTCCAGTTCATTTGACTTACTCCAGTGGATTGAATTTTGGAAACAGAATGCAATGGTTAACCTAATGTTAAGTGTTATGAATTTTTAGACAAACTTTAATGTGCCTTTCACAAATAAACTAAACATTCACATCTTTTATAGATTGAAAACTACCTGTCACAGGGAAATCAGGCAGGTTGGAGCCATTTAACTCGTCGAGTACCCCAGTAATTGAATCTTGGCCCTTAGCTGTTCACTAGGTACACTGATGACTTGGAGGAGAGAATAAATTTCAAGTTTTTCCAAATTTGCTGATGTCACAGAAATAAGTAGAAAGTCATGTTGTGTTGAGGAGATTGCAATTCTGCAACAGGACATTGAGTGATTGCATGAAAACTTGGCAATAGAGTTTAATGTAGGGTAGTGTGAAGGAGTCAAAGGCAAATTGTTATCTAAATGGAGAGAGACTGCAAATGAGTTGAAGGAGTTCTGGTGCATGATCTTGGTGTTCTGCTGATTGAATCAAAATGTTGGCTGGCACATCCAACAAGTAGATGAGGCAGCCAATGGCACGCTGGCCTTTACTGTTGCAGTTTAAGAACAGGGAGCTTTTGTTACAGTTGCACACAGTATTGATGAGACCACGCCTGGAATACTGTGCCCACTTTTGGACTCCTTTCATTAAAAAAAATTAAAAATTACATGGCAGCTCTGGAGACAGAGATTAACCAATCTGATTCCTGAGATGAAGGGGTCACCTTATTAAGAGGGGCTAGCTAGTTCTGAGAGTGTATTTCTTGGAGTTTAGAAGAATGAGCGGTAACACTGTTCAAACATAAATGGCTGGAAGCATTTCAACACCCGAGGTTTTACTGGCTCGCAGTAGTGAATCTCTGGAATTCTCTGCTGCTGAAATCTAGGAGACCACATCGGCAGATATATGTAGATTAAGATAGATAACTACTGCAAAGATTGAATAATTAAAGGTTATATGGCATTGGTAGAGAAGAGGGGTTGAAGGCAGCAATGCCCAGTCATGGCCATATTGATTGACTGAGCAAACTTGAGGCTTACTTACTTTTGCTTCTATTTTCTTATCATACTTGCAGAATACATATTTAACATAATCATATTTACACCAACTAGTTCCATGTCAGAAGACTCAAAATGATGGATGGAGGACGTCTTAAATAGAAATTACTGGTAATAATCAACAGACCAGGTGGCCAGGGTTAGTTTTTTAGCCAGTAAATTTTCAATATTGGGGAAAAAAAGTAACTTTTAAGTCTTGGGGGCTTTTGAAAACCGATAGAATTACATATACATTGGTTTTTTGGCATCTTGACTGCAGTGATTGGAGGGTTAGTTGCCAGATTTATTCACGTTTTCACGTGGAGCCTCACTTTTCACATTCTCCAGCTTAGTTTTACGTGCTTTTGCCAAGCTGGTCTGACAATAATGCCTGAGCATTGGTGGCACCTCAAATGACACACTCAGGTAACATGAGTAAAACAGAATGCATGGAATTACTCTGTAAATCTTCATCAGCTTTTGCAGCAACATTTCTGAATGAATAATTGTAAGTGTCAGAGATAAAATTTATATAAAAACTAAAACTGTGAATACTTAAACACATAAAACACAGTCCTGATAAAGGGTCTTAGCTCAAAATGATTCTTCACCATAGATACTGTCTGACCTGCTGAGTTCCTCTGGCATTTCATGTTTCTTAGCCCGGATTCATCTTATTTTATTTTATTTTATTGATATAGGCCCATCTGACCCTACAAGTCGCATTGCCCAGCAATCACCAAATTTAATCCTAGCCTAATCTTAGGGCAAATTACAATGACCAATTAACTTACCAACCAATACATCTTTGGGCTGTGGGAGGAAACTAGAGCACCCGCAGGAAACCCGTGGTCACGGGTGAATGTACAAACTCCTTACACGTAGCAGGAATTGAACATGGGTTACTTGTATCATAAAGCATTATGCACAGCAACATTCTCTGCTCTACCTTCATCAATATCTCTCATCACCTTGTAAAAAAACTCAATCAAGTTGGCAAGTCACGACCTGCCCCACACAGAGCCACGCTGCCTGTCCCTAATTAGGCCATGGGTTTCCAAGTGCTCATATATCCTATCCCTAAGAATTTTCTCCAGCAATTTCTTTGCAATTGATGTGAGAGTCAATGGTCTATAGTCCCCAGGATTTTCTCTTGTTAACTTCTTAAATAGAAGTGCCACTTGCCTGTCCTCTGGGACTTCGCCTGTGTAGAGAGAGGGCATGAAGCTACTGTTCAAGGCCCCAGTGATCTCATCCCTTGCCTCCTTCAATAATCTGGGGTAAATCCCATCAAATTCTGGGGACATCCATTTTAATATTAGGAGACCAACACTTCCTCCTCTTTGACCTCTAAACACCTCAACATACACTTCATGTCCTTTTTCTTGGTAAATACTGAAGCAAAGTACTTACTAAGCACCTCACTTCATTCTCCACATCCAAGCAAATGTTCCTCTCTTTATCCTTGAGTGCTCCTACCCTCTTCCTAGTTATCCCTGTGCTCTTGATGTATTTATAGAATGCCTTAGATTCACCTTAATCTGACATGCCAAGGGCTTTTCATGGCCTCTCCTGGCTTTCCTAATTCCCTTCTTCAGTTCTTTTCGGGGATCTTTATAATTTTTATAATTTTATATAATCTTTATCTTTATAATCCTCGTGCTCTGTTTGATCCTAACTTCTGAAGTTTTTAATGATTTTCCTTCTTCTTCTTGACTAAATTCATCACCGCTCTGGACATCCAAGATTTCTAATCATTCCATCCTTCTTCTTCCCTCTAACAGGGACATACCTTTCTTGTATTCTGTGCAGTTGAACTTAAATACCCTCCACATGTCTGATGTGTTCTTGCCAGAAAAAAGGTGTTCCCAATGAACTCTTTTTAGTTCCTGCCTAATTCCCTACATTAATTTAAAACTCTCTTGCAAGGACTATACCTGTCCTTATCTATAGCTATCCTGAAAGTGAAGGAGTTGTGGTCACTGTGCCCTAACTGATTACTGCTCACCCACTGAATGGTCAGTCACCTGGCCAGGCTCATTACCCAACAGCAGGTTCAATATGGCCCCTCCTCTCATTGGACCATCCACATATTGATTTAATAAACACAAATAATGTTTGGACTTTTATATATGCATATGAGTCTAAAACTGCTAGTTATTACCAGCAAATTCCAGGTCATTGACACCATTAGTTGTCAATAGTTCAAAGGTAATCTTTAACGATTGAGACTGGGAACTTTGCCCAACAAAAGCACATTTGAAGAATCCAAACATCAGAGATAATCATTGAACTGTATGCACATCAGGAGCCCATTCTGATGATTGAGCCAGTAAGAGTTTTTCAAAAGTATTGTACAATTGGTTCCATTTGACTGCTCTTTCTCAATGAGCCATAATTGTTGTCCTACAAGTATTTAATCCAATTCACTTTGGCAAGTTGCTTTGGAATTTTCTTCCACCAGTTGTCTCAAACAATGCATTCCACATTACAATGGCATGCAGCACTGAAGAAAAGTGGTTTCAGTACTCATCTCTGCAACACTTTAATTGTCCACAGACTCCCAATGCAAATATTACTCACTTGCTTCCATTTGTTGGCATTATCCGACCCTCAATTCTCCCCTTACAAAGCCTAGCTATTCTAATTTATTTCAGTGACCCTTGATTGAAGGTCTACTGAAAGACTTAATCATCACCTTAACTGTATCCAGCTAGATTATAACCTCTAAAAACATTACCCTAAAGGGATTTCCCATTCAATAATCCATTTTTCCTCAGCTTAATCCTATAATAATTGTTTTCAGTAATCATTCCTTTTTGTATTTCCCCACAAATGAAATTATGTACTCTATCAAAACTACTCATTACCTTGACAGCTTCTTTTCTCTTTTCTGAGAACATGCCAGCTTCTTCAGTCTCTTCAGAACAGATCACTGCTGACATTATTCTGGAAAATAATTTCCATACCCTTTATCAAAGCCTTCCAAATCCATTTCTCTCTCCTACCAATGTGAGCAAAAGTACAACTGAACATCACCTCCTCCAGCTTCCTGTCCAATAGAACATCACCCCCAATTAAAAATATTTTGCTATTGCCTCACTGTCAAAGGGTTCAAATCATGAAAGCCCCTATATAACAATATCATAGGATTATATCTACCAGAATGCCGGTTGGTGATGTAGTGGCATCCACACCAGAGTTTGAAGAACATGGTCCCAGGTTTGAATCCGACCAGCTCCTTGCAAATTTTCCATCCATGCTGGGTTGCATGTCAAGCTAGCAACTCAGCCTCGTAAAAAACTGAAAAAATAGTAAAGAAATGGCAAGGTTGCCGCCTAATGTGCTACAAGGTGTGGAGAGAAAAACAAACTAAACTAATTCCACCAGAAATTGGCTCAGCTCCACCTTAAGAGCAATAAAAGCCAAGCTTGTTAGCATTATCCTCTCCAACATATGATGCTTAGAACAGAATATAATACATAAGCTGAGATTTAAGCAGTGCTCTACGAATAGGTTTAATTCAACTTCTTTTTTGTACTCTGCCTCCAGTTAAATTAAGACTTTATTAAATTTTCAATGTTCACCTAACTTTATATAATTTGATAAATTCATGTGATGGCTCTATTATAAAGAAAGATTGGATGGGCCATGAGTATCTGCTGCAGTTTAAGATGAAGAAGTATTTAGATAAAATATATAATATCTAAGGTATACTGACAGAATGGATGTGGAGATTATGTTTATTTTTGTGGGTGAATCTAGAACTGGGAAGGCACCTGTCTAAGTTAGCCCACTTAATATAGATGAAGCAACATTTCTTCTCAGAGGTTTGAGAATCTCTTTCCCAAAAGGCAGTGGCAGCAGAATCTCAACGTATTTTAAAGATAAGGTAGACAGATACTTGGTAAGAAAGGGCATCAAACATTACTGCATGTGGTCATGGAGAGTTGCAGTTACCATCAGAGAAGTCAGTTTATCCAATGATAGACCAAACTTGAGGGTCTAAGTGGCCTGCTCCTACACCTACTTAGTAAGTTCGTATTAGTGTTCACATATCCAAATCTACTGTTGCTTCATTTCCTAAGATTAATAATAGTCCTCACCATCGGTCATGTTCTTCACTTGGTACTGCCATCTTAGAATGAATTTCCTTTAGTAAATCTACAGTTAAAAGAGTTAATGAATCAATATTCCTCACTGAATGTCATCCAGATCAAATACTACCATAATACTACTATCAAATACTACTCTGTAAAGGAAATGCTGTCAGCAGTCTTAGATTCAAAGGACTTTAATGACTTGGCTGCCAGACTGGGTTTTTGGAGGATGATGTGAAGTGGGACAGACTTGCTTGCCCTCCACCACACTTTGCTGTGATTGCATTTGTCCTGATAATCATTTGTTAACTTATGTCGAAATCAAATCTGTTTCTCACATAGAATTCATGTGCTGCTACCACTGTGCTAAATGGAGTAGATACAGAACAGATTTAGCAGCTTAAAACTAGGAACCCATGAGGCTCTGAGACAGCAAGAACAACAGAAATATATTCTGTCATAATTGGCAATGTTAAAGCCCAGTAAATTCATCACTCCACAATAAACACATAGCGAGCGATCAACCTTGTTCCAACAGTCACTGAGGGGCTTTCCAGGAGTAGAACTTGGCGTAATGAAAAATGAGGTGGCAACCTAGCAAAGTTACAGCACAGGAGAATTCGCACACTGAATAGTGGAAGCAGCTTGCTGCAAACTAAGCTATTATTACCACAACCAATAGATCAAATCAAAGCTCTGCATTTCTGCCATGTCCAATTGTAAACAGCAATGATGCTTAGCAGCTAAATAACTAACTTGAATGTTGAGGAAACTGAGTGCATTTTTCACCATTAACAATGATAGAGAACAGAAGAAACTTAGAGCAATCATAATTAAAACGTCAAAGCTAAGATCCACGTTGGCTTCCATCGGCAATGCAAAACACTACAATATGTCTGTTCTCAAGCCATACAATTCATCTAAAAAGCTGAGTAAGCTGGATACTGCAAAGACCATGAGTCTCATCTTCGCAGAAGTGCAGAAGATGTCATCGTCCTATCAAAGTGTTCCGGTATAGATCAAGTACAACCAAACTGAAAATTGTCTCAATATGTCTCATTCAAAAATAAATGACAAAAAAGACACACTGTTGAATTTGTATATCTTGGCAAGATAAGCATGACTCCTTTCAGTTTCACCACGCAACTGTGTATAGGATCACTTAGCTCCAGCAAAAGTGAAGTCAATGCAAACTGAGAGAAAACCTCAAAGAAGATGCCTGCTGTTATTTGAAATTTATCAGCGCAGCACTTGGGCATTGCAATACAAGCTCCCTGGCCTTTTGCTCTGTATCCACCCATCTCCAGCAATAATCTTTTCTCCAATGATGTCCAGGTGGGGATTTTTGCTGACAATTGCTCCAAGTCAAGCTTGAACAGTTAACAGAGCTGTCTGTGCTTCCAAACTAAAAGGCCTAGAGGAAATGCATTACACTGGACAACAAAAGTGTTGCTTCCTGAATACTTCTGGGTGTATTTTATGGATCTTGGGCTGCTATTCATGCAATTTTCCTGTTATGCACCTTGTTTTTTTAAAAACACATGTATTTGTTATTTCAATTTATAATTCAAGTCAGAATAACTGATACCAAGGTTAAGGGAGGCATTTTTGTTGGTTCGTGAAACAAACAGGTCATCAATGAAAGGTAATTCGAAGAACTTCAGGTAAGGCTGAAGAAAATCACGTGGAATCACATGGACGTTGTTTGACCATGAGTTACTGGAGCAGAATTAAGCCATTTGGCCCATTTAGTCTGCTCTATTACTGATCTATTTTCCCTTTCAGCCTCAGTCTCCTGCCTTCTCCACAAATCCTTTCATGCCCTGACAAATAAGAATCTATCAACCACTACCTTAAGTATACCAAATGATCTGGCCTCTGCAGCCACCTGTGGCAATGTATTCTACAGATTCACCACCAAATCTGTGAAACTCATTGATAATTTTGAATTGTTGAAAATTTTCTTGGCAACGACAGGGCACCAAACTACATGCAGCTGTTTGACAACATGCTTCAAGCATACAAAACCATGAAGTGCAACATGTCACCAAAGATTCGTTTTCTGCATTTCCACTTAGAATTTTTCCCTGCACATCTTGTGCTGTCAGCGATGAGCATGGGAGAAGGTTTCACCAGGACATTGCAATCATGGAGAAATGGTATCAGGGCAACTGGAATCCATCAATGCTGGCTGATTAATGTTGGACACTTAAGCGAGAAACCTCAGACACTAGGTGCAAATGAAAGTCATCAATAACACATTTTTAGCTTAGTTAAACTATTGCAAAGCATCAGCAGCAAAACACATTATATCCAATAAAAGTTCATTTGTTGTTTCTCCAAGTTCCTATGTGATACAAGTAGTCTGAAATTATATTTGTGTTCAGTTTCAAGTGGTCAGTCATGAACAAAAAAAAATCTAAGGAAGCAACACTTTTGAAAAGATCTGTTGCACCACATCGTTAACACCTGAAAGAAGGATGCCTACCCTTGACATTCTATCACTATCAAATTCCTTACCACTGAATTAATTGTGAAATAACCAGAGCAGCACTGGAAAAAACAGTGTTAACAAGAGCAGGGCAGAAGTCAAGTATCATGCAGGAGTTCACAACTCTTAATTCGAAATTGTTCTACCGCTTATGAATCAAGCTGTTGAGAAACGTTCTCCGCATGTTTAAATATTCCAAGAACAAAAATCTCAGTGCCTTCCAGAAAAAAAACAATCCATTTGTTTAGTTTCCTTTAACTATTCACTTCCTCCATTGTTGCACAAATGAGGCTACACTGTGTATCTGCGAGATCAACTTGGGCATATCAGTACAAAGGAATATGTTTTGAAAAAATAACTCATGCACCCAAACTAGAAGACATTGAGCAGAATCCTGACCCAAGTAGAAACTATCAAAAGGAATTAAGATCCACAGATTGAAGGAGCTGACCTTGTAAATAAAGTTTAAGTAACAAAAGTGTAATAAAATTCATATCCCACAACCACTTATCAGGCTTTTAGTACATGTCAATGCAGTTAGAACCATTCATTTTAAATGGGACTTTAATGATGCACAAATTGCTTTGGTAACATGGATCTCACTGTGGACTTGCTCCTTAAAATGCCATTCTCCGCTCACATCATCACCATGAAATCAGAAAAAAACACATTAACGAAAATGCTATATAATCATTCATACTGAAGTGCAGAAATGTATGTTCTGATGTGAATGGAAATGGCACCATTTTTGTGTTAATTTTTAGTCCTATTAGCAGTTGAAGAACATTTGCTTATTTGCTAGATTTCTTAGTTCTTTGTGTAATGACACAGAAACATTCTACAGATTAGCTAAATACTGGTTCTGAATATTTCTTTCACCACAAAATGCTGGTAGGAAGATCTAGTTGGATTTCATCCTTAAAACATTTTTCCCTATTGTATAGAAATGCTAGCACCAAATCAAAAACAATAACATTTTACTGATTTATACTGATTTATTTCTCATACTGTGCCAGATATTATCTCAGGTCTCTAAATCAAAAAGGTGGTGGGCTAAACTCTGGTTTGCAGGATATTAACTCAGGCCTCTGAAATCAAAAAGGTGATGGGCTAAATTCCATTTCAGAGCTCTGAACAATGGGAACACTCTGATTTACCACTGATAATGTATGGCATCCGAGAAGCCATCTTTCAGATGAGATATCAAACTGAATTTGTCTTCAGATTGACACAGAAGACCCCATGGCAATATTTGGAATTATGTGCAAACATTATTCTCAGTAGTCTAACTGATTGCCTCAGTCCAGTGTAACAGATACCGGTAATTCTGTTGCTTTGTAGCGAATGCAGATATGTAGAGTTGCAACCAAGGAAGTAGTTAGAATGCAAGATAGGAGGAAGCAAGGCTGACACATTCTGAGGTTGTGAAGGTGCTTAATAAAAATGCAAGTCTTTCCTTTTTAATGAGTGGTGCAAATGTTGTAATAGTTGCTTTCCCTGGATGAAGTTCTTCACAATTTGATACATTTTTGATGATGCACCAGCGGAATGCCCAATCACTTCCTCAACCTTGTTTATTAATAAATAAAAGCTGATTATTCCCTATTTCAGTAAAAATAAAATTTCTTCACAACAGACTGAGGAACCATCACGAACTCCCATAGCCCCTGATAATCCTGTGATTTCAGTCTCTGAGGCCGATATGCGAGCAGCCTTCAGGAGGGTGAACCCATAAAAAGCATTCAGCCCAGACAGGGCACCTAGCCAAGCACTAAAAACCTGAGCTGGTCAGCTGGCTGGAGTGTTCACTGAGATCTTTTACCTCTCGATTGGCAGTGTGAGGTACCCACTTGCTTCAAGCAGGCTTCAAATATACCGGTGCCTAAGAAGTACATGGTAACCTGCCTCAATGACTATCCTCCAGTGTAGCACTTACATCTGCAGCAATGAAGTGTTTTGAGAGGCTAATGATAAAGTATATCAACTCCTGCCTGAGAAGTGACTTGGATCTGCTCCAGTCTGCCTAACGGAGCAACAGGTCTCCAGCAGATGCCATCTCACCAGCATTGAGTACATCTGCACAAAACGTTGTCGCAGGAAAGCAGCATCCATCGTCAGGGGCCCCCACCATCCAGGTCATGTTCTCTTCTCACTGCTGCCATCGGAAGAAGGTACAGGAGCCTTAGGACTCACATCAGCAGGTTCAGGAACAATTATTACTTCTCAACCATCAAGCTCTTCAACCAAAAGATATAACTTCACTTGCCCCATCATTGAAATGTTCCCTCAACTTGTGCACTCACTTTCAAGGACTCTTCATGTCATGCTCTCTATATTTATTGCTTATTTATTTATTATTATTACTGTTATTTTTGTATTTGCAGTTTGTTGTCTTTTACACACTGGTTGAATGTCCAAATTGATGCAGTCTTTCAACGATTCTATTATGATTATTATTCTATTATGGGTTTATTGAGCATGTCCACAAGAAAATGAATGTCAGGATCTAAATGGTGACATATATGCATTTTGATAATACATTTGAGTTTTTTTGGATTGCAAACAAAAGAACTCTTTGATAAAGCAATCAAATTCCTCAAATCCATAAACCACTCTGCTTTTAGGACTCAAACACCATTATTTTTCCGCCTTAGTATTACATGGTGTTAAAATAGAGTAAATTTGAAAGTTCCATAAACATTAGTGTAATAGAGAAATAATTACATATTTGCATTTGCTGCCTGGAGTCTTGTCTGATGAAAAGACTGCTAATCACCAGATTTCCTCTGCAGACTGGCATGTCCTTCAGTTAAGGGAAGGAGACTTCAGAGAGCACTCACTTGTAAATCCCCATCTTTTCTTCTATTACTAAACAAAGCTGCTAATTTTTTCCCCCCAGTGGTCACAACAATGTTCAATTTCAAATATTTCTGTTGTCAGAATCAAATGATAAGCTGACCACAAGAGAAATCCAACAGATTGTGACAAGAACTTCAATGTTTTCTTCCATTTGTGAAAATAAAAATATTATATAAAAACACAAACAAACTCTAATGGACTGCCATCTAATTCTGTGGCCATCAGAAGGTTAAGGATTTCAGCCACCGGATTCACATGCTAATTCTGGTTGAATTAGGGGCAGGATGTGAGCTTCAATTTGCAGTAATGACAGGCCTATTAAGTAACATTACTGTTGGGCAAAGCCACTGCCTGCATTAGGAAATCACATGTCTGGCAAGTACACAAGTGCTAAAAATTGATCCATAAAATTTAAAATGTAAAGGTACACAATTACTTCCTCCAGATATATATAATTATAGAAATTTACAGCTGGAAGAATATTCAGTTCACCATATGTGCTAAGATCCAAAATGTATATATCTATTATGATAGATTTACCATTAATCATTTAATTTGTAATACATTTTTCTTTAAATCTGAAACAAGAATTTCAGTGGTTACAATACAGGACTAGGTTCTCAATAAGACATCTTGTTAATAATCCCCACTCAGATGCTCGTTAATGCAGAACAATGTTAGCTACCATTTTATTCTCCACTCAGTCCTTAAAAGCACATATACTGATAACAGAATAGTGTTTTAATCACCTTTATATGCTTTTTTGAGCTTTATGCCTTTTTCTTTTCCAATATTTTTATTAGTTTCTACATAGAAGAATACAGAGTACAAGAAAGTGTATATAAAAGGTTAAAAAAGATTTTTTTAAAAACTACCAATTACACTATATCTATTCATAGTAACAATCTCATTATCCCATATTCATGTAAGTTAATCAATAGTTATATTTAAATATTTTTCAAGATTCGAAAAAGATATGCTTTTTTAAAAGTCTTTACACTATTTGTGTAAGACAAGAAAACCAGGTAGAAATACGACTTTAGCCAATCCAAAATCTGTTTCAACTTGCCCAAGATATCGAGGTGCTTTGGCAGCGTGAGCCTTGTTTCCATGTTACAGCTAATGATGCACTTCTGGTATACAAAGCCCAAAAGAAATAAATGTTATAAACAAATTGGAAATGTGCACAAAATCACTCATGGAAATCTGGCAAAAATGGGACCCCTACTCTATGCACAACAATCACAGGAAGACAACAATTCAACATAACTTTTAATGAGTTATGTTGCAAATAAGTGCTGATAATGCCAAAGAACAATGGGGCACAGAATTCTGAAATAGGTCAACTTGTAAACAATAATGCAGACATAAAAAACCAGTTACTCGCTTGGAACAGAGGAAGCTCAGCTGGATGGGAAAAATGAACACTGTTTATCTAAGCAGCTGAAGCAGTGTTTTTGAGGAGAGTAATAATATTGTGTTATATTAATGGAAAATTCTGTTAACATTCAGTAAGTGAGGCTGTACCTGAGGAAAGTGAAACAGAGTTAAAGTTTCATATCAAATGGCCTTTGTCAGCATGGATTAAATAGCCTCCCATATCATAGGAAGCAAATTAGATTTTCTACAAAAATAAACAGCAACGCAAAGTGATGCTATGCCAGATCTAGGGACCTGCATTCAATCCTGATTTTGGGTACTGTCCAGGCTAAGTTGCATCTCTGCCTTGTGGGTTTCCATCAGATACCTTGGTTTTGTCCAAAATCTCAAATTCATTGATTATCTAAATTACCCTTTGAGTGTAGATGTGTAGATGATGAGAACATGCAAAAGAAACAGAGGCAGGGCTACCAGGAAACAAAAGGAAGGAGGATAGATCTGTGAGCCGCATCATAGTCATAACGAACGGAATGGTTAAATAACTAAATCAGCGAAGAATTCACGATGGCATTCTGATTATGAAATAAATTCAAAACTATTCCTGCAAGTTGGGGAAATGCTTAAAAAATAAACACTTAGTCATAATTCAGAGTTGTAAGGCAACCTGCACAACCTCAGGACATTCGATAGCACTTCACAATCAATGAAGGTGGTGACCCACTGAAACGGTAAGCCTCACAGCAGCTAATGATTGGGTCATGGCACGTTGCCAAGTGTGCAATTGCAAATTGTTCACAAACATTTCATTCATGCCTGGTAAACATATACAAGTAGAAATGCATGATTCATATCTAGGTTTCCTTTCATATTTGTTTATGTCTTGTGATATCGCTACATGAATACACCATGAATATGCCATGGTTGTCACAGACTGAACAAAAACAATCGTAGAAAATCGTATCCCTATAAAGTTATTCAGAGTCTTCACCAACCAGAATCCCTGGATGAATCAAGAGATCTAGAATCTGCTGAGGGCCAGATCAGTAGTGTTCAGGTCTGAGGACCAATTCCAGGTGTGACCTCAAGAAAGCCATCTCATATTCAAAGTGGCATTTCTGAACCAAACTGGAATGACTGAAGTATGCTCCACAACTATGGCAGTGTTTGAATGTTATTACCAGCTATAAAGCAACATAGGTGACAATAAGGTTTTGCTCCAAGATGAGCTCGATGCTTTTCGTCTCATTATGACTATCAAAACACGAACTCCCACCGTACCAATGACCCTGTGATTTCAGTATACGAGGCTTACGTGAGTGCGTATTTCAGAAGGGTGAACCCACAAAGAGCATCCAGCACAGACAAGGTAGCTGGCCAGGGACTGAAGACCTGTAATGATCAACTGTCTGGAGTGTTCACTGAGATCTTTAACCTCTCACTTCAGCGGTCTGAAATACCCACTTGCTTTAAGCAGGCTTCAGTTATACTAGCACCCAAGAAGAAATTAGTAATCTGCCTCAATGGCTGTTGTCCAGTAGCACATGCATCCACTGTGATGAAATGAAATGTTTTGAGAGGTTGGTGGTGAAACAAATCAACACCTGCCCGAGGAGTGACTTAGTCTACAGTCACTACAGGTCAACAGCAGATTTCATTGCCTTGTCACTCAACTCTAGAACATCAGTGAAGATGCATACATCAGGAAGTTCTTCAGTGACTACAGCTCAGCATTCAATACTACACATCATCCCCTCAATAAGAATTAAGATCTAGGCTCAATACCTCCTTGTGCAACTGGATCCTTGATTTCTTCACTTGCAGACTCCAGTCAGTTTGGATTGGTAACAACATCTCCTCTACAATCACCATCAGCACAGGTGCATCACAAGGCTGTGTACTTAGCCCACTGCTCTATTAATATCATCATCTTTGCATTTGACCATTAATCTATTACTGCTATACCTTAAGAAGGTCACTTAAGGTATTATCACCTTGGGAACAAATGGTATTCCTGCTGGAATCCCAATAACTTCATGTCCACATCAGGGAAGCGAATATGCTGGAGGATTTCAAAGATGCTGTAATCACACCCATCTTTATCAGTAAGATTATGAGGGGCATAGGATAGAGAGTCATGATATTTTTCCTATGGAAGGAGAATCTAAAACAAAAGGGCATAGATTTAAGGTGAGAAGGGCAAGTTTCCTCACACTGAAGGCAGTAGGAATATGAATACTGTTGTCAGATGAGGTAATGAAGGAAGGTAAAATTACAGCGTTTAAAAAAGCATTATGGCAGGTACATGAATAGGAAAGGTTTAGATGCATATCATATTATTGCTGAGTTAGGTATTGTATGTAATGGGTTTTTGCTACAACAAGTGTATGGGACATTGGAAAAAATGTTGAATTTCCCCATGGGGATGAATAAAGTATCTATCTATCTATCTATCTATCTATCTATATGGGCCAAAAGCAGCTGAATGGGATTAGCATGGGTAGGCATCTCGGTCAACATGGGTGATTGGGGGGTTAATAGTCTATTTCCATCCTATGTACCTCACTGAATCGTGAAGAAAAGTCCAACTCTGATAACTTCATAGAGGGTGTCTGTTGTCTCAAATGGATTCTGTTCAGTTATAGATAGTGAATGTAATCGTCACAGCATGACAACTCCAAGACAATGCAGGGAGATGCATTCATCATGTGGCCTTGGCCAGTCAGGAGGGAATTTGGAATGACCTCATCAAAATTTGTCTGCCCATATGGCGGCATTATATGTTCTCCCTGTGACCACATGGATTTCCTCCGTATGCTCTGGTTTCCTCCCACATTGGAAAGATGTATGGGTTAGTAGGTTAACTAATGATATGGGTATAATCAAGGGGCAGTGGCTTTTTGGACCCGAACTGCCTGATATTGTGCTACAAATATCAATAAAAATAAAAATCTGTCTTCATTGTTCATTTGCTTCATGACAGAATGCAATCTATTATACTAATAGGTTGACAACAGAACCAATTTCATTTAAAAATCAGTGTCAAATATGACTATAATATTGCACAACACTTTCTCTCAGTCTTTTTTGTAATGTTGCATTTCACCACCATTGAACTTCTTAAGGGAGTGGAGCCAATCTTCAGAATTAATAGGCTCTGAATATTCAACCAAGTGCAACTATACTCTAGAATCAAGTTCACCGAAACTCTGTAGTCAAGCTACAACACTGAGTTCCAAGATAGTGTTAGCACACACACAATGAGGTATGTTTTGCACTCATCTGCAAGATAAAAATGCCCTCCATCAGCCACCATTGCACCATTTTGCCCTCCAACCATAAAGGCTCTCAACACACCCTGGAAAATGTGAAGCTTTTTTCTATATCTCAGAGGTCACCTCTTAAAGTATATGAGGGGAGATTGATAAGTTTGTGGCCTAAGGAAGAAGGAGCCAATTTTAGAAAACCTAGCACATTTATTTTTCCTACATTTACACACCTAGTCCAGCGGTCATGGAGCATACGGATCCCTTCTTTGTAGAAGTCCGCATCTTGGACCTCCAGAAGTGGTCCACAGCAGGGGTGATTGATAAGTTTGTGGCCTAAGGTAGAAGGAGATGTTATTAACTTCAAACTTTCTGCATTTTCACTCAAAGAGTTGAACTGCACGTGCACGTAACGAGAGCTGTATAACTCATCTCCTTCTACCTTAGGCCACAAACTTATCAATCACCCCTGCTGTGGACCACCTGGAGGTCCAAGATGCTTTCGTTACAGGCACGTACAGTTCAGCTCTTTGAGTGATAATACAGAAAGTTTTAAGTTATTATCTCATCCCCTTCTACCTTAGGCCACAAACTTATCAATCACCCTGCTGTGGACCACTTCTACAAAGAAGGAATCCATATGCTCCGCGACCACTGGACTAAGTGTGTAAATGTAGGAGGGGACTACGTTGAAAGATAAATGTGCTAGGTTTTCTAAAATTGAGTCCTTCTACCTTAGGCCACGAACTTATCAATCACCCGTCGTATATCAATGATGAAATTCACCACTACCTTGAGTACACTAGTACAAGAACAAGACCTTAGTCTGGCATATACACATCTACCCAATAGCAGAGATTTTTGCCCACCTGTCTGCTTCTGAGACCTTGGCTATCTGCATGAGGCATCACAAATTACTGAAACAAAATACTACTAACATTTCCAGTAATGCCCCCCCTTTACCATTCCCCATCCCCTTTTCCCTCTCTCATCTTATCTCCTTGCCCATGAATCACCTCCCTCTGGTGCTTTCCCTCACCCCACCTCCTTTTTCATTCTTCCATGGCCTTCTGTCCTCTTCTAGTAGACTTCCCCTTCTCCAGCTCTGTATCTCTTTCACCAATCAACTTCCCAGCTCTTTATTCATCCCTCCTCCTTCATGTTTCACCTATCACCTTATGTTCCTCTCTCCCCTCCACACACCTTTAAAACATACTCCTCAGCTTTTTTTTTCTTCCAGTCTAGCCAAAAGGTGTCAGCATGAAATGTTGACTGTACTCTTTCCCATAGATGTAGCCTGGCCTACTAAATTCCTCTAGCATTGTTGTGTGTTACTTCCAACACTGTTGCTGCAAACAAATGTGAGCATCCATTTCTAGGCCAACATCCTGGTAACCTTCAGTTAGTCTCAGGCTATGTTGCATGCTTGATAGCACATCCTGAAATACACATTCTGAGTTCTCTTGTGGAACAAGATTACCAAGTGGACATATAAAAGTATACAAAGATGGGCTCCAAGCCTTCTAGAAGTGCAACATCCTCACTAATTCCTGCAAAATTTAGGCTCATGATCACTCAAAAGAGAGAAGGAGCACTGAGGATGGTATTGAGAACTACCACCTCCTGCAACAATGTCCTGGGATAAGGATTATAAGCTGCAACATCCACAAACATTTGTCTTCATACAAGATCGAACATAAAATTCCCCTTGATTCCTTGTCTCCAGTTACTCTACACATGGTCAACTCAGTACCTGTTCCATTGACTTTGACATCAACTTGGCAATTCAAAGAGACAAAACCTGTAATATGTTATGATGACTCTATTTTTTTCTTTTAAAAAGCCTCTCAAAAAATTTGGGGATTCTTTGGAAGATCATTTGGTGCTAACCACCAGTAGGATAGACTCTTTATGCAGAAACAAAATTTGAGAAGTGACAATGACAAATTGTTGTAAACAGTGCATTCAAGTCAGGAAAAAAGATTTGGAAATTTGGAGATTAAATCAGTTTAAACAAATCCGGGGAGAAAGTTCTGCCTTACTAGTTGAAATGACAACTGATCAAAAAATTAGGAAGATTCTGCAGTATTATTGCAATGTCCAAAATTTTTTAAAAGTCATGTTTTAGTACCCATAAGCTTGCACAGGGATGTCAACTATATAATTATTATCAAATTTTATAGGATACAGAAGATAAACAGATGAAGGATTGAGATTTGCACTTATCTAAACTGTGTATCAGACTATACAATGCAAATACAAAATGGATTCCACTTATGAAGCTTACCCAGAAGTTTCATTATTGCACTTTGCCACTAACAATCATCCTGGAGATCAGACTTCAACATTTTTCACTGAAGCCTAACCCTAACCCTGCTTCAGGCAATGACATTCTGTAATGGACAGCTTAACATCTGGAGCATGTACAAATCTTTAGTAATGCCTCAGTGAAAAAGTTAATAATGTCCGTAAATGTTGGAGGTATGGGTATGATGTACTTTATTATAAATATAGATAGTTTTTTTTAGGATTTTGTGGGCATTATAGGATTCATTGTTTTGCAAATAATTCCTCAATAACTGTTGTTGCTAGCAGGCAACATACAGATTTGATTCCCATGATCATTCAGTGAATTCAACAAGATGTACTCACATGCAGTTCAGAAGAGTACCCCAGAGACAAAGTAGACACAAGTCATTCGACTGAATGTACTCTTACACAACACTGAGTACCTCATGGAGTCTGAGAAAAAAAAATGAGGGATGCAATACAACAGTTGATTGTGTGGAAGTGACTAATGCTATAGATCCGGCAAAGACCTTTAGAAGAGTTAGAGCACATAATACATGCCACCAGAGAACCAGAGGAAAATAATGCTGCTGAACCATAATGAACATACCAATCAGAAACTCGTGGTATACTCGATGTACAGCAAAAAGAAAACTTACCATTCTTCAGGAGATGAAACTGGCAGCTAGGGTAAGAGGTAGCAAGTTTATTATCACTGTCAAACCTATGAAAGACAGATTATTTATAACTCAATATGGATCTTGGATGAACAGTCACTGCATCATTAATAACTGCTCTCAAGTACTTAAAAAATAGAGTGATTAGGGAAAGCATTAGCAAGAGGGAGAAATGGGAGGCTTAAAAGGATGGATGATGGAGAGGGAAATTAAAGTGGAGAGACACCAGTGGTGTGATCTAAAGTCTAAATGCTTCTGGCGTCAAGCCTGCAATGATTTGGTGGGATGTATCAAGTTGTTCAGAATGCAGCTGGTATTCACTGCATCAGGCGGCTTCAGGCAGGTGTCATATTCCTGACTTGCATATGTATGATCCTCATTTTGGGAATGAGCTCTGGATGCCCTTTTATTAGACACAAATCTACCAACATGGCAGGTGGCACTCAGCCAGCTCATGTGTACACATCATATTGGAGACTGAACAGAAAGTTTAGCAGAAAACCAAGGGTACAGGTCAATGAAATCTGCAAGGCTATCTTTCTGGTGAATAGTACAGGATTAATGAACTGCAATGCAGATACTTGCCAGCCATTACCAGTTAACATTGCTTGACAGCTTTCTGCAGATATGAAAGATGAATGAAATCTTGAGTGGTCAAAATATTTCATTGCATTCATCTTTCCTACTCTGCTCTTTAATCTTTATCTCTCTGCGACCAGTCCATCTCTGTCAGAATGTGATTTTCTCACTTGGGTTGCTTCTACAGCACATTTCTTTCCATTCCTCTTCATACCCCTGAGCTGTCCTTCTCATTCCTCCCACTGCTTGAATTTTTTTGATTTAAACTAGATTTGACACTCCTCATCCCAAAATCCTTAGTAATTACTTGCAGCCCTAAAAGTCACCTGGAGCTGCATCGCAAACTCCCTTTCCATTAATAACTTGCACAGAACAAAAAATCTCCACCTAAACTATACAGTCTGTGAGAGGGATGACAGGAAGGGTTGTGAGGGGAGGGCAAGAGGAGGAGTGAGATGAGTGCAATAGACAAAACAGTAGTTAAAATTGCCTTTGCGGCAGTCTCACAGGAGCAGAGTCCTTTGCCCATGGTGCTTCAGTCATACACACACTTTTGGATGAAAGTAATTACAGCAGATTCAGGCCATTCATTTTATTAGAGGCAGAGTTTTAGAGTCAGCTAGCAGCAAAGGAATACCAACATTTTCCTGACATCAATTTACTTGGGAGCAATGCCACAGGGAATCTACTAAATAAGTATATAAAATAATGAATGGGGTCCGAAAAGCATTAAAATACACCACAATATGAGTAAATAAATCAAATTGCTTTTACATTTAAATGTAAAATCTTTTATACTTGATGCACAATATTAACCTTTCTGGATAAGTGAGTACAAGTTCCTACTCCTGAGCTCAGTATTTCACTGGTGCCAGTGGCAGCTTGGTTCAGCTGCCAACAATCTCAACACTCAAATCATGCTTCGTTCAGAAGCTCACCTTGCAATCCTGGCCGACAGGTCACTGCGGCACCAAGGGAATCTGGCATTGCTACATACACTGGGTTCTGATAAGTGGCTGAAAGGCTCACTTCGTCATAGTAGAATTCAAAGAGCAGCAAATTTTCCTGGGCAACGTTCCAGTTCTAGCCATCACTGAACAGTCTCATCACTGAGACATTCAGCTCTCAGATTAGCCACTATGTGTTTACATAATAACTGGCTGCATGTCAAAACTAAATAATTGTGTGATACTAAGACGTCTTGTTCCTTTGATATAATGGTATTATTTATGTTATTTGTCCTCTCACAAATTAACACCCAGGTGAAGAATTGCAACCTCTCCTGGAGATCAGCCAGATATTGCAGGAAATGCCAGCATCTGAAACAATTGGCAGCAAATTTACAATTCCCATGTATACCTTTAGTAAAAGTCTTAAACTGCTCACAGATTTTGGGCATTTTGCTATATTTTATAAAACCTTGGTCCATTAGTATGAACTGAAGTTGCACCTACATTGAAATGACTCTAAAAAGGGGTCCTTCTTACAGGGAACTGGATCACACTGCATGGTCTGGAAATGAATACAAACTCTTAGAGCAGAGATGCTCAATACTTTACCGTTAGAGATATCTGCTGATGTGACCCAACATGTAGAACTCTCCTCAATAGGACATTTTATCCTATAGCTTGGAAGCAGAAACAATTGCCATCCAGAAATTTTAAAAAAGCACAAAGTAAAGTGTGATAGATATGCAGGTCAGGAGGCAGCTATGAAGAGAAAAACACTTAATGTTTTTGGATCATAACCCCTCAAGCGGACTGCAAAGGAATGGAGAAAGCAGGGAGTAGAAGATATAGAGCTGAAAAGAGATGTCTATGGAGAGAGTAAAACTGAACTAATTTTACAGCAGTATAACCAGGCTTCCTTGTTTAAGTCAATGTAAATGCCTGAGAGCTATGATGCACTTTTCTCCCAAGTGTACATAGAGCTTTGTTGGAACCTTATAGGAGGCAAAGAGGTTAGAGTGGAGCAGGATGGAGGCAAGCAACTGGAACTTCAAGAACAGGCGTAAAACTGTTCCACTTGTCTGGAACCAAAACGATGGAAGTCATCAATTTCTGATTTCTACTGCACGGCAGACCCTTGAGCCAAATAAGCCAGAGGCTATACAATTCCTTCACCACCTTCCTCCAGCCAGATTTCTGAAGCAATCTTTTGTAGCTTCCTTACCTTTGTGCCATACAATTTAATTGAATAAAGAAGTTTGAACAAATTGACCTCTAATTTTCCTTTCTCCAAAAAAAGGTTAATTAAGCTTCTTGCATTAATTTTCTATGATTGGCTTCATCCAGAAATTATTCAGTATATCAGTTAACCTTTTGCTATGTATGAACAAATCCTCCATTAATTTTAAAAGTGAAATCTTTGTAACAATCTGAATAGGCTTATGCAATCAATAGCACTAGAATTTCACTTAAGATCCTCGCGTCTTCTTAAAAGTCCATTTTCTTGGAATGTGCACATCCAAGTACTGAAACAAAAGATTAAATTTTGTGGGATTACACTGACACTTTTGGTTTTTATGCAGTTTCAAGCTTGCCAAGAGCCATTCACCAGAGAGTTTCTTACTATACACCATCACTGGAATCCTTGTTATAAATGTGGCAGAGCCTAATGCTGCATCAATCCCTCAGTACTCACTGGGGAATCCACTGGAAGAACATCATTCTACCTAGTCTGTGGAGCTCTCTTCATAACTTTCTACAGAAAATCATAAGAGAATAACTAACTAATGCACATTTCAGAAGCTTCGAATTCTCTCTATATTGTTTGAACTTAAACAACTTACTAGCTTAAAAATGCTAGTAATTTTACATCTGTACCACCCCACCCTCCACCCATGCATGAAATTCATATCACAGCTTTTCAGTGCATCAGTCATTTCATGCTAGAGTTGTGTGTTGTTTCTCTGTGTACCCCGACTCTCCATATAATGCAATCAGGTGGATGAACCTATTGGTATGCAGGGTATCATTGCTGATCTTGCAGCTGGCAACCTGGGGGGTTCCGCAGGTGATGAGGTGATATGATAAAAATGAGAAATTCAACCTCTTTCATAGGTTCAACCCTACTCACAGATTCTAGGCCATTGCTGAATCACCAGGATACTCAATGTGCAACATACAAAGCACTATGTTATTTGACTAGAAGTTTAGATTGGAGGTTCAAGCACCTTCAGTTCAACCGCTACATCTATGAAATTTAAATGACAGCAATTAAATAGAGCCTCCAATAAATAGTTAGTATCGGGAATTGAGAACTTGAAACTGCCAGGATGAGTGTAACAAACTCACTGCTTCACCAATCATCCTCAGAAGGACTGGGTTAGTATTTTCAATACTTCTTACTCATCAGTTCTCAAACTTTAATGCCTTCTTTATCTTCAAAATAGTTCTTGGTTTGTACCACTCTCCTGTTAGATACTTATTTATAAACCCAATATTCAAGCCACCCTGAAATTTTAATCAGCCTGCCATACTTCTGTTGATACAAATTTTTTTTTGCACCAGTAATCTAATCCTTCTTTGGCCAGGAAACATTATCCCTCTGGAAAACTCAATCTAGTGATGTTCTCCAACAGAGTTCAACTGCAATGAATTTGATCAAATTTATTTGCACTTCCAATTCCACTTGGACTGTCTTTTAAAAGAAATCAATCTTTTATATGGCAAGTTTGTACAGGAGTGTCTTTGCAGTTGTCAGCTGTGATTGCATAACCTTCAAGAGTAATTTCTGACAAATAAAGATTGTAAACTTAACACTCATTCTTTTGGCCCAGAACCTGGTCATTTAAGATTTCTTCTCATGACTTCTGACATGAGAATTTATGCTTTTCAGATGTGTTAAATCAACACTCAAAATGATAGACATTTGTCTTCAAATGTGCAAAAAGGTACATTCTACTTTCCTTCTGAACTTTGGCTTCAAAGACCTCAGTGGAATCAAAAACTGCATTTTGAGAAATACAATGTATAATCATTGACCACTGACCACATGTTTAACAAAAGCAAAACAATTCACCCTCAGTGTTATGGCCAACATACAGTACTTAACTGACCAGTAAAAATGTGCTTTCATTCATTTGCTATATGTTCCACCAGCTGCGTAGTTTGTGCAAACATTTAAAACTAACGGATGTCCTAATAACATAACAATTTCTATTAGTTTAGATAGTCTAATTTCCTTCTCCTACTAAATAAAATGCTGCAGTGCTTTTTGAAATATTTTCTGTATTTCTGACAATATTTTCTACAATATTAAGATAATTCTCATCCTTTGTTGAAGATGATGAGAGATTCAGGGGAGAAACTCCACATCTAGCTACGAGGACTAGGCTGCTCTGGACCGAAACATATTCTACAGGCAAAACCACTTTTGACTCCACAGATGCTGTTCTTCACCTGCAGAGGTTCTCCAGCATTACATATTTTGTTCCAGATTCCATCACATGCAGTCTCTTTTGTCCACGTATGGGCGTGATTTGGCCTATATCCATTTCCTGATCAACTGCAATAAAATTGAACGTCGGTCGATGGAACATACTGTAAATCAGAAATCATCACAGTACAGGATAAGGCTTTCATCTCACAATAGGCCCATATGCTGGTTTTCTCTCCACACAAGGTGCTCAGACTAATCCCCCATGCCTTTAAATGTCCATCCAAGCAACCATAAACATTTTTAAGCGACTTTTTATAGATACTGTTTCAACAATTAAAAAGGCAGAGTACTCCATGCACTCTCCATGCTGTGAAATGATTATTTTCTAACCTCCCAAATTTCCATTGCCTTTTCATCTTCCTTTAAATGTGGCAATCAAGACTATACATGGTTCTCCAACCATAAGCCAGGTTTTAAAGCCTGCATTCACACTGATGCTGAACAATTCTGCATATATCCAGTATTTTGATTGAAATCAGCACATATTTTTAGCTATTCAGCTCATCAAGTCAAAATTAAATGACAATTAGGCAATAATCAATCCAGAATAAGAGCTTACTTTTATTATAAAATTCCTTTGATAAATTATGATTGAAAATTTGAATAGCATTCTTTCCAAACACTTAATAGCAAGAAAATGGTGCAATTACGGCACATGCAAGACTGCTTATTGTGCACATTTTCAATAAACACTTCTGGGCTTCAATTATTAGATGGCAAAGGGCAATGTAATAGTCAACAGCTGCACTGAATGTTAAACAGCATCTTGTATAATACACAAAAAAGGTGTTAAAACGAGCCTGGAGTTTTCTGCCTCTATAAGCAAATTGCACATGCTGGTGCTCATGGACTGTTTAAAATCTGCTGAAGGGCTGTTTTCAGCAAATTGAAATGAGAAGTACTTTGACATGTACAAAAATGCTATATAGAAATGCTTAATATATTGTAGTTATCAGATTTCCTGTGGCATTTCAAAGGTTGAGTCACTTGCTTATTTGACATCTGGTGTCTTAATTATTGATACATGCTTAATGTCTTTCTTCCTGAAAGATGGATGTTCTCAGAAATTTTCCTTCAGCCCCTGGTAATGTTCTTGCCCAGATTTGAAGGCTATTAGCTTCAAAACCTACTCAAGATTTTGAAGACCAAAGGTTGGACCAACCCTCCACTACAATGAGTGGAAGTATTGCACTTCAGAGATACTAACCTTTAAATGAGATGTTAAACTGATGCACTGATGGTTATGAAACATCCTGTGCCATTATTTTAAAGAACAGACAGGAGGGGCACTGTATCGAGCAACTTGACAAATGTGTTTCCTTTCACACCACAGCAAAACAAACAGATCTTTTTTACAATCCAAACAAGATGATCACAATATCTTTTAACAAATTTCATTTTTGAAATACACTGAAAAAGATTTTGGCCTCATTAGCATATCTGAATACACAGATAATTTTGCAACAAAGGTGGGGAGGTCAGACCTGTCTTTTAATAAAAACCTAGCAGATTACTCGTCTTTCAGTAAATCATCTAGAATATTAATTAAATTCACAGACTACTTGCATGCTAGACAAAAAGAAATACTCATTTCATAGAGGAATTTTATTTCTTATCTAAAATTCTTCTGATTTATTTATATGATAGTCTTTACTCCCTATTTCCCCCATCCTTGTAAAAGTTACATTTAATGGTGAAAGAGATGGGAAAAGTGTGATGGTGGATGAGAGTTCAAGATCAGGACAAATTTCCGCTAAATTAGTGGTAGAAAAGCACCTGCCTTCTCTCTGAAGTTACTATCATCTCACTCAAATCGCCAGACTACCCTCACTGCAGGGAGATTGACCATCCACCTGGAAAATAAGGTAATCTCAAAACAGTTTCTGCTTAATTGATATATACAAAATATCTCAGCTCTAAAATATCTGGATGTTGGTGGCACATTGGAGATGGATACTGCCTAATTTCCCTGGATACCATCCAATGCCTGCTCTCAAACCTAAATAGAACAGCCCTCTGACCCATGATGTGCCGACCTTTTAACCTACTCTAAAATCCATCCAACGCTTCACTCCCACATAGCTCTCCATTTTTCATTCATCCACGTGCCTATCTGAGAGTCTCTTAAATGTCCCAAAGGTGTCTGCCACTGCCACTGCCACGGCATTTCGCATATTTGATATTCTATGTAAAATAAAAATCTATCTTGGGCAATTCATATACTTTTCTCCAATCAGTTTGAAATTATACCCTCTTCTCTCCTGGGAAAAGGCACTGGCTAACCACTCTATCTATGCCTCTTATCATCTTATAAACCATTATTAAGTCACCACTCATCCTTCTGTACTCTAAGGAGGAAAGCCTTAGCCCTACATTCATGAATTTTAAAAAATCACTTCTCCCCACGACTCAGGCTATCAATCCATTATCAAGATCTGCTTTTATGCTAACTGATTGGTTCACACAACTTATTCTACACCGGTCACAATATTTTCCAGAGGGGATTATTGTAGCCACACTGCACGTTGAATACAGTTTTGCTTCCTGGACTATAGATCTCAAATGCTTCTGTTCACATTGCACAAGTTCCAAGTAACCATCACCTTGTACTTTCCAACAGAAATGGGAATCCATTTTGCAAAGAATCAGGGACAAGTCAGATATTTTATTACAGTGGCACTGTCTGATGACACACCCGCATGCCATGGAGATATGCTACTTTCTAAATAATTTATTATGCAGCACAACAAGGGGTTCTTCAACACTGCTGTGAAAAAGGTCGCATCTGAAATATTGCAGTCAACAACTTGTACTTAAACAATGGCTTCAACACAATAAAATGTCCCAAGGCATTATCGAACAAAACCTGATGCTGAGATTTGGGAACATGACTGAAAGCTTGACAAAAAGTAGATTTTAAAGGAAAAATATCTTAAAGGAGTAAATTCCTAAGACAGGACATTTGGAGTTGAAAGCAATGAGACTCAAATCAGATGTACAGAAGATATAGTAACAGAATTATAGATAATTCAGCTCATCGATCAGATGGTAAAACTGAAAAAATGCAGTATTAAAGGGATAGACAAAAGTAAAACTAGGTATGATTTGATAACAAGAATGAGAAATGTAAATTTAAGCTGCTGCAACCAAGAGACGGTTAAGCCATCTCATGACATGAGATATTATTTAGTCTATTGAGTCAATGCTTGTTCCCATAGCAATTTTAGTCATATTTTTTCACCCATTTCCCTATAGTCCATTCTCTCCTATAACTCATTTACACAAGGCCCAATTCCCAGTTGCCAATTACTGTACCAGCTGCAGGAGGAAACCAGAGAGCAACACACAGGCATTGGAAAATGTGCACAAGCTGCACTGAAGATCAGGATTGAAGCTATTTGATGGAGTAATAAGGAAGCAACACTAACTGTCAAATTACTGTGACATTTAAGTCAATAGAATTCAGAGGGAGGTGGCAAACTGATACTTTTCTCTCCTGATTCTAGAAATATATGCAGCAGAGGTTCTTTAATGTCAGTATTGAGACAGTGCCATTCTAAATATAATAAATAGCAAGCATGGAGAAGGAAAACTCTGATTATTAACCTCTGCTGCCTTGCCACCATACCTACCTCTGGAAGAGGCTTCAGGAGTAAACCCCGAGGAAGAAATCCTGAGCCAGGGTCCCTAAGGCAAGTGTGATGTTGTTTACAACTTCACTCTGGCAACCTCTGCGACGACACTGGTGCCAATCAGTATTGGCACTTGCTTTTCCCTTGGACTACATCAGTGACGTAGAGAGGGGGAGCCACTGCTTGGGCAACAGCCGGTTCTTCAAATCTTCCTGCCCAGGCTTGCTCCCTGGAGAGGACACAGTACACCGGAGGCACAAACCCATGATCCCCTGGGATCGGCGGCTGCCTACTAAATAGCAAGCAAGATGATAGCAGACTTGAACTGATAACAAGGTGACAGTGGATAGATACAATAAATTACTACGTGATGCATTTTGGTAAGGAACATTATGGTGAGATAGTATCATTCATAACCAGAAGTGCACAGACTTGTGCTTGAAGGGACATTTTCAGGTTACACGAGAAAACATGACATGCCAATTTTTGTACGTTGTCTAACTGGATCAATTAAAAGGGCTGCACCCTGACTAGCTACTACTGGTGTCCGAGTTGCTTATAATCTGCAATGCAAGTGCCTTCTTTACTGTTGACCATCATCCACACCCTCCCTGCATCAGTGGCCTTGAGAAAGCAGCCACTTTGGTTACTGTTGTACCTACTCAATATGATTTATTCAATCATCCAACCCATATGATCTTCTATCAAATTTCACAGACTTCATGCAATAGTTGCCCTTGACCAAATTTAAGAGACTTTGATTTATATAATACTTTGAAGAGGTACAGGGGCATTGGAATATGTTGGTGAATATTAACAAATCTTGGCATGCACAAGAGGCAGTTAGTTGATAAGGTAACAAAGAAGTGGACTACAAAGCTTTCGATAGAGAGTTTCAGACACAGGTCATACAGAACCTTTGAAACTGCAATGAGGCCACAGCTGGAAGACTGCATATAATTTTAGATCCTGAATAATCATTTCAGGACTTTAGCAAGAGTGCTAAGAAAATGGCCATTTACCAAAGTTCAAAGTAAATTTATTTTCAAAGTACATTATATATATCACCATATACCCCCTGAGATTCATTTTCTTGCAGGCATTCACTGTAAATACAAAGCAACATAATAAAAGTCAATGAAAAACTACACACACAAAGACAACAAAACAGCATGCAGAAGAAAAAAAAGTAATAAATAAATTAATAATAAATAATGCTGTGAACATGAGTTATGGAGTCCTTAAAAGTGAGTTCATAGATTGTGACAACACACACAAAATGCTGGTGGAACACAGCAGGCCAGGCAGCATCTATAAGGAGAAGCACTGTCGATGTTTCAGGCCGAGACCCTTCATCAGTGCTTCTCCGTATAGATGCTGCCTGGCCTGCTGTGTTCCACCAGCATTTTGTGTGTGTTGTTTGAATTTCCAGCATCTGCAGATTTCCTCGTGTTTGCTCATAGATTGTGAATTCAGTTCAGTGTTGGGCTGAGTGAAGCTATCCACTTTAGTACAGGAGCCTGATGTTGAAGGCTAATAACTGCTCCTGAACTGGGTGCCTAAAACTCCTGTACCTCCGTCGTGATGGCAGCAGTGAGAAGAGGGCATGGCCTGGATGGTGAGGGTCCATGATGATAATAATAAGATACTGTTGTGGGGGATGACTTCCCAGGGGAATACCACAGAGACCAGGTAACTGGCATTGACCATCAGTCCATGGATCAGAAGGGAAGGAGGGAGAAGAGGTAAGCAGTAATGATAGGAGTCTGAATAGTCAGAACATCAGACGGGTGATTCTGTAAACATGAACGGGACACCCAGATGGCACGTTGCCTCCCAGGTGCCAGGGTGAGGGACGTCTTAGATCACACCCACGGCATTTTGGAGGGGAATGGAGAGCAGCCAGATGTCTTGGTACATATTGGTACTAATGACTTAGGAAGGAAAAGCAAAGAGGTCCTGATGAGAGAATTTAGAGAGCTAGGCAGAAAGCTAAGAGGAAGGATGTCTGGGGCAGCAGGGAGGATAGAAACAGGATGATTTGGCAGATAAAGATGTGGCTGAGAAGCTGGTGCAGGGGATAGGGCTTCAGGTTCCTAGATCATTGGAATCTCTTCTGGTGGAGGTATGACTTGTTCAAAAGGGACAGGTTGCATCTGAACCACAGGGGGACCAATATTCTTACGAGCAGGTTTGTTAGAGCTGTTGGGGAGGGTATAAACTAATTTGAGAGGAGGGTGAGAACCAAAGTGAAAGGACTCAGGATAAGACGGATGGTAAAAAAGCAAAGATAACATGCAGTCATACTGCCAGAAAGGGCAGGCAGATGACAGGATAAAACTGCAGCCAGCAGGGTATCAGTGCATTACGGATGTAGAATCCAATAGGGTAGCAAATACGGTACTCAGTGTTATAGCTGAATGCATGGAGTATAAGAAATAAGGTGGATGATCTTGTTGCTCTATTACAGATTGTCAGGTATGATGTTGTGGCCTTCTCTGGATCATGGCTGAAGGATGGTTGTAGTGGGGAGATGAACGTCCAAGGTTACACATTGTATCAGAGGGATAGGAAGGTGGGCAGAGGCGATGGCATGGCACTGCTGGTAAAGAATGGCATCAAATCATTAGAAAGCTGTGACATAGGATTGGAAGGTATAGGATCCTTGTGGGTTGAGTTAAGAAACTGCAAGGGTAAAAGGACTCTGATAGCAGTTACGTACAGGCCTCGAAACAGTAGCTAGGATGTGCATTACAGATTACAATGGGGTGTAGAAAGTTGAGTCAAAAGGGCAATATTATGACAGTCATGAGACATTTTAACAAGCATGTCGATTGGGAGAAGCAGGTTGATAATGGACCTCAAGAGAGTGAATTTGTTGAATGCCAATGAAATGCAATTTTAGAGTTTACCATTGAGCCTACTAGGGGATCAGCTATACTGGATTGAGTGTTATGTAATGAACCAGAGCCGATTAGGCAGCTAAGGTAAAGGAACAGGAGGCAGTGATCACAATATGATCGAGTTCAACTTGAAATTTGATAGGGAGAAAGTACTGACATAGCAGTACTTCAGTGGAGTAAAGGAAATTAGAGTGGTATGAGGGAGGAGTTAGTTAAAGTAAATTGGAAGGAGATGCTGGCAAGGATGTCAGCAAAGCAGCAATGGTTTGAGTTTCTGGGAAAAATGAGGAAGGTACAAGATAGATGTATTCCAAAAATAATAAAATGCCCAAATGGCAAAATAGTACAACCACGACTGACAAGGGCAGTCAAAGCTAATGTAAAAGCAAAAGCGAGGGTATAAAACAAAGCAAAAATAGGCAGGAAGATAGAGGGTTGGGAAGCTTTTAAAACCCTACAGCAAACAACTAGAAGAATCATTGGGTTGGAAAAGATGGATTTTGAAAGCAAGCTAGCAAACAATATCAAGGTGGATAGAAAAAGCTTTTTCAAGTATATAAAAAAATAAAAGAGATGAGAGTGGATAATGAAGCTGAAGAAATAATAATGGGACAAGGAGATGGCAGATGAACTAAATGAGTGCTTTGCATCAGTCTTCATTATGGAAGACTCTAGCAGTGTGCAGATGTTGAAGGGAGTGTGAGAAGAGAAGTGAGTGCAGTTACTGTTAAAAGAGAGAAGGTGCTCAAAGGTTGAAAGAGCTGGAGGTACACAAGTCACCTGGCTAGATGAACCGAAGCCTGGTGTTCTGGAAGAGGTAGCAGCAGAAATTGTGGAGGCATTAGTAATGATTTTTCAAGAATTATTGGCCTCTGGCATGGTTCTGGGTGACTGGAAATTTGAAAATGTCACTGCACTCCTTAAGAAAGGAGGGAGGCAGCAGAAAGGAAATTAAAGAACAGTTAGCCTGACCTCAGCGGGTGGGAAGATGTTGGAGTCAGTTGCTAAGGATCAGGTTCTGGAGTACTTGGTGACACAGGACAAGATAGGAAATGAATTGAACTTACTTTATTTCTTACATTCTTCACATACACGAGGAGTAAAAATCTTTATGTTACGTCTCTGTCTAAATGTGCAATATGCAATCATAGTAATTTATAATAAATTGAACAGTCAATGTAACATAGAAATACACTCAAATCAGCATGAGTTCATCAGTCTGATGGCCTGGTGGAAAAAGCTGTCCCGGAGCCTGTTGGTCCTGGCTTTTATGCTGTGGTACTGTTTCCTGGAGGGTAGTAGCTAGAATAGTTTGTGGTTGGGGTGACTCGGATCCCCAATGATCCTACGGGTCCTTTTTACACACATGTCTTTGTAAATGTTCTGAATCATGGGAAGTTCACAACTTGTTTGAGATTAGGCTAATCAATGTAGTGTTGTCGGCAAACTTACTTAGCAGATTAGAGCTGTGGGTGGTGACACAGTTATGGAGTAAAGGAGTAAAGGAGGTGACTTAGTACACAGCCCTGAGGGGCTCCAGTGTTGAGAGTCAGAGGGAGGGAAGTGAGGGAGCCCACTCTTACCACCTGCCAGTGATCTGACAGGAAGTCTTGGATCCAGCTACACAAGGCAGGGTCAAGGCCAAGGATTCTGAACTTTTTGTCGAGCCTGGATGGAACTATGGTGTTGAACGCTGAACTGTAGTCCCAGAACAGCATTCTTACATAAGCATCCTTCTTCTCCAGATGTGGAAGGATGGTATGTTGAGCAATGGCTATTGCGTCGACTGTTGATCGGTTGTCTTGGCAGGTGAACTATAGGGGGTCCAGTTTAGGTGGTAGCAAGCTGCAGATATAATCATTAACCAGCCTCTCAAAGCATTTTCTTATTATTCAGGTGAGTGCAACAGGATGCCAGTTGTTCAGGCATGTTACCTTGGTCTTTTTTGGTATATGGGCAATGGCGGATAATTTGAAACAGGAGGGCACACTACACTGGGAGAGGGAGAGATTAAAATGTCAATAAGCACACCTGCCAGTTGTGCTGCACACATCCTGAGTACTCACCCTGGGTTGCCATCCAGTCCCGTAGGCTTGTGACTGTCCACTCGTTGGAAACGTCTGCATACCTCAGAGATGACCAGGTTGCAAATTGTAGCTGTGGCTTTCCTCGGAGGCTCAGAGTTAGCAAACCAAGTGTAAATGTGATTGAGCTCATCTGGGAGAGAGGCCGTGATGCTGGTGGCACCACTGCTTGGCTTTGAAGTTTGTGATTGTGTGCAACGCTCTCCACAAGTCACGTGTGCCGTTTGTTGTGAATCTTGCTCAATCTTGTCCCTGTATTGTTGTTTCACAGCCTTGATAGCTTTTTGCAGATCATAGCTGCTATTCTTGAGCTCTAGCTTATGTTGAAAAGACCAGCATGGTTCCCTTAAGGGAAAATCTTGCCTGACATACCTGTTGGAATACTTTGAGGAGATTACAAGTAGGCTAGATAAAGGGAATGCAGTGGATATTGTACATTTGGATTTTCAGAAGGCCTTTGACACACATGAAGCTGCTTACCAAGTTACATGCCCATGGTATTATAGGAAAGTTACTGGCATGGTTAGAGCATTGGCTAATTGGTAAAAGGTGGCAAGTAGGAATGAAAATATCCTTTTCTGGTTGGGAACTATTGACTAGTAGTGTTTTCCAGGTGTTGGTGTTGGGACTGCTTCTTCTTATGCTGTATATTAATGATTTAGATGATGGAATAGATGACGTTCTTGCCATGTTTGCAGATGATACCAAGAATGGTGGAGCGGCAGGTAGTGGTGAGGAAACAGGAAGGATGCAGAAAGACTTAGACAGTAAACACAAAGTACACTGCAGATGCTGTGGTCAGATCAACACGTGCAAACAAGCTGGATGAACTCAGCAGGTCGGGCAGCATCCATTGAAATGAGCAGTCAACGTTTCGGGCCGAGACCTTTAATCAGGACTTCGACAGATTAGGAGGATGGGAAAGAAAGTGGCAAACAAGATACAATGTTGGAAAATGCATGTTCATGCACCATTAGTAGTAGAAATAAATGTGAAGACTATCTTCTAAATGGGGAAAAGATCCAAACATTTGAAATGCAAAGGGATTTGGGAGTCCTTGTGCAGAACACCCTAAAGGTTAACTTGCAGGTTAAGTCAGTGATGAGGAAGGCAAATGCAATTTTGCATTAATTTCAAGAGATCTAGAATATAAGATCAGGGATGTGATACTGAGGCTTTATAAGGCACTGGTGAGGTCTCACCTTGAGTATTATGTACAGTTTTGTGCTCCTCATCCAAGAAAAGATGTGCTGGCATTGGAGAGGGTTCAAAGGATGTTCAGAAAGATGGTTCTGGGAATGAAAGAGTTATCATATGAGGAACGTTTGATGGCTCTGACCCTGTATTTGCTGTAATTTAGAAAGGTGGGGGGGGGAATCT
The DNA here is from genome assembly GCF_048418815.1 of Hemitrygon akajei. Classification (NCBI taxonomy): domain Eukaryota; kingdom Metazoa; phylum Chordata; class Chondrichthyes; order Myliobatiformes; family Dasyatidae; genus Hemitrygon; species Hemitrygon akajei. Next base: position 144,265,346 of record NC_133134.1, on the reverse strand, counting down.
AATTGAAACCTTTCAAATGTTGAAAGGCCTAGACAGAGTAGATGGTGGGGGAATCTATTACAAGTGGGTACAGCCTCAGGATATAGTGGTGTCTGCTTAAACAGAGATTTGGAGAAATTTCATTAGCTAGAGGGTGGTGAATTTGTTACCACAGGCAGCCGTGGAGGCCAATACAATGGGTGTATTTAAGATGGAGATTGATAGGTTTTTGACTGAATGGCAGGGCAGATTCAATGGACCAAATGGCCTTTCTGCTCCAAAGGAAACCATACTTACTTTGTTCTATATTGTACTGTGTCATTAAGTATTCTATAACCTCATCCTTAACAACTGTATGTGTTAATGGTGATTGTGGAGCAGGTGTGGTTACCAAACCAAACTGACTGGGGTCTGTGAGTGAGAAAAATCAAGGATCCAGTTGCACAAGGAGGTATTAATGCCTTGGTCTTGGAGCTTATTGATTAGTTTTGAGGGATGATATTGTTGAATGCAGAGCTGTAGTCAATGAATAGCATCCTGAAATATGCATATTCACCATCCAGATGCTCCAGAGTTGAATAAAGAGCCAATGAAATAGCTTCTGCTGTTGACCTGTTGTGATGAAAGGCAAATTAGAGCAGATCTAAGTTGCTCCTCAAGCAGTTGATTTGTTTTATCACCGATCTCTCAAAACACAGCGGATACAAGTGCTATTGGATTGCAACTTCCATTAAGTGGAGAGATCAGACAAACAGGGGTTGTTTGCTTTAAATTGGAGGAGAAAGGCAAAATATTCCATATTTATAAATGCTTTGATGAAGTAAAAACACAGTTTCCTCAAGCAGGTGGGTCAGCGACTGGAGAAAATTTTTTTGAAAATGTAGCTAATGTAGAATAGAAAATGAGAAAATTTATAACATAATACTTATAAAGATGAGCACTGTTCTACCTCAAAGGGTGATTGAATCTGACTCCACAGGTACTTCCAAAGTACAACTTAAAAGCATTTGAAGAGAACTACAGAGCATAAGCTGGGAAAGTAGGACTAATAAGACAATTATTTCAAAGAATTGCTATAAGGATGATGAGCTGAATGTTTCTCTTTTGTACTTTAAAACATTCTATTATTTTATACAAATACAACTGTAGTTTGTCCATATACAAAGAAATAGTAGTTCCCATTATTTTTGACTCAATTCCCCTCTTGTTTTCGCTATGTAAAATATGTGCCTCGTTAAAGATAACAAATTGCTTTTAAGGAGATGGGGCATTTTGGGGACTGCACGAAGCCCCAAGTAAAGGTAGGTCACATGATGGACAGATTATTTCATAATGTATTTTTGTTAATTTTCTGGCTCTTGAACCAAGTGGAATACTTCACTCAACTTCACCTTCCCCGTCATAGAAATGTTCCCACACCCTATGGACTCACTTTCAAGGACTCTTCATCTCATGTTCTCAATATTTATTGCTTATTTATTACTATTATTTCTTTATTTTTGTATTTGCATAGCTTTTTGTTGGCTTTTGCTCACTGGATGAATGCTAAAGGTGGTGCAGTCTTTCATTGATTCAGTTATGGTTATTATTCTATCATTGAGTATGCCCGCAAGAAAATGAACCTCAGGATTGTACATTGTGACATATATGCAATTTGATAATAAATTTGATTTGAACATTGTCTTTTTGAGGGTTGTTGTTTTCTAGGATCTTGTCATCTCATTTATCCAGGTCTGGTATAGGGATAATAACATGAAACACTGACTACGTCCTAACTGTTATAATTATTATTCTATCACGGATTTATTGAGTTTACCTGCAAGAAAATGAATCTCGGGATTGTACATGGTGACAATCCTTTGTATACTTCGATAATTAATTTACTTTGAACTTTTTTCCCTCTTTTTTCCCTCAAGAAGATGGAGTACCCTATGTCAAGAATCACAGATTTAGAATCTTCATAACATTCAAATTTGAACATCATGTGAAAAACAAGTTAACAATTTGCTGCAAAATGCTTATTGACTAAATGCATTACTTGTTGGCAATGAATACAATCTGTGTTTCAAAATTTTTCTTGTTTAAACACAGTCTGATTGTACTTTTATATAGCTCTGGCAAAAGATCAGAACCAGAATCTATCTCCACAAGTGTTACCTAACTTGTAAGTATATCTAACATCTGTGGCATTTTAACTTTGGGTTATGAAGCAGCTAATCTACTTGAAACAGCTGATCTTCATGCAGGAATGCTCAGCCAACAGTTTTTCAAATGCCCCAATGAATGTAGTTTGGGCTAACTGATCACTGAAGTTCAACTTCATAATAATAAAACTTAATTATTGCATATTATTTAGAGAATGTATAGTAAGTACACAACAGCAGCACCCTTATTTACAGCATTCTATGACAGTGAACAGAAAATATCTGAAGAGAAGATCAGTCCAAGAACGTGTCTAATCACAAAAGAAAAGAAATTCTGGGAAATACACAGAAGATCAGGCAGCAACTGTAAAACGTGATGTTTGAAGTTGACCACTTAAATGGAAAGGATATTGCCCTGATAAATTAACCGCTTGAATCCACAGATTCTGCCCAACCTGCTGAGAGTTCCAGCATTGCTTTTATTTTAGATTTCCAAAATTTTAAGTTTTTGCTTTTAAAATCCACTTAGCCAAAATGGTTTTTCCATTAAACAGCTGGCACGAAATTACTGTTAACATCAGTGGAGGAACAACTAATATTTAGATAACATTTCTGTCTACTTTTCTGGTTGAGGAGTCAATACCTTCATTTGAAACAGTATATCACTTCAGAAAACATAACGTTACACAAACACGCTAGCATCATTCTACAAATGTCAAAGCCTCCAGTTTTTCCATTATTTCTGTCAAATGGAAGTTATTGATGAAGTAACAATGGTAAAAGTAAGCAAATTATGCCAAAGGAATCGGAGTTAAGACATAGAATGACAAAGTTTACTGAAAAAGTAACAATTTAATGTGCATCCCATTATTAGGGCATAAAAGGAAACTTGTGTCTTGCAGCAAGGAGGAGATGCCCACGAGTTGCAAACTGGCACAGGTAGATAAATGGTTGTTCTACACTGCTAATAGCTCCAGAAGAAACAAGTATCTTGAATAAAACAAAAATATGAACTAGACTCAAATTAATACAACCTTTCTTTCAATTTCTTTTGGTTACTAAGTAGACATATTTCTCACTTCCCTCGTCCTTCACAATTTCTCACTCCATCCTTAAGTTTAGTAAATTGAAGAGGACTATCTGCTCTCACTCACCAGATTCCAGAGGTCCCAGTAACTCTGGGCCTCATTTCAGTTTGTATCTCTATCCGTTGGGAGGATGTAAGCTAGTTGGTACTGAAGGAGAATGAATATGAGGATCAGGGATGGAGAAGAATGTGAAATTCATATCAAGATATAAAAGATAGGCAATAACAGTAGCATAACTGAATATCACACTAGCATGCAGTTGCTGTATCAAATATGTTCATAGTTCATATAGAGAACTTCCAAAATTGAAGTAATGCCATTTACCATTACAATTAATATCCTTGTGCAAACATCACCTACAAACTTAGTCATAATGCATATGATTCCATGTGCTGGCCCATTTATGAAATTACTGTAAGAAACCTACACACTCAACCTACACAAATCCTAAAGGAAATGATAAATGAACACATTTTACAACATATGCCAGTGATATTAAACTTGATTCTGAAATAATCCTTGTGCTCCTATCCTCTGAACTATATCTATCAAGTAATTACACATCCATTGTGAAGTAAGTATTAAATAAAACAGATTTCCACACTAGCCACTTTTTCCCAATTCTGTATGGCGAACAGGTTACAGCCAATACAGCACAAAAACAAAATGCTGGAAGAAATCAGCAGGTCAGGCAGCAACAATGGAAAAGAGTAAACAGTCAACCTTTTGGGCTGAGACTCAATGGAAGAACTGGACATTTGACTAATTCATTATAAACATTAGTTTGAGAATATTGGAATATTTGTCAGAAAATATTTGGTGAACTGGTATAGTAGAAACTATATATGGAAGCAAGTAAATTTTTGGTTTTTAATTATCTGGTTGAGAAAGATAATGCAATAAATTCTAAAACTCAGAGACAGAGACTATGAACATTTAGGATTGATTCAGAAGTACGCAGTTGAAAGTGTATTCAAACGCCTTTTGAAAATCAATATAGACTACACCAAATTCATTTGTCTTATCTATCCAATTAGTCACTTCTAAAAAAAAAACCTCATTAAATCTGTCTGAATTCAAACCTTTGAGAAGAGTTACAGGATTAATTAATCAGGCAGAGTTGAAAAGTAAACAGAACCAACCTCATTCTTTTTTAAAAGGCTGCTCTAAGGAAATCTAAATTGAATGAATTAGAGTTTAATTCCAAGATCACAGTAATTTTGGAATAGAATCAAAGGCTAAACAAAATTAGGGGAGAATGGAATACTGAATGTCAGGAGTCAATGCACTAATCAATTCTCATTTATAGAAAGAAGAAATAGAATATCAGAGGGCAGCGTGCAAGTAGAAGTAAGAGCCTATAAAAGCAAAGTAACTGGAACACTGAACCCAGAAGTAACAATAGTGCTGCTAACGCTAAATGAATTGTCCTCAATTTTCATAAAGGAGTTTGACTGAGTGAAGCAGATGAGAATTAAGAGAATGTATACCAGCTAGAGGAATATTCCAACAGAAGAAGGATATTTACATGTAGTTATTCATAGTCACTGGAATTAAAGTGTGAGCACTCCCAAAAATCACCCGTTAATAAGCCTGGTGAAACATTGAATTGATTCTGATATCGAGTAAGGTCAAGCTGGTCATTGTAATTTATGAAATTTAATGCTAACATGATACTTGGAACAGCATGAGCAATCTTAAACTAACCCTAACTTCATCTGAACTTTTAGTCCAATTTAACTGATGAACATGAAGTGGAAGCAGTAAAATGAGGGGGAAAAATCAACTGAGTGTCCTATTCCCATCAGAGTCTTACTGAGCAGTATTCCAACTGGGAAAGTGACCTTATGGTAACTAGATATTGGCCAAAGATTCAATTTTATCATGGATGATATTAAATCGGGCAATGAAGAACCTTTTAGTGAGACTACACTAGAACATATGAAGGCACATTTTAAAGGGTATCTATGTTACAATGACACATCCTGTAGTGGTTAGTGCATCCCCAAGGATTCAGAGATTGCAGAAGTTTCTCTCATTCCTCTCCTGCTGCCTCACTAATCTGGGTGAGGTGCTTACTGTTGGTCTGGAGTGCTGTCTCGTCTTTTATATAGAAAAAGGGCAAAGAAATAGCAGCTGCTGTTTCAGTTAAGGGAATGAGCAGCAAGTCGGCTGGGTTAAAGTACACCAGATGAAAGGAGAAGCTTGTAAGGGCCTTTCTCTCCCAAAAGGATGTATAGGTCAGTTTCCTCTGACCATTCCCACAGGGCTTATAGGTCAATTTCCTGTAAATGAGGTGCATTATGCTTCAGTAATGCAGTTGGAGCAGGGCTACTGCACTGAATTAAAATAATATGCTTGACCCATCTGGATATGACATGCATTTTAATGCTTTACATGCCTTATTAAAAGGTAACTAGAGGGTTTTACTGATGCTGAAAATTCAATCCCCATGATTAAGCTACCCATCTGTATGGATTTCTTCTTTGTTTAGTAAGACCTAGCTTATGTTTCCCTTTCCATCTGCTTCACTCAAACAAATCCCTGTTGAGAATTGATAACCAGATTTCACTAACCATCTTCACCACCACGGCATTGAGAACAATTATTTTGCCTGATCTTCAGCTTTCCAATTACATCCCAAGTTAACTACGCCTATTGCACTTTTTATTTCAATTCATTCCAGCCCATTGCTGAAGACAGACATTTTCTAACCTGTGTTAAAACATATTTATCACCAGACACATAAACACAAGAAATCCAGAGCAACACACACACACACACACTCACACTCACACACTCACACACTCACACTCCTAGAGGAACTCAGTTGGCCAGGCAGCATCTGTGAAGAGGAATAAAGAGACAATGCCTCAGGCCAAGACTCTTCATCAGGACTTTATTTTGAGGAAGAGGGTTCAAGTCAAGAGATGGTATCATTGGTGCAGGGTGGAGGATCTTCGCCAAATAAGTAGGCTCAGAGATAGAGTTGATGAAAAAAGAGCTCACTGCAGTGGTAGACACAAAACTCACTGAGGTACGTGTGCATGAGGACATAGGTAAGGCCCTTGCTAAAGGCAGAACATTTTCCCTCAGATTTTTACCATCAGATGATGCTAAGGAAGGAATGGATCACACTTTTCCCACAGATGTTGCCAGACATAGAAACATAGAAAACTTACAGCACAATAAAGGCCCTTCGGCCCACAAAGTTGTGCCAAACTTGCCCCTACCTTAGAAATTACTAGACTTCCCCATAGCCCTCTATTTTTCCAAGCTCCATGTTCCTATCCAAAAGTCCCTTAAAGACCCTATTGTATCCGCCTCCACCACCACTGCCAGCAGCCCATTCCATGCACTTGCCACTCTCTGAGAAAAAAAAACTTACCCCTGACATCTCCTCTGTACCTACTCTCCAGCACCTTAACTCTGTCTCCTCTGTGGCAACCATTTCAGCCCCGGGAAAAAGCCTCTGACTATCCACATGATCAATGCCTCTCATCAATGCCCTCAGACCTGTTGAGAATTTCTAGCATTTGCTGATAACTTGAAATAAATGCAGCATCCTTAGTATATTGCTTTTGAAAACCAACCTTTGCTTTGGGGCAAAGAAATAAAGGAGAGCAGCTAAAGCTTTTGAAATAACTGGCTATAACAGGTAGAAGTTAACTTTGGCTTGCTGCTCCTGCATGACTTCCTGCAGTGGATCCAGTTTCTGAAAACCAATTCTACCAATCTCTGTTCATACCCACAGCAAAGGATTTCAAAATTTGCATCTAGGAAGATTTCTATGCAAGTTTAGTTGCTGAAGATTTTGGCATTTGAGATAGCAATGTAAATGTAGATGGTTTACCTGTAACTCCTTCCTTCAAAATGGCCAGACAGAAGACTATTTAAAGGGATGTCCATACAGTAAGGTCCTCTGTTATAAACTGCATTAAAAATACAGGAAGTGCTTCTAAATGAGCCGAGAAATCAATTCTGACAGATGTAACTAAGGGTAGGGAGTTAAAATATGACGGACATGAAATATTTCTGTAGAAAGGGGAAGTAAGTGTAAAAATTCAATGTTTCTGTTTCTATTGTACACTGAAGAGTGAATAAAGAGACAGGTCATTAGAGTGAGCATTCAGTTCCCTCAAATAATCCCTTTCTGCACATGCACTGAACACTCACAGCACTGAAACAAAATTTAGAATGGGAATTCAGGTCTTGCCATTTTGAACAAGCTCAATTTGTTTAAGAAAATTAAATCTTTCCTTGGAGGATTTCAGAACCACAGCACAAGCTTCTGTTAAAGAACCAGAGTTCATTAAATTGCAGAACTTAAATGAGCACTCTAAACTCGAATCAGAACACAGCAAAAATGGTGAGAAAAGGAATATTGATAAAACAGGCAAATTGCAGACTGTAGCCATCGCTCCAAAAGGCAAATTACTGATAGGGATTAGCACAGGATAACCTTCAGGGTGGAGGGTAGTGGGATTTAATGCAAATTTGGCCACACAATGAAGCAAAGGAATAAAAAAAATCCCAGAAAGCACACCTATGGATGCTCTTTAGGGAACAGTTATCCCATCATTAGTATATCACCATGGAGACAGTTACCAAGCAATACCACTATTATGGCCACCAGTCAGGCTGCCAACTAGAGCAGAGACAGAACTAGTCTACCTCACTATGGTCCTCAACTTCTATCTCTCCCACCCATTTATTTTTTGGAGGGGGTACTAAAAATAGATGGTATATTAAAATTGCAATCTGAGCAATTTATCAACTCATTGTCACTACAATGTCTGATCACAGAAACACCAGCTAGATTTCAAACAATCAAGTTAGAAGCCATATACGTTCTTAATTTGTAATTTTTTATTTCGTTTTTCTTAGACAACAAAGTGTGACAGTAGGATGGAAATAATTCGGCCTGCAGGGAAAGCAGCAAACTGACGTTTATTTTCTTTACTTCCAGGTCAACTTGGCAGATTGAGAAATTCTCTCCAAATCAAATCACAACCTAACTGCTCACCAAGGTCACTGGCTTCTTTCTCTCATTACTGCTGCGGTTGCATTCCCTTTAAAAGGATATAGGAATCCTTCCAATTACGTATTAGGTACTAATGTGTAGATAAAGCCAGTAAGACTGCTACATTTTCTTTTTCTGCTAAATCCATCGTTAGAGTGCATTAGAGGGTACATTGCTTATTAACTGGTCAGTCTATTTTCCTGCTTGCAACAGCTGATGTGATCATAAAAATAATCAAAGGAATTTTGATGAAGGGACTCTGGTTTGTGTGGCAAGGATTAAGCAAAATACATTAACTGAATACACAAAACCATGGACATTTATAATACAGTAAATAAAAATGGTAGATGCATCCAAATGTCATCAAAAATCACATCACACATAAACTACTCAAAAAATCTGCATAATAACCAAATCTGGCTTTATGCCTCAACAGTACAATTCAAAATGTCAGGATGTATACAATATCTACAGAACAGAAAAGCAAGAATAAGAAATCCCTATAATGTACCGTACAAGTATTGCAGATGTGATTTTTCATTTTAAAGAAAGTTTCACAGTGAACAAGAATTCAAAGCGCTGCAGCAAAATTAGGCTCAACATTTAGATGATTAGGCTTTTGGAACATCATGTCATTTTATGAACTACTGATTTGGATGCCAAGTACTTGAGAAACAAGCCGCAGTGTGCTCATCAACTGTACTACTGATCAACTAAAGCTCCAGCTGCAGTGATGTTTGAAAGTCCTAAGATTTAATAGCCTTTCTATGTAACCGAGCAAACTTCAAAAAATAGTTCAGCTTTTGCATATCAATCACTAACAGTATTAATGAGCTCAGAGCACTTTCTCAATTAATATTCTGCCTGATAAGTTCCTTCAATTCAAATTCCATGGCTAAGTATCAACAAATGCCTTATGTGACAACGTTCTCAGCAGTCTGTAATAGGGGAGTATGCCAACTCTTTCCAGATTGATTCACCCTTTACTAAAATGCAATGGATTAGAAATTCATCATCAGCTGCCTGAACAAAACAAGATGGCTGAAGTCAAGGGAGTTGGATTTTGAGAGTACAACATGCATTTTTTAAAAATGTTCAGCCCATAGCTTGTCAAAGAATTACCTTCCAAATATTATACAGTAGTTAATACCATTAATAGAACCAAAATCAAACAGAAAAGATTTTAGGTTCTAGGTTCTATATCACCTTTCCTTGGTCTGAAACATATAATTTATCTTACTAGTGCTTCAGAGCAAAGGAAGAAGCTTTTGAAAAAAATCAGTAGTTTATTAAGTTTATCATTATTATCCCAAATTCTACAGTAGAGATTGCATTACTTAATAGTTAATTGAGATATTGTGGTGAATACAGACAACTTGAAAGAGAAGGCACATGGTGACTTGGATAATGCTCCATTCATTTCTGAATAGAAGTGAATGAACTACCTGTGTTGTATTTTTAAAGTGGTTTTAGAGACACAAGGGTTTACAGGTGGTTCTTCAACTATTGCATTAGGATAAGAGTCACTAAACTGTGGCAGAACGATAATGTGGTATTGTCATTTTGTAAAAATATGGAATAGTGCAGAACATTTAGCATGACAAATTATTCCATGTGGGAGGATAACAAACTCTCAGCAGGAAATCCATACATGAATAGAGCACAAATCAGAGGCATCAAACTTCCCCAGCTTTCAATTGCTTGGAGTACAACTCAGAGCAGCATACCTGCAAAACAGGATCATATTTTATTTATTGTTTGCATTGTTTCCTTAGGCCACTGAATTCAGTTTGCATCCCAATTCTATTCCTGGCAATGACAGAGAAATGCAATTTTAAAATAAAACTGTCCATTAATATTGCCTGACACATGCTTTCTCCCTTAATGGACTTTTCATTTTGGGCAACCTCACATATACCAGAGTTAAATCTCTTTTGCGGTATTGATCAGTGATGCCACACCTGCAAGGTTCAGGAGGGTGGTGGCAGCAGATCGTATCTGATCTGTATCTTCAACAGGAATGTGCAACAGAAGTTACTCATTATAATATTCCTTAAGATACTACAAGCAGCATAGAAGGTAGAAACATAGAAAACCTACAGCACAATACAGGCCCTTCAGTCCACAAAGTTGTGCTGAACGTGTCTTTACCTTAGAAATTACCAAGGGTTACCTATAGCCCTCTATTTTTCTGAGCTCCATGTACCTATCCAAAAGTCTCTTAAAAAACCCTATCGTATCTCCATTCCATGCACTCACCACTCTCTGCATAAAAAACTTAACCCTGACATCTCCTCTGATACCTATTTCCAAGCACCTTAAAACTGTGCCCTCACGTGCTAGCATTGAAGCCCTGGGAAAAAGCCTCTGACTATCCACACGATCACTGCCTCTCATCATCAGGTGTTGAAACAGTCTGAAGGGACGCAGAGGGACTGAATCAAATACTAGTAAAAATGCAGAAAAAAATCAGAGCTTTGCTAATTAAGGTGGCAGATATATTAAAAAATAGAGTATTAATGTAGAACAGTCTTGAAGAAATTAAATAAATGGAGACAAGTCCACAGTGGGGAAGAATGTAATGGAGCTGATTTTGACATACTAATTGGCCTTTACTTACTCCATGCTTCATTATGTAGAAATATTCATACTGACTGCAATTTCTAAGTCTTTCTTTAGAAATAGTTGCTCACAAATTTAAATAAATGTCATGCTTCCTAGCATTCATTTGTTATTTAATGACAAATTAATATTTTTCCCATGTAGTTAAAGGCAAGATTAAAGAGTGTACAAAATCAGGATTGAAATGCACGTACATTTTATTAAATAAGTTAAAAATTTTAGCCACCACAGGACAATAAACAGCCTCTTAATTGAGATTTTACAAATCAAATCTGTACCTTTTTCAAACCACTTTTACATCATATTACAAATGGATATTAACAAGTTACTTACTGGAAATAGAACTTATTTTTAAAGGCTGAATTCTTAATTTGCCTATTTAGGTTGCTGCTTAAATTTAATTTAATATTTATAAATTTGCTACACTGTAGTATCATTGATGGAACATTTAGATTTATTCTTCTTCGAAACTTGGCTCCAAAAGAAAATTCATCTCTAGTTATCTCTACCACTAGTTGAAAATCTACAGACTATCCCCATTTTTTTTCAATTTTTGATGGTTGGGGAAAATGAATTGAGTGAATGGAGAAAAAACTTATTTTATCCTTAAATGTAATTCCTGTTAGCCATGAAAATAGACATCAGTAACTGACAAATTTGTATCAGTGTGGGGTCTTCAGAAGGACTGATGTTTTGCCTGGCTTGGGATCTAGGTAATAGTTTATTAATTATCAGGACTTAAATACCTACTCTTGTATTTATGCTGAACTGTTATTGGCTGCTATTGAGCAAATTAATTTTTTTTGTAATTTATTTTTTTATTGAAGTTCATCAAATATTTCCATAAGATGTATTTCAGACATTGTACATATATATCATATAATCATATATATCACAAAATCTCCACAAAGTATTTATCTGGGGTATACACTTATAGAAAAGAGTGGAAAGAAAAAACAAGCAAAAGGAAAGAACTATGTACAAGTAGGGAGTGATCTTTTTTTTTTACAACAGATTCATTGATTTGTGAGAATAAAATCAGGCCTATGAGGCATTATGTAGTTAAACCATTTTTCCCAGTATGAATCAAATTGTTCCAGCTTATGATTAACAGATACTGTTATCTTCTCCATTTTGTAAATGTCCATTGTAATTTCCATCCATGTATTTAAAGCTGGGCTCTCCTGTGATAACCATTTCCTAGAAAGAGTCTTTTTACCAGCCACCAACAGTATATTCATTAAATATTTATCTCTTTTCAACCATTCTTGAGGTATATATCCAAAATATATGGTCTTACTCTCCAAGGGTATTTCACATTTAAGGATGTCTTGTAGGGCATTGTGTATCCCCCTCCAATAGTTTTTGATAACAGGGCAGTCCCAAAAAATATGATAATGATTTGCATTTTAAATTCCACAATTTCTCCAGCAAACAGGGAGGTTACTATCATAATGGGATTTCTGAGAGGGTGTAATAAAATATCTTATCAGGTTTTTCCATCCAAACTCCCTCCATTTCGGTGAATTGGTGGTGGCATCGTCAAACAATTAATATGCAAACAAGAGGCATATGCCAGTGATACTGAACCTGAATCTGATTCTGTAAGGAATACAGTAGGCACTACATATACTGCCTTGTGACATGTACCACCAGAACACCGTAGAACTGGCTTAGGAAAGTCCTTATCATTTGTAAAATTACCACAGTGTAGCCAAGTTTCTGGAATTCTATGCATTGATTGAAATTTCATCCAGTATTTAAGATATTTCCTGAATTCACTCTTGATAAACATTCAGAATAAAACGTAAGAATTTTAACTATCTGAAATTTAAACTATTGATCCAAAAATAGGTTGAGAATCAAAGAAATAACTGCAGAATCTGATATGATTCAGTACTTTCAACATTAGCAAAGACTATATGTTGTGAGATTTTGAAAGCTAGAGTCTTCCAATGTTACTTCTATTTATCAGTTATCAGTTATCTTCAAAGTGCAGTATCAAATCTATAAAAGTCTTTACCAATTCTATTGCATCTAATCTGACTCTTCTTCATTCAGAGTCATAGTAGTTCGATAAAAAAGATTCCTTGTGAACAGAATTGGCACTTCATAATAAGTGTCATCCCTTGCTACCAAATTTGCTAATGTCATCTAAAGAAAACCATTATCAATTTTTAGCAAATCACTGCAGATAATCAGAGTAATTAAGATTTCAAATAAGCTAAGTAGATTATTGAATATGCCTATGTTGATAGAACTTTTACTAAATATTCAAAAATTTCCATAATAATTAGCTAATTTAGCCTGTAATACAAGCAGATTAAATTGGCTTAACGATTTTTCCTGCTATTTACTTCATGACTCAAAGTTTACAAAGATTTCCAGGACAATTTCAATATTACAATTTTATGCCTGCATACAAGGTGAACACTGTCCTTCTTAGAGTTCTTTCATGTTTGGGTCAGAGAAGAAGGAATGTAGTAAAACAGCAGGTTGTAGAGTCCATATCTACAGGGATAAGTGTAAAATTTAATTACCTAATTCTTCACTGCTGTTCTTTAGCTACTCAGGGTTATAACTTCAATATTGTGATATATGGAATCATTTTTTAAAGAAAGGCTGTGAAACTATATTCTGCTGCTTTTCCAATACAGCCTTATATTCAACTCAAATACCTCAATACTCAGCATCATTCTGGGCTTGTCAAATATTAGTAGAATGCATCAAAGAGCATGATATGGCTCTGAGAACTACAAAACACAGCTGATGCATTGAACACAACTGAGAATAAGGGCAAGTTAAATTGCAATTCAAACTTTAGCTACGTGTCCAAAAGTTCAGACCTTAAGGGGGCTTGTCGAGAAACGTTACACTAGCAACACAATAAAAGCTCCAAGAAGTTTGAGATTAAACAGAATATGTTTAAACCAAACAGATCTATGTAGAAATCCTACACAGACTTTAGCTTAGAGCTGACTGACTACTCCAAGAGGGTATGAGGCTATTCTAGGACATTATGCAATGAGTAACCCCATTTCGGGCCCCTCTGAAGTTCAAAGTACATTTATTATTATCAAATTATGTATACATTATACAACCTTGAGATTTGCCACTTTACAGGCAGCCACAAAACAAAGGAACTCCAAATGTGGCCACAGGCTCAGTTCAGCGCAGAGCTGAGTAAATGTTACAGAGCAGCGAGCCAAAACAGCCCGACCCTTTCCTCTGGTCCCAACATCCTGACATTCTGGCTGGGGCTCAAATTACCCAAACATCGGGCCGTTCCTCACTCTCAGACAGCTCTGGGGCCTGCACCCCACCGCTACAGTTCGCCCTGTACTCGACTTTTCCAATTAGGCCTGACATTGCGACATTCCTTGCCCTCACATCCACTTGCCTCTGCCTTGCCTCACCTTCAGAGACCTAGAACAATTAATTATCACCTTCTACTTCTTAAGAGCGCTATCGCCTGAGCGCTCCACAATAAGGCATCTTTTTTTCTACAATGCAAGTCCACTCAGCCTAAACCAACGTAATCATGGCCAATGCAAGCACAGGCTCTACATTACAGACTTGAAGTGGGCTGTATTTCAGTACACCAAAGTCCTGTTCCATTGTTATTCTGCGGATTCTGTAGAAGGTATTGCCAAAGCTCACCCAAGTGCAACGACAACATTCCTTACGGCCCCCAGTTTCCAAAGTAGTCTTACCTCTTGAAGCAAGGCTACCATTAAAGAAAAGACAAACAAGAGAAAGTCTGTAGATGCTGGAAATCAAGGCAATACACACAAAATGCTGGAGGAACTCACCAGGCCAGGTAGCATGTATGGAAAAGAATAAACAGCTAATGTTTTGGGCCCATACCCTTCATCCTGGACCCTCCTGATAAAAGGTCTTGGCCCAAAAAAAAATCGACTGTTTACTCCCTTCTATAGATTCTGTCTGGCCTGCAGCATCTTGTGCGTGTTGCTATCATTAAAAGGAATTTATTTAAGCGTTACATTCCATTTTACCAAATCCAAACCACCAAAGGAGCTGATACATGAGTGTTGCTTTATTTTGGCTAAAGCTGCAAATGGCTAGATGTTTAATATAAATACCTCAAAGATTTTCTTTCAGGATATGAAAATATGATTGAACGGGACAGCTTTCTCTGAGTAGAGGTTTTCTGGAGAAAAATGTCAAACATCTTGGCACCAGCAAACAATGAATTATTTATTTTGATATGATTATTGACTGACGACAAGTAGCTTTGATATTTTATAGTTAATGATAGGGCACTCTCAATCCTCTTGCCAAAGCTGATCTTCACATTCTGCCAAAGTTTGCTGATCGCTTTTTTGGGATGCCAGACTTCTTTCATCCCATTGGCAATGAGAGTTCATTGCACAACACCAAAAAAAAGATGGACTTAAGTGGAACATAAGGTGTAATTTCACTGTACCCTTGAAGCTAGCGCACTTCTTCTGGAGCTTGCAAATAAAAGTGTCCAAATCATGAGTTTCTACTGCTCCCCACCCCCCTTCCACACCACCCCAATTAAAGAACAGAGCATTTAGATAATGTATTTCTAGTATCTTCGGGCCCACTGTACATTGATCCTCTAAGCTCCTAGGCATAACCTCGGCTGCTGTGGATTTTTCAAAGAGTCAGCCATCATGCTAATGAATCCCAATTTTGCCACTCTTACAAGAAAACACTTCCTTTTGATGAGTCTTACAAAACTCATTGCCCAGATGTAAGAAAGATAAAATATTGGCTGCCGAGCCCACGCTGATCATCACCACACTGCTGCCTCTAATTATAATGAGGCAGTGGAAGAGGCAAAAATCTCTCCATACATTCAAAAAGCTCTTGAGGAGCCGTAACTTGCAGGATTGGGAGACCAAGAATATGGAAACTGGTAGAACAAATTCTAATTTTTGTATCTGGAATTAATGGAACACTTATGCACTCTTCTACTTTTCCAGTACTTTCCTGGTTTTCACAGGCTTACATACAGACCCAACATGACAAATCAGGATAATCGTATCCTGCGCTTCCCTTTTCTTTGACACATTGAGCACCTTGCACTCCTATCAACTGCAATGGTCCCATGGCAGTTGTGGAAAATGTTAGCTGTTGGTTCTTAAGGATTTCTTCATATGATGATGTTTAACATTTATTTTCTGGCTGGAATTCTCCTGTGTTAGTCCCCTCCTCTCATCAGCTAAGAACCTAAAATTGCCAGCATAGGATTTATGGAGGTCGTTACTGGTGCTGTAAACTGCATTCTTTACTAGTCCAGGCACCCAGTGTGGGCCAGGCAGGAAGCTGGCACTAATGTTTTGACATTCATTATAGAGAGGTACTATTTCCTCCTCCCTAATCATTTCCACAGCAGTAAATTAGGGCCACAAGTGCTTACAGCTGCAAATAAGAATTTTAAACCTTTATTCATCAATAATTAATTAAAATGAAATCACAATTAACTGCAATCATTGCCTGGTTTATTATAGCAGATCTTGAGTACATTTTCTATTTCAACCAATTGAAGTTAAAGGAGTGATGATTCTTTGTGCTTACAATTTTACTTACTGTTCTATAGTTGGTAATACAGTGGAATATAATGTAATCTGTATTTACTCAGGACACAGGCACAGGGCTTATAGAATTGAGGCAAAAGAAGAGTGAGGTGATGGACCATATCTGAATTATAGGAGAGGAGGATCTTACTGTTTCAAGGCAAGTGAGGGTGGATAAACCCCTAAGCACTGAAAAGGTGTCCCCTCAGACATTGTAGGAGGCTAGTGCAGAAATTGCAAGGACCCTGACAGAGGTATTTCAAATATTCATTGCCACAGGTAAGGTGTCAGAGGACTGAAGGATAGCAAAAGTTGTTCTATTGATAAAGATAGACTAAGCCAGGAAATTACAGACTGGGGGCCTGATGTCAGTCATAGGTAAATTATTGGAAGTCATTCTAAGGAACAGGAGATGTATGTATCAGGCTAGACAGGGCTTGATGAGGGATAGTCAATATGGCTTTTTGTTGTGCTACTTGTGTCTAACTAATGTTACAGACTTCTTGTGGACATTACAAGTATGGCTGATGAAGGATGAATGTTGATTCAGAGTTTGAGAGAAATTGGTATGTCACTCAAGACATTTAGAAATGTTCTGAGGAGAGCATTTTAACTGGTTGTATCACCACCTGGTATGAAAAGGCCACTCCACAAGATCAAAAAAAGCTGCAGAAAGTTGTAAACTCT
Organism: Hemitrygon akajei; assembly: GCF_048418815.1. Taxonomy (NCBI): domain Eukaryota; kingdom Metazoa; phylum Chordata; class Chondrichthyes; order Myliobatiformes; family Dasyatidae; genus Hemitrygon; species Hemitrygon akajei. Next base: position 144,248,236 of record NC_133134.1, on the reverse strand, counting down.
GCCAGCTCCATCATGAGCACAAGGCTCTCCTGCGTCTGGGACAACTTCAAAAGGTGATGACTTAAAAAGGCAGCATTCATCATTAAGGACCCCCATCACCCAGGACATGTCCTCTTCTCATTACTACCATTGAGAAGCCTGAAGACACACACTCAATGTTTCAGGGACAGCTTCTTCTCCTCTGCCAGATTTCTAAATGGACAATGAACCCATGGACACTACCTCAGCATTTCTCTCTTTGCATTACTTACTTGATTTTTTTAAATAGTATACATATATATTATAATTTATAGCTTTTATTACCATGTCTTGCAATGTACACTGTCACAAAACAACAAGCTGCACAACATATGCCAGTAATATTGGAAAGTTGATGTTGTCAGCATGGACTTCATCAGGCCTTTGACCGAGCTCCACATGGTAGGCTGGTCCAGAAGGTTTAGTCACTGGATGCTCAAGATGAAGAAATAAATTGGATTCAGCATTGATTTAACGGGAGAAAACTGTGGTAGTAGATAACTGTCCCTCTGCCTGGAGGCTTGTGACTAGTGATGTGTGGCAGGGATCAGTGCTGGGCCCATTGTTCTTTATCATCCGTGTTAATGACATAGATGATAATGTGGTAAACTGGATCAGCAAATTTGCAAATTACACCGTGATTGGGGGTGTAGTGGAGGTGATCAAAGCTTGTAGTATGATCTGGACCATCTTGAAAAATATGGCAAGTGACAATTGCGAGATGTTGCACATTGGCATGACAACTCAGGTAGGCTTACACAGTGAATGGTAGGGCACTGAGGTGTGCATTAGAACAAAGGGAATAAGGATCCATAAATCCTTGAAAGCAGCATCACAAGTAAATAGGGTCAAAAAGAGAACTAGTGGCACATCGACTTTCATAAATCAGAACATTAAGTACAAGAGTTGGGATGTTATATTGAGGTTATACAAGGCGCTAATGAGGCTGAATTTGGTGTAGTGTGTACAGTTCTGGTCACCAATCTACAGGAAATATCAATAAGCCTGAAAGACTGTAGATAAAATTTATAAGGATACCCAAGGACCTGGGTTACAGGTAAAGGCTGAAAGGGTTAAGACTTTATTGCCTGGAGCAAAGGAGAATGAAGGGAGATCTTATAGAGGTATACAAAATTATGAATTGTATGAGGGGTAAATACACGTAGGCTTTTTCCTGAGGTTGTGGGAGACCACAACTAGAGGTCATAGATCAAGGGTGAAAGGTGAAATATTTAAGGGGAATGGGAGAGGAAGCATCTTCATCCAGAGAGTGGTGAGTGTGTGGAATGAGTTGCCAGCAGAAGCGGTGTTGATTGCAACATTTAGAAGGTGGTTGGATAGGTACATGGACAGGAGGGGTATGAAGGAGGGTCATGGTCCAGATGCCGGTAGATGGGACAAGGCAGGAAAACAGATGGTCATGGACAAGATGGGCCAAAAGACCAGTTCCTGTGCTGCCGTGCTCCATCACCCCAACTCTAATAAACTTGTGTGAAACATACAGCAGAGATTCACAATTCTGCATTCTCATGAAGTGAAAGTAGCAAACTTTAACAATGCCTTCCAAAGATGATAGCATCAGTAACAAAACCAAATTGGGTACTGAAGCCCAACAAATGGTAGGACACTGCCCTGAGTAATAAAGAAAGTTAATAGCTAATGATTTCCAAGCAATCCAAGTTACTGCCAGGACACAAACTGTGTGAGCAAAATTCATTTAATATTACGAAGTGTCACAGTCACTACAAGGTTACAAAGGAATTGCTGCATTTACAGAAGACCCTAATATTTATTTACCTAGCTAGCTCTTTATCTTTTGTCTTAAGGGCACATATTGGGCAGTACCCACATGGCAATCAGCACCTCCTGGTCGAGAATGTTTTCACAGTTGCTTCCTCAAGTGATCAGGTTGGTATAAGTTTAAAGCGAAAAATAGTCAGTACTTAAGGCTTGTGGCTTTATCCTTTCTACCTCTGATCATAAACACAGAAGCCAAATCACATGTCACAATATCCTTTCCAGCCGCTAACCACTGAATTCGGAGTCGACGGTTGCAAGAGATGTAACTGCTTCAAGGTAAATAGCTTTATTTGTCACATGCAAATAAAAACATACAGTGAAATGCATCATTTCTGTGAAATCAAATCAATGAGGATCGTGCTGGGGGCAGCGCCCAAGTTTTGCCACACTTCTGTCACCAAAATAGCATGTCAACTACCTACTAACCATTACTAACCTATACCTCTTTGGACTGTGGGAAGCAACTGGAGGAATCCCATGTGGTCACGCAGGAATATACAAATTTACAGACGGCAGCAGGAATGAAACCTCAAATAGTGACTGCTGGCAGTTTAAGGCGATCGAGTTAACTGCTACGCTACCATGTCCCCATGCTAAGCTATGCTGCCATCAAAAGAAAAGGTGAATTACTCCTTTTTTATCCCCCCAAATGCAATGCTCTGCCTGGATTTATAATAAAGTTAGGGGCAAACTTCCATGAAAGCAAATAAGCAACCATCTGCAATTCATGTGTCTTGGTATGAAGTGATTTTTTTTTTTACATAGTGTTGAACAGTATAGTACAGGAATCTAATTCATCCTTGAGAGTGAAGACACATATGATGGAGTGTTGCACTAATACTGAATATAAATTAACAATTTCTTGCTACCATCATTTCTTAAAGAACATAGAAAATACCATAACCATTTGGGAGAATAAACTTTTTATTTCTGTATGTGCATACTAGATAAATAAGATATTTTCTTTCCTTTTGGATGATGACCAAGAATAATTAAACGTGCTACAGGAATGGAATGATGAAGAACAATAATTCCTATAACAGATGGCATAACAGGAGCAAAACCTAGTTGTAATCATATGATTTGTCACAAGGCTGTAATTTCTCAGGCTATTAGCATGAAACATATGAAGGTCACTTTTATATTGTTTAGAATATAATTGAAACAAATGAAAGTGATCTAGAAGAAGAACTTTTCATCCTTATGATAAATAGCTCAGTTCTTGCCAATTTGAAACCTGTTGATTCTATGAACCTCTCAAGCAAATGCTTTTCCAAAATTAGTGCCGGCACCAGAACTAATGCTTCAAATCTAAAAGGTAGTAGTATTATACAGGGTTTTCTTTTAATGATATGTTCCTTGAACAAGCCATATGGTAGCAGAACATTTAGTATTCCTGTCTCACAGCTTCAGGAGCCTGGATTCAAATGAATATGACCTGTTTGGAAGTCTGCACATTCTCTACATGACTCGGCTTCCTCATAAAGTCCAAAAATATGCTGTTCATCTTAGTAGCTACTGTAAATTATCTTATTGTCAGCACGTGATAAAGGGATCAAGGGGTAGTTTATACGCGAGCAAAAGTACAAGCTGTAGTCCATCAGAGAGGATAAACAAATTATTTTGTTGGAATGGCTCAGTGGGGGCTGGCATCGACCCGATGGCCAAATGGCCTCCTTGTATTATAATTAGGAACCAAATAAACACAAGGGAATCAGAAACCATATCAACACTTTGAAATATCTATGAAACTAGTTTAATTTTTTGGATTTGCACATTTTATTTGCATTAATGCAAACATAAGTTCAGAGCTGAAGGTGGTGTGATTTTCATTGTAATTCTAAGGTGTCCCAGGAAGTGAGTGTAGGAAAATGGAAATAATTTACAAGCACTACAAATGTTATTTCCCCCTCAGTCTCTGAAATCTCGTTCACCTTAATCCAAGGACACACTCAAAAATTCTTGTGGAATAATAATAGCTGGAGTCATTGATGTTGGCCCACCACATCTATGTTGGCCATCAAGCACCCATCCATATCAGTCTCAGTTTTCCTCTGAGACCTATCTCTTCATTTCAATCCACTCCAATTGTCCTGCCGGCCACCTACAATAGCGGTAATTTACTCTGGTTAATTAACTTACCAATTAGCACCTCTTCAGGATGTGGGATGCAAGCAGAAACAGTGGAAATGCATGCAGTCACAGAGAGAACACTTAATCTCTATACATATAGCATCTAAAAGTTGGAAATAAATCCCGTTTACTGGAGCTGTGAAGCAGCAGCACAGCCACTGTGTCGCTATGCTCCTGCTTTTATCTAGAATCAGAATCAGGTTCATCATCACCAGCATGTGACGTGAAATTTGTTAACTTAGCAGCAGTTCAATGCAATACATAATCTAACAGAGAAAAAAATAAAATAAAAATAATAATAAATAAACAAGTAAATCAATTACAGTATATATATATTGAACAGATTTTTTTAAAAACATGCAGAAACAAAAGTACTGTATATTTAAAAAAAAGTCAGGTAGTGTCCAAAGATTCAATGTCCATTTAGGAATCGGATGGCAGAGGGGGAGAAGCTGTTCCTGAATCGCTGAGTGTGTGCCTTCAGGCTTCTGTATCTCCTACCTGATGATAACAGTGAGAAAAGGGCATGCCCTGGGTGCTGGAGGTCCTTAATAATGGACGCTGCCTTTCTGAGACACCGCTCCCTGAAGATGTCCTGGGTACTTTGTAGGCTAGTACCCAAGATGGAGCCGACTAGATTTACAACCCTCTGCAACTTCTTTCAGTCCTGTGCAGTAGCCCCTCCATACCAGACAGTGATACGGCCTGTCAGAATGCTCTTCAAGGTACAACTATAGAAGTTTTTGAGTGTATTTGTTGACATGCCAAATCTCTTCAAACTCCTAATGAATTATAGCCGCTGTCTTGCCTTCTATACAACTATATTGATATGTTGGAACCAGATTAGATCCTCAGAGATCTTGACACCCAGGAACTGGAACCTGCTCATTCTCTCCACTTCTGATCCCTCTATGAGGATTGGTATGTGTTCCTTTGTCTTACCCTTCCTGAAGTCCACAATCAGCTCTTTCGTATTACTGACGTTGAGTGCTAGGTTGTTGCTATGGCACCACTCCACTGGTTAGCATATCTCACTGCTGTACGCCCTCTCGTCACCACCTGAGATTCTACCAACAATGGTTGTATCATCAGCAAATTTATAGATGGTATTTGAGCTAGGCCTAGCCACACAGTCATGTGTACATAGAGAGTAGAGCAGTGAGCTAAGCACACACCCCGAGGTGCACCAGAGTTGATCATCAGTGAGGAGGAGATGTTATCATCAATCCGCACAGTTTGTGGTCTTTTGGTTAGGAAGTCGAGGATCCAATTGCAGAGGGAGGTACAGAGGTCCAGGTTCTGCAACTTCTCAATCAGGATTGTGGGAATGATGGTATTAAATGCTGAGCTATAGTCGATGAACAGCATCCTGATGTAGTTGATTGTGTCGTCCAGGTGGTCTAAACCCGTGTGCAGAGCCACTGAGATTGCGTCTGCTGTTGACCTATTGTGGCGATAGGCAAATTGCAATGGGTCCTGGCCCTTGCTGAGGCAGGAGTTCAGTCTAGTCATGACCAACCTCTCAAAGCATTTTATCACTGTCGATGTGAGTGCTACTGGGTGATAGTCATTAAGGCAGCCCACCTTATTCTTCTTAGGGAATGGTATAACTGTTGCCATTTTGAAGCAAGTGGGAACTTCCACCCGTGGCAGGGACAGGTTGAAAATGTCCTGGAATACTCCTGCTAGTTGGTTGGCACAGATTTTCAGAGACTTACCAGGTACTCCATCGGGACCTTCCGCCTTGCAACTGTTCACTCTCTTTAAAGACAGCCTAACATCAGCCTTTGAGACGGAGATCACAGGGTCATCAGGTGCAGCGGGGATCTTCACAGCTGTAGTTGGATTCTCCTTTTCAAAGCACACATAGAAGGTGTTGAGTTCATCTGGTAGTGAAGTATCACTGCCATTCATGGTATTGGGTTTCACTTTGTAGGAAGTAATGGCTTGCAGATCCTGCTAGAGTTACCGTGCATCCAATGTCGCCTCCAACCTCGTTCGAAATTGTCTCTTTGCCCCTGAAATAGCCCTCCGCAAATCATACCTGGTTTTCTGATTCAGGCCTGGGTTGCCAGACTTGAATGCCACAGATCTAGCCTTCAGCTGACGATGTACCTCCTGGTTCATCCACGGCTTTTGTTTTGGGACTGTAGAGCAAGCCTTTGAGGGCACACACTCATCCACACAGATTTTAATGAAGTCAGTAACAACTGCAGCATACTCATCCAGGTTCAAAGATGAATCCCTGAATACAATCCAATTTACCGATTCAAAGCAGTCCTGTAGGCACTCCAGCGCTTCACTTGTCCATACCTTCTTGGTCCTCACTGCTGGTGCTGCAGACTTCAGTCTCTGCCTGTACTCAGGGAGTAGAAGTACAACCAGGTGATCAGACTTCCCAAAGTGAGGGCGTAGAATAGCACAGCAGGCATTCCTGATAGTGGTGTAGCATATAGCAATGGTCTGGTGTGTTGTTTCCTCTGGTATTGCAAGTGATCTGTTGATGGTAGTTGCTTAGAGATTTTTTCAGACTGGCCTAGTTAATATCTCCCAAAACGAAGGTAAAGGCATTAGGGTGCTCTGTTTCATGCATGTTGATCCGATTGGAAGGCACAAAATTTTTTTTTTGTACTTCAGAAAACACAAGAGCCAAAAATGCTCAACCAGTATGTTTTTCTTAAAAGTCCTTTGAGCCATGCCACCCCATAACCCCAGATTTAATCTCAGCCTAATCATGGGACAATTTACAATGACTAATTAACCTACCATCCAGTACACATTTGGACTGTGGGAAGAAACTGGAGCACCCAGAGGAAACCCATGGGGTCATGGGGAGAATGTACAACCTACTTACAGGCTGCAGTGAGAATTGAATCTAGGTTGCCTGTACGTAAACCATTGTGATAACCACTACACTACCATGCCACCCTGATTCTTCAAATATAATAACAGCAGAAATGTCAATCTCAGAGGGCTGATTTGGAGCAAACACAGCTGTGCAGATCAACCATCACGTTATTGAATGGTAGAACAGGTGGTATAAGAGGATAAAGGCATTAATGGAAGTTAAAAAAATTAATTGGCAAAATCAATCGGCAACAGAAAAAGAAACAGCAAGGGAAAACGAGACCAAATTGGAAGGCACAAAATTGAAATTCATGCAGCATCTACAACAAAGTGGATGAATTAAATGCACGAACATTGTAAATGGCTATGATCTGGTTGCCATAACAGAAATGTGATGGCAGAGTGACCAAAGCTAGGTAGAAAATCTCCCAGAGTATTTAATATTTAGAAAGGACAGTCAAAAAGAGAAGGCAACACAGTACACTGTTAATAAGGGATGATTTCAGTTCATTGGTTAGGAAAAATTTTGGTCTTAAACTAATTGATTTGGGTTAAGCGAAGCAGCACGAGCAGGTAGAAAGCATTAATGAGTTTTGCTTATAGGTTTTTAAACATTAGAATTGATGTAGGTTAAATATATATTGGGAAATTAAAGGTTTGACTAACCAGGAGAGTACTTTAATCATGTGAGATTATTCTACTAGTACGAAAAAATATGCACTGGACTAACCCAGTGATTCATGCAGCATTTGTAGAGTTCCAGCTTGTTTATCGCTCGAGATTCCAGCATCTCCATTTTATTACTCCACAAGTGAATTAATACCAAAGTACAGGATAATTTTCTGAAATGTATACCAGATGAGTTTCATGATCAATGCATTGATAAAGTGGGTATTGAACAGGCTATCTTAGATCCAGTGCAAAAAAAGTGTTAAATAAAAAACATTGGAAAAGGAAACTCGAGGAAAGGTTAATCATAACGTGGTTCAATTTTACAACAGGTTCAGCAATGTTGTAGTTCAACTTGAAATCAGTTTTCAACCCATATTATGAAAACTTAAAATATGATGTTGTAGATTGGGAACCAAGTAAAAAAATGGTATGATAGTAGAGTCATAGAGCAATATAGAACACAGACAGGACCTTCAGCCTATCAAGTTCATTTTAGTTGGGTCTTCTGCTTAGTTCTATCTACCTGCATCAGGACCATAGCCCTCTATACCACTCTCCACTGTGTACCTATGCAAATATCTCTTAAGTATTATAATTGACCTTGCATCTGCCACTTCAAATGGCACCTTGTTCTACATTTGCACACACTCTGAATTCCTCTCAGATTCTCCTTTAAATCTAAACCTGACCTCCAGTTCTAGTTTTATCCAACCTTAAGCGGAAAAGATTGGAAATATTTACCCTATGATGCAGTTCTGTTCCTATGTCTTAAGGTCTTATACTCCTCATAATAGGATTACTGTAGTACTGTATAGATGCAACAGAAGCATCCACACGCAGATCTGGTGAAGAGCTTTATAAAAGAGAGGTACCACCTAACAGAGTATTCATTGTGGGAGCTACCAAGGCTACAGGCGATGGATAAATGAGTGACTGTCAGGACAGAGAAGGAAGAATGTCAGATTGTGGAGAGCAACCCCATGGTAATCCCCCTCAACAATAAGTACTCCATTTTGACTACTGTTGGGGTTGGGGGAAAAAGACCTACCTGGGGAAGCAAATAGTGACTGTGCCTCTGGCAATGAATCTGGCCCTGTGGCTTAGAAGGGCAGGAAACTGCACAGGATGGCAGCAGTAATAGGGCACTCTACAATTAGGGGTCAGATAGGTGATTCAGTGGATGCAAAAGGAAACCTCGATGGTTGTTTGCCTCCCAGGAGCTGGGGACTTTGATGTTTCTGAATGCATCCACAATATCCTGAAAAGGGAAGGTGAGCAGCCAGAAGTCGTGACATATATTGGTACCAACGACATAGGGATTGCTGCCTGTGCCACGTGACAGTGAGGTTAGGAGTAGACTGAGGTGGTGAATAAATGCGTGGCTGGAGAATTGGAGAAGTGGGGCAGGGATTCAGATTTCTGGATCATTGAGATCACTTCTGGGGCAAGTGTGACCTGTACAAAAGGGCCAGATTGCACTTGAATCCAAGAGGGGCCAATATCCTTGAGGGCAGGTTTGCTAGAGCAGTTGGGAGTGGTTTAGACTAATATGGTAGGGGGATGGGAACCAGTCTGATAGAGCCAAGGATGAGCCAGCAGGTTTACAAGTAGATGATGGGTGTAACATGAATGTAAGGAAGGACAAGCCAATGATTGGATACAACTGCAGAGCAGAGTTAAATTGTACTACAGAGGGAAAATTCAAAAGGGTGAAGAATGAAGGACAGAGGGTGTTGTATTCAAATGCATGTAACATTTGGTAAAAGGTGGACAAACATGCTGCAGTTAGAGATTGGTCGGTATGACGTTGTGGACATCACTGAGTCATGGCTGAAAGAAGGTCATAGTTGGGTATTTAACATCAAAAGGATATTTTTGTATCAAAAGGACAGGCAAGAAGGCATAGGTAGTGGTAAGATATGGAATTACATCTTTAGAAAGAGGAGACATAGGGTCAAACAATGCCACGTCTTTGGGGGAGAGGTTAAGAAGCTGTAAGGGTAAAAAGAGCATTATGGGAATCATACACAAGGCCCCCCAAATAGTAGACAAAATGTAGGGTTAAGTTCGTAAAGCGAGCTGGAAAGGGTGTGTAATAAGTGTAATGCACACAATTGTACTGGGGGACTTCAATATGCAAGGAGATTGGGAAAATCAGGTTGGTGTCAGATTGTAAGAGAGGGAATATGTTGAATAGCTATGAGATGGCTTTTTAGGGCAGCTTGTGCTTGAGCTTACTCAGGGAAAGGCCATTCTAGATTGGGTCTTGTGTAATAACCCAGGTCTTATTAGTCAGCTTAACTTAAAGGAACACTTAGGAGGCAGTGATCATAATATGATTGAATTCATACTGCAACTTGAGAAGGAGAAGCACAAGGTTCGACAGGAAGCTCAGAGACCTCGGCCTTGACCCTGTCTTGTGCATCTGGATCCTGGACTTCCTGTCAGATTGCCAGCAGGTGTTAAGAGTGGGCTGCCTCACCTCCACCCCTCTGACTCTCAATACAGGAGCCCCTCAGGGTTGTGTACTAAGTCCCCCACTTTATTCCCTGTATACCCATGACTGTGTCACCACCCATGGTTCTAATATGCTAATTAAATTTGCTGACGACACTACATTGATTGGCCTAATCTCAATTAATAATGAGGTGATCTACGGGAAGAAGACATCTCTCTGACAGTGGTGCCAAGAAAAATAACCTCTCCCTCAATGTTGCGAAAACAAAGGAGCTGGTTGTGGATTACAGGAGGAATGGAGACAGGCTAACCCCTATTGACATCAAAGGATCTAGGATTGAGAGGTTAAACGGCTTTAAGTTCTTCGGCATCCACATCACCGAGGATCTCACGTGGTCTGTATACACCAGCTGTGTGGTGCAAAAGGCATAACAGCACCTCTTTCACCTCAAATGGTTGAGGAAGTTTGGTATGGGCCTCCAAATCCTAAGAACTTTCTACAAGGGCACAATTGAGAGCATCCTGACTGGCCGTATCACTGCCTGGTATGGGAACTGTACTTCCCTCAATCGCAGGACTCTGCAGAGAGTGGTGCAGATAGCCCAGCACATCTACAGTTGTGCACTTCCCATGATTCAGGATATGTACAAAGACAGTTGTGAAAAAAGGGCCCAAAGGGTCATTAGGGACCAGAGTCACCCCGACCACTATCTATTCCAGCTGCTGCCATCCAGGAAACGGTACCACAGCATAAAAGCCAGGACCAACAGGCTCCGGGACAGCTTCTTCCACCAGGCCATCAGACCTATTAAATCACACTAATTTGTGTGTATTTCTATGTTACCTTGCCTATTCTATTTATTATAAATTACTATGATTGCACGTGGTACATTTAGATTGAGATGTAACGTAAAGATTTTTAATCCTCATGTATGTGAAGGATGTAAGAAATAAAGTTAATTCAATTCAAATTCAATTCAAGTCACATGTATCAGTATTGCAATGGAATAAAGGGAGTTACAGAGGCATGAGAGAAGAGCTTGCCCAGGTGGATTGGAAGGGGATATTGGCGATGGCTGAAGTTTCTGGGAATAGTTCACAAGATGCAGGATGGATATGTCCTACAGAAGTAGTAGTTCTCAAATGACAGGCGTAGGTAATTGTGGCTGACAAGGGAAGTTAAGGATTGCATAAAAACCAAGGAAAGGACATATAAAGTAGCAAGAGTGAGTGGGAAGTTGGATGATTGGGAAGCTTTTAAAAACCAACAAAAGGCAACTAAAGAAAGCTATAAGGAAAAAGATGAAATATGAGGGCAAACTAGCCAATGCTCTACAGCAGTAAACCAGAAGTTTTTTCAGTCATATAGAGTAAAAGGGAGGTGAGAGTTGATATTGGACCACTGGAGAATAATGCTGTTGAGGTAGTAATGGGGGACAAAGAAATGGCAGATGAACTTAATAAGTACTTTGCTTTGGTCTTTACTGTGGAAGACACTAGCTCTATGCCAGAGGTCCGTGAGTGTCAGGGAGCAGGAGTGTGACATTGATATTACAAAGGAAAGGTGCCAGACAAACTGAAAGGTCTGAAGGTGGATAATTCACCTGGACCAGATGGACAACATCCCAGAGTCCTAAAAGCGGTTGTTGAAGAGATAACGGATGCATTGGTCATGATGTTTTAGGAATCACTTGATTCTGGCATGGTCCCATAAGACTGGAAAATTGCAAATGTCACTCCACTCTTTAAGGAGGAAGACAAAAGAGAGGGAATTACAGGCCAGTTAGCCTAACCTCAAGTGGTTGGACAAGTGTTGGGGTCCGCTATTAAGGACGAGGTTTTGGAGTACTTGGAGACTAATGATATAATGAGTCAAAGTCAGCATGGTTTCTGTGAAGGGAAATCTTGCCTGAGAAATCTGTTAGAATTCCTCGTGGAAGTAACAAGCAGGGTGGACAAAAAGAGAGGCAGTGGATGTCACTAACTCAGATTTTCAGAAGGCATTTGATAAGGTGCCTCACACGAGGCTGCTCAACAAGATAAAATCCTATGGTGATACAGGAAAGACATTGGCATAGACTGAGAAATGACTGACAGCCAGGAGGCTGCAAATGGGAATAAAGGAGGCATTTCTGGTGGTTGCTAGTGACTAGTGCTGTTCCACAGGTATCAGTATTGGGACTGGTATGTTTCACATTGTTTGTCAATGATTTAGATAGTGGGGTTAATGGCTTTGTGGCAAAGTTTGCAGATGATATGAAGATAGGTGGAGGGGTAGGTAGTGTTGAGGAAGCAACGTGACTGCAGCAGGACATAGATAAATTGGAAGAATGGGCAAAAAAGTGGCAGATGGAATAGTGTTGGGAAATGTATGATAATGCATTTTGGTAAAAGGAACAATAGTGCAGACTATTATCGAAATGGGGAGAAGATTCTAATATCAGAGGTGCAGAGGGACTTAGGAGCCCTCGTGCAAGACTCCCAGAAGGTTAATTTATAGGTTGAGACTGTGGTAAAGAAGATAACTGCAATGTTGGCATTTATTTCAAGAGGAATAAAATATGAAAACAAGGAGATAATGCTGAAGCTTTTTAAGATACTAGTTGGCCGCACTTGGAGTATTGTCGCCAGTTTTGGGCCCCATATCTCCGAAAGGATATGTTGTCACTGGAAAGAGTCCAGAGGAGGTTCATGAGGATGATCCTGGGAATGAAGGGGTTAACACATGAGGAGTGTTTGGCAGCTTTGGACCTTGTACTCACTGTAATTTAGAAGAATGCATGAGGATCTCATTGAAACCTGCTGAATGTTGAAAGGACTAGATAAGGTGGATGTGGAGAGGATGTTTCCTCTGGTGGGGGTATCCAGAACTAGAGGGCACAGCCTCAAAATTGAGGAGCAACCATTTAGAATGGAAGAATGATTTTTTTAAGCCAAAGATCGGTGAATCTGTGGAATTCTCCACCACTGACTCTGGTGGAGGCCAAGTCTGTGGATATATTCAAATGGAAGTTGCCAGATTCCTGATTGGTTGGGGCATCAAGGGATATGTTGAGAGGGGAGGGGTATGGGGTTGAATGGGATCTGGGATCTGCCATGATGAAATGACAGTGGACTTGATGGGCTGAGTGGCCTAATCCTGCTCCTATGTCCAGAAGGAATAAAAGTTTTCCAAACAAGAAAAATCAAAAATCAAAGGTGCAAAGGGACTTGGGAGTACTTGTGCAGGATCCTTATTAACCTGCAGGCTGAGTCAGTAGTAAGGAAGGCAAGTGCAATGTTAACATTCATTTTGAGAAGACAAGAATACAAAAACACTTAAGTTATGCTGAGAATTTAAGGCATTGGTGAGACTGCACTTAGAGCTATTGTGTGCAGTTTTGGGCTTCTTATCTGAAAGATGTGCTGGCATTGGAGAGGGTCCTGAGGAGGTTCACGAGAAAGAATCTAGGAATAAAAGGGTTAATATATGAGAAGAGTTTGATGGCTCTGGGCCTGTGCTCACTGGAGTTTTTCAAGAATGAGAGAGAACTCATTGAAATCTATTGAATATTGAAAGGCTAAGAGAGTGGATATGGAGAGGATGCTTTCTATAATGGGAGAGTCTAGGACCAGAAGACACAGCCCCAGAATACAGGGACCTTCATTTACAACAGAGACGAGGAAAAATTTATTAGCCAGAGGGTGGTGAATCTGTGGAATTCATTGCCACAGATGGCTATACAGGCCAAGTCATTGGGTATAGTTGAGGCAGAGGCCAATATGTTCTTGATTAATTAGGGCATCAAAGGTTACAGAGAGAAGGCGGGAAAATGGGCTTGCGAGGGATAATAATTCAGCCATGATGGAAAGGCAGAGCAGATCGATGGGCTGAATGGTCTAATTCTGCTCCTATGCTTTATGGTCTCCCTAATCAAATATGCTTTATTATACAATACTCAATACAAAATAGCTTTGCCCCTCATGCACTCAATCACAAGCTGCCCTAAAAAGCTATCTGAGAGGCACTCGACATATTCCCTCTCTTAGTATCCAGTACCAACCTGATTTTTCCCAATCTGCCTGCATATTGAAATCCCCCATGACTATTGCAACACCACTCTTACTACATGTCTTTTCTGTCTCCTGTTGCAGTTTATATCCACATTCTGGCAACTGTTTGGAGGCCTGTGTACAATTCCCATCAGGGTCTTTTTACCCTAGCAGTTTTTTAACTCAACCCACAAGGATTCTACATCTTCTGATCTTATGTCACTTTTACTAAGCATTTGATTTTTAAAAAAATAACCAACAGAGCCACCCCACCCTCTCTGCTCACCTGCCTGTCCTTTCGATACAAGGGACATCCTTGAACGTTAAACTCCCAACTGTCATTTTGTTCAGCCACAACTAAGTGATACCCGCAACATCATACCTGCCAATCTCTAAATGTGCTACAACGCCAACTACCTTATTCTGTATACTGCGTACATTCAAATAGAACACCTTCAGTCCTGTATTTTGATACAGGACCCTTTCGATTTTGTCCCATGTTACACATCAACTATTCCCACTGAATGTAGTTTTGCACTGTCATCTGTCTGTCCTTCCTCACAGTCTCACTACATCAAATTGTGTACCATAAACTCGTGAAATTCTGATGTTGAATTTCAGCACTCCTTTCTGCTCCTCGAATTTAGCACTCTTCTATCCTCCTCGAACTTTACCCCTCTAAACACACTGCCCTTCACTCCCTCCGCACTAATCCCCATCTTACAATCGAACCAGCAGACAAAAGGGGTGCTGTTGTAGTGTAACACACTCAGCTCTGCCTTGCTGAGGCCAGTTGGCAACTCTCAGACACCTCCTCATACCTACCCCTCGAAGAGGACCCCAGTATGGACCATCAGAAAACTGTCTCTCTCTTACCTCTGACCTCATTAACTCTGGAGGGCTCCCATCCACTGCCACCAAACTCATAGTCCCCTCACCCAACACTGTTTGCCCAAGGTCCACAAATCTGAATGTCCAGGTAGGCCTATTGTCTTTGCCTGATCCTACCCCACCAAACTCCAGTCCTCATACCCCGACAGAATTCTAACCCCTGTTGGCTCTGTCCCTTCCCACCTACATCTGTGACACTTCTCATGCTCTCAGTCTTCTGAGTAACTTTCAATTCCCTGGCCCTGAGAGCCTCATTTTCACCACAGATGTGCAGTCCCTATACACTTCTAACCCACATCAAAAAAGACTCGAAATTCTCTGCTTCTTTCTCAATAGAAGAACCACCAGTTCCCCTCCACCATCACACGCCTCTGTCTGGCAGAACTGTTCCTCACATTCAATAATTTTTCCTTCAGCTCCTCCCACTTTCTCCAGACTCGAGGGGTAGCCATGAGGTACCAATGTAGACCCCAACTAAGCCTGCCTTTTCATAGGCAACGTAGAACAGTCTATGTTCCAAGCTTTCCCCAGAAATGTTCCCCAATGCTTCCTCTGCTACAGTGATGACTATATTGGTGCTGCTCATACACTCTAGTGAGCTGACCGATTTTATCAACTTTGCCTTCAGCTTCCACCCTGCCATAAAATGCACTTGGCCCATTTCTGACACCTCCCTCCTCGATCTGTCCAAGTTGTCGTCAAGCATCTTTTATAAACCCATCGATTCCCACAGTTATCTTGGCTATACCTCTTTCTATCCCGTCTCCTGTAAAAATGCTACTCCTTTTTCCTCAGTTCCTCCATCTCTGCAGCAGCTATTTCCAGGATGTGGCTTTCCATTTCGGCCAGAGATGTCCTTCTTCTTCAAAGAATGGGGTTTCCCTTTCTCCACCATTGACGCTGCCTTTTCCCACATCGGCGCTCACATCCTCTTCATGCTACCTTAACAGTGTTAGAGTTCCTCTTGTTCTCACCTACCACCTCATGAGCCTCCGCATCCAACACATCATTCTCTGCAATTTCCACCATCTCCAAAGGGATCCAACCACCAAACATATCTTTACCTCTCCCCCACCACTCCGCTTTCCACAGGGATCGCTCCCTCTCCACTAATCTCTCTCCTTATAACTGGCCTAAGTGCTACACCTGCCCATTCACCTCCTTCCACACCTCCATTCAGGGCCCCAAACCATCCTTCCAAGTGAGGCATCACTTCACCTGCAAATCTACAGGGGTCATCCATTATGTCCTGTGCTCCCAGTCCAGCCTCCTGTACACTTGTGAGGCCCATCGTAAATTGGAGGACCTCCTCGTCAAGCACCTCCCCTCCATCAGCCTAACGCAAAACTTCTCAGTGGTCAAACATTTTAATTCCAACCCATTCCTGTTCCAATATGTTGGTTCATTGCCTCCTTTTGTGCCATGGTGAGGCTACCCTCAGGTTGGGGGAGTAACACCTTATTTTCCATCTGGGTAGCTCCAACCTGATGGCATGAATATCAATTTCTTCCTCCAATAAAAAAATTAAAAACATTTTAAAAATTCCCTCATCCTCTCCTCTACTTCTATTCCCCACTCTGGCCCCTTACCTCTTCTCAGCTGGTTTTCACCTCTCCCCCGGGTTCTCTCCTCCTTCGGTCCACTCTCCTCTCCTAAAATATTCCTTCCCCTCCAGCCTTTTACCTTTCTTACCCACCTGGCTTCACCCATGACCTTCCAGGTACCCTCCTTCCCCTCCCCCACCTTATTCATTCCCATGGATGTTACCTGACCAGATGAGTTCCTTCAGCATTTTGTGTTTTGACTTGCACACCGTCTGCCCCATTCTCAGCCCTATCACTCCGACTCCCATACCCGTCATATTAGTTTAACACCTCCCCAACAGCCCTCTCAAACCTGCCTGCAATGATATTGGTCTACCTCGAGTTCAGGTGTAATATGAGGGGGCATAATTTCAGAGATTTGAGGAAAGTATGGGAGGGAATGTTAGAGGATTTTAAAAAAAAACATAGTGTGGTAAGTGCATTCTGTTTGACAGATACACTAAAGGCATTTAATAGATTCTTAGATAAGCAGTTGGATGAAAGAAAAATAGAGGGCTGTATGGGAAAAGATGTTAAATTGATCTTGCAGTAGATTAAAGGTTGCCACAAGTTTGGCCAAAGGACCTGTACTGTGCTACACCATCTTATATTCTATATTCATGCTTTGGCTGTAGCTCAGTTCTTCAAGTCCTGGCAACATCCTTGTAAATTCTCTCTATTTTTTCCAGACTTATTGATATCCTTCTTATAGGTTGGTGACCGGAACTGCACAGAATACGCCAAATTCAGCCTCACCAATGACTTATACACCTTCAACATAACATCCAAATCCTGATTTATGAAGGTCAATGTGCCAAAAACCCTTTTTATGATCTTATCTACCTGTTATGCCATTTTCAAGGAATTTTGATCTGTATTCCCATGTCTACCACTCACCTCAATGCCCCAGCCTTCACTGTACAAGTCCCACATCAACAACTCTTTGCAGGAGGCAGAATGGACCGTAGCAAGTCCAGCTCCTTCAGTTTCTCCACCAACAAATAACTCTTTGACTGGCATAGACCTGCAGTACTTTTTAAATTCCCAATGTCTAGCAGGGTCTTGCCATCATAAAAAAATACATTTAAAAATGACAACTATACCTTTGGCTGGCCCTGTAAAGGCTGCCGTGTGTGAGCATGCTAATTCCTTACTGGAGTAACTGAATTTCAGACTAGTTTCCACTCATTTTTAAACACTTTTTGCTGATTCCTGCCCAAGTAAACACCCTATTCCATTTAGGCATGAGCTTGAGTTGCAAACTAATGTGCAACCCACTTCTGTGACATGCACAACTGCTTTAAACTACTGATATTGGGGGGAGGGGGGTGAAATCAGGCCTCTGATTGGGAAAACCACTGTTGGATTCAAGCAAAATAAAGCCAGACCATCATAACTGGCAAATAGATAATCAGCTGAATATTTATAGAAGGTCAAAATCCAAGGAAAGTGAATTTACGGCTATAAATATTAATATACACATTAATAATGGCTATGAAATACAATAGTAAAACATTATGAGGCATCAAATTTCATTAGACAGTACTTCTCAATTCATGGGATGCATCTCACAAGAAAGGGAGGTTGCTGCAAAATATTCAAATAAGATGTTTCAGAAGACTTTAATCAAAAGGGAGTGAAGTAAGAAGCTTGCTGGTCAGGCAAGTATTCTGTTCTGCAATGGCAAAAGTGAGAGAAGGTTTAGCCCAAGATAAAACACTACAGCCTCCTAGTCCATGTCAAACTATTAATCTGTCTAGTCCCATTGACCTTAGCCCGGACTACTGCCCTCCATATCCGTTCCATCCATGTACCTATTCAAATTTCTCTTCAATATTGAAATTGAACCAGAATCACAACTTATTCATTCCATGCTCCATCCACCCTCTGAATAAAAAAGTTCCCCCTCATGTTTCCCCCTCACCTTTCACTCTTAATCCATGACCTCTAGTTCTAATATCACTCAACCTCAGTGGAAAAAACCCTGTTTGTATTTACCCTATCTATACCCTTCATAACTCTTTATGCCTCTATCAAAGCTCCCCTCATTCTCCTATGTTCTAGTGAACAAAGTCCTCAGCTATTCAACCTTTCCCTCTAACTGAGGTCCTCAAGTCCGAGCAACATCCTTGTAAATTTTCTCTGCACACTTCAATCTTACTGACATCTTTCCTGTATGTAGGTGACCAAAGCTGCACACAATACTCCAATTAGGCCTCACCAATGTCTTATACAACTTCAATATAATATCCCAGTTTCTGTAATCAATACTTTGATTTATGAAGGTCAATATACAAAAAGCTCATTTTATGACCTGATCTACTTTCAAGGAGTTATGGACATGTAGGCTACCAGAGCAGCAGAGGAGTGGTACTATTACAACTTCAGTTCTGGAGTTGTCTGGAAGGAACTTGTATGTTCTCCCCATGACCATTGGGTTTCCTCCTACTGGCCAAATATGTACCATTTAGTAAGTTAATTGGTCATTGTAAATTGTCCTGCGATTAGACTAGTGTTAAAATAGGCTGGTTGCTGGGTAGTGTGTCTTGTTGGGGCAGTAAGGCCTGTTCCCACGCTGTATCTCTAAATAAAAAATCTCTTAAAAAGTATTCCCATATCTGCTCACCAAGCAAGCCGTCCCCTGGTCGTCCTCCAAAAGTGTAACATCTCACATTTGTCTGCATTAAATTCCATCTGCCATTTTTTTAGCCCATTTTCCCAACTGGTCCAAATTCCGCTGCAAGTTTTGACCGCCTTCCTTGCTGTTCACTGCGCCCCCAATTTGATGCCATTCACAAATTTGCTGATTTAGTTTACTACATTGCCATCCGAAACATTGATACAGATGACAAACAACAACAGACCCAGCACAGATCCTTGCAGCACACCACTACTCACAGGCCTCCTGTCAGAGAGGCAATGCTCTACTACCACCGTCTGGCTTCTCTCACAAAGCCAATATCTAATCCAATTTACTATCTCATCCTGAATGCCAAGTGAGTGAACATTCTTAGCTACCCTCCCATGTGGAACCTTGTTAAAGGCCTTGCTAAGATCTGTGTGGACAACATCCACTGTCTTGCCTTCATCAACCTTCCTGGTAACTTCCTTGAAAAATTGTCCTTGAAAAGATTGGTTATACATAACCTACCATGCACAAAATCATGTTAACTACCCTAATCAGGCCCTGTCTATCCAAATACTTATGTATCCACTCCCTTAGAGTACCTTCCAATAAATTGACTGCTACTTATGTCAGACTCACCGGCCTTTAATTTCACAGCTTATCTTTACAGCCTTTCTTAAACAATATAACAACATTAGCTATCCTCCAGCACATTGCCCATTGCTAGGAATGTTTAAAATATCTCTGCTTGGGCCTCTGTTATTTATGGGTTCACCTCACACAATGTCTGAGGGAACACCATGTCAGACCCTGAGGATTTATCCACCTTAACTTGCCTCAAGACAGCAAACATTTCCCCTTTGATAATTTGTATACGATCCATGACCTCTCCGTTGCTTTGCCCTATTTCTATATACTCTGTGTCTGTCTCCCAAATATATACAGATGCAAAAAGAATCACTTAAAATATCCTCAATCTCTTCCATCTCCCTGCAGAGTTGACCACTCTGATCTTCCTGATAACCGATTTTGTCCTTCGCTCTCCTTTTGCTCTTAATATATCTGTAGAAACCCTTGGGATTCTCCTTCTCCTTCTTGTCTGCTAGAGCAAGTTCATTCCTTCTTTTTGTCCTCCTGATTACCTTCTTAAGTGTTCTCTTGCATTTCTTATACTCCTCAAATGCCTCATTTGTTCCTTCTTGTCTATACCTGCTAAGTCCCTCCTCCTCCTTTTTCATCTTCACCAGGGCCTCAACATCTCTCTAAAACTAAGATTCCCTAAACCTGTTATCCTTTAATTCTGACAGGAACATACAAACTTTGTACTCTCAATATTTCACTTCTGAATTCCTTCCTGTAACCAAGCACATCTTTGCCTGAAAAACAACCTGTCCCAATCCACACTTGCCAGATCCTTTCTGATACCACGTGATGATCCATACCCTAAGCTCATTGCCTTTCCTGCAATAGTCCTTGCATTGAAGTATACACAACTCAAAACATTAGTCCAACCACACTCAACCTTTCAATCCCTGACTTCGTGGGCTTTGCATCTTTCCTCACGACCATTCCATTATCTGGTTAGGTGCTCTGGTTCCCATCCCCTGTAACTCTAGTTTAAACCACATCCACAGTCACCCCCACTCCACCATGCAGCACTAACAAACCTCCCCGCAAAGATATTCCCCTCTAGTTCAGTTGCAAAACATTCCGCCTGGACAGGTCCCATCTTCCCTGGAAGAGCCCAATGATCCAAAAATCTCAAGCCCTTCCTCCTGCACCATCTCCTTAGCCATGTGTTAAACTGTATTACCTTTCTATTTATGACCTCAGTAGCTCATGGCACTGGTAGCTATCCCGAGATTACACCCCTGGAAGTCCTGTCCTTTAACATAGCACCCAGCTCCCTGAACTCACTTTGCACAACCTCATCACCTTTCCTATCCGTGTCATTGGTACTGACGTGGACCGCAACCTCTTGCTGCTCACTTCCCACTTGAACTCAATCCGAGATATCCCTGATCCTGGTGCCCAGGAGGCAACATACCATCCAGGATTCTCATTCTCGTCCACAGAACCTCCTGTCAGTTCTAAATAGTGATTCCCCTATCAATATAGGTGGCCTGTTCTCCTGCCTTCCTTCCTGGTTCCATAGAACCAGACTCAGTGCCAGAGTCCTGACTGCTGTGGCTTTCTTCCACGAGGTCATTCCCCAACCCTCTCCAAGTGCATACCTGTTATTGGTGCAGCAATGGATTGCACTGGACAGAACCATTAGGTGAATTGATAGTATTCGAATAGTGGGACTAAAGGTGGTGCCTGTACATGGGTGGGCAATGTTACACTAGGATTTAAATGAAGAAAAACACAAAAATACAACTGCAGATGCTGTGGATCAAAGAATATGAACACAACGCTGGAAGAACTCAGCAGGTCAGGCAGCATCCGTGAGAAAAGAATAGCCAACGTTTCGGGCCGAGACCCTTCATCAGGAATGGGGGGGGGGGGGGAAGAGAGGGCCGAAGCCCAGTAATAGAGATAGGGGAGAGGGGGAAAGGCTAGAGGCGCCAGGTGGAGAACCAATCAGAGGAAGGATAAAGGGGGGAGGGGATAAGCATGAAAGAACTGTAGAGATAAAGGAGCAGAAAGTTGAAAGGGGAGAGAGGCAGAGAGGGACCTAGGATAGGGGAAGGGGGAGGGGGAGGGAATTACCGGAAATTGGAGAATTCAATGTTCATACCACCAGGCTGGAGGCTACCCAGATGGTTGATGAGGTGTTGCTCCTCCAACCTGAGTTTGGCCTCATCATGGCAGTAAAGGAGGCCATGTATGGACATATCTAGATGGGAATGAGAGGCAGAGTTGAAGTGGGTGGCAACCGGGAGGTCCTGTCTATTGTGACGAACGGAGCGGAGGTGCTCGACGAAGCGGTCCCCCAATCTGCGTCGGGTCTTGCCGATGTAGAGGCGGCCGCACCGGGAGCACCGGATGCAATAGACAACTCCAGCAGACTCGCAGGTGAAGTGTTGCCTCACCTGGAAGGACTGTCTGGGACCCGGAATGGTGGTGAGGGAGGAGGTGTGGGGACAGGTGTAGCATTTGCGCTTACAGGGATAAGTGCCGGGTGGGAGTTCTGTGGGGAGGGACGTGTTTAAATGAAGAAAACCAGCAATTTAAGACTAATATTCTGAGAGGAAGGAGGCTATTACAGTTTAAGGAAGATAGAAAGAGCGAATTTCATTAGGGCTGCAAGTTTGAGAGTTCAGAAAGAATTAACATCTGTGCAAGCTTTAAATTGAAAAATAATGAAAACACTGGGCCTGCACAGTGATAAGAGGCATAAAGGATGGTATTAGCATCAGACAAGATCAAGCAGAATTTAAAACGCACCTGGATGTCAACACCAACAAAGCTCATTGTTTGATTAGTGAGAGTAAGCAGCTGGACAAGGAAATTAAATTAGCACCAGAGACACAAAGTCTGCGGCATTAAACACTCAGGTTTTAGATTTGCAGTTACTCATAAGAATAAAATTGTAGCTAATCAAGAACAATATCAGGAAAGCATGGCATGGGATAGATGAATGTTATTTGCATATAATACAAAAATTAGTGTTGTGGTTAGTGAGGATGGAAGTTCTTGATTACCATATGACATTGATGATTTGGTAAGATGGGCAGATAAATGATAGATGGAATTTGACTCTGAAAAATACAAGGATACAACTTGGAATGACGAATTTGGAAAATATGTCCACAATAATGGTAGGATTTAATGACAGAGGTACCTTGGTGTACACATCTAAGGATCCTTGCAGGCTGCAGGACAGGTAGATAAGGAGGTTAAGGAATCATATCAAATCATTGCCAAAGAGTACAAGAGCACAGAGGTTATGGTGCAGCATTTAAAATATTAATTAAGCCCAAGCTGAGATACTATGTGCAGTTCCAGTTACTTTGGATGGAATATTCGAGCTATGACGAGAGATTAGGTTTGTTTTCCTTGGAGCAGAGGAAGTTAACAACGTACTCAGTTCGGGTATACAACATTTCCCCTTAACAGGGGTGTCTTTAACTGGACAGCATGTGATTAAGGGATTGGAGATTTAGAGGGGGTTTGAGAAAATATTTGTTTCCAACTATGGGACTGGAATCTAGGAGGTGAATGCAGAGACCTTTACCACATCTATGCAGTGTTAAAGATGTACACATGAAATGTATTGTCACAGGAGAATGAATGCAAGTGAATGGGAAAAGTATAGATAGGCAATTGATAGACATACCCCACAGAAGGGCTCATTTTCATTCTCTATGACTAATTCTTTTAATTATTTAGGCTGGAGAAGGAGGAACAAACTTTGTCAGTTGTTAGCATCATTATGACATGCAAGCAAGGAAGGGAATCAATACTTGAACCTATAGAAGAGAGTGGACACACAAGTGACTATAGATGCTAGAATCTGGAGCAACAGACAGCTTACTGGAAGAACCCAGTTGTTAAGAAGCATCAGTGGAAAGACCTCAGCAATTCCTTTCCTCTTGCCGTTGCTGCTGACCGCAGTAAGGTCTTGCAGCTTGCAGCTTGATGCTGTAGAAGTGGATAGTTGCTAAGCCCCTTAACAGCCAAAAATAATGAAAAATAACACTTCAGAATTCAGCAGCCAAACCTGAACTCTGCACAGTTAGGCTGGTTGGAGTCATGCAACCTGAAATTAAAATTGCAAACATGGCAATGTACCATAAAAAAAATCAACTCAAAGCAGTATTCCGTGGGAGGAATTCATATGTGACCGTGGAATACAAGCACTAATTGGGTGAAAATGGGGATGTAGGAGGCAAATGTTGTAATGACAGTCATTTGCTTACAACCCCATGAACAACGAGCACACAGGTGGACTGCAAAACTGGATGCAAGAGCAAGCAGAGGTTTAATGAAGGGGAAAAAACCCACAAAGATAAAACAGCAAGGAAAGAACAGCTAGAGGTCAGTGAGTCTAAGCAATGAACTGGTGTCAAAAAAAACTTCACTGGCAGAGCTGGATAAGATGGTGAATGAGACAAGAAGCTTACTAGGAAGGGTGACGATGTGGAGAGGAAAATGCCAATAATGTACATGCACCTGATCAACAAACAAGCAGTACTTGAAATTTACCATCACACCCCTATGGTTTGGGACAATAACATGCATTGACAAGATTTTTTTTTGATTCTTCTCCCACTAGAACTTGTAGAATTGAAAAGGCCTATAAAAATAGTGCTTTCCACAGCTTCAGATCAGCTCAAAGCTCTTCACTGCCAAGTTGACACATCTGAAGTGTAATCGCATTGTAACACAGGAAAGAATGCAGTCAATGTGGAAACAACAATTCTTAAGTGAGAATGTAGGAAGTTACATGATAGTTTGATCCTTTTGATTTTGATGGAGAGTTACAAGTCTTGGGAAAGAAACCAAGAATTAAGATTCAAAGCACATTTATTATCAAAGTATGTATGCCTTCCCACAGATGAAGAGAAACATCAAACCTCCAATGTGCAAATCACACAAACAGCAAAAAAACCCACCAAACCACAAATTATCCAACCGGTCCAGGCATATTCAGTTCAGCTCAGTTCTGTTCAACCCAGCTCTGTGTCATTTGTCAACTTCAGGCCACAGAGCCGGTCCGTCCTAAACAAAATTAAAAGATATCGTAGCAAAAGAGAGGAACCAGAAACCAAACACACATCATAATGCTGAACTAGAGTCCAATCCACAAACTGCATGATTAAACCTTGCCTAAGGCCCAGGACTCTGGCATCATCCTGTGGTAGCAAAGAGCAAGAAGGAGAGAGGGAGCACCACGTACACCTTCCTCCAGCAGCATAGAGTGAGAGGCTGACAGATGGCACTGACACCTGCTTACATTCCGCTCTTGCCTTGACAATTCCAACCTTTCTCAATGTTTTCTTTGGCACAATCGGTCAATCATGGGCTTGCACCCCATCTCCAGGACACACCCCTCAAAACCTCACAGAACCCGGCAAAGTGCCAGGTCGTTCAATTGGCTTGAAAACACACCACCATAGTGTAGATCACAGGCTCCAACAGTAGCAGAATGAAATTTGAAAGAAAAAGAAGTGAAAGAAGTTTTGTGAACCACTTGGAGGATGTCGTCCTTGGTTGAGTTACTCACTGGCACCAACTTCCCCATTCGGACATTATTCATTTCTTCAAAATAATGTTAGCTTGGGTTTCAAAGGTAACGAAAGTGACAAAATAATGTCACCTTTTATATCCACCTTAGGAAACAGTAGGACTAGTGGACCACAACCTGAATTTAATTTTTCATCAAAAACATTACACTGTGACTTACCACTCCTTCAATTCTCCATTGAAGCATATCTAGATTTCTGTGCTGGAAATTCTGAAGTGAGACTTGTACTTTGAACCCATAATGTTGTGACTGAAGCATGGGTGCTACTAACAATACGTGGTTGGCATTTAATGAATTACCACAATAACTATTACTATAATTCCATTATTACAATGAGACAATGAGCTTCAAATAAAAACATGTTGCAAAGCATGTTATGCAACAGAAGATATTGAAAGTATGACATATCTCATATGCAATTTTGCTCTGCAATTAATAGTCAAAGCATATGATATTTCCTATTATTTCTACCTCAATATCAGTAAAAATATCAGTATCAGTCTTGACTTGACTCAATATCAGAGCTGTCATGTTTAGTTCTGCTGCTGCTGAACAAACTCTACGTGACTGATCTATTTAGTAAACTTCTTGCTTTCTACAAAGCTACACTGAAATAACAGTCCATGCCCATGCATATGCATAAAAATGTTGGCAAACAATGTATTGTGCTATTTATCAAGACGTACAAAAGCTGGATGAACTCAGCAGGTCGGGCAGCATCCGTTGAAATGAGCAGTCAACGTTTCGGGCGGAGACCCTTCGTCAGGACTGAAGAAGGAGGGGGTAGCTTCGTCAAGACTGAAGAAGGAGGGGGTAGGGACCCTATAAAGAAGGTGGGGGGAGGGTGGAAGGTGCCAAGTGAAAAACGAATCAGAGAAAAGATCAAGGGGTGGGTGGGAGAATCTTTCTTCTGATTTTCATCCAGCTGAGTTCATCCAGCTTTAGTATGTGTTGATTTGACCACAGCATCTGCAGGGTACTTTGTGTTTACTGTGGTATTTAGTCTGGAAGCAGAATAAAAGTTTAGAAGGACAACTGATTTTGAGAAATCATTTGATAAAACACAGATATAGTTAACTACATTTAGAAGTGGACCATTATGTAAGCAATTCCACTCTGTAAAGGACATGTATTTCTGACCTCTCAAACATTCGTGCCTTTGCCAAGGAAACACAGTCTTTGAATGACATTGTGATTGACAACAGCACAGTGTGCAATTAACAGAACTGCTGCTTCACAGAGCCAGAGACCCAGGTTCAATCCAGACCTCAGGTGCTGTGCGGAGTGAGTGGTTAATAGTCAGTGTGAACTTGGTGATCCCTTTGCCTTTCTGCTTCTCTATAACTGGGACTCTATAAAAGTTAAGAGAATGTTGACTTAATAGTCAAGGCAGCATGTGCAGAAACATCAGGGCTGACCAAACATCTCAGCAGAGCTAACATTTCCAGCAGAGGACCCTTCATCAGGTGGCACTAGTCCCTTTTCTCAGTCATTTGTTACTTACAAATTAAAATTTATTGTGCTTGATAATTACTTTATAGGTAACGGTACAGTGATATTCATTCTCAGGAATTTTTGTAAGTCATAAATATTTAAACAAATAATTCTGAAAATTTCTAACATGGAACACAATGGTGATGTTACATTACAGGCTAGTACTAGACTAATTTTTTTTAAAGAGTCAAGTTTAAATCCTATATTGCAGCTTAGAATTTATTTTTTCCAGGTTAATTGACTGATTTTAATCAAAAATCCAGTACTTAAAAATAAAAGTACCAACTTAATCATGAAGACTACCAAACAACTGGATTGTCAACAAAGCTCACCTGCCCTTCAGGATAAGGATGTGCTATGCTTCCTCAGTTCAGGCTTACCTGTGTCCCAAGACCAGCATCACAACTGCCTACTGAGGTGGCCGAGTATGTTCTGTTGGACACATTTGCCTCTGCTCAAGATAATGGTTCATCATCACCATCTCAAGGACAAATAGGAACGGGCTGCAAATGCTGGCCCTTGCCAATAATACGCTCATTCCAAATAAAAACTGTGCATCACCAATTAAAGTAGGTAGCGATTACAAGCTATTAAAATAAGACTATATTTTAATAGTACTACCAATCATAGAATATGTAATTACACACATTGTGGAAAATATAGCTATAAATGAATCAACTGTTTACTTATCATCAATGTAATCACAGCTGGTGCATTACTGGGATTTTAATCTGCTCTGGTCAATAACTTTATCAAAATCATAATTTCAACAAATATAAAGCTCTCTTCATTTATTAGCATGAAGGAAAATGCATTTATACACTAAAGACTGAAGAATGCTTATTAATATGCAAAAGAGAAGCATCAGGTAGGTCCCCAGAAGCAACAACAAGAATTTTGTTTCGCCTATGGGTTGTGAAAAGTATCCTGTGAGAGAAACAGAATCATTAGCCCTTGAAGTGAACTGGTGTGCAAACTCTCAAATGTCTTAATCAGGCTCCCTTTAGAATAGACTTCCAGAGCTCTTACGTCAAATTTGACCTTCCTAAAGACCATTAAATTGAATATTCCTGCCCCCTCCCTTAAGCTATTAATACACATTCATGGCAGGGATCAAAAACAAGGACATGTTTGGTGACTCTGTGAGCCTAAGTAAAAACATCCATCTAGACAACTAGGAATAAATAAAAATATCACTACACTGCAGAGAAAAAGACATTACTGACCTTGAAATAAAATTGTCTTGCAGAATATAATCAAATGTAACCAAAAAGAGGGATTAAGGTACAAAAGTTGGGAGTAATGGAAACATGTGGATGCTTGAAAGTTACAACAATTCTCCATTCAAAATCTAACACAGTTACAGTATGTCCTGGAGGAGGCTTTAAGATAATATATCAGTAATTAATACCTTCAGCAATTGTGGAGTGACAGGCAACAGCCAAAGAATTCTGAAACATTTTAGCACATACTTAACAGGTACAGCAAATACAAAGAACATAATTACTTAAAATTCAGCAGCACTTCAGAATTACTGCAATATTTAAGGACTTTGTTCTATTACCACTTTGTTTCAGGAGAAACTCTGTATTTGTTATCATGGAGGTTTAATGACATTGTAATTACCCTTCTTCCTCTAGAGCAAGGGTCCCCAACCTAGGTCTACAGACCCCTTGGTAAACAGTAGGGATTTATGGCATAAAAAGCTTGGGAACCATTCATTGCTCTAGAGATTGGAAAGGTTTGCGCCTGGATAAATTTCACTATTGTTCCGTACTAGCAGTCTTTCCTACCTTTATCATTTATTATTTTCATATGGTTATTCCATCATGGATTACAAGGTGCAATTCCTTGATATTTGACAAAAATGCACACGTTTAAATGAGCATGCAATGCAAACATTTAGCAACTTTCCACATTTTTGAAAGGTGAAACCTATTTTTTTTTCAATTTTCCCCAGAATTGCCAGTGATGTCCCAATTCTCTGCAACATTCCTAGAACCAAGACACAAATTTTGTTGTACAACCATTACAGAAACTAATAACTATATTTGGCCAGGTAGGTCAGGCTGAGATTTTAGCCCACATCCACACCCTTGATGCAGGGGTTAACCATGCTGTCCTGCCAAAGGGTCTCAACTTGAAATGTCCACTGTACTGTTTTCCATAGTTGCTGTCTGGCTTGCTGAGATCACCCAACAGTTTGTGTGCGTTGCTTAGGTAGTGTCCTGCAAGGGATGGCATTGCCTTGGTAACACGTATGCCTCAGGCAACATTTCCAAAATTGCCAATAGGCTATGAAAGAAGACCTCTTAGGGGTAGTATCACACATCCAATCAAACCTTTGCAACAGTAATGCACCCCAATTATTGAGAGACATTCAAAATCTTAATTGCTCGTGATTACAAAAAACAAACACATTAAAGCAGTGACAAAGTCTGAAAATATTCAAAGTTTGAACTTATCTTTCTTGATCTCCAAATTAGGTGTCCAATTGTAAAATCAATGTGGTCTAAAATCCTTCATAACACTGGAGCTCCCAGCACAATTAAGCTCTGACATCTGCTATAAGAGGTCCAGTAAATGGCAGATGGCCCAACATCCATCTATCAGTACATACTGGATTTAGTGGACCTATGAACATCTAAGACTTACATACCTGGAAGCAGTTGAGCATTGATGATTTCCTTTGGAAACACTAGGCAGAGTTAGCCAAACATTTAAGATTCTATCAGAGAAATTATATAATACAAAGTGTGCAGAGGGCCATAATTGAGTGCAAGGATTGCAATGTGCTATTGGCAATAGGCAACTTAAACCTCAATGTAACAGCTTTAACGTCCATATCAATTTTCTCGTTTCTCTGTAGTATTTAATATAGATGCTCACTACGTGTTAAATCTACAGAAGTTAAAAATATATTTCAATTTGCATTGTGATTCCTAGTTTATTAAGAAAAAAGTAAGTTGTTTGATGTCTATGATTTGTATATTAAGAATTAATGAATGCAATACATTAAATCACAAAGATTTTCTTATGAATTATTAAATATCTTGGCATACAAAAGAAAACAGATAGAATATTTGTGCTTGTCAGAACTGAAGAGAAATCAATGATGTGACTGATGATCCACTGGGTGGGAAGGTGGGAACTAGTAAGATTTAGGACCTTAATACTCTTCATTGAGCACCTTTTCAAAGGCCACACATTATTTCAATCTTTTTCCCCAACGTTTCTTTAAAAATTCTCAATGATGGTGCTCATTATATTAATTAGAGTTAAGTGGAAGTTAATTTCATCCCCTCAGTATCCAACCAACTCTCAATGAATCCAGAGATTTTGCTTCACAGCTTGATCTAGAAATCATTTCTTATTTTAATTATATTTTTGTGAAGCACTACTATCTGGCATAAGTTGGCTTTTTCATCTTTTAACAATTTAGACCTTTGTGTTCCTGAACTGCGGTTACAGCTTACCCTGGCAACCACTTTTCAGTTCTGACATCAAGAATCAGCCTAGAGGTCTCTCTCTGCAGCATTTTCATGTCAAGTAATAATACGACTTTGTGATTAGCACTGTCAATATCACTTTTAACATGCAACAGTATGTACCTAGCCAATAGATACAGATTTCTACAAAATTACCACAACCTTGGAAGGAAATGAAAGATTTTCTTCTGAATAAATATTTAATTTATACCATTAACCAAAGTGTGAATTTTCACACAGCTACATAGACAGGAACAAAGTTCTAATGTTTAAACTTACTTTGCCTTCAAGCACAATTAATGATACACCAATTTTAGATCTGTGACTGGAAAAGCTTCTATACTGATAAAAAATTGCAATTGTCACGCAATAGTCTATAAGTTGTGGATTTTACCCTCTTATGTTGTGCTAAAGATATACTGGTATATGTACTGCCACTGTCCACTCACACCTCCTTTAAAAATACTAGAATTTATGCCAAAACATGTTAAAAGATGGTGTTCAGTCATTATGCCACACAGATTCATACCCTCAGTAGGATCTATGCATCATAAGTTGCATGCAGAGCTTGCAGCTGCGACATCTCTGACCTGCTAACTACCAAGCAGCAAGCCTTTCTCCATGACAGCCTGAGTAAGATCGAAGGAAAGGTTGCCCTGAGGAGAAGGAACCACTCACAAACAGAGGGGCTGTAAGTGGTCCCATGGCAATATGAGGAAATGACCCAGGAGCTGTTGATCAATCTTCCCATAATGTTAAGCACGGAACACTGTGGTTGCAAGATGCTTTTTGCAAGATATTGATGTGGCAGAGAAGATCATTTAACGTTATCTCAATTTTGAATCCTTCAGAATTTAGAACATAAAACATAGAACATTACAGCACAGTAAAAGCCCTTTGACCTATGATGGTGTACTGCTATTTAATCTACTCCAAGATCAATTGAACCCTTCCCTCCAACATAGCTGTCCATTTTTCTATCATCAATGAGTCTCTTAAGTGCCCCTAATGTATCAGCCTCTACCACCATCCCTAGCAGCGAGTTCCACAAAACCACCATGCTGTAAAAAAAATCTTAGCTTTGACATTCCCCTCTAAAATTTCTTCTAATGATCTTAAAATTATGCCCTTCATATTAATGCACTCCTCTCTCCCCCAGAAAAAAAGTCTCTGGCTGTCCACTTGATCTATGCCCCATCATCTTATATACCTCTATCAACACACCTCTCATCTTCCTTCACTCCAGAGAAAAAAGCCCTTGCTCACTCAATCTTTTCTCACAAGACCTGCACTTTAACCCAGGCAACACCATGGAAAATCTCATCTGCAGCCTCTCTAAAATGTCCACATCTTCCCTATAATGAGATGACCAGAAATGAAGACAATATTCCAAGTCTGGTCTAGCCAGAGTTATATAGAGCTGCAATATTACCTCACAGTTCTTGAACTTAAGCCCCTGACTAATTAAGTTCAACACCCCATACGCCTCCTTACAATCTTACAAATTGGCATGGCAACCTTGAGAGATCTATGGATATGGACCCCAAGATCCCACGGTTCCTGCAACACCTGTTAAGAATCCTGTGATTTCCTCTGGGATCAATAAAGTATCTATCTGTCTATAGAGTGAATGTGGAGAGGATGTTTCATGTATTGGGGAAGTCTGGGACCAGATGGCACAACCTTGAAATACAAAGATATCCCTTTAGAACGGAGAAGAGGATGAATTTCGTCTGCTAGAGTGTGGCAAATCTGTGGAATTCATTGTCCCAAATGGCTGTGGAAGCCAATTCGTTGGGTATATTTAAAGTGTAGGTTGATAGGGTCTTGATTAGTAAGGGTGTCAAAGGTTACGAAGAGAAAGCAGGAGAATGGAGTTGAGAGGAATATTAAATCAGTCATGATGAAATGGCCGAACAGACAATGGGCTGAGTGGCCTTTTCCTACTCCTGTGAGTAATGCTCTTATGCCTTGCATGCTTTGTCACATCCTCAATGAATTTAAGCAGGCTTGTGAGACATGACCTGACACTCACAAAGGCATGTTGACTATCCCTAATCAGATTATGCTTCCCCAAATGCTCAGAAATCCTATTTCATAAATTTTGCATAAATATCATAAGTCTCCCTTCCCCAATGAAATACTTTCCCCATATTGTCTACAACACATTTACCTTGAGGTGACAGTGCAAATTATAAATTGCCCCCAAAAGCACTCAATTATGGTGGCAGTGATGAAGACAACCAGTACATGATCTGATGCAGAAATGACACCATAAGACCATAAAACATAGGAGCAGAATTAGGCCATCTGGCTCATCGAATCTGCTCTGCCGTTCAATCATGGCTGGTCCTTTTCTTTAAAATCTCCTTCTCAACCCCATTTCCCAGTCTCCTCCCCATATCCTTTGATGCCAGGTCCAATCAAGAATCTATCGGTCTCTGCCTTAAATACACCCAATGGCCTGGTGTCCACAGTTGCATGTAGCAACAAATTCCTCAAATTCACCACCCTTGGCTAATGAAATTTCTCCACATTTCTGTTTTGATAGGGCACCCCTCTATCCTGAGGCTGTGCCCTCTTGTCCCAGACTCTCCCACCATGGAAAACATCCTTTTCACATCTACTCTGTCTAGGCCTTTCAACATTTGAAAGGTTTCAGTGAGATCCCCCTTCATCCTTCTGAATTCCAGCAAGTACAGACCCAGAGCCATCAAATGTTCCTTGTATAATAACCCTTTCATTCCTGGAATCATCCTTGTGAACCCCCTCTGGACCCTCTCCAATGCCAGCACATCTTTTCTAAGATGAGGGGCCCAAAACTGTTCACAATACTCAAGGTGAGCCCTCACCAGAGCCTTATAAAGCCTCAGCCTCACACTCTTGCTCTTAGGAACACAGAAAATGTACAGCACAATATAGGCCCTTTGGCCCACAATGCTGTGCCAAACATGTCCTTATCTTAGAAATTACCTAGGGTTACCCATAGACCCCTATTTTTCTGAGCTCCATGTACCTGTCCAGGAGTCTCTTAAAAGACTCTATTGTATCTGTCTCCACCACCGTCGCTGGCAGCCCATTCCACACATTCACCACTTTCTGCGTAAAAAACTTACCCCTGACATCTCCTCTGTACCTACTTCCAAGCACCTTAAAACTGTGCCCTCTCTAGACCTCTTGAAACGAATGCTAACATCGCATTTGCCTTCATCACCATCGACTTAACCTGCAAGTTAACCAAATAAGTGTCAGCCACGCTAAAGGTGAATTACATACATAAGCACTGTCCAAATTCCCTAGATTATTTATCCAGGGTGAAAAACACTGCTGAGTAATTTGCAAGTTATAGGCAAGCAGATGTTTAAAATAAAAACAGCTAGTTATATCAATGAAGGATAACACAGTGAAAATGGCTAATTGAGATTTGTATGTACAACAAATACTCAAAAATCTTGCAGAGAATATTTCTCCACTGCATAAATATTGCTAGCTTTTAGATTAGAACAGGAGCCAAACTAAATTATTGTTCTTTTTCAAGGCAGTGCATGTCGCAATGCTGGTTTGGAATAATGTAAAATTTATTGAGATACCTAGTTATGAGCAGATAAATACAAATTAAATGAGTGCAGTCATCACTTTCAAATTTGAATAAAAATTGTACATTATTCAGGAAAGTAAACTTTTGCATGTTTAATCATATACAATCTTTTTTCTGTTTTATTTACATCAGAAAACCTGCATCTAGACCAGAAAATGGCTCAGGTGCATCATAAAGTGAGCGTTCTCCATTACTTTCAAAATCCAATCTTACCACTGATGAATGGCAAATGAGATGCACACTCAAAGCTCACATCGAAATATTGACTTAGGTTTAGGTAAAAAGAGGAACCTAGATATTAAAAATTAATGCAACAAGACGAGAGAACAAGGATTTCCCCTGGGTTGGTTAGGTTATCGTCATTAATCTAGGCTAACTCCACTAAAATGATGGCACAAGATGGATACATTACCTCTCAAGCATATCTGCAGATAAGAGCTATAAGATTCCCTGGCATTATTCGTTCAATGCATGAGGATCAATTCAATTTTATGCCTTGCAAGCACTTCAAGAGTATTTTTCTTAGAGAGCTCCAGAGACAAGCAAAAAGTGTGGGGGAAAAAAAAAAAGAGTATAGCTGTACCCAAATCTAACACAAATATACTTCAAACAAAAGAGAGCAAGTTTCACAAACTAATTCAATTCAAAAGAACAGCTGGTATTTGGTCTTGCAAAAATCCCCTAAGAGATGTATATTGCTGTGAGCCCAGCCATGAGCAACAGAACAGAGCGTGTCCAGTCACTTAAGATTTATAAACAGATGAAAGCACAAGCTGATTGAAAGTGAAATTGTCCTCAACGTCTACAAACCCTGAGAATTATTCTAACAAGACCTTGAATTTGCTGAAATAGAAATTGGGAAGTCAGTTACCAGTGAGGAAAAAATGAACTCAAAAGCATGAAAATACCATGGCTTACTACTTTCCTGCAACCACACAAAATATATTCATAATTTTAAAATTTGACATGTAGAACTAATAAGTATTTAGACATGGGAGAAAGTTTAATGGTTGTTTCTCTAGATCAGTATGCAGGTGTTAGGGAAGTGAGCCCAAAATAGGTACAGACTGATTCAGCCACTTGCTATGCACGCAGAACTGGAAATGCTTCAGAAGGCAAGTGATGTCTGGAACTCTTTGATTAAATAAAGGACAGGATAGCCAAAGGAGAGTCAGTGGATGCTGGTTACTTGGATTTTCAGGAAACCTTTGACAAGGTGCCACACATGAGGCTGCTTAATAAGAGCCCATGGTATTATAGAAAACATATCAGCATGGATAGAAGATTAGCTAATTGGCAGGAAGCAAAGAGTCGGAATAAAGGGGAACTACTCTGCCTGGCTGCCGGTGACAAGCGGTGTTCCGCAGGGGTCAATGACGGGATTGCATCTTTTCAGGTTATATGTCAGTGATTTGAATGGCTGAATTGATGGCTTTGTGATCAAGTTTGCAGATGATACAAACATAGGTGGAGAGGCATGTAGTGCTGAGGAAGCAGGGAGTCTGCAAAAGGAGTTGGATAGATTGGGAGAATGGACATAGAATTGGCAGATGGAATATAGTGTAGGGAAGTGTATGGTCATGCACTTGGTCATGGTAAACATGGTCATGGGAGGAATTAAGGTGGAGACTACTTTCTAAATGGGGAGAAAAGGGACTTGGAAGTCCTTGTGCAAGAGTCCCTAATGGTTCACTTACAGGTTGAGTCTGTGGTGAGGAAGGCAAATGCAATGTTAACTTTCATTTCAAGAGGACCAGAATATAAGACCAAGGATGTGATACAAGGTATTGGTCAGACTGCACTGGAGTATTGAGAGCAGTTTTGCAAAGAAAGAGGTGCTGGCATTGGAGAGGGTCCAGAGCAGATTCACAACCATGATTCTTGGAATGAAAGACTTAACATATGAGGAATGTTTGATAGCTTTAGGTCAGCAATCCTTGCAGATTAAAAGAATGAGGAGCATTCTCATTGAAATCTATCAAATATTGAAAGGCCTAGCTAGAGAGGATGTGGAAGGGATGTTTCTAATAGTTTGCAAGTTTAGAACCAGAGGGCACAGCCTCAAGCAGAGGTTAACAATTTGTGGTTAGTCCGGGTGTCAAAGGGGGTTAAGGAAGGATAATAAATCAGCCATAATTGAATGGTGAAGCAGGCTCAATGGGCCAAGTGCCCTAATTCTACTCCTATGTCTAATGGGTCTTTGCGAGAAAGGTGGAAAGATGGCAAAGCATAATAACTGATAGGGAGTTAAGTCTGCTAAATAGCTTGGAAAATGAAACTACATGAAAAATATGGTCAAATTAAAGGCACTAGCAAAACAGTGCAATTGCTGGATACTTTTAAATCAGGCCTTCTGAATCACTGTTATACAGATTTATGGATAAGAGAATTCAGGCTGGACTGTTCAGCATGGTCTTGCTAATCTCCACAGGAGCATATGAGATGGCACAATTGAACGAGAGTTGCGGGGGGATGGGAAACCAGAGCAGCTAATGAAGTGGCTGTGGGGAAATATGTTGTTAAACCTCTGTACAAAGACAGGGATCAAAAGGTCGAGTGTGGTGGGAATAACATTCTGAGTTGCATCTGTTTCAATGCAAGGAATAATGCAGGAAAGATAGATGATCTTGGAGCATGGATTAACATGTGGAATTATGATATTGTAGCATTAGTGGGAGATATGGTTGCAGGAGGGGCAGGACCCATAGCTCTATATATCAGGTTCTGCTGCATTAGACATGATAGAGAGGGAGGGATTAAGGGGGAGGGAAAATGTCATGGCAGCTCTCAGTCAGAACAGACTGGAGAGCCCATCTGCAAAGGGTAGAACTGAGGAATAAGAAAGGGATGATCACATTAATGGGATCATATTGTAGACCACTCAATAGACAGCGGGATTTAGAAGAGCAAATTTGTAGATCACAGGCAGCTGTAAGAAACAGAAGGTTGTCATAGTAGGTGATTTTAACTTTCCACATATTGAGTGGGACTCCCATATTATAAAAGGGATAGATAAGATAGAGTTTGTAAAATTTGTTAGGAAAGTTTCCTTAATCTCTATTTCAAGATCTCAGCTAGAGGGTGCAATACTGGACTTCCTATTAGGGAATGAGACAGGGAAGGTGACAGAAGTGGGTGCAGAGGAACACTTCTAAATTTGAGAAAGGCCAATTTTGATGGTATGAGAAAGGATCGGGCAAATGTAGATTGGTTTTATTGAGATATTGAGTTCCAGATTAAGAAAGACAACGTGTATAGCAGCTATAGGGAGGAAAGAATCAATGAGGTACTTGAATGAGAGGAGATCTTATAGAAACATATAAAGTTATGAAAAAGATAGTTAAGATAGAGGTGGGAAAGTTGTTTCCACTGGTAGGTGAGACTAGAACTAGGGGACATAACCTCAAGATTCGGGGGAGTGTATTTAGGATGGAGTTGAGGAGGGACTGCTTTTCCCAGAGAGTGGTGAATCTGTGGAATTCTCTGCCCAATGAATATATTTACTTCAGTAAATATCTGTAAGATAAGGTTGGATAGATTTTTGCATTGTTGGGAATTAAGGGTTATGGGGAGGTGAGATGAGTCCATGGCCAAATCAGCCATGATCTTATTGAATAGCATAGCAGGCTCGATGGGCCAAATGGCCCACTCCTGCTCCTATTTCTTATGTTCTTATATACTTGGAGTACAAAAAAAGCAAGGGGATACATAAAGAAATAAGAGGGCTAAAAGCAGACAAGGTGAAGAAGAATCCTTAGGGCTTCTACAGATACAGTATACCAAGATCAAAAGAATAGCAAGGGACAAAATTGGGACAATTGAAGATCAAAGTGGTCATCTAAGGAGCTGAAAAAGATGAGGGAGATCTAAAATGGAGTTTTTGCATCTGTAGGTGATGCCCGATAAAGGCAGCAACTGTCGTTATGGACCTCCAGCACCCACAACATGCTCTCTTCTCATTCATACTGTCAAGGAGGTGGTACAGGAGCCTGAAGGCACACACTCAACATCTTAGGAACAGCTACTTCCCCACCATCAGATTTCTGAATGGACAATGAACCCATGAACACCACTTCAGTGTTCATTTCTCCT
The DNA here is from genome assembly GCF_048418815.1 of Hemitrygon akajei. Taxonomy (NCBI): domain Eukaryota; kingdom Metazoa; phylum Chordata; class Chondrichthyes; order Myliobatiformes; family Dasyatidae; genus Hemitrygon; species Hemitrygon akajei. Next base: position 144,210,312 of record NC_133134.1, on the reverse strand, counting down.
TTATTTCAGTGTTTATTTCTACTTTAAGAGGAAGTAGTTTATTTCTACTTTTTTTAAATATATAATTCTTATTATGAGCTTATAGTGTTTATTTTTTCAATAATATATTGCAATGTACAGCTGCTAAAAAACATAATTCTCAACATGTTGAATTAAATCCGATTCTGATTTGGGAGGGAGCAAGCCAAAATAGGACTTACATGGTGAACAATAGGGTACTGCAGAGTGTGGTATAATAGAGAGATCTGGGAACATAGGTCCATAATTCCTTGAATGTGGTATAATAATTAGATAAGGTCATAAAGACAGCTTTTGGCACATTGACACGAGAAAATCTGCAGATGTGGGAAATAATCCAAAGCAATACATACAAAATGCTGGAGGAACTCAGCAGGCCAGGCAGCATCTATGGAAAAGAGTACAGTCGAAATTTCAGGCTGACCCTTCACCAGTATTGAGGTGAGGTGTGGGGATGTTATTCTGAACTTGCATCATACATTAGTGACACCCAATTTGGAGTATTGTGTGCACTTCTGGCAACCTACCTGCAGGAAAGATATCAATAATTTGGAAGAGTGTTGACAAAATATACAAGCGTGTTGCTGGACCAGAGCTATAGGGAAAGGCTGAAAAGGTTAGGACTTTATTTCCTCGAGTGCAAGCAGGATTTTTCCATGGAAGTTGGGTGAGACTAGAACTAGAGTCATGGGTTAAGGATGAAAGGTGAAATATTAATAGAGAACATGAGGGGGGACCTCTTCATTCGGAAAGTGGTGAGTGTGGAATGAGCTACCAATAGAAGTGATGGATTTGGGTTTGATTTCAACATTTGAGAAATTTGGAAGGGTACATGGATGAAAGGGGTATAGAGGTCTATGGTCCAGGTGCAGGTCAATGGGACTAGACAGAATAATAGTTCAGCACAGATTAGATGGACTGCAGGACCAGTTTCTGTGCTATAGTGTTCTATGATACCATGACATTATAGAGATAGCACTTAAGCCCAAGCCAGTTTCACTCCATGCATAACTCCAAACAAAATGCTATGCTCAAGCTCACTGAAACAATAATAGCATCTTCTTCACAGATGAATTATGTGGACCCCTTAAGTGAGAAACTAGCAGATCATACGACTGCAAAAAGGAGATATCATGGCCTCAGTATCTACTTTAGTTGAAAGACTGGTGCAAGTATCATAGGGTAGATAATATTGAATAGGGTGCGAGCTCCTAAAGTAAGTAACAAGTAGGTAATCTCCAAATATCTCTGAAACAAGGGGCAATTTTTTCGATCATTACCACTAAGCACATACAGTAGAATCAGAATAAGAAGAGGGTGAAGAAAGAATATGCAGAAGTATCTGTTATAAAACCAAGGAGAATGCATTTAGGGGCACTGATTGAGGAAGCAGCCATAAATCTGCACATATTGGTCTATTATAGGCGATGACTTGTATCATTAATACCTTCACTATTTTCTGTGTTGTCAGTGGAAAATAGTGTTAGGACATACAACGTATATTGATAGTTCCCAAGTAAAGGGGAGAAATTAACTGTGTATCTTTAACAGAGTCAGACAAAACCAGTTACCCTTTATAGTTCTGGGATAAGCAAGTAACAGCGATCGTGCGATTGGACTGAAAGCTGATGCTGAGCTGCAATATCATTCGAAGTCATGGCTCAGATGTTGTCGCTTTTTTGGTTTGTAGGGACGGTTTTGGGGAAAGAGTGGTGAGTTAGGGGTCAAGGTCAGGGAGGTAACAGATTTTGAGGTTATGACAGAGTCCAGGCCTCCCACTCTGTGGTCAAAAGTCAGCTATTACTATGGACAGATGTTGGGTTGCAAGTGCTATGGACCTGAAGACGAGCAAGGACAAGGACTAGTTACACCCCTGGTTGACAATCCTGGAATCGGAGAATTGCTGAAAGGAGGCACAAGGGCCATTGACCCCCCAATGTTGATGAAACCGGAGTATGAGGCCTGAAGTTTGAGGTCCCATCATCAGCTGGTCTTGCTGGGGTCAATACTGAAGATCCAAGCCTGAAAGTTGAAGACTAAATTCAGCAAGTCCAGAAGTAGTCAGAGCCCAATGGCCAAAGCCCTGGTTCTACAAGACTGTGAGTTCACTGGGGAAATCAGAGGCCTGAAGTCTCAAGTCCATGGATATCCTAGGGGCTGGATGTCCGGAGGAGGCCTGTCCCGGTGTTGGAGGCTTGCTTATGTGTGTGAGTGGGTGGGTAGGTGAGAGGAAGGAAAGAGATTTGTTTTGCTGTTGATGTTGCTCTTCAGGATCAGATTTAATAACATCAGCATATGTCACAAACTTTGCGGCAGCAATACAATGCAATACATGATAAATATAGAAAAGAACCAAATTACAGCAATTATATATGCATGTCAAACAGTTATATTAAAAAAACTAGTGCAAAAACAGAAATAAAATATTGAGGTAGGGTTCATGGGTTCAATGTCCATTTAGAAATCGGATAGCAGAGGGGAAATAGTATTCCTGAATCGCTAAGTATGTGTCTTCAGGCTCCTGTATCTCCTTCCTGACAGTAACAATGAGAAGAGGGCATGTCCTGGGTGGTGGGGATCCTTAATGATGGATGCTGCCTTCCTAAGGAACCACTTTTTGATGATGCCTTGGATTTTCCTGAATGTTGTCTGCACATTTTGCTGACAATGGGATGTGTGGCGGCCCGCAAGGTTGTGTTGGTTGTTAATGCAAATTATGCATTTCACTGAATGTTTCAATATACATGGGATAAATAATTGAATCAGAACTTGAATCAGTCAGACTGAGAGACTGGAAAAAAAACTATCACCTTCAGCAGCCAGGAAATCCAGAAACCATTCGTGCTTCAGGGTAGGCCCAGGAGGCACCAAGGTGCATCCAGCTGGCAGACGAGGCATGACAGATTAGAGATCACACAAGACAGCTTAGAAAACAGCAATTCAACAGCTATTGTGCAACAATCCAGGTTAATACAAAAAATACAATATGGAATGAGTGTAATGTGATGCTGGCTGGTTTATCCTTGAGAGCAGGTGTGTTGACTGAGGTGCTAGAATCTGATAACATCCTATCTGACAGGGATTAAAACCAAGCATTAGAATGTGTGATCTCCCTGGGAAAGGTAATTCAGCAATTTCAAAAAGATTTCCACAGGTCAAGCACCAACAGAATTAAAAAGAGAATGAGAACATGAAGTAACATTATAAGAATAGCTGTTGGAGTGATTAATAATATGATATACTTACAGTAAAAAAGTGCATACTGAAGACAATCTTAGATCATCATGGATTTGTAGAATACACACTTTAAAATCTTGGCAGCTGATCAACAAGTGCACAGGTATTGAATCAAAATGCCTGCGAAATGCTATAACAATGAGCTGGGTTACTGATCTACCTTTGAAGGCAATCAGGAGGCTGAGAAGCAGACCTGCAGAGTAAAACAATAAATTGGTCAAAGAATTGGATGAGGTTGAAATGTCCCAAAGGAAATGATGTTCTGAGTCTAAGGCCAGTAAAAGACAGCCCGTTAAGTGCAACCAGAATCAAAGGTGTCACTGTCAGTGACATAACAATTTCACAATCAAGGGATTCTTCACAGATATTATAGGTAGACATTTCAGAGAAAGAATCTGTAATCTCTTTGAACAGCATGAGACAGCCAATTCATACAAGTTTTATGAAAACAGAGACACATCACTACACGAGGCCGCAAACAAGGTGAAAAGCAACAGGTGCTACAACAGAGTGTCATTGAATGGATGTGGTAAATTTGATGCAGAGATGAACTGAAAAGAACTTCGATGTCTACAAGTGAAGGTCAAAATTTACATTATTTCTCAAAAAACTGAATGGAGTCCAGGTGAGTTGGATACTTTGAAAGAAGACTACATTGCAATGTGGAGACAGTTCCAACACTTTAAAAGACACTGCCCCCCCAAAAATGCAGCAAACAGAAACCCAATGTCAACTTAATACAGGAAAGCATTGAAGTAGTGAAACTTACAGCATTTAAAACAGGTGGAACTATACTGAAAGGCACTTAACAAGATCCAAGCATTCTAAATATTAGTATGGAAACATTCCTCCCCCCTCCCAGCACATTAAGTATTACTGATAAGTTTTAAAAACTAAACAGATTGGTGCCATGAGAAGCAGGCCCATTTTAAAATTCCAATTACGCACCTTGTATCACAATGAAATAAAATGGGGATCCTAGTCACCTAGATAGATGGGATCATATACATCTAGATTTCATTTTTCATAGCTCTTTGCAAAGACAGAGCTTTTGGAGGTTAGTCACGGCTTGAATTAACTTCTGCCTAAGTAAGGAGCTGAACCTGCTGTAATTTGCCTATCGCTTGAAGAGGTCTACAGTGGATGCAACCGCATTGGCTTTCCACTCATTCTTGGCTCACCTGGACAATAGAAATACCTATGCCAGGCTGCAATCTATAGACCACATCTCAGTGTTCAACACTCTCATACTCACAGTTTTAATCAACAAGCTCCAAAATCCTGGCCTCTGTACCACCCTCTGCAAATGGACCCTTGACTGCCCCACCAGGAGACCACAGTGTTTTGATCAGAAATAACATCTCCTCCTCGCTGACAATCAACACCTCAAGAATGCATGTTTAGCCCCTGGCTCTTCTCTCTTTACACCCAGGATTGTGTGACTAGGCACAGCTGATACTTCATCTATAAATTTGCCAATGACACAACTAAGGTACATCTTGCTTTTTATTTAGCTTTTCATTACTAACTACATTCTTGTTAACAAAACCAATTTCCAGATTCTTAGTTCTACCTCTCTGGATATTCTGTTACTGTCATTTTAGTATTTCCTTCTGCACTACAATCCTTCCACCATTCTGCAGATTTGCCCTGAGTGTTGTATTTATTATTAAAATATATACCGTTTACTCTGTGAGCTTCAGGCAACCACGAAATTACATTGCACCCTGGCGTGTATATGACAATAAACTAATGTGAATATGAACTATCAGTTACAAGTGTCTGATTAGCAACGAGAGCAAAACCTTGACTTTGTAAATACATGGTATTCCTGTAATTGTGCACATTTTATTCCACAACTCAAATTTAACCTCTATTTATCTATATATTGTTCTTAATGCTTACAATTGTTGAATCTTGTTTTTTGTTGCATGTCTCACCAACACACCGCAGCAAATTTGTAATTCATGCAAATGTACAGTGCACAGTAAATAAAGCTGATCCTGATCCTAGCATTAATGCACAGGTAGACAAAAGCAGTTCCAGATGCAGATAGCCTTTCCCATTAAAAAAATCAAAAGTAAACAGAACAACTATGATACATTTAAACAAGGAAATTTTATTAGTTGAGCATATCAAATTTATTGCACCTGCAGGATACAGCAGATGAGCTCCAGATGATATGACTTCAAGCACAAGACATTAAGTCACCAGCAACAGCTGAAAGATCAAATGTTAATTATCAATGTACCAATTGCTGTAGGATAGAGAGCAAGCCACAGCAAATCTGTTTTGCTTCCTTACTTTCCTCTCCTTTCCAAATTCATTCTGGAGAAATACAAGTTAGTACTTTTAAACCTAGATTATATGAAAAGTGACTACGAGTTAATTTGTTGCTGGTGGAAGTGGTATCAATTTCCCACAAATCATACTACTGGTTCGACACAAGCTCCATTTTTGAAGGCAACACCTCTAATTACTCAGCTATCAGGTAAACCAGCCATAATGTGAAGAGAGTGGAAATGTAGTTGTTTCCTCAAAATGAAGCCCAACAGCTCAGAGACTGATGGCGTATTTAGGGTAATGCGTAGGTTTGCAAAGGGTGGTGGTCAGAGGGAGGATTAGTATGAACTTCTTAATAAAGATACAGTGAGAAATAATTTACTTTAATTACAGTGTATAGTGCTTAAAGAGATATGGGTGTGATTTGGAATTTTCATTGTCTTTACTACAAACAATGAAGTTACCCTCAATCTTTCATTAGGTTAATCAAATCTCTTCTCACCTTTTCACTGCCCACTCATAGCTAGTCAGGTATTTATGTTAGCTACTCTCCAGATCCAAAAGTAAAATAGCATTTTTAGGATGGGAAAACTTCATGCTTAACTTTTTTCTTTTACATACCTCAACATCCTTGGTTCTCTGATGTCATCTATACTTAATTGAGTTTTAAAGAACCAGGTACTTTTATACAATTATGTATATTAATAATTCAGTATCAGAATCATACAGCATGGAAACGGGCTCTTTGGCCCAACGGGTCCATGCTGACCAAGATTCCATTCTAAGCTAGTCCAATTTGCAATTGTCCCCATTTTCTCTAATACATTTGTATTTCCACTTTTTTCTCCAATACATTTGCTTTTAATATAAAACCACTCACTCCTTATTCATTTGCTTCTAATATGTCTTTTTCACCCTCTGCTACACTCTCCATAATTGCTGTGATTAACTGTTATCATTGCTGACACCAACATTACTATATATTTAATTCCAGCTTAAACTCATCAATTGTTTTTCCCCTGTGGAAGCCTGCAGTGATAAGTCCATTTTTTTGCTTTGGGTACATATGTGTTTAATCTCTCATTTGAACTCTTCTCACTATCTGCCATACGTGGTCATAAGCAAAGTCAACATTTAATTCCCAGTCATCTTCAATACCCCTATAGTTGAACTCTTGAAGTCATGTAGTGAAAATACTTCCACAGTGCTGTTGGGTACAGAGTTCCAGGATTTGAAATCATGAAGATATTCAGCAAGGTATTTTTCATGTAATATGGGAGTGAAGCTGATGAATGGTTTTTGTACAGTTGCTCCCCTTACCCTCAAAACATCAGGACATGAGCAATAGAAGCAAAAGTATGCAATTTGGCCATGTAACACACACAAAATGCTGGTGGAACACAGCAGGCCAGGCAGCATCTATAGGAAGAAGCACTGTCAACGTTTCAGGCTGAGACGCCTGAAAAAGGATCTCCGCCCGAAACGTCGACAGTGCTTCTTCCTATAGATGCTGCCTGACCTGCTGTGTTCCACCAGCATTTTTTGTGTGTTGCTTGAATTTCCAGCATCTGCAGATTTCCTCGTGTTTGCAATTTGGCCATGTGCCTATTTTTACCAATAAGATAGTGTAAGATATTTTAAATTAACACTGTTTTCCTGCATTAATCTAATTCCTTTGAAACTGAATATCCAGGCCATCTGTGGATTAAATACACCAGCAACTGAACCTCTTCAGCACTCTAGGATAGAGCAATCCAAAGATTTATCACCTTCTTAGGCCTCCATTGGTCAGGATTGACCACGGATATTGCATTCTAATTGTCTCGATAAAGAAATCAGAGAAATACAATTGGAGAGCAAGCTGTTGTCCATGTAGAAAGCTCCCCCTTTTCACGTGTCTGATGAATCCAAAACCTGCCTGAAGAGACAGGTTTTAAGGTGCCAGTAACCCGATGATGCCCTTTTTCCTGTAGAAATGGTTCCACCCGACTTAATAGCTAAGCCACACCCAAAGGCCAGAAGCTGGTCTTGGTTGTCAGAAGCTATTCGAGGCGCACGCCATTGGGACCATTTAATAGTAGTGAGAAGTTATCCCCATTACCACCCCTGGCTATGACCTTATCACCTGAGCATTAAGAAATTTTCCTCAAGTCTGTGGCTAACTTGCTATAAATGGCTAACTTTCTATTTTGAGTCTATTATTCTTGGCTCTAGACACATAAAAAAAGGAAAATATCAATTCAGCATCTTAAGGTCAAGTCCCTTAAGAATGTTGTTCTTTTCAACAAGATCAATTTTCATTCTACTAAACTCAAAAGAATATATGCCTAGTCTGTTTAACCTCTCCTCATCTGACAAACACTATCTAAGGAATCAATCCAGCAAACCACTGTACTGTCTGGTACAAATACATTCTGACACGCTTATAGGTTTGTTTTTCTTACCAAATGTTCCAAATGTGGACTCACCAAGTCTCTTAACTAATCAGAGCATGATATTGCCACTCTTGTAAACAAACTCCCTTGCAACAAAGACCAATTAATTATAAAGCACAGACATTAATAATAGTGACCTCAGGGAACATTACCAAATGCTTCCCTTCCCCTACCAGCCACAGTCCACCGCCCCAATCTGAAACAGTTTCTTAATAAAATTTGCATCCATTTCCGTGATCCCTTTCCTTCCATGGAATTTAATTCAGTTATTACATAACACAAATATTAAAAAGGAATTTGAGCAAGATCATTTGAAAAGAGGAAAGATTGATGAGACATCCAAGGGCGATTTGCGCCAATGTTAAATATATGGGAAACAGGGTTGTCATGGACTCAGGACTTAACCTAATGGATGAAAAGGTCCATGTGGAACTGATTCATAACATCCATTTCATTTTAATAGAAATCAAGTATTTCTTTTCAATATGATTTTTGGTAGCTGGAAGGTCAGGTTCCTAATGAGCAATGGTGGTTATGAAAGAATCCTGAGAACTCAGCAAGACTCAACCTAGCAATTCAGGCGTTTAATGTTGATGTTTCTGACTGAATGAAATAGTTGATGGAGAATGGCCAACTTAATAACCAAGATGATAGGTACATCATTTTCTTGATTGCCTTTCCGAAAGGTGGTTGGCTTCATGGAACTGGTTTCACCAACAAGAATAGGCTGGTTTGGCGTCTCAGTGAATCCCCTTTCAGGGCGAGTAAATATTTCATAACCTCATGGTTTACTCTGACATGAAGCTAACATGCTACAGTTGGCCTTGTATATACTATGGAAACTATGGATGAGGCAGAGGAGGATTTCTATTATGACCTTGACAAGGTCTCCCAGAAAGTCAAATGCTGCCTGACATGATGAGCATTTCCAGCATTGTTTTTAATTTTAAACACCACATCTGAGTGCCCTGAAGGTAACGGAACTAGCCCCTGCAAAGGAAACACTAGAAACAGATTTGTTGAGAATAGCCAAAGGATCAAGCATAAAGCTACAATTATGACAGTACTGAAGAATCCACACCTGTCAAGTCCATCTTTAGCTTAAATACCCAAGTGCCTTCTCCACTGAAAGCCAGGAACAAAAGAGCTGCTAAAACCCACTATCAGTTGTACTCCTTAATTGAGACAATCCTGAACTCTAGTACTGGAAGGCAGTGTTCTGCTGAAGGTAGAAGATGAATTGAAGACCTTTGTTTTGCAGCAACTTATGCAATGTCTATACTTCCATAAGATTCATGAGCGGCTGGAAACCCAATACAAGAGAAACAAGGCCTTTGGAGAAGGATGGCAGCCTTGCAATAAGTCCCAAATCTTATTTGAGAAGAACTTCAAGTACAAAATTCTTAGTTGTATCTCCCACATAAAGGGAAACAAGGAGACAAATCTCTATGCAGTAAAGGTCTCCCTTTAGCTACATCTGGATCATTCTCAACTGCCTTCTCCATGGGAGAGAAATATTGTTCCCTCTAATTCTGTCCACTGGGAGACAGAATAAACATGACTTTCACAAAGACAATGCAAAGAAAAATGGCAAGCATTACCATCAGCTATAACAACATAAAATATTAACTGTGGTTTGCTGCTGACTGACTTGCTGAGTATTTCTGTTATTTCTTGATTTTATTTCAGATTTCCAGCATCTGCAGTTAAAAAAAGAAACATTTCTAAGCCTTCATTAATCACCCTCTCTAGCTAGTCCACCCCTTTATTCATCCTTTTAGTCCACCCCTTCCTTTCCAGTCCTGAATAAGGGTCTCAGCCCAAAATATCAACTGTTTATTTATTTCCATAGATACTGCCTGACCTGCTGAATCCTTGAGCAATTTGTGTGTGTTGTTTCTAAGCCTTTTAATAAGTTTTAAGGTTTTATCCAACAGGTCCTAAATGACAAGTGCATCAGCTTAAAGATTATAGCAATCAGTGACCTATCACTTTGATCATTTATAAATTGCTTCTCTTAATTGATTTTCACAGTGTATTCAAATACCTCCTTTTAATGAATGTCAGAATCATCAAAAGATGCTTATGTTGTACCCACCTGTTCTCAAGAATCTGCTCTTAGATATCAAATCTTTCAGATAAAAGTTATTAACACAGCAAGCAAAGTGACTTATGGAGAGGAAGTGATGCATAATATGCTTCATTGAAAGTAAACGCCATGGCTATTTCAACTATAATCCTTAGGAATATGATTTAATCAGTAGTCTATTTACCATGAGGTTCTTTATTAAACAGAGTAAAAACAAAGTAAATGAAAGCATGCTTTTCAAAGTTGCTAAATTGAACTCAATACTAGAAATAAATGCCTAAAATGAGTCTACCTTAATGCTAGGCTCAATGAAGAACAGCAAAACTTCCTTTCAATTTGGAGGAAAGCAGGTCTTTCCATATCATTAAGTATGGTGCACTCTATTTGCACAGAAATAGAACAATATAGTTTGTTAAATGTGAAAGAAAATTATTACTCTGCACAAAATGGAATATATTGCTTTCGAGTAAATAGCCATAAATTTAGAACACTTGATTCTTAATGACTTTGATACTTGTGTAACACTTAATGCCTTATTCTTAAACAGAACATTAATAAATATTAGCTTTGAACTTCTGATGTATCATCACAATAAAAACAAGTGGAAAATAAATTCAAGGTCAATTATAACAGAGCTTTAAAAATCTGCTTCAATTGCAAAACACACAAATCATGTTAATGTTAATGAGCAGCATAAAGCAACAGCATCCTGTAACAATTCCATCCATTTTTTCTATATTTTCCTGCATCATTTTGCATTCAGTGTCTTCAACTTAAAAAAAAACAAAGCAACAGTCAAAAGTGTCGACCTTACTGGTGGTAAAGCCATTTTACACTGCATTCTAAATAAACGCAGTAATTATAGTACAAAACTGAATTTGAACAAAAGTACAGAACATTTTTATATTGTATTTGCAGTTACAATGGAATGAACAATGGTTTTTCCAATCATTTTAATATATTTCATTAAAAAAATCAAAATTAATGTGAACTACTCCATCTTGTTAGAAGCCCATTTTAAGAACATCACACTTGCTCACAATACAAATATGTTTGTTTGAGACAAGTGAATTTTTAGCAGGCAGAATTGTTCACATGATATGACAAGAGGGAATGTCTAGAATTCATTTCTAGGAAATGTAGTCTGATAGACAAGCTCACTAAGTGTTTCCCAGCCAGTTCACCTAAAATTTCACCACATGATTGGACTCATGTTTCACATTAAGTAAATGGCCTTCTAAGTACAGTTATATTAGACTTGCTGCCTCCTCATTTACCTTAGAAATTATGAATGAAACAGGTAATCATTCCAGTTCACTCAGGAAGTTAATGCCTATGGATCCAAAGAACAAGTCTTTAGAAGAGTCGGGATCATATGGTCTTGATTACATGGCAAGGAACATACAAAAGAAAAAGAAAAAGCCAAACATCTCTGGGATGATACCCCACTGAAAGTGCTTTTCCTTTTCTGATTGACTCCAAGCTGCAGGGAAAACAAGATCAGTAGTTTTATTAAAAATAAATTACTTAGGTAACTACTGTTTAAAAACTAATGTTATATTTAACATTGCTGTACTCATCTCTCTTCTTACAGCTCATTATGTACATGATTTCAACCAGCATATCTCATAGCACAAATTTGTATCAATAAAGCAGAGCCTCAAGTGTTACTGGATATAGAAATGTATTAGACTCAAGACAGAGATATTCAAGAGCCAAATTACAGTGGCCAATTCATCTAACCACCTGTAAATCTTTGGGATGTGGGAGGAAACCCAACAGTTAAAGGGAGAGTGTGTAAAGCCATACAAACAGCACCAGTGTCAGGATTGTACGTTGGTCCCTGGCATAATAAGGCAGAAGCTCTACTAGCTGCACCACTGTGCAATTCCTCAACTCTTTCTTCAAAGCCACCTGATCTTCTTGATGTAAATAACAGTTTATCTCCAGGTCAATTACTGAACAGACGTACCACATAGTTATTTTCCCAAAAACATACTGTACGTCTGTAAAACTGAGTCAGATTTTAAATTATAGTTCTTCAGTGTAAATGGAAGATTTATGCTAACCCTCAGCATTACTGCAGCTATTCTATTCCAGTTGGAATCAACATACTTACATATTTTAAAAAAATAAAAACACATCTGTTCCAAGAAGTCACCATAGACTGCTGAATAACAACTTTCAGAACAATAGTGTTACTGAGCAGCTGAAATACAATCTGGGGCAGCATGGTAGAGAAACGGTCATTATAAAGCTATTACAATACCAGCAACCTGGATTCAATTCTGCTGCTGTCTATTAGGAGCTTGCACATTCTCTCCATGACCGTATGGGTTTCCTCCAACATTACAAAGAAGCATGGAATCATTAGGAGGGAAAAGATGAAATATGAAAGCAAGCAAGCAAACAATATCAAAGTGGATAGTAAAATTATTTCCAAGTATGTACAAAATAAAAGGGATATGAGAGGGGATATAGGACTGGAAGAAAATAAGGCCTGAGAGGGAAAAAAATAATGGGGGATAAAGAGATGACAGATGAACTAAATGAGTATTTTGCATCAGTCTTCACTGTGGAAGACACTAGCAGGTGTTGAAAGGTATAAGGGAAGAGAAATGAGTGCAGTTACTATTACAAAGAAGAAGGTGCTCAAAAAGCTGAACTATTTTTTAAGGGTACACAAATCACATAGACCAGATGAACTGCACCCGAGGGTTCTGAAAGAGGTAGCGGTTAGGATTGTGTAGGCATTAGTAATGATCTTTCAAAAATCATTAGACTTTGGTATGGTGCCATAGGACTGGAAAATTGCAAATATCACTCCACTCTTTAAGAAAGGAGGAAGGCAGCAGAAAGGAAATTATAGACCAGTTAGCCTGACTTCAATGGCTGGGAAGATATTGGAGTCAATTATTAAGGATGAGGTTATGGAATACTTGGTGACACAGGACGAGATAGGACCAAGGATAGGACCAAGTCAGCATGGTAATCTTGCCTGACAGACCTGTTGGAATTCTTTGCGGAGATTACAAGTAGAATACAGAAAGAGGATGCAGTGGATGTTGTATATTTGGACTTTCACAAATTCCTTTGACACGGTGCTACACATGAGGCTGCTTACCAGGTTAAGAGCCCATGGTATTACAGGAAAGTTACTGGCATGGTTAGAGCATTGGCTGATTGGTAGGAGGCAGGGAGTGGGAATAAAATGATCTTTTTCTGGTTGGCTGCCAGTGACCAGTGGTGATCCACAGGGGTCAGTGTTGAGACCACTTCTTCTTATGCTGTATCTAAATGATTTCGATGATGAAATAGATGGCTGTGTTGCTAAGTTTGAAGATAATATGAAGATTGGTGGAAGGACAAGTAGTGTTGAGGTTGCAGGTAGGTTGCAGAAGGACTTTGACTGATTAGAAGAATGAGCAAGAGATTAGTAAATAAAATACAATGTTGGAAAATGCATAGTCATGCACTTTGGTAGTAGAAATAAATGTACAGACTATTTTCTAAATGGGGAGAAAATCCAAAAAAAAAATCTGAGATGCAAAGGGACTTGGGAGTCCTTGAGCGGAACACCTTTAAGGTTAACTTTCAGGTTGAGTCGGTGGTGAGGAAGGCAAATGAGATGTTAGCATTCATTTCAAGAGGTCCAGAGTAGTAAGATCATGGATGTGATTGTGAGGCTTTAAAAATCACTGGTGAGGACTCGCCTTGAGTATTGTGAATAATTTTAGGTGCCTCATCTTAAAAAAAAGAGTGCTGACATTGAAGAGGGTTCAAAGGAGGTTCACAAGGATGATTCCAGGAATGAAAGTATTATCATACGAGGAATGTTTGATGACTCTGGGTCTGTACTCACTGGAATTTAGAAGGATGAGGAGGGATCTTATTGAAATCTTTCAAACGTTGAAAGGCCTAGACAGAGTAGATGTGGAAAGGATGTTTCTTATGGTGGGGAAGTCCAGTATAGAGGGGCATCCACTTAAAACAAATGTGGAGAATTTTTCTTAACCAGAGGTGGTGAACTTGTGGAATTTCTTACCACAGGCAGCTGTGGAGACCAGGTCATTGGGTGTATTTAAGGCAGAGCTTGATAGGTTCTTAATTGGACAAGGCATCAAAGGTTACAGGGAGGAGGCCAGGGTGTGCAGCTGAGCAGGGGAAACAAGGATCAGACATGTTTAAATGGCAAAGCAGAATCAATGGGCCAAATGGCCTAATTCAGCTCTTATGTCTTATGGAATTAGGAAGTTAATTAGTCACATGGGTGTATTAAGGCAACACCCATGGGTGCTGGGCCCCAAGGGCCTGTTACAGTGCTATATCTCTTAAAATCAAATTAAGAAGCCAACTTAGAAACTAGGTTTGTCAAATAGCTGGTTTGCTGCTGGAGAAAGAAAATAATCTGGCTATCAAGGTGTCACAATAATTTTATAAACATTTTTTGGGTGCTACTGTGGTTATTGGGATATTTGTTTCCTCGTTCTTCAAACAAATTTATACTCCTCCCTATCTCCAGCTTCAAACTTCCCCAATGCTGAAATACAGAATTTGACCACAAAATTTTTTAACCTCAGTATCTGAAAATGACCATTTGTAGAGCAACTAAGAGTTCCCCTGAATCCATGCTAGTTAAAGAGCCAACAGAAACTGGATTATTTATCCCCACAGATCTCTGACCACTTATGACCTTAAATGCAATTAAATGCATCTCTTGACTGCTTTGCCCATAGAAGTCAGGGCTATGGTTACACTCAGCTTCCTAGCCTCGGGGCCATTCCAAGCTGCTGTAGCTAATCAGTGCAACAGCTCAGTTGCTGCATTGGAAAGGTCATTCAAGCTCTATATAAAAGGACAGGTCACTTCATTACTTTTCCTTCAGCCCATAGGAAAACAAAACATTTGACTGTACTGTAGACTCCTTTGATTACCAAACCTTCCATCTCTAGTTTTTCATTATTTATAGAAACTCATTCTCAATTTTGAACACCTCCATCAAATCTCCCCTTAACCATTGTTGTTAGAACAGATCTAGTTGATTCAAACTCCTCAAACGTTACCTACTTCCTTGGTTCAATCTAGCAAAATAAAGGTGTTATTATTCCCTCTAAAATCTGGGATCCATAATTAAACAGTCAATACTACTGGTCCCTGAGCATTGTATTCCTAAACACTTGGCTCTTGTCAGCTCGTTCTCTAACCTTCCATTAATAAACTCAAAGATCCTGAATGCATTTTTTTTTTTTTTAAAAAGTGTCCTCTCAACTTGCCGTCATCTTCAAAATTCAATATAGTTCCTGCTGATCCTTTTTAAATTCTTAAGTTTTAATTGCTTCTTATTCTTCTCACTGAAATGCTGCTCCCGTGATAATGCCAGCAATCAAAGAACACACACAAAATGCTGGAGGAACTCAGCAGGCAATATCTATGGAAAAATGTAAGCAGTCAACGTTTCGGGACAAGATCCTTCAACAGGACTCCAGCCGACTGTTTATTCTTTTCCAAAGATGCTGCCAGGCCTGCTGTGTTCCTCCAGCGTTTTGTGTGCTGCTTGGATTTTCTCATGCCAGCAGTCAAAATCTGTGCTCACTTCCTTACAGTGACCATCATGCTAGGTGCACCTGATGGAAGTGCCTGTGGCCCCTCTGCACAAAGAGAACTCTTGAGTATCATCCTGCCAATTGCCTCGGCTTCTCTTGCCTGCAGGAGTGCTTTTCTGCCCATCTCTCACCATTGCACATTGGATATTTTCTCATTCAGAGTATGCTGTCATAGTTGAAAGTTAGGAACTTGTTTTGTGGAATGCCTACTTCAGAACCACCTGCAAAGAAACACTCCTGCTGTGTGACATTGTTACAACTATGAGTACTTGGAATACATCAATGGAACTCGATCCTAAAAATGACACCATCAGTTTTAGTGTGTTGTTACTGAAAGAATACTGTTTTGTGAACCTCACATTGCAACCTCTTTCTCTTTGTGACTTTCACTAACAGCAGAAGAGTGATTTTCAGTACCATGTTAAATGTCAAAAAACAGCACAGGGCAATTTCTAGGCCACCACCTCTTGAGAAGAAAGGACGTCACTCTGGAGACATAATTTTTTGATTTGGTAGAAATGTGCCGACTGTTGAGTGCAAGTAATACTCTGTTCTTCTATTTTTCTTTATTGTATTAATGGAGATCCCTTCCTCCCACAAGACCTCAAGATATAGGAGCAGAATTAAGCAATTTGGCCCATTGAGTCACACTGCCATTTCATCATGGCTGATAAAAATTTTCCCCTCAGCCTCCATCTCCTCCTTTCTCCCCACATCCCTTCTATCAATCTCTGTCATCTTTATAAATAAAGACTTGGCTTCCAGATACCTGTGGCAAAGAATTCCACAAATTCACCATTTTCTGACTAAAGAAATTCCTCCCCATCTCCATTCTAAAAGGACACTGCTCTGTTCAGAGGCTGTGTCCTCTGCTCATAGACTCTCCCACCACAGGAATCATCCTCTCCACATCTATCAGGCCTTTCACCATTCAATGGGTTTCAATCAAGTCACCACTCATTCTTCTGAATACAGGCCCAAATTCATCAGATGTTCGCCATATGACAAGCCATTCAATCCTGGAAATATTTTCGTTAACCTCAGTCCTCGGAGTCTCCTGATGCCAGTGGCCAGAGGTGGGGACATCGTAAGCGGTGTGCGAGGAAGCGGAAGTGAGGCAAGCGGGCAGGAGTCCGTGCCAAGAGAAAAGCAAGCCCTAGCTGGCCGGCTCTCCCATCCATTCTGCTTTCCAATGGACATTAAATTGGACTACATCTGTGGCAACGAAATACTCGACGGGAGTACAGAAACAGACGGAATCCCGGCCGCCACCATTCAGCTGTTTATTTATGTTACAGATTTTCCCCAAGTCATCGGACTACCAACCTACTGCCCTCTGCTGTGCCTATTGTCTTATTTATTATTTATTGTAATGCCTGCACTGTTCTGTGTACTTTATGCAGTCCTGGGTAGGTCTGTAGTCTAGTGTAGTTTTTGTGTTGGTTTAAGTAGTTCAATGTAGTTTTTGTATTGTTTCATGTAGCACCATGGTCCTGAAAAACGTTGTCTCATTTTTACTGTGTACTGTAACAGCAGTTATGGTTGAAATGACAATAAAAAGTGACTTAATTTGAACCCTCTCCAGTTTCAGCCATAATTTCTAAGGGGTCCAAAACTGCTCACAATACTCCAAGTGAGGCCTCAACAGTGCTTTATAAAATCTCAGCCACCTAGCTTCGCCCATCACTCTCTTCTTCCCCACCTTAATTTTGATGCCTTCCCCCTCCTTTCCTGTTCTGATGAAGGGTCTCAGCTGAAAACATTGATTTACTCATTTCCATAGAAGCTGTCTGACCTGCTGAATTCCTCCAGCATATTGTGCGTGTTGTTCTGAATTTCCAGCATCTGTAGAATCTCTTATGTTTATGATTTACTACTCCATTGTGTCTCTTCAAGGGATGCCTTTCCTGAAGAAGTTTATATCTTCTCTTCGACAGGAGTTCAGTGAGACCCTCTCTCATTACTCCCCCTCTGTGACCTACATTGCCCTTCAACTGTTTGGCCATGTACTCACCACCACAGGCACGTATCCTTCCTGGGAACTTATCTCCGTCACCATCTTGTTCCCCATTCTGGCCTCTTACCTCAACTTCTCACCTACCTATCATCTCTCCTGGTGACTGTCCTTCTTCCTTTTCTCCCATGGTCCATTCCTCAGATTCCTTCTTCTCCAGCCCTTTACTTTTCCCACCTTTTCCCACGAGGTAATAGGCTTCACCTATTACCTTCTAGTTACTCCCCTTCCCCCATCTTTTTATTTTGGCATCTACCCTCTTTCTCTCCAGTCCTGAAGAAGGGTCTTGGCCAGAAACATTGACTGCTTACTCATTTCCAAAGCTGCTGCCTGACCTGCTGAGTTCCTCCAGAACTTTGCATGTGTTGCTCTGGATTTCCAGCATCTGCAGAATCTCTTGTGTTTATTATTTTTGCTACGCCAATTGTTATGGTCAATCCCAAAGAAATTACTTGCATTAGCAATGCTGAAGTTGAACTGTTCAGTTTCACACAAAATTTTCCACCATTTTAAATTGGATGGAGAGATACTTTATTTATCCCAAAGGAAATTACAGTGTCACAGTAGCACAACAAGTGCACAGATATACAAATATTAGAAGAGAAGCATGAAGAATAAAAAGTAAGTTACCTCAAATAATCTAATAGGAAGGGATCATCAATCCCCTGGCTATAGGTTGACTCATTATAGAGCCTAAAGCGGAGGGTAAGAATGACCTCATATAGTGCTCTTTGGAGCAGCACGATTGTCTTAGTCTTTTATGTAAAGATACATGAACCTACTAAAATAAGACCATACAGTACAGTAAGAATTTGCGCAGCTCTTTTGTATTACAAATTTTCAACACACAATGGACACAGCCAATGCAGAAATAAAATGATAGCAAGCTTCTTTAAACATGAAGTGATCCTAATAATGTAGCTGTAATCACATTGCTGCTTAGCATTTCAACTCAAGTGATTCCAGGAGACCTTAACAATGAAAGTCAGTTTCTAACTTAGCACCTGGACCAAAGTTTAGAGGGTGATTGAACATTTGAATATCTAATAAAACAGCCCAAGGAAATTCTTGGTCCAGAAGAGTAAGAGCAAATTGTTTAAGCTGCCATTTCATAGTACGTCAACGTGCAGTACTGCTAATTAGTTATCACCAAATAGGAAGCTGGAGCTTCAAACATCATCTTGAACAACAAAATTATTTTAGACAACCTCAATTAAGCACTGATCCATTTTACCTCTCATCCCCTGGAAGATCTGACACATTCCTAACTTCTTATTATCCATGAATGTAATCAGTGGAGTAGATGAATGCTAGACAAGCCCCTGCTAAATGTCCCCAAGCCAATAAATGGATTTCTATCTGGTCATTGGGAAGTGCACCAATTGTTTAGAATGTGCATATTTCAGTGAGTCACAAGACACAAAGTAACACTTTGGGATGGGCAGAGGAAACATGTCATCTGAGACAAAGGGCAGGGATCCAACGGTGTATGGCCCGGGGTTTTAGTTAAAGGAAGACGGCGACAAGGAACGGTGCCTCAAAAAGGTGGCATCCATCATTAAGGACTTATAATCACCCAGGAAATGCCCACTTCTCATTGTTTCCATCAGGATGGAGATAAGGAAGCCTGAAGGCACACACTCAATAATACCGGAACAGCTACTTCCCAACTACTATCAATTTCTGAATGGATATTGAACCCATGCACACTACCTCATTTTTTAAATTTCTACTTTTTGCTCAATATATATTTTAATATATTTACAGTAATTCAGTTTTTTTTCTCTATTAAGTATTGCATTGTACTGTTGCTGCAAAGTTAACAAATTTCACGACACGTCAGTGATATTAAACCTGATTTTGATTAGAGCTGGTTTGCCCTGAGCTCTAGTACAATGCTAGACAATTAAAACTTGACTGTTCCAGGAATGCACCAAAACCTGCACCCTCCCAAAATCAAATATTGTTCCCAACAAGTTGCATGTGATATTATTCAGTGTGGAAATAATGTCAAATGCTCAAGGATGACTCCCACTAAAAAATGTCCAGTTGAATTTCCATAAGTATAAAAAAAACCTGGAAAATGCTATTAACATTCACTCCAGAAGTGTACTTTTCAATAGCTCTGTGCTGAATAAACAGCAATATATTGCCAGATTTCTAGTTCTAAATGCTTTTTAGAGTGTCTTCTTCTGTTAATTCAATATTTTCCTCACTATCTGATTTCCCGTACATTTATTATTGAATAAACCATTCTAACTTGCAAATCCTGTTTTAGCCTCTACATGCCTTAGTAGGGATTCTTCATTCTGATCAGTATATTATCTTAACCATTACCCACGCTATATTTAAATCCCCTGGAAATATTTCTGCATTTGTACCACACATTTGGAAGTATATCAAAGTCCCTTAAAAGTCTAAGAGCAATTGTAAGTGCATTGAAAGGCTGGAGTTGTACATTCACCATTGATCACAAAGGCATGGCCAGAAATACAGAGGTAGCTGAACTTCTCTTGTACTTTTTAATTAAACAGCTGAATTAGACAATTATCACTTTGTAGCAAGTTTACATTTGAACAACATAGCAGCGACTGCAAACAAAGATCTGCATTTTAATCATTACATTATTATTGAACTGTCTTGTAAGTCCAGCTTTCATTGAGAATAGAAAGTCAATTAGTTTAATCGAGTTAGAAATGTAATGTCCAGACAAAATTGGAGGATGTGGATAACTGTTATTATACAATAATTCTGGGGATGAATCCAAGATATTAATTACATATTTTGAATTGTTAATTAAAAGAGGAACTGTTCATTACAGTTGAGCTACAAGCACATTTTATTGCACTCCTGATCTGCAATTATTAGTCTAAAGCTGTAATTGTTTTAAAATTAAAGAATTAAGAAATGTCATGCAGCTTAAAGACTGTGTTCAATCTTTAGAACAAGATTTTACAAAGCACAGATTTAAGAGAAAATACAGGCACATGCTACCTCCTAGTTTTTGGATCTTCATTAAACTGCTAATTGTAAAACGTGGAAAGTATACTACATGAATTCAATTCTTCACTGTGAAAAAAAACATCAATGAAACAGCTCAGAGTAACTTCACCCTTCAACTTTAATTAGCAGTATTCATTTTCTTTTTAATAAAAATGGCCTTAAATGATATTTATTGAAGGTAAAATGTCTTTGTCTATCCACTAACTCTGCTACCTTGACTGTTTCCCTATAGCATTTGCTGATGCTGACAGAGATGGAATTAGATGCTAGTTTTAAGGGGTAACTCCTACTAAAGAAATGATTACTGTCCACCAGTGGGTCTTCGGCACCAGAGTCAATATTAGTGACTAGCTCGACTGACAGTGTGCGGGATTTGGATACGGATGTACCAGGTGAAGTGTCAAACAGCACTAAAGCTGGAGGTTTATTTAAAACAAGAGCTACACTATGGAAAGAAACTGGGATTTGAGTGCAAGGGTTGTTTGCTTAGACCCAGTGTACTGAAGGACCCATTACCATGCTATACAGGATTGGAGTAATCTAGGAGAAAAAAAGTTAAAGTGAAAAGTAGAAAATGGAATTTAACACAGTAAAAAGAAAATTGAAACACTAACAGACAGGACAAAAAAAAAACAGATTAAATGTTAAAGTTCTGAGGGTGTGAAATAGGAGTATCTGGGTGCAAGCAGTGAAGCTTCAGCATCTGATTGTTTTGAAAACCTGATGGATTAGCACATGCTCACTCAGTAGTCCAGAATGTTAAGGGGGGGATCCAGACCCAAGGAGAGGGTACAGTCAGAGCAGGGGGGCTGTGGTGTTAGTCTGGCTGGTAATTTGATGTGGCAGTGGATTTGATGTATCACCAAATCAAAATGAGTATGATTTCAAATCAAAATACTAGTGTGCATAGATTTGCAGCCAGAGCACCTTATATTGAGTATTTCCTGCCCTTTGCAAACTCACTAGTAAATGTACAATGTGTGTGCATGCACGCACACTCTTTTAACTCCTGGTGGAGTTGTCGGGGTGCCTTCATGCACTGAGGTCTTGGGCATCTGAAACCTGGCACAACCCATCCCTCTCCAAGTCGTTTTTTTAAAAAACGAGGTCAAGTTGCTAGCTCGACACTCAACCCAGGGATACAGGCAAGGGAGCCAGCTGGATTTGAACTCAGGACCTCTCGCACCAAAGTCCAGCACTGATGCCACTACGCCACCAGCCGGCATGTGTAATGTAAAGCATTAAAAAAAATGTGAAATAAAGATGTGCTCGGGTTTTAAAAGACATAATATCTAGCAGTCTGAAAATCTGGCAGTTCATAAGTCCAAAACGAAACAGTTTATAAGTTTTTCTGTACAACCAAATGTCATTTAAAGGGCTTTAGTAAAGAAAACACAACTCTGCGCTTCACATGCAATGCCAGAAAGTAGAATTAACAAGTATGGATATTATAATCAAACCTTTATAAAATCCTACTTCAGCCACTACTGAATTCCAGTTCATTTACCACACCTAACAAAATGTATAATGCACTGGGGAGTATATAGAAATAGGGGTGGCAATGATAGCACAGCTAGTAGAGCTACTGCTTCTCAGCTCCAGTGATCTGGGTTCAATCCTGACCTCCAGCTGTTCCAAAGCAGTTTGTATTCTCCCCATGACTGCATTGATTTCTTCAAAGGCTCCAGTTTCTTCCTATATACCCAAGGACATGCAGTCCCTCTACATTGGTAAGTTGTAGAATCTGTGGAGTGGGGGAGGGATTTGATGAGGATGTCCGCAGAACAAAATCAGACTAATTTAAATCAATGCTTGATGGCCAGCGAATACTTGATGGGCCATGCTTTTCTGACTATGACTATTTATCACAATAATTCCATGGAGGGTGCATTTCAGCTACAAGGTTAAACCAATGGTGGTGCTCTTTGGAGCAAAAGAAAATCAAAAGGAAGATTTAATCAACGTATGCAAAAACCTGATATTTAGATAACATGGGGCACGTAAAGAGCTGTTCTATTAACAGATAGTTAAGCACTAGAGAAGACAATTTTAAAGTAATTGGTGAAAAGAACATTTAGGAGGCAGATAGAAAAACTGTCAGAAAAGCATTTCTTTTCTTTCCCCAAAACTAATATCATAGGTGAATATCATCTTAAGTTTTCATTTGGTGAATACAGAGTGAATTGGGGCTTTCAAAAGTGAATTGAATAGGAATTAAAGAGTAAATTAATGCTAATAGCTATTACAAAAGAGCTAAGAATTACGAGTTATGACAATGTTCCAACTAAAATCGGAAAGAGAATATGGAATGAATGGCCTTCTATGTCATAGCTAATTTTTGATGCTATATTACACTAATTTCCCAGAGAATAGGCTGCTTATTAGAAAAAAATGATATACTCGATTCCTAAACATTAATAAGAATGTCCATAAATTTTCAGGTTTACATTGAGGCAATACTGATACCCAAAATGTTATAAAGTATATTCTGCTTCGATTTTCACTTAAATGTGAATACAGCAATTAGAAATTTTATTCAAATATTTAGAAGCCAATAATGCTTTTCTAATGCCAACAACTTTTTATGTAAACAATAAACAATAGTACCTTTTCACTATTAAATCAATTTCAATAAATGCATGGCAAATGAATGTTCTATTTCTTTAAAAACAGCAACAGCTGCATTAGTGAGTATAATAATTACAACCCACATCTGATAATGGAGAATAATGATACCTCACATGTAACATAACTATTCCCAAGATGTTTCTGTACAAGTCACCCACATGTAATTGGTGACCATCAAAATGTTGAACTACCATTTTCTAAAGCTTTAATGTCTCAAAATTAGTATTTAAACTATTTATGTCAATGTAGCAAAGTATCATTAAAAGCCACAGTTCACCAAATGTGCTTGGATCTTTAAGTTTTGCTCCAGATATTCCCTCATTCAAGAGGGGAAGATACACATATGCCATTACCCTTGTTCTTTAATTCCATAAACAGTTCATGGCAAAAAAAGTAATCAGAAGAATGTGACACCATGAACCACTTACACACTAATATAATTTCTGGAGTCATTCCTTTTGCACCTAGTTTCTATTTTTGCTCAGAAGCAAGCTTTTAACCATAATTACTTTTTTTTTAGAAACATGTTAAATCCCAACACCTTGGGTCAGAATCTTAATAGTTTTTTTTATAATGGGCTGATTCATATTCATCTATTATTTCTTAAAACACCAGATCCTGAGAACCATAAGCTCCAATTTGATATATTTTCTCCCAAAGCAATTCATTCCCCAACACTGTTGGCAAACTGAATGGAGATTATGGCCTCAAATTATGGTTTCCTTACAAGATCAGAATGCCTTCAAATTTAGTCATCATTCTGCCTTGAAGATATCCTTAAAATTCAATTCCATTTTGACCATGAGGTTTTGTGGTTGAACACTTTGAGATCACATGCAGGCAGACTAGGCATCCTAAAAAATACTCTTTTCTGTCTTAACCATCTATCCATTACCATATCCTTCTTACATTTCCATTGTTGTCCGTTTCCAATTCCTCAAACTTCTACAGATTCTCACTGAGATGGTCAGTGCCAAATGCACGAACTTCTTTTATGTATTTATGCTTAAATTTATCCCAGGTCCCACCCTGAATATAACTCTAACAATCTACAATGAAGTTGGACTATGTTTGTATATAGGACTGAATAAACTCCAAAGGCTCTAAAGTTTCCATTACATTCATCTGCTTTGTATATGTCAAACTGAACAATAATAATGGCTTTTTCAGTATGGTGTATTCTTAAAACACTTACTATCATATACAGAGCATCCACTTACACTCACTTGATAAAATTATAAATGCATTTCCTTAGAAAGCAAAAAATTAATATTCTGTACAAAATAAGATCAGTAATAATATTTTCATGGCATTTAAATGCAAATGGAGTGTCATTCATTCTTCAAACAATCTGGTCCAGTGTCAGAAAATAATATTTTGATCTGCACTAAGGAAAGCAGATTAATAATCTAAATATACTGGTATCCAACCATGGTCACAAACTTTTATTTTAAGTTTACTCAGGATAACATCTGTTTAAGCAGCTAATTCAGTCCAATATTTCCATATTAATCTTAACCCAATAATCCATCAATGTGGTTGAGGTATTTGTAACATAGAATACATTTTTAATTTATGGGATAACAAATTAAACTACAAAAGATAATTACATTGTGTTGGAATTATGGAATCCAATTTCCAATTATCCAAAGTAAAAAAAACATGAAATACTGCAACTGTATTTTAGATATTGTTTTGAAAATTTATAAGGAAGATTTTGATCCATCCTTTATTTGGAAAGATTCTGTAAACAGGAAGGCATACTTGTTCACACATTATAGAATGAGAAAGAAACAGCAGGAAATTTACTCATCAGCATCTGCAAATTATGCAACTTCAATATGGTACTTAGTTTCCAAATTCATCATCTGAAGAGCCTACTAGATGGGTAAGATACTTCCTATTTTGTATTATGTGTTGGCACTTAAGTTAACTCAGCTATTGAGCTCCAAACTGAGAAGTATAAAATATGAATTACCAAAAATAAAGGTAGGGTGAGGTATCATCCAATACAAACTTGATTAGTGTGCATGCAAAAATAATTAACTTTTACATTAATTGAAGTACTTATCAATACTCATTATGAAAAGACATCTCAAGACTAGTTTCCTATTCAAATTTATTCTTGCAGAGTAGTTAGCAAAAATCTAATTTATTATATATTTTATCATGGCTCTCCCTAGAGCACACATGTTCCTGATTTACCTCACCAGTGTAAATCCTTTGGATTCTTTGGAAATTAGGAGGTCAATGATTTTTTTTTTTTTAAATGCAACTAAAAAAACTCAAGTTTTCACCTAATGCCTATTAAAACGCCTATTCTGGTAGAGGCTAGGAGGAGGAAATAGCCTTTTCTTGTAAATCAGAAGAAATTCTAGAATTGGCATTTTCAAATCACTATGTTTTAAATCAGTAATGAACCCCTTTTTAACAAGCTATGATAATATTGTGAAGTTGCAGCTCTATTTTTATCAGTTTACCTCTCTGTCACGCTTAATTCAAAGACAGTCTGCACGGTTACCGGTAGAGAAAAACGGTTACTAATACTGATACATGAGCAGCCCAAATATATGAATATCTCAAAAAAACATATTTTGAAGATAATTGCAGACATGAGCTCACATAGGAAAAATTAATTCCTTCAAAAATCCTTTGTTTACTACCTTTTAATAGACGAAATCAGATTAATCTAAGATCTCCTAGCTCAAAGATTAACACATGGCATCCACAACGTATTCATTAAATGTGGATTGCAACACCCCCCCCCCCCCCCCAGTGAATAACACCCCAAACCCTGAATTGCAAGTTGTCAATTTGGATTCAAAATAGCAAAATTGAATTATATGGTTGCAATGGAGTGGTGTATTAAACTAGCTGGTTTAAACCGAGTGTTGCAGTTTTACCTCCAGACCTGTCCGAGCTGCAGGATGTGAACGAGAGACTGGAAGAACCACATACACAACCGGCAACAAGGCGAAGCGACTGCATCCCGGCGCTGCTTCGCTTCGCTCTCCTTGGTGCTGAAATGATCGGCTGCCTCCTCGGTGGCGGCAGCTTCACCTCCCGCTGCCGTCCGGGCACGGGCGCCGCTACCGCTCGAATAGTCATAGACGAACCACCTGAAACTCAACACCTGCACCACCAGAGAAGGCACCACCACAAAAATAAGCGTCAGCCCGAACCACCAGAAGTCCCCTTGGAAGTAATAGTCCACGGCCAGCCAGACGTCGGTGGCCCCGTCCGAGAAGAAGACAAGCAGCGCACCCAACACCCAGCAGCAGTCGGCCAGCGAGTACTCCTGGCGCTGGCGGATCACCGAGTGCACACACGAGCTGTGGCAGCAGCTGGAGTCCTGCTCGCCCGGCACCGGGGCTCCAAGGGCCGCCGCCGGGCTCCTCTCCTCGCTCTCGGCTGGGCGTTGACCTAAATTCTGCGAGGAGGCGAACGCCGTCACTCCCGTCCCGTCCGACTTTGCAGCCATGTTTGAACAGGCGACAGCCCCCCTCCTAGACTGGCACTCACTTCCGGGGAAACGCGCTCTTTTTAACAGTGCCTGGGGTGGGGGGGAGGGGAAGGGGTGAGGGGGGAGGGGAGGGTGTGGTGGTGGGGAGGGGGTTGGGCACAAAAAAACTTCCTGCTTCTGCTCGGGCTGGGTTCGGCTCCTAAGAGGATGGAGTCGACTCTCAGCTGCTCACCGCTGCTCCAGTTCCTGCTCCTCCTCCTCCTTCCCCGCTCGATTAACGGGGCTGCATCACCGACTCTGCACAGGCGTTCCACCCTTTTGTTTCACACAGAGCCGGGCAAGAATTCAACAGGCGCACACCCTCAATACTACGCCGGCGCAACATTCACAGCCCCGTGTATCCAAACATTTTTGCACTTTCTTGCGGATCGGACCCACCCAACACGACGTGTTTTACACCTTCCTTTCCAAGGATTAATTCGACAAGGATGCCGAGAAGCATAAATTCCGCTTTATATATATACACATATATATTCCTAGCGAAAGCATTCAAGCTGCCAACAAGTTCAATTCTACCCTTCTGATATTCAACCGTTGTTGGAGAATCCGGTTCAGGCCTTTCGAAATAGCGAGATCATCCGTTAAAGTAGTTGCTAGTGATTCAGTGGTTAGTCTCCTGAACTGGTGTATAGGGTGGCGCCACGATTTCAGTTGGTATTCACTCGGAAAGTGTCCCTTATTACAACTGGTAACGTGAGCTTCTACGAGATGTGAAGTTTAGAGAACGAATCATCTTTATTTACTGCAGGTTTTAGATTGATAATGCAGAGATTTGCATAAATTAGAGGTTGTAGGAAGAGAAAGGTAAAATATAACCTGGTCCTTTGTTGCATTTGACTGGAGAGGGCGTCCTATTAATACAACTTAAAGATGACATAAAACAAATAAAATACAGTTTCTCTTCTGTTTCTTCCCGATAAACGGTAGGTTTTGAACCCGCGTCCGTATGTGTCGTGGAACAATAATCGATATCCACAACCCCGGACCAAAATGTGTACAAATGGAATTTCTTTAAATTACTGATGAACCGGTTTGTTAATATTAGCATTAAATAAGTGAATGGCACCAAAGCTAGGAACAACATTAAGTATTTACTGAACGATTTCAAAGCATATTCACAGTGAAACGTCCAATGCCTCTAGTGACTACGGTAGCGGGTTGGTTATTTCCCAGGACTAACGCCTGAGACTTGAATTTGGGAAGTAAAGACGATAATTCTGTGGAGAATATGTCAAATAAAGTGAGTTCAAATCCCACGTGCAAGTTGAAAATTTTAAAAGAATCTGATGGAAATAAAAAAAAACACTGAGATTGTTATTCTTCTTGGTTTCCTAACATCGTTGAAGAAAAAGAAATCTTAAGGCCACAGAATTCATTGAATCAGAAACAGAATCAGGTTTATTATCAACGGCACGTGACGTGAAATTAGTTAACTTAGCAGCAGCAGTTCAATACAATACATAATCTAGCAGAAAAAAATAAAATAAAAAATAATAATGTTAAATGAACAAGTATATCAATTACTTATATTGAATAGATTAAAAAACGCACAGAAACAGAAATATATTTTTAAAAAGTGAGGTAGTATCCATAGATTCAATGTCCATTTAGGAATCGGAGGGGAAGAAGCTGTTCCTGAATCGCTGACTGTGTGCCTTCAGGCTTCTGTATCTCCTACCTGATGGTAACAGTGAGAAAAGGGCATGCCCTGGGTGCTGGAGGTCCTTAATAATGGACGCTGCCTTTCTGAGACGCCGCTCCCTGAAGATGTCCTGGGCACTTTGTAGGCTAGTGCCCAAGATGGAGCCGACTAGATTTACAGCCTTCTGCAGCTTCTATACCAGACAGTGATGCAGCCTGTCAGAATGCTCTCCACGGAACAACTATAGACGCTTTTGTGTGTATTTATTGACATGCCAAATCTCTTCTAACTCCTAATAATGTATAGCCACTGTCTTGCCTTCTTTATAACTACATCGATCTGTTGGGATCAGGTTAGATCCTCAGAGATCTTGACACCAGGAACTTGAAGCTGCTCACTCTCTCCACTTCTGATCCCTCCATAAGGATTGGTATGTGTTCCTTCATTTTACCCTTCCTGAAGTCCACAATCAGCTCTTTCATCTTACTGACCTGAGTGCCAGGTTGTTGCTGCGGCACCACTCCATTAGTTGGCATATCTCACTGCTGTACGCCCTCTTGTTACCACCTGTGATACTACCAACAATGGCTGTATCATCAACAAATTTATACAGTAGATGGTATTTGAGCTATGCCTAGCCACACAGTCACGTGTATACAGAGAGTAGAGCAGTGGGCTAAGCACACACCCCTGAGGTGTGCCAGTGTTGATCGTCAGCGAGGAGGATATGTTATCATAATCTGCACAAATTGTGGTCTTCTGGTTAGGAAGTCCACGATTCAATTGCAAAGGGAGACATAGAGGCCCAGGTTCTGTAACTTCTCAATCAGGATTGTGGGAATGATAGTATTATATGCTAAGCTATAGTCGATGAACAGCATCCTGATGTAGGTGTTTGTATTGTCTAGGTGATCCAAAGCCATGTGGAGAGCCATTGAGAATGATACAGCAGCCTGGAAGGCTACACAAGAGAGGAGGGATAACATGAAGGAAGGGGACTCTTTACTGCTTGTGGTCACGTTTCTTCTTGAGATCATCACACAGATCATGTGCTGGTAGCATATATTTCTGCTGTGTATAACTCCCCTTCTTTTTCAATTAAAACATACTAAGTCCATAAAGCATTAAGAGCATAAGACACAAGAGTCAAACTATGCAATTCAACCCCTCAAGTATGCTCTAACATTCAATTATGGCTGATATATTTTTCCTCGCATTGCCATTTTCCTGCCTTCTCCCTGAGGAGTTTGACGCCCTTACTAATCAGGAACCTATCAAACTTCAGCTTAAATATACCCAATGACTTGGCTTCTTCGGCAGTCCAGCACAATGAATTCCACAGATACACCACCATCTAGCAAAAGAAATTCCTCCTCATCTCTGTTTAAAAGGGCCATTCTTCTATTCTGAGGCCATGCCTTGTGGTCATGGACTCTCCTAACATTGGAAACATCCTCTTTATATCCACTCAGTCTAGACCTTTCAATATTCAATGGCATCTCCCTCATTCTTCTAAATTCCAGCGAATACAGGCTCAGAACATTGAAACGATTCTTATACATTAACACTTTCATTCCTGGAATCATTCTCGTAAACCTCCTCTCAACCCTCTCCAATGCCAGAGTATTCTATCTTAGATATAGAGACCAAAACTGCTCACAATACTCCAAATATGGTCTGACCAAAGTCTGATAAAGCCTGATGATTACTCCTTATTACATCCATTTTAAAAAATTGTTACGAAGTAGCTGGTGATGAAGACATATGGAGACTACAAAGGTGTAAATGTAGGTTAAGTGAGTGGGAGGAATATCATTTAAGTGCCAAATATCTGGTGAAATGGAGCATCATTTGAGATATCGAGGAAATGCCCATTTTTGGCAGAAATAAATAAAAAAGGAAGCATATTTTGCAAGTACATAGAATTTACTAAGTTCTGAAATGCAGTGGAATCAAAGTGTCTGAGTAAATAATTTACAGAAGCCTGGTATACAGATACAGCCAGTAATCAGGAAGGGTAACAGAATGTCATTGTTTACTGTGAAGGGAACTCAGTGCAAAAGTAGGGTAGTAACACTTCAGTTACAGAGAGCATTGGTGAAACAGCATCTGAACAGTACTGTCAGAATCAGTTTTAATATCATCAGCATATGTCATGAAATTTGTAGACTTTGCAGCAACAGTGCAAAGCAATACATACTAGTAGAGAGAAAGAACGTGTATTACAGTACGTATATATATTAAATAGGAGTGCAAAAATGGAAATTTAAAAAATAGTGAGGTAGTGTTTGTGGGTTCAATGTCCATTCAGAAATCAGATTGCAGAGTGGAAGGAGTTGTTCCTGAATCATTGAGTGTGTGCCTTCACACTTCAGTACCTCCTTCCAGATGGTAACAATGAAAACAAGGCATGACCTAGTTGATGAGGGTCCTTAATGATGGATGAGATCTTGTTAAGCTGTGCTTTATTAAGGAATGCACAGGAAATATTCAGACGTAGACTACCAGAGTTGTACTTGAAATAGGTGTGTTGGCTAATGAGGAAACTCTAGACTTGTACCAGCTAGAGTAAAAGTATGGCAGGGCAGATTTTAGAAAGACTATAAAAAGCATCATGAACACACCATTCTATGCAGTGCATTTCATGTATATCAGTTACAATTATGTTGATATACATGCTCTACAGGCAAAGCATATTGTCTGCACTGATTATAGTAAAGTAATTGCATTTTCAGAAGTATTTGTAATAGTAAAATGTCTCGCCAATTTTGCAACAGCTGTGATACTTTCTATTACATTTGTGGGAAATATACACTTAAATTTCAAAGACAAAGCATGACTCCTCTTATTAATAAAGCCAATCATCTTCACTTTTGGTGTAAATTGGTGACCAGGACAAAGCCTGGGCTCCTCACATTTGTTGCGCAACATGCACTGTTGATCTTAGAGCTTTGCTCGGAGGTATTCTGAAGTCAATGCCATTTGCTGGCCTGATGGCATGGCAAGACCAGAAGGATCATGTGACAGACTGCTACTCTGTCTGACCAGAGTGTCTGGTTTCTCTACTAAAAGCAAGAAATCCATTGAGTACCTCAATTTCCCTTCAGCTGTGAGACCTGTGGCACATGATGATAGTTTTCCATTACTGAAGCCACTGGAGACCTAGAATTTAGAGGAGACATAGAGTCAGATGAAGGTGCCATGATGCCAGAGCCAGGAATGGAAAATGACACTGATACTGATACAGATTTTGAACCCTTTATATCGAGTGTTCCTCATCTGATAACTCAATCTGAGATAAATGACTTGGTCAGAGATTTGAGTTTGTCAAAGGCAAAAGCAGAATTACTGGGTTCAAGGCTGCATGGATGAAGGAATCTGCTGTCACCAGGCCAAAAACCATGAAGGATTTCAATATTTGAGACAGATGTTTCCCTGAACAACTGATGCCAAGATCAAGGAAGGCATTTTTGTTGATCCGCAAATCTAACAGGTTATCAACGATAGGCAATTCAAAGAACTTCTCGTGGGACTAGATAAAATTGCATGGAAGGCATTTAAGGATGTGCAACTGGTTGGCAACATACTTCACGCGTACAAAACCATGAAGTACAACGTGTCACCGAAGACTCGTTTTCTGCATTCTTGGTTAGACTTGTTCCCTGCAAATCTTGATGCTGTCAGTGACGAGCATGGTGCATGTTTTCACCAGGACATTGCAGTGAAGGAGAAATAGTATCTGAGCAACTGGAATCCATCAATGTTGGCTGATTATTATTGGACACTTAATCAAGAAGCCTCAGATATTGAGTACAAACAAAAATCATCAAAAAAACACTTTTAGGTTAGTGGGACTTCTGAAAAGCCTCAGCACCATTATGCAATTAAACACATTGTATTCAATTAAAGTTCACTTCTTGTTTCTCCTAATTCCTATGTGATACAAGTAGCCTGAAATTATATTTGTGTTCAGATTCAAGTGGTCTATCATCACCACAACAAGCAACATTTCTGAAAAAAATTGTTATCCAGTGTCCTTAGCACCTGAGTTTCTGGATCTAGGTAAAAATGATTCTGCTGTCAGTTTCCTGGAGTTACAGTCTTCACTCTTCATAGTGCTTCTCCTATGTTCAAGGATCAACTTCATTTATATGTTGTAGGAAATTGCTGTGGTGTGTTGGCACTACAGTACATACAACAAAAAATTACAGCATGGAACAATTATATGGAAAAATGAATTATACAAAAATAAAGTTGGAAGTTCTGGTATGGAATAAAATGTGCAAAAATACCAGCATGTATTTACAATGTAAACAGCATTATTAAAACTTGGATTAAAGTGTTTACAGTGCAGTGTTGTGACTGAAGTAATAAATAGAAAGAGGTGGGGGGTTTTAACTAGAATAGTTAATCAGATTAGCTGCCTGGGGAAAGAAACTTTTAAAATGGCATGCAGATTTTTGTTTTAATAGCCCTATAGCACTTTCCAGAAGGGAGCTTTTGGAAAAAGCAGTTTGCTAGGTGGGTAGTGTCTGCAATGATTTATCCTGACCACTTTTTTGGCTGGACATATATACGCCCTGCAGTGAGGGTAGACTGCCAATAACCTTTTCTGTGTCCTGAAACTGTTCTTAAAGTCCTGGAGCTGGGATGTAGAGAGTGCAAAGAAAGATGCCGTGCTGCCAAAGTGTCACAATGTCAGAAAAGCAAATTGTGGCTCATTCTGTTAGCTCCCACTACCATGCCAGGCTCAGTCTAGAATCTATTTCCTGTCAAGCAAACATAACTGCATGATGTTGGATTTCTTCAATCACCAAACTCATTGCAAGTGTGGCCTTGGTTCTTCTGAATTGACACCAGATCCTTGGTAATAATCATTTTGCATTTGGTATGCTTAGTGTAGGTAGTCATATCCCTGATCATGTTGTCTGGAAAATCTTCAGGGTCTCCATGGAAATCTGATGTGAAATCTATTTGACCATGTCATGCTGAACCAGACAACAGATGTCTGAATTAATGATACCCTAGCTGTTACCAAGAAGCATTTGACAATGCCACTTCTAATCCCTTTGCCAAGTTGGTTGCTCATTTTGCTCTGCCAAACATAATGCAGCTTCGTTCAAGTCAGTGCTTTTATCATTAATGGCATACATAATGGGCCTGGCTACTGTGAGACCAAGAAATGACGTAAAGCATTAAAACTGAGATAAACAGATGGAGACATGTATATATCAATATGCTGAGGGAGGGGGCATCCTTTCATTCACATCTCCTTGTCAAATTGCTGTGGAGTTGCTCTTTGTTTTATAAAGGGTGGGGTTAAAAGCAAAGATTCAGGTTGCAAATTATTGATCCATTTTCTGTAAGGCTGAGATGAGAATCATGTGTGTTGATGAAGTCATCACATCCTTGAATGAATATAGAAAAACACTAACCATGCTAAGGTAAATCACAATCCAGTACCCAATTCAATTTTTAATGGGTAAGTTTGCACTACTAAATGGTCACTTGCTTGCAAAAATAACTGAAGCAGCATTTATTTATAATTTGCACTAAAAAAACAAGAGCAAGTGGATCCAATTTCTAAGCAATTGTGTTTAGATAGAAGCATGATGTAGTAATGATAAGCAACGTAAGTTGATTTTATTGCTGCAGAGGAAATTAGGAAGTTTATCATTGAAATAACAACAGAGTTTTAACAGATGTAAATTTCAATGAAGGAGCAATGGAGCACTAAAACATTTAGTTAATTTGCCACAGATTTGGTTGCAAAAAGCAAGACTAAAGCAATATACAAAGCCATATCCTTTGCCATTCCCCTTCCATTTAGAAAATCAGTAAAAAAGGAAGGGGAATTACTGATGATAACTAATAGAGCTGGAAATAATTCATAAATAGTTAAATGACATTCTGAGACT
Source organism: Hemitrygon akajei (assembly GCF_048418815.1). Lineage (NCBI taxonomy): Eukaryota > Metazoa > Chordata > Chondrichthyes > Myliobatiformes > Dasyatidae > Hemitrygon > Hemitrygon akajei. The sequence goes on along the minus strand of NC_133134.1, from coordinate 144,175,919 downwards.
ACTTTTGCTGGTAGCTATGATACAAAATTAATACTTAGCTGGGTCAATTTGTGGATATTTTACTAAATCTTTTATTTATGCGGTCCTTAAGTATGGATTATATTAATTTTCCACCTGCCTGAATGAGTGCAATTTGAATAAAACTGAAGAAGGATAATATCAACTAGAAAATGCTAGGAATAATCTGCAGGACAGGCAGAACAATAGAGTTAAGTTTTAGGAACAAAATATCTGACAAGTCATCTTCAGCCAGAAGTAATGACAGCTTTTTTTTGAGATTTTCAGCATTTGAAATACAAACCCCATTTCCAGAAAAGTTGGGATATTTTCCAAAATGCAATAAAAACAAAAATCTGTGATATGTTAATTCACATGAACCTTTATTTAACTGACCAAAGTACAAAGAAAAGATTTTCAATAGTTTTACTGACCAACTTAATTGTATTTTGTAAATATACACAAATTTAGAATTTGATGGCTGCAACACACTCAACAAAAGTTGGGACAGAGGCATGTTTACCATTGTGTTACATTACCTTTCCTTTTAATAACACTTTTTAATCATTTTGGAACTGAGGATATTAATTGTAGTAGATTTGCAATTGGACATTTTGTCCATTCTTGCTTGATATAAGACTTCAGCTGCTCAACAGTCCGTGGTCTCTGTTGTCTGATTCTCCTCTTCATGATGCACCATACATTTTCAATAGGAGATAGATCTGGACTGGCAGCAGGCCAGTCAAGCACACACACTCTGTGTCTACAAAGCCACGCTGTTGTAGCCCGTGTAGAATGTGGTCTGGCATTGTCCTGCTGAAATAAGCATGGACGTCCCGGGAAGAGACGTCGCCTTTTTGGCAACATATGTCTCTCTAAAATCCTAATATACACCTCAGAGTCAATGGTACCTTCACATACATGCAACTCACACATGCTGTGGGTACTGATGCACCCCCATACCATCACAGATGCTGGCTTTTGCACCTTTTGCTGATAACAATCAGAATGGTCATTTTCATCTTTGGCATGGAGAACTCAACGCCCGTTTTTTTCCGAAAACTAGCTGAAATGTGGACTCATCTGACCACAGCACACGGTTCCACAGTCTTTCGGTCCACCTGAGATGAGCTCGGGCCCAGAGAACTCACCGCCGTTTCGGCATAGAGTTGATGTATGGCTTCCTCCTTGCACAATACAGTTTCAAGTTGCATTTCTGGATGCAGCGATGGACTGTGTGTGTTAAGTGACAATGGTTTTCCGAAGTACTCCCGAGCCCAGGTGGCTATAATTGTCACAGTAGCATGACGGTTTCTTAGGCAGTGCCGCCTGAGGGCTCGAAGATCACGCGTATTCAACAGTGGTTTCCGACCTTGCCCTTTATGCACTGAGATGTCTCTGAATTCTCTGAATCTTTTCACATTATTATGTACTGTAGATGTTGAAAGACCTAAATTCTCTGCAATCTTGTGTTGGGAAATTTTCTTTTTGAACTGACTAACAATTCTCTCACGAATTTTGGCAAAAAGGGGTGAGCCACGACACATCCTTGCTTGCAAAGACTGAGCCTTTGATGGACGCTACTTTTATACCCCGTCATGATACCTCACCTGCTACCAATTAGCCTGCTTAATGTGGAGTCTTCCAAACCGGTGTTACTTGAATATTCTGTGCACTTTTCAATCTTATTTTAACTCTGTCCCAACTTTTGTTGAGTGTGTTGCAGCCATCAAATTCTAAATTTGTGTATATTTACAAAATACAATTAAGTTGGTCAGTAAAATTATTGAAAATCTTTTCTTTGTACTTTTGTCAGTTAAATAAAGGTTCATGTGAATTAACATATCACAGATTTTTGTTTTTATTGCATTTTGGAAAATATCCCAACTTTTCTGGAAATGGGGTTTGTATTTTTATTATCCTTCAGGAGAAAGCATTCTGCTTGATTAGCACTCCAGGTACTTGTTCCCTGCATTACTTGTTCACCTTGGCTTCAGTCTGTATAACCTCTAAATACCTTCTAAAACTCTGACCACCACGCCTATCGAGGACAAAGGTACTATCAAATAGGAACACCACCAACTGCAGATTCCACTCCTAATCTTATACTATCCTGATTTGGGAAAAATATAAGTACTAAGGAAGAAGATGTTTCAGTAATGGTCCTACAACCAGTTACATTAAGCATCCACAATTCTTCTCTGCTTGCCTGTCCACTTCAGATATCACACAGCTTCCCAGAATTTCCCACCTTCTTCCTCTTAATATGACAACAAAGTCAAAAGGCTAGAGTAGCCATTTACTCAACACAAGATAACTAGATCAGCCTGTTTATTTAAGGAAAATAAAAAATGCATTAGTGATGAGATGACCCTGATTCTGCAAACTGGGTGGACATGAACGTATTGTAAGTAGATACACGATGCTGATAGCTGGCAGCAGGTCAAATCCATGAGTGAGAGCATTTTCACTCTCACGGACAAGAGAAGTGGGAGACAGATGGTCAAAAATTGGAGCTAACTCACTATTAAATGTAGATGTCTGAGGCTATCCCTGATCTGATTCACCCAGGGCAAAAAAGCACTATACCCAACAGAGAGATCTCTGTCATTCTCGATCTAGACAGGGACATGATCACCTAGTGTGGCAGAAAGGGACAGATGGTGGGGGGAGGGGGGGAAATGAATCCTTACCTAGTCAGCTTGGACCAGGAGAAGGCTTATGACAGCATACTGTATCTCACATATGCATGATGGGCATGGCGTCCAAAATAAGGTTTAAGGGATGCATAATTGCCCTGTTCGGGATCATTCTGGAGTTATGACATTATGGATAGCATAATTACAGATGAACTAAACTAAGCATCATTCTTCAGGAAGTAAAACCTACATACAATTTAACTTCCAACTAATGCAAGTCAAGTCAAGTCAAGTCGGTTTTTATTGTCATTTCGACCATAAACGGCTGGTACAGTACATTGTAAAGATGAAACAACATTTTTCCAGGACCCTGGTGCTATATGGAACAACACAAAAGTACACTAGACTATGTGAGACAATTCAAAGCTACACTAGACTACGTAAAGCAACACAAAAACTACACTAGACTACAGACCTACACAGGACTACATAAAGTGCACAAAACAGTGCAGGGCAGTACAATAATTAATTAATAATAAATAATTAATAAACAAGACAATAGGCACAGTAGAGGACAAATTTCAGTATAAGAATAAATACTTTGTGAGTGTGGGACATTCTGATACTGCCCCATGGAAACTACACAGGGAAAGACAATAGATAAAGTAGCAGTTTGCATGCCGTTCCTTTCCAGTCCAGATGAAGGATCTCAAGCTGGAATGTCCTCTCTTTATTCCTCTCCATAGATGCTGCCTGATCTGCTGAGTTCCTCCAACCTTTTGTGTTAATTACTCTTCTGTCTTGTACGTGCTTTGCATTAAGCCATTTACTGAATCCACCAGGAAGGACACAAGCATAAAAAGGATAATTATCCCAGCCAACAGAGGCACTCAAATTAAAGTATGCCTGTACATAGATGATACTGCCACCTTTTGCCTGTACCCCCTGCACTGCTGAGCATCTGCAACCTTGTGGGCCAGAGTCAGTTGTAACAGCAAAAGGCCCATGATTAACCTGAAGGTGTTGGGAGGATGGTTTGGAAGAGAGAGGACATGTACCTAGAATGGGTGGAGGGCAGAACCAAGGGGAAATGGAAACCAGGAATGTGGGAAAAACCTGGCCATCAGGTGAAAGATTTCCTTGGTATTATTGTACATGATACTGATTCTGGCCTGAACCCCATTCCTGCGCTATGGCAGTGACTCAAGCCATTGTCTATTTCACTGGGAGATTACATCTATAGAGATGTAATGTACAAACCTCCAGAGAAACTAAAAGTAGATGTACCTAATATGGCTGCATTTTCAGTATATGTTACTCTATAAACCTGCAATTTGGTTCTGTGTATGCAGGATCAAATATCACCAAATACTGAGGTTTTACCTGTCCCTGATACTGCAAGGGATAGATTTGGTCATTTTGCCATGGAAAGTTCCACTCAGTGGGAAATTTTCCTCAGAGAAAAGTTTGTGCAGAAAAGTGTATTTAACAACAAAACAATCAGGCAGTGGTAGCATATAACGTGCAGTCAAAGTGCGGGAGGAACTCAGTCAGCCAGGCAGCATCTATGGAAAAGGACTTCCTGATGAAGGTTCTCAGCCCTACCTGTCCACTGTTTACTCTTTTCCATAGATACTGCCTGACCTGCTGAGTTCCTCCAGCATTTTGTATGTGTTGCCTTGGATTTCCAGCATCTGCAGATTTTCTTGTGATGTAGCACATAGTATCCCTGAGGCCCTGTCGAAATAGGTAGATCCACGGGCAAAATTTCTCTTCACCAGAACATTCAAACAAGCATGATATTTGCTTGGCTGTTAGTGAGAAATACTCATTTATATGGAGTTAGAGTTTGATTTGTTGAACATGCAGTCCTTCTCCTCTTCCTCCAGGAGTGTGTACTTACCAAGAAGGCCAAAATAAAATACAATGTCCTTTGCTGAGTTTCATCCCATAAAACAGAACCCCAGAAACAGGCAGCTTTCAGGGTGACACAATAAAACAGGGATTCCCAATCTTTCTTTTATGCCATGGAATCTTACCATTAACCAAGGACCCCAGGTTGGGAACCTCTGCACTAAAACAATTAATAACTGGAGATGGAAAGACACACTTGACCAAAGCTTAGAATCATACAGTGGAGAGACAGGCCCTTTGGCCCATTTCATGAATACTATCCATCATGCCTGCCTGTAGTAATCCCATTTGTCTCCATTAATTCCACACCTTGCTCATTCAAGTACATGTCCAGGTACTTCTGGTACTGTTTCTGCCTCTATCACCTTCTGTGACAGTTAAGCTTGGTGTGAAATTTTTTCCCATCAGAGCCCATCTAATCCTTCTCTCTCGCACTTTAAAACAATGTCATCTAGTTTTAGACACCCCTCCCAAGAGAAACAGACTCTGGCTAAGCACACAAAAATTTCGATTCTGCCTCCCACAGCAACATGTCTCTCCATGGCTTCTTCTGCTGCTACAATGAAGCCAGAAGCAAGTTGGAAGAGTTACTTCATACTCTGACTTGATAGTCCCCAACTTGACGGTATCAACATCAATTTCTAACTTCTGGTAACCAGTCCCCTTTGAGTTCCCTCATCCTTGTGGCTCCTTCACCCCTTTTGTCCCTCTCCCCTCATGACCTACTCATCACCTTTCCTTGGCTCATCATCTTCATGGTGCACTGTTCTCTCCATTCAGGTTCCTTCTTGTTCAGCCCTTTGCCTGTTCCACCTCTCACCTTACAGCTTCTCACTCCATTTCCCTCTCACAACTCCACCGACTTACGCCATCTTCTCACTGCAGCTCACCTATTATCTGCCAGCTGGCGCTCTGCCACCTCCCCCTACCTTTTTTATTCTGGCTTATGCCCTCTTGGCCCCAAAACATCTGTTGTTTATTCCACTCCATAGATGCTTCATGCCTTACTCAGTTCCTCCAGCATTATGTGCATGCGTATTGTTCAAGATTTCCATCTCTTGTGTTTATAGATGCCACCTGACCTGCTGAGTTCCTCCAGGATTTTGTGGGTGTTTTCAAGATTTCCACCATTTGTAGAGTCTTGTGTGTCTCTGGCTATCTAGCCTGCCTATGCCCTCATAACGTCATATTTCTTCATCTCAGCTTCAGGGGAAACAAAGTTAGCCTATCCAATCTCTCTTTATAACTCAAGCCCTTCAGTCCTGGCAAAATCCTTGAGAATTTTTTCTGCATCCTTATTAGTTTAAATGTGCCTCGCTGGTCTTCTTTGTTAACAGCTCAAAATGATCAAGTCTGTAAACAAATACAATCTACTACACTCCAAGGCACGAGATTCTGTGTTGAAGGCAACATGGGAATTTGGTGCATCTGTAAGAATGGGTCACAGTTTAGGCTCCTCACACCACTCGAAGCTGAGGGATTGAGTTCTGGGAAATATCCTTTCAACCTACCTCTGTCAGACAGATTAAGAATGGAAAAATGATACTGTGTTGACAGAGCAAATATTATAAATATCCTATGTTTACAATATGAATATCCTGCATTGTGTAGTTTCAAATTTGATGAATAATTGTATTTTTGGAAAATCATTGGGACTCCTTCATCGATGCTGAGAATAAATCCTGGAACTTTCTATTTTAAAGCACTGTAGCAGACAGTCCCAAAGTCAAGGGGAGACAATGATCTTAGTGTTGACCTTCATGCTTTGCTAAGTTTATGAGATTGAAAATGAAATCATTTGAGTAGCTGAGAAGCATTTACATGACATATTTTATACTAAAACATACTACAAATGGAGTAAATCACATCTTTCAGGCAGGGACGACAGCGAGATATAGAGATTCAGGACCACAGTCACCTTCAGACCCAAAGGCAATGAAGCGTATTACCTGGTGCGGCCCTGTACCAGATGCTGCAATAGATTGTATTGTTCAAAAGCAGGTTACTTGGTGAAGTAGAGTTAGCAGATGTATTTTAAGCTGAGTCTTCAGTTTAGATTAATAGGGCAAATATAATTATGAGTAAGGGAATCTTGAAGGAGGATGGCCCAAGGTTTTCCAAAGATATAGTATATCTTTCTAGTTTCATCACTGTGACTTCTTCCTGCATTGTTAATACAAAATGGTTTTGTATTGTTCTTTAAACTCTACACTTCTAATACAATTTTACCAGTGCCAAGTTGCTGGCACTAATTTGAAGATTCTGCAGACACTTCCAGATCATTGTAGTGGTACCTTCTGAGGTAGATATGTCCAATTGTATTAGGATAAGTGCAAAATGTAATACGATGTATTAATTGAACTAGGTGTTGCAAACTGTCAGATCCAGAAGATAAAATATTATGATTTTAAACACTTGTATCACAGTTTGCCTTTTCAAGAGCTTGTTATGACTTATTTTGTTTTATAGTAATCAGTAGCTATGCATTTGGACCCTCCCCCCACCACTTTCCAGCATATTAGAAGTCATTGAATCCAGTCTATGAAAATTTAATCTCATTTGCAGGATACAGCAACTGATTTCACCTCAGCTGTATTAAAGGCAATGAAAACATTCATGTGAGTGTCTCCTAGTCTCCCTGAAATAAGAGTACTAACAATGACAGAAAGGATGTAAAAGCTTTAGAGAGGGTGCAGAGCAGATTTACCACAATGCTTCCTGCATTAGAGAGTATGCATTATGAGGATAGGTTGAGCAAGCTAGGCCTTTTCTCCTTGGTGCGAAGGAGGATGGGAGGTGTCTTGATTGACGTGTACAAGATGATGAGAGGTGTAGACTGAGTGGCTAGCCTGGACTTTTTCCCAGGGTGGAAGTGGCTAATACTGGGTGGGGGGGGGGGGCATACTTTTAAGATGATTGGAGGAAAGTATGGGGGGTATATCAGTGGTAAGATTTTTTTTTACACAGAGAGTGGTGAGTGCATGGGATGCCCCGTCGGGGTGGTAGAAGCAGATGCATTGGGGGTATTTAAGAAACTCCTAGATAGGCATATAAGTGATAAGAAAATGGAGACCATATAGGAAAGAAGGTTTAAATTGATCTTAGAGTCGGATAAATAGTTGGCACAATATGGAGGGTTCAAGGCCTGTACTGTGCTGTAGTGTTCTATGCTCTATGTTCTATTTTACAAACAATTTTTCAACATCCTTACCTACAATAACTTGATATGATGACTTTGAGATGGAATCAGCGTCCTTAAAGCCTCCACACCAACTTTGTTCCCATCTATTCTCATCTAGCAACTCACTGTTGGAACATGAACAGATTTTGATAAATGTAATTTTTGATCCAATAGCCATTTTAAATACTGCAAGTGCCAGGAGTCTCCAATTTGCATCACTTTATAAAACCATATAATCATTAAGGAATGAAGATGGTTATTTTTCAAAAACATGTAATTTTTAATTAAAACTTGCAAAAGATCAAATAATTAAATAATGCACTGTTTGTGGCATTATTATCACGAGATTTTTCTTGAGTAGTTTTAAGTGCATAATGAGCTAATACAAGTTGACATTTCCAAATGGAGGAAATATTGTCTGCTTGAAGTTGAATTAATAAATGCTTGATGTAGTTCTCTGTGATGCATCAAATGTCTCACAGAAAATTACATTTGATTATTAACGTAAATGTCTAAGGAATAAATTCAATTTTAAAATTTAAAAGGTTTATTTAGAAAGCATGTAAATAGAATTTGTGTAAAATGATAAAAAGAAAGTGTCAGTTCATTTTTTAAATAACATTTACATAATATGCATTTTATATAAATTCTGAAGCAATAGCTGATGGTTTTGACTTTAACAAGTACAATGGAGAAATAAAGAATGAAATTACATTAATTTAGATTTTAAGTGAGACAACATCAATAAGTACAATTGAATATTGAGTGTAACACAACTTTGACAGATTTGAAATTTGAATTATGAAAAACTTTATCATATTGCAGTTTGTTTGTGTAAATCCATGAGTACAAATCCACCTTTCAATTTCTGCCTTTTATATTCTGCAATATTCTATCCAAATAGGATTAAAACAAACACCAATTAAATGTCCTGAAAAACTTATTTTACTTCTTCTTTATTAGTATAGAAAACTATGGAAAATAGGCAGCCCTTCTATACCTTAATGATTTTTTGCATGTTTTAAAAGATATGTAATACTTGAGACAGGCCTTAGCTTTCATTTCTCTCTTAAATTACTTCATTGTATGCCTTTCTAATTATTTTATTACTTTTGATAAACCTACCTGCACAGCAATTAATTCAAAACATGATGTACATCCTGAATGGTGATTTGTACCTTGTGAAGGAGTTGGCAATGATATTGTCAACTCATCCACCCTTGAACTGCAGAACAGTGGTTTAAGAAGTTCAGCATCTTCAACAAGGCAGCAAACACATTTCTCTCCCCTCCCCTCAGCACTGGGTTAATTTTCTTAAACAACATTTCCACAAGTAACCTTTTGCAATATTCCTTATAGCTATCCAGTTGTCCTTGGCAAAATACTTTAATGCACAGCACCAAAACTTTTCTTCTCTTTGAGATCACATCAATCATTTCATCTCTTGGTGCATACTCAAGTGCAGGCTTTATCTTCATTCTAATGTCTGCAACATTTCACAATTTACAATCCCCACAGCATTTGCAATGCTGTGAAACCTTTCCACTCAGGAAATTCTTTAGTTCTTTCTGAGAATTGAGTATCAGACAGTATGAAGATGTGTATATGCCCAGCTGAGGACTCCTGATGATTCATCTGCAATAAACATCATTCATGCCAATAAGACAAATCACAGATAAAACCTAACTTATAATGAAAGAGAAAGGTCTATCAATTCCTGAAAGATCATATGGCCAACATCAGAAGACTGACATAGAATGAGGGAAACTTATTTGATTCCTTCATTCTTTGTTCTTTATAGTTTCAGTGGGTATTTCACATAAGAACGTTATCATGGTAACATCAGAGATATAGATGTATAGTCAGGTCAAGGAATGTAGTGTAGGATCTCATATATCTGTAGTTGGTGAAGCAGCTGGAAGAACGGGATGAATAAGAGGGAGCAGAGAAAGAGGATGAACTAGATCAAATGACTTCTCTAGATAAGCTGGAAGGCACATCTATCTCTCCTGTGGTTAGCTGAGAACATCACTTCATTGAATAAGTACTCTGACAAAGTGATGTCTCCGCCAATGTTTTGCCAACAAAGGCACTTAGCATTAGAGGCAAATTACATTGTACTGTATGAGTGCTTGGATTCAATCATCATCTTCATAAAGAGTTTACTTTTTCCTTTGCCCGTCAGATGCACTACCATTTCCAAGTGCCGTCCTTTCATCAAATTGTGATTTTAACCAGAAGCACCGTTGGACGTGGTTTACTCATTGTGATGGCAGAACCATGTTAAAAATGTGTACTCTACAGTGACAAAGTCAAACTCGTTACTTAGTAAAGTTTCCCCATCAACTACAAAGCACATGTAGGTTGCTGAAACATTTTCTCTACTTTTCTCAATGGGTGCAGTTCGAACAAAAGTGAGGAAGCTTGATTTTGCATTGGATAAAAGATTAATTAATTATTGGCCTCATCAAACTCTACACATTTCCTGATGCCCACTGCAGTCACATTATGGCTACATCATACACGATCCAGAAAATGGAGGGCCATGTCTCTTCCACACTTCATCAGCAATGCAAGGGATCTAGAAGGAAAAATTACTTGCCACTCTGGATATCTATAGAGTGGCCTACAAATCACAGATCGTGCTGATGTATTGATATGGAAATATAAATCACTCCTTCAATGTGATGACTCTTCATATTTCTGGATTTTCCGAACTCATTGTAGAGTTCTACAGCAGGTCAAAAAGATAACTACTTCACACCATCATCACAAGCCTGGGCAGAAGGTATGGAGATTCTGAGATGTCCAGTTGTCAAGATTCCCCTCTCGGCTACACCACTGTAGTCCAAAGGAAAGCTTATGAGACAATGCGTTTGGCACCAGCTTGGCTGCAGGAGCTGCCAGAAGGATGTTCAATGATGTCCAGCTGCCTTAGGGGCTCCACTCTGGATTTGCTGTCTGGGTTTACTCCCATAACCTTCGTTTCTCCTGAGGCTGCCCACAAGGCAGTGGGACTATTTACCCATAGCTGGGGATCTAGTTCACGAGCACTAGGACGTGTCCACATGCCTGGATATGTTTGCAGGGGCCAGACCTCCTCTGCATCCTCTGTATTTCAGCCTGAGTCCAAAAGGAGTTCAGTTACTGTGTGTCTCTAGTGAGGAGGTATTACATGAGGTTTGCTGTTGGAGAGGCTATGTACTGCCAGGGAGAGGCTTACACATTCTGCTCTCCTTTTCACAAGACTGCTAGCCAGTGGTGGAAGCTGAAATTGAGAATGACAAGCACTACCCACTACACTACCACACTAGACACGTAACAACAACCACTTTCTACTACTTCAATAAAAATTACACATGTTCATTATTTTCTGGATTTCCTGGGATGCCATGGATGGCATTAGTCCTGACACCTGCCCCTGAGTCAGATGTCTCTTTTCGTCGAAACCTAAGGGGTTCCTGGGCCCCTGAACATGAAAAAAACAGAAAAATAGTGGCAGTGTTAGGATATTTGACACTTCAGATCTGCTCTGCCATACAATAGAAACATGCCTGATTTTGTAACTTATTACCATATACCCAATCTCTTCTCTATAACCCCATGATGCCTTTTTTAAGTAAAGAAATCTGACTTTTCCTAAATATGCTTAGTGATTTGATCTCCACTTTCTTCTAGACAATTCTGCAGGCTCATCTCTCTGTGAGTGAGAAAATTGCTGCTCATCTCAGTATCTGACACCATATCCTGAGATATCCCTTGTTCTGGAGTCCCAGGCAGGAGAAATATTCCCCCTGCATCCATCCTTTCAAGCTATGACAGAATGTTGTAAATATCAATAGTTACCATCTTAAACTCTCATGAATACTCTTCTATAAATATATATATATATATATTTGTGAGACTTATCAAAAAAACTGAGAATCCAAACACTCTGCAACCACTGTCACTCCCTTATCATTTCTACCAGTTACATCTTCAAAAGCTCTGGTATATTTGTCAAACATGATTTCTTTTTCATAAATTCATTTTGACTTTATCTAATCTCACAGGTATTTTCTAAATATCTTGCTATCACTTTTCTGTTGCATTTTCTAAACTACTGATGTTAGACTAACCAGATTGTATTCAAATTCATTGCTCTCTCAATTCATTTTGAGATTGTTAGTTTATATTTGTCACTCTTCAATCTGAAGAAACACCTCCATAATCTACTGATTTTTTAAGATGACAACCAACACATCTGTTATTTCCATGACCACATCTTTTTGTGCTCTGGGATGCAAATATCTTGGGGAAATCCACCTTCAATGCCAATAATTTCTCAGTTGCCATTTTTAAACTAATTCCAAATTCCTTTATTTCTTTCCTTTTCTTTAGTCTCTTGGTTCCCTAGTATTTCAAGGATGTTATCTGTGCACTTTGCTATGCATATAGTATTTGCTTAATTGGACTTCCATTGTTATAAATTCTGCCATTTTTTGGCCATAATTAACTATACTTGTTTTCACTAATCTTTTTTCATTTTACTCCTTGAAGTTGTTTTTTCACAATACTCTTCTATGTTCCTTGCACTATTTTTGCTCTTCTAATCAGCGCTTTCCTTCTTTCAACTTCTGCTATGATGAAAACTACTGAACCTAAGAATCAAGGTTCCTAATCCAGGATTGGTTTTCATTTATTTCATAAATGCTTACAAATTCTTCCATGACTTCCTGCAAGTTAAAGACAAATAATGTCTTGCCTTTAAGAGATGCATCTGGCTTCAATCCTGAACGTTAGTTACAGCAGTTGACAAGAAGACCTTACGTTATGTCACTGATAGGCTGGTGACATATAAAACAGTGCATTTGGTGCAGATTAAATGTTAAATTGCCAACATCTCATGTTCTTTCATCATTATGTATAAGCTGTTTGTATCCCTACTCTTATAGATTAAATCCTACTTACTCATTCTTCCTCCAACATAAACATTTCAGAATCTTCAATCTTGTCTTAAGTTTATCCAATGTTCCGCAACCCAGTTTCTGCAATTTCATCAAGTCCCATCTTCTCTGCAAAGACATTAGGAAGACATGTTTCTTCTTTTTTCCAACAGGCTTCAGTTTCTTTTTAAAACACTGAGTCTTAATCCTTGGAGTCCCTAAGGACCGATCATTATCTTCCTCCTCTGTATCACTTGCATATTGCCTTTTGGTAAGAGTGCCAACACAGTGAAAAAAGTGTAGGCTTAAACAGGTCCTCTTCTGGTTGTGAAGAGGCAATGAACCATGCAGCTCAGAGATCTGTTCTGCAATCTCAATTAAAAAGAAGAAATTGTAAATTGTGACTTGGACGAGATTCCTAAGGTGTCAATGCCAAGTTTCTGATCATGTAAAAATGTGCAAGGAAGTAAAATTTAAAGAGGACTAAAAGATGCTACATAGAAATATAGATATTTTAAGTAAGTGGGGATAAAAATCTGGCTGGTTGAGTACAATGAGAAAAATGTGAAATTCTCCATTTGATAGTAAAATTAAACTGGAAGCATGCTACCTAAATGATGAGAAACTGTATAAATCTAAAGTGTACAGAGGTCCAGGGGCCTTGGTGCATAACTGACAAAAAACCCACAAAATCTAGCAGAATATCATCTTTTTCTTAAAACATCATTTAAGAAAGGATGTTAATATACTGGGAGTAGTTCTACAAAAACTTGCTGAATTAATATTTCAGATGGGCAAATGTCCATTAGAAAGGCTGGACAAGCTAGTCTTATACCTTCTGGAGTTGTTGAAAACTGAGAAGAGACTAAAATGAATCATAGAAGAACCTGAGTGGATGCAGGGATAATTTGGAACTTGGGGCTATTGTTTAAAATAAGAGCGAGATGAGGCAAAATATTTTGTATGAGAAGGTTGTGTGGTTTAGAAATTGTTTTGTTTAAACGTGGTGAAAACACAGTATTTTAATTATTTTAAGTCAGAGGTAGGTTCTTGATGAAAAAGGGAGTACATTTATGCTTCATATGATAAAGAAACAGAGCATTGTGAATTTATTTCTTTAACAAATTTTATTCATACCATTAATGAAATGTTTTGGAACAATCATAAGTTTCTAGTTTAAGTATGTGCTTAATGGGTCTGAAATTGCCGCTCTGTTATATTGGAAGTTTAAGTGATAATCTACATTGTGCAGTTCACGATGAGAAGTACACTGCTTGAAATCAATCAATGAAACTGACTAGGGCCTCAAGTCATCAAGTACATTACCTCTATAAGAACATTGATTGCTTCTTCTAATTAGACTTCTTTAAAATCATTCATTGCTATTCAACTACAGGAAATCTCTTTTGTAAAACAAGATGTCCACTTAAAGGTTAAGCTCACATATGAAGAGAGTTCCATGTTAAAGAAATGCAAGTAGAAACTGCCAACAATCCAGATCTTGACAATGGTCTAGTAATATTATTTTTTACATACATTTTACAAGAGAAGGTACAATAATTGCATTATACATTAGTAACCTATCAGTAATATCAGATCATTTTTAATATGATTTGTTTGGCCGTTGCTAATTTTGTAGCCATTGAAAGCTTATCAATGGTAGGTCTATAGATTTTCTAGCTCTTCATTGGAAGTGTGCATCTTCCCTAGTAGCCGTAGTATATTTTTAAAAATGTTATCTTCAACAATAAAAAATAATATATCAGTAGCACAAAAAGCAAACAAAAATAGTGAGATTTTATTCATGGGTTGGTACGTTGTCTGTTCAGAAATCTGATGGCAGAGAGGAAGAATCTGTTCCTAAAATGTTGAGTGTATGTCTTGAGGCTCCTGAATTTTAACTAATTGTCTAGTATTAATTACCCTCTGATAACAGTACATTGGGATACCAAACACTTGCTCAAGATAGAGCACAGGATCAATTTGGGTTGCTCTTTGTTTTCTGATCCTGGCATCTCCATTTATTTGTTGTGGATCACCTGACTCTCCAGTCTCAAACTTATCACCTACATTTCTCAAGATTAGGTAGAATATCAAATGCAGCCTGCTGTTTGTGGTTTTTGCAACACGTTGGAATTGCTGACACTGCCAGTATTTGTGGTCCATTTCCAATTATCCTTGAACTCAGTGTTTTGCTGGACCATTTCAAAGGGCAGTTAAAATTAATCATATTCCTGCAGCTCTGTAATAACATTCAGGTCAGACCGGGTAGGGATAGAAAATTTCCTTTACATGAAAGGTTTTGTGAATCAAATGGGCTTTTATAATGGTTCAGTTCATGATCACTATTACTGTTACTAGTTTGTGGTTTTTTTTCCACAGAATCCCTATTGATAGCTCTGTGTCAGTTGATGATGGAAGGCTGTATGTCTGAGTTTGCAAAAGACAATTAATTGTAATCTAACAAGGACAAATGTAAGATAACCCATGACAAACTCTCCTAACCCAGGCAGAGTATGTTTGCCAGAGATTCATGTTTTTTGTTGTTCCAGATCTCTAACTGTTAATTAGATTCCCAGGCTTAAACCTATGGCTCAAGATGTAATTATTCATCCAACTTCATATCATGTCTTGGCCAATGCCATTTTGTACATAAGTAGAATGTAAACATACACTGTACTAGCAAATTATATGGTATAATGCTAACAAAATAATATAGTTCCGCCTAACAATGTATACCCTTCTCAGTCTTATAGTGATACAACAATTCAAGGATTGTACTGAACTATCATCTTCAGTTCACTATTACTTATAACATTGCAATCAGCAAGTTTGATTAATAGGGAACCTATCAATTCATGACCACAATGTCTTTGCAATAGCCTTGACGCTATAAATAGATTATTGTAAATTATCATAAAGTAATACTTTGGAATGCATTTGACTTCAATCGTGTGTACTGGTCTCCAAAATGTTAGTTAATTAACTTGACCTCATGCAGGAGAACTATACAGTTTGTCCTTCATTAACAAAAAGGCTTGGCAAAGGATGTACTTTGCAGCAGTTGGTAAAATTCCCTCTTCCCCAGAACATACTGGTGCAATTATACACTGCCATCATAGAGAGCATCCTCGCATCAGCCTTTCCTGTCGGGTTTGGTACAGCATCCTCTCATAATGTATGAAAACTGCAGTGAACTGTTAGTGGTAAAGGTCACTGACTGCAACCTGCCGTCACTGCAGGATTTGTATGTGTCTAGGACAAAGAAGAGGGCTGGAAAAATTGTTATGGACAGTACCCACACTGTAAGCTACCTTTTACAAAAGTGCTCTGCTGTGAAGTACAATAGGGCTATAAAAATAAAAAAAACTTTATGCCACACTTCCAGTGTCAACATATTATGCCCACAACTGACTAAAACTTAAATATTTATTTTCCAAAAACAGTTAATCTGATCAGCCATTCTAGTTAACCGCCCGCTCTAATTGCTACCTTGCTTTGCTCTCCAAGCACTTCAAATCACTTTTTATAATGCTGCTTACATTATAAATACATGCTGGTATTTATGTATTTATGCATATTTTATTCCATCTCTATTTTTAAATCTCTGACTTCATTTCTTTATATTTCTTTATTCCTTATAATTGTTGAATGTCATTGTTTTTTGTTGCATGTCGTGCCCCAACCAATACACCACAGCAAATTCCTTTAAATGTATTTGGTGAATGAAGTTGATCCTTGATCCTTAAATCCTACTTGAATAAATCCCTAAGATACACAATTCTCAAGAATTTGCTCACTACATAACATTCACAAGAATTTAAAGGAATAAAAGTAGAAATCATAATATACTAAATCATAATACACTTTCAAAGATAGGCAAGATCATAAGGCACTTTGGCATTATGCTTCTGCTGAGCAAATCCAACTGCTGCTATGATGATTAATAAATGAGTCAATGTGTCAAGGATAATAATTAATTGAGATGCTTGCTGGATGGTGGCATC
Source organism: Hemitrygon akajei (assembly GCF_048418815.1). Classification (NCBI taxonomy): domain Eukaryota; kingdom Metazoa; phylum Chordata; class Chondrichthyes; order Myliobatiformes; family Dasyatidae; genus Hemitrygon; species Hemitrygon akajei. The sequence continues at coordinate 144,159,256 of NC_133134.1, read as the reverse complement.
ACACCTCCAAAGTCACCCACACTAATAATCCTCACAGATTAATAACTAAAAAGGTCAGGATCATTTCATATTAACTGTTGCTTCAATATTGGAGTCCTTTGTTGCAGTTGTATATTGCCCTAGAAACACACAAAACTTAGTATAAGGAGAGATAAAGAAAGAGATCTTAGCTTTATTTGTCATGTGTGCGTCAAAACATACAGAGAAATACGTCGCTTGTGTCAAGCAAAAACATCGAGAAATATGCCGGGCAGCTCGAGGGTGATGTCACACTTCCAGCATCAACATATCATGCCCACAACTGACTAGCCGTAACTGTATATCTTTGGAATGTGGGATGAAACTGGAGCACCCAATGGAGACCCATGGAGTTACAGAGAGAACATACAAACTCCTTACAGTTGGGGTGGGAATGAAATCCCGATTGCAGATTGCCGGCGCTGGTGCTGTCATTTGTTACCATTGACACATGCAGCTGACAGCATTTGATGGATTTACGTATGTGTGTATATGAAAGCAAAATCAGGTACTTCTTTCTAAAAATTAGCTGCTAAGCACAAAGCCATATTCTAACGTTGGGTTCTACAAGGAGCTCAGCAATGTGAGAGGGAAGTAGGTTGATTTGCTTCAGTACTTTATGTGTATTGGAAAGATTTTAATATTTCTGGAAGGTCTGGAAACACTCCAAAGTATCAGTGAAATTTTGGCAATATTTTGGGGTGTAACTTAGCAAGGTGTGACTTTGTTTTGCTCATTTTTTGGAAAGGTCTAGTCTTGTTCCCCTTCCCCCATGCAAACTTGTCTCACCCCAATATGCATAGCTTCCTATGGTATGGAAAGCTCTGCAAAACATACGAGCTGTGGCACAGAAAATCCTCCTAGCAATTCCCACAAATTGGTGAAGATGATTGCCAAGGTGTGATTCATCTGCTTTTTTTCTGTCTATCCAATTCACTTCAAAGTCTGTCAAATCCAATTCAAGTGTGTGCTGCCTGATCTCATTCTGAGATGCGAAATATTGTTTCCAGTTTGAGAAGGTAAATCAGGATAATGCCACGGGGCAATGTCAATATTATTACTGAAAAAGTAATGGAAAGGGAAGAGAATTCTGTTTTAAAAAAGAATTGTTAGGACATGGACCTGCCTACCAGAATGAAGAGGGATAGAACTGCCATTCTACCATTTTTAAAAGCAAATGGATAAATATGACAGGATTAAGTAGAAAAAAGAGTAGGCTTATATGAGTCTTCTCCTGGTTGGTAAGATGTAATGAATAGTGTGCCTCAGGGGCCTAATTTTTTTTTTGATATTTATATAAATGACTTAGGTGGAAGCACTAAAGATATGGCTGCTAAATTTGAAGAAGACAAAGGTAGGTAAGTGGTTACATAAAGTGTTTACAAAGGAACATCTAGATAGGTTTGATGATTATGATCTGGCAAATGGAGTATAATGTGGGGAAAATGATAATAGTCCATTTTGGCAGGGAAAATAAAAAAAGCCTATTATCTAAATTGTGAGAGATTGCAGAGCTCTGTGATGCAGAGGGATTTATGGGTTTTAGTATATGGATCGTTAAAGGCTAAATGCAAGTGCGCCATCAATTAGGAAAGCCAATTCTTTTCTAAAAACCTGACAAGCAGCACATAGTGCTACACTTAATAGAACTGCTGCCTCACAGTACCACAGACCTGGGACCAATCCTGACCCTGGGATCATCCATCTGGAGTTTGCAGATTCTCCCTATGATTGGATGGGTACTCTAGTTTTCTGCCTATGGTCTAAAGATGTGTGTGTTGTTATATTAATTGGTCCCTGTAAATTGCCCCCAGTGGTAGAACCTGGAAGGAATTAATGAGTATCTGAGAATAAAAAATGGGATTAATGTAAGATTAGAGCAATTTGGAGTCTGCCCATTGGTAAGGTGAAGGGTCTGTTTCCCTCTTTCATTCTAAATGCTTAAAAACAAAATATGAAATGAATAAAGCAGGGACTTGAGGTAAATAAGGTCAGAGACAAAGCAGGCCCTGGCAACATCATTAGTAACTTGTATGAAATATCGTTCTCCACATATGTCCTTTTTTCCCATCTTCACAGTGGCGGATTTCTATGTGAAATACTTGGTCAGGTCCAGCTGAATTGTGAAAATAAGAAACTCAAAAGGGAAAAGTGTGCTTAATTGAAAATATTTCACGAGATGCATTAATCAAGCATTTTCATTAGTTCCATGTTTACTATACTAAAAATAATTACCAAAGACATTTAACATGTCAATTGTGCTGTCATGGAATTCCTTCTTTCAAGATTAAAGAAGAGAATAATGTTCTAATCCAGCAATATTTAATCACATACTCCATTCTTCCTTGAACAGACACTCAGCAAGTCTCTAAATAGGTTACATATTTTCTCCAGTCTTCGTGACACTGTTCTTTTAAACACATAGTCCACTTCTTCACATGAATAATCATTCCTCATGCCATTTGATAAAATATACAACATGCTGGAGGAACTCAGCAGGTCAGGCAGCATCCGTGGATACGAGCAGTCAACGTTTTGGGCCGAGACCCTTCGTCAGGACTGAAGAGGGAGGGGGCAGGGGCCCTATGAAGAAGGTGGGGGGAGGGTGGGAAGGAGAAGGCTGGTAGGTGCCAAGTGAAAAACCAGTCAGAGGAAAGATCAAGGGGTGGGGGAGCAGGGAGGGGATAGGCAGGAAAGGTGAAGAAGGAATGTAAGGAAAGCACTGTGTAGTAGAAGACGGCAGAATCATGAGAGAGGTGATAGGCAGCTGGAGGAACAGGCAGAGTGAAACTGGGATGGGGGAAGGGAGAGGGAGGGAATTACCGGAACTTGGAGGATTCAATGCTCATGCCAAGGGGCTGGAGACTATCCAGACTGTATATGAGGTGTTGTATGTGTTGCTTTGACCACAGCATCTGCAGTGCACTTTGTGTTTACTATTTGATAAAACTTGTTCCCCCCTTTATATAGTGAGATGCCTCTGCTGAGGTGCTGCTTGTCCGATTGTTCGATTTCCTTATGATCATGCTGTAGACACTGTGTGTATTAATTAACTCCTATGCACACAGGATATTAGAGAACTATTTAACCTTTGCCCATCCTTTCACCAAAGGGTTGGATTCTTCCGCTGATAGGAACAAGAGTCCTAAAGCTGAGGTTTTATAAGGCATTGGTGATACTGTACTTGGAGTTTTGTGAGCAGTTTTCGGCCCCTTATCTAGGAAAGGATGTGCCGACATTGGAGAGGATCCAGAACAGGTTCATGAAAATGATCCTGGGAATGAAAGGGTTAGCATATGAGGAATATTTGATGGCCCTGAGCTTGAACTCGCTGGATTTTAGAAGAATGGGGTGGGGGGGGGGGGGTCATCTCATTGATATTTGAAAGGCCTAGATAGGGTGGAGAGGATGAATTTTTTTGTGGGAGAGTCCAGGACCAGAGGCCGCAGCCTCAGACTAGAGGAATGTCCCTCTAGTACAGAGGAGAAGAGAAATTTCTTTAGCCAAAGCTGGTGAATCTGTTGAATTCATTGACAAAGATGGCTGCAGAGGCCTAGCCGTTGGTATATTTAAAGCAGAGTTTGATAGGTTTTTGATTAGTAAGTGCATCAAAGATTGCAGAAGGGAGAAAGCTGGAGAAAAGTCTTGAGAGGGTAATGAATTAGCCATGAAGGAGTGGTAGGGCAGACTTGATGGGCCAAATTGCCAAATTCTGTTCCTATGTCTTATGGTCTTGACTTTTTTGAGGAATGAAGACAGTAGCAAAACATTCTGGGCAACGTTAATAACACTCACAATAAAGACCCACATGAATGCTTATCTCATAAGGTTGTTGGTATGCTCTATAAAACCCAATATAACTTGTGGGTATTCATTTATTTACTCAACTCTGATATGATGGGACCTCCCAATAATCCTTTAACTGAATAGAAGTGATCTTGTTCTGATTTAACCTTTCATTTCATCATTTCTTAAAGGAATAAATATCTTTTCCTAGTTATTTCGAAGTCCATTAAGATTCACTGCAGAAATGCACAAAATAACTGAGAAACATATGACAATCAATGGGATTGGAATACATTAGGTTGAAAATTATGGCAATTCTATCCAATATCCTGACTAGATCTCAACCTGCATAGGATAAGCAGTAGGAGTAGTGTGATCACTATGTCCTCCGGAGGGGTTGTCTATCGGTGGGTTCTCAGGTGGTTGTAGAGGCCGATCTGGGATCCACATATTCTGGTGCAGTGAATGGTGGTGGTTGTAGTTGGTGACTGGGTCTTTTGGTTGTTCAGTCTCTCCTTTTACAGATGCCACTTGTTCTCTCTGGAACATTAGAGATTGCCCATATGTAGCACAGCATCCTCTTAAACAGGTTTCAGCTGTGTATATGTATTGAGTGCAATGTTGCCCCAGGTTTTTAGATGCTACGTTGAATTTCTTCAGGCTGGTTTTGGTGTTTCCTTTGTCCACCGGGGGCTTGCTGTCCTTCCTTCAACTGGGAGTTAAGGACCTGTTTGGAGAGACGTTAGGTCGACATAATCTATCCGTCAGAGTTGTGTTGCTTTATTGTGGTAGAGATGCTAATTATGTATGCTGATGTTAGTACATCTGTCCAATGCACAAATACCAGCAGACATGCATATTATAAGCACTTCTGAGCATCACAGCTGGATAGAAAAAAATTAGCTTTGGAGGCATCATCGGGTCGATTTATCAGAATAATTCATGAAATTCAGGGGTTTATTTGTGAGGAAAGTAAAAGAAAACTAGCTTTATTTTCTTTTAAATTATAAAGCTTATTAATGAATTGATTGATATTTTCAAATACACAATATTGTGCAAAAGTCTTAGGCACATTTATGTAGGTAGGATGCCTCAGACTTTTGCATGGTAGTGTAGTAATTTTATGTATTGTACTGTACTGTTGCAACAAAAAATTCATGATACATTCAAGTGATGATAAACCTGCTTCTGATAAGTGTCTCTATTGTGAACTGAGAATGGGAAGGTGGCAAGAGAGAGCTGAAATATGATTGGGAAAAGGGGAAGGGAGAGGGAAGGAAGTGGGAAGCATGAGAGAGACATTCTGTAGCAATCAATAAACCAATTGTTTGGAACCAAATGACCTTTCCTGGTGTTTCAGGGCTGGGTGTGTCTGCACCCCTGCTGTCCCCTGCCCCAGTACTCCTTCCTTGTCATCTGTTCAACAGCCCTTCACCCTCACCATCCCTTTGCTCCTGTGCAAAAGTCTTAGGTAGCCTAGCTATACTGATGTGCTAAGACACTTGCACAGCACTGTATTTCTGACAATAGACAGCATGAATATTCTATTTCTACTAGTGCAGGACCAGAGGCCATATTCATAAAACCAGATCTCCCTCTTTTATGAGTGAAGTTAGGAAACACCTAATTTCATCAGAATCAGAAGATTAAAACAATATTATACAATAAGAATAGCTTTATTTGTCACATGTACATCGAGATATTCTGTAAAATGTGTTGTTTGCATCAAATCAGATCATTGAGGATTGTGCTGAGCAGCCGGCGAGTGTCACCACACTTCCGACACCAATGCTGACAGTTCATTGACCCTAACGGCAAGTCTTTGGAATGAGGGAGGAAGCCGGAGCACCCAGAGGAAACTTACTCGTCACGGGGAGAATGTACAAAATTCTTGCAGATGGTGGAGGGAATCGAATCTGACCTTCCAGCTGCTGTCCTTTTATCAGGTTTATTATCATTGATATACACTTTGAAAATTGTTTTCTTGCAGAAGCAGTACAATACAATGCATAAAATATACTAGAAGTTACAATAAGAAATATATAAAGCTAATAAGTAAGTAGTGCAAAAATAGAGCAAAACTGTCAGGTGGAGTTCATGGATTCATCGATCATTCAGAAATCTGATGGCTGTTCTTAAGATGTTAACTGTGTGTCTTGAGGCTCCTTTATCGCTTCCCCTGATGGAATAATGAGAAGAGGGCATGTCCTGGGAGGTAGGAGTTCTGAAGTGTTGATGCCGTCTTTTTGAGGGTTCGCCTTTTGAAGATGTCCTCGATGATGGGGAGGCTAGTGCCCATGATGGAGCTGGCTGAGTTTACAGCTCTCTGCAGCCTAATCTGAACCTGTGCATTTGCCCCCGCCATACCAGATGGTGATGCAACCAGTTAGAATGCTCTCCACAGTACAGTTATATAAATTTGTTAAGAGTCTTTGGAGACCTACCAAATCTCCTCCAACTCCTAATGAATTTTAGCCGCTGGTTTGCCTCCTTTGTAATCGCATCAATATGTTGGGTCCAGGATAGATTTCCAGAAATGGTGACATGCAGGAATTTGAAACGACTCGCCCTTTCCTCTGTCGACGCCTTGATGACTCGCATGTGTTCTCTTGACTTCCCCATTTCTGAAGTTCACAAACAATTGCTTGGTCTTACTGACATTGAGTGAGGACTTTTGCTATGACACCAGTCAATCAGCCAGTTTATCTCATTCCTGTATGCCTCCTTGTCACCATCTGAAATTCTGCCGACGACAGTTGCGACATTGGCAAATTTATAAACGGCACTGGAACTGCGACCAGCCACACAGTAATAGGTATAGAGAGAGTGGAGTAGTGGAGTTAGCATGCATCCTCGAGCTGTGTCAGCGAGGCGGAGATACTATTACTGATCTACAGTGACTGTAGTCTCCCAGTGAGGAAGTCAAAGATCCAGTTGCAGAGGGATGTACAGCATCCCAGATTTTGAAGCTTTTGATTAGTACTGGGGGGTGGGGGAATGCTGGTGTTGAAAGCATAGATGTAATTCATAAGTGACAGCCTGACATATGTATTGCTGTTGTCCAGGTGATCTAGGGCTGGGTGGAGAGCCAGCGTCCATTGTGGATCTGTTGGGGCAGGAGGCAACCTGTATCAGGTCCAGGTCCTTGCTTAGGCAGGAGTTAATTCTAGCCATAACCAACCTCTCAGACCGCTTCATTACGGTTAGATGTGAGCGCCACCAGGCAATAGTGAAGCGTTGACTCACCTGCAAGAGAACATCAGCAGATGCTGGAATTCAAATTAACATACACAAATTACTGGAGGAGCTCAGCAGGCCAGGCAGCATCTATGGAAAAGAATAAGCAGACAACATTTTGGGCCATGACCCCTCATTAGAAGAAAGAGATGAGGTCAGAGTAAAAAGGTGGAGGGGAGGGGAGGAAGAAGCACAAGATAGTAGGTGATGGGTGAAACCACGAGAGGGAAGGGGTGAAGTAAAGAGCTGGGAAGTTGATTGGTGAAGGAGATAAAGGGCTGGAGAAGGGGGAATCTGATAAGAGAGCCATGGAAGAAAGGGAAGGGAGAGGAACACCAGAGGGAGGTAATGGGCAGGTAAGGAGATCAGGTGACAGAGGGAAATGGGAATGGGAAATATTGAAGGAGAGGGGAGGGACTCGCTTTCTCTTCTTGGGCTTGCAAGTCATCTTGATTAATGACTTTTTGAATTAATTGGGAAACCCTGACTGTAGCAGTGAGAGACTGAAGATGTCGTTAAACACTCCAGACTGTTGGTTGGTTCAGGTTTTCAGTGCCTTACTGGGTGCCATTGTTGAGACTTGATGAATTGTGAAGGTTCATCCTCTTGAAAGATGTTCTGACATCAGCCTCTGAGACAGAGATCACAGTGTCAGCAGATGCCGCAGGGATTCATCCCTTTCAAAGTGTGCGGAAAGAAAGACACTCAGCACATCAGGGAGTGAAACATAACAGACATTTATGATGTTAAGTTTTGCTGTGTGGGAAGTAATGGCCTACAAACCTTGTCATAGTTGACATGCATATAATTGTATCTCTAACTTCAACTGGAATTGCTTCTCCACTCTTACGATAGCCTCACATACAGTTGAAGTAAGAATGTTTACATACACCTTAGCCAAATACATTTAAACTCAGTTTTTCACAATTCTCGACATTTAGTCCTAGAAAACATTTCCTGTCTTAGGTCAGTTAGGATCACTACTTTATTTTAAGAATGTGAAATGACAGAAAAATAGTAGAGAGAATGATTTATTTCAACATTTATTTATTTCATCATATTCCCAGTGGGTTAGAAGTTTACATACACTTTGTTAGTATTTGGTAGCATTGCCTTTAAATTGTTTAACTTGGTCAAATGTTTTGGGTAGCCTTCCACAAGCTTCTCACAAAAAGCTGCTGGAATTTTATTCCATTCCTCCAGACAGAACTGGTGTAACTGAGTCAGGTTTGTAGGCCTCCTTGCTCACACACGCTTTTTCAGTTCTGCCCACAAATTTGCTATCAGATTGAGGTCAGGGCTCTGTGATGGCCACTTCAATACCTTGATTTTGTTGTCCTTAAGCAATTTTGCCACAAGTTTGGAGGTATGCTTGGGGTCATTGTCCATTTGGAAGACCCATTTGCGACAGAGCTTTAACTTCCTGGCTGATGTCTTGAGATGTTGCTTCAATATATCCACATAACTTTCCTTCCTCATGATCCCATCTATTTTGTGAAGTTTACCAGTCCCTCCTGCAGCAAAGTACCCCCACAACATGATGCTGCCACCCCCATGCTTCAACGCTTGGGATGGTGTTCTTCGGCTTGCAAGCCTCACCCTTTTTCCTCCAAATACAATGATGGTCATTATGGCCAAACAGTTCCATTTTTGCTTCATCAGAACAGATGACATTTCTCCAAAAAGTAAGATCTTTGTCCTCACGTGCACTTGCAAACTGTAGTCTGGCTTTTTTATGGCGGTTTTGGAGCAGTGGCTTCTTCCTTGCTGAGCAGCCTTTCAGGTTATGTTGATAGAGGACTCGTTTTACTGTGGATATAGATACTTGTCTGCCTGTTTCCTCCAGCATCTTCACAATGTCCTTTGCTGTTGTTCTGGGATTGATTTGCACTTTTCATGCCAAAGTACGTTCATCTCTAGGAGACAGAATGTGTCTCCTTCCTGAGCGGTACGATGACTGCGTGATCCCATGGTGTTTATACTTGCGTTCTATTGTTTGTACAGATGAACGTGGTACCTTCAGGCGTTTGGAAATTGCTCCCAAGGATGAACCAGACTTGTGGAGGTCAACAATTTTTTTTTCTGAGGTCTTGGCTGATTTCTTTTGATTTTGTTTGTAAACTTCTGACACACTGGAATTGTGATATAGTCAATTAAAAGTGAAATAATCTGTAAACAATTGTTGGAAAAATTACTTATGTCATGCACAAAGTAGACGTCCTCAACGATTTGCCAAAATTATAGTTTGCTAATATGAAATCTGTGGAGTGGATAAACAATGAGTTTTAATGACTTCAACCTAAGTGTATGTAAACTTCTGACTTCAGCTGTAGGTTGCACCTGGACTTCTTGTGGAACTCAGGAACACTTGTCTTAAGCAATACAGGTTTAGCCCTCTGCAACTTGTATATCTCATGGTTCATCCAGAGATTCTGGTTTGGGTATGTCTAGTATATTCTCAAAGATGCACATTCATCCACACAAGTCTTGATAAAGTCAGCAGCAACTGTCGCATATTTGATTACTGGTAGAAATTGATAGAATTGAGATTTTCTAAATGGCAATTGATTGAACTCATTTGTTAACTTTAAATCCTTGTTCAATCACTTTTTTCAATTAGTTAAAACAGGTAGAGGAAAGGGAGGTAAATGGAATTATGTTGCACATGAACTGTGCTCAGAATAAATTTGCAGTATATGCTCAGTGAGGTAAATACTCTATTCCTGTCCCTACACACCTAATAAATCTTAGAAGCTACATAAAATGCTGTTTTTAATAATTATGCATAATACCAACTTTTTCAGTGGTTAACTAGCAATTACAGAAATTCAAGACCATGGTGTGGTTTTTTTTGGGACCTTTGTTCATGTTTCTAAGACAAGCCCACAGGGCACATTTGCAGTACAGTACTTCTGCAGCAGCATCTTCAAAAGTAAATCAATTGAAACAAAATTACGTCCAATAGTTATATCACAGAACATCTTACAGCCAAGTAGACTTTGCAGAAGAAACAAAGCTTTGATATGTTTCTAGCAAAGATAAGTATGTTGCAAGCATCACCAAGAACTCCGCTAGTTAATAGATTGAGAAAGATCAACAAATTATTAATGAACGTATTCAGTATTCAACACAGTAGCAAACCCAATATGGGCTTCAGGTCCATTTGGACTTTGATTGTTTCTAACATTTTGTCATTTAGAAAGTAATCTGTTTTCATTTTAGGTCTGAAGTGGAAAAATGAACTTCATTTACCACAATTTGGTTGTTAGTTTAATCTCTATTTCATTATAATTAACTATTTAAACCAGAAAAACAGTTAGGTTTAGGTTCAAAGTAAAGTTATTATCAAAGTACATATATGTCAACATATACAAAATTTCTGTGGACATACTCAATAAATCCATAATAGAATAATAACAATTATAGGATCAATGAAAGGCTTCACCAATTGCGCATCTAAACAGTGTGCAAAAGACAACAAACTGTGCAAATACAAAAAGAAAGAAAAAATAATAATAATAAATAAATAAGCAATAAATATCAAGGACATGAAATAACAAGTTCCTAAAAGTGAGTCCATAAATTGTAGGACCACCTCAATGATGGGACAAATGAGTGGAGTCAAATCACAAAGAAGAGAAAACTTGCAGATGCTGGAAATCCGAGCAAGCACGCACAAAATGCTGGAGGAACGCAGCAGACCAGGCAGCATCCAAGAAAAGAGTATGAAGGGGTCTCAGCCTGAAATGGTGACTGTACTCTTTTCTGAGATGCTGTCTGGCCTGCTGAGTTCCTCCAGCATTTTGTTTGTACTGCTGAGTTGAGTCAAATGATCCCTTTTGGTTGAAGAGTTTAATGGTTGAGTCATAATAACTGTTCATGAACCTGGTGCTGTGAGTCTCGAGGCTCCTGTGCCTTCTTACTGACGGCAGCAGCAAGATGAGAGCCTATCGCGGGTGGTGGGGGCCTCTGATGATGAAAGTTGCTTTCCTGTGACAATGTTTCATGTAGATGTGCTCAGTTAGTGGGGAGGCATTTAAATTTGCTGTCTCTCTTCCTCTGATCCACTGATGAGGATGGACTTCCTCATGGACCTCCTGTTCCCTCCTTCTGAAGTCAGTAACCATCTTCTTGGTTTTGCTGACATTGAATAAGAGGTTCTTGTTATGGGACCACTCATCCAGATTTCCAATCTCCCTCCTATATGCTGATTTGCTGCCACTTTTGATTCGGTCTATGACAATGGTGTCCTCAGAAAACTTGAAGATGGAATTGGAGATATGGTTAGCCACACAGCCTTGTGGAGCACCTGTGCTGATCAAGATCTTGGAGGAGATGTTGTTGCCAGTCCAAACCGACTGGGGTCTGCAAGTGAGGAAATTGATGATCCAATTTCACAAGGAGTTATTGAGGCCAAGGTGTTAAAGCTTATTGATAAGTTTTGATGGGTTAATGGTATTGAATGCCGAGCTGCAGTTGATAAGGAGCATCCTCACGTCTGCTTTATGCTGTCCAAATATTCCAGGGCTGAGTGAAGAGCCAATGAGATGGCATCCACTGTGGGCCACTTGTGCTGTAGGCTTGACGAGTCATTTGACAAACCCCCCCAGAAAACAATTTGTGTACTGCTCTTGAAAATTGGATTAATGTAGTATTGAGCAATTTTGTGTAGATTCTCCTACATCTTTGCACATGTTAGACTATTAGACAATCAGTAACTTGTGGGGTGCCATTGGAATCAGTGCTGGGGCCTCGGCTATTAACAATGTATGATGATTTTGATGAAGGTGGGTACTGTAGCCAAAATGCTTATGATTCAAGAGGAAGGTGGTTCAGGAAACAGTGAGTAGGACACAAAGGACGTTCAAAAGATATAGCTTGCTATGCATGCACAAACCAAGAACGACAACGGAATTAGCAGATTACTATCTAAATGGAGTCAAGTTAAGAAAAGGGGAAGTACAACGAGATCTAGGTGTTCTTGTACATCAGTCAATGAAAGCAAGCAATGAAGTACAGCAGGCAGTGAAGAAAGCTAATGGCATGCTGGCCTTTATAACAAGAGGAATTGAGTATAGGAGTAAAGATGTCCTTCTGCAGCTGTACAGGGCCCTGGTGAGACCCCACCTGGAGTATTATGTGCAGTTTTGGTCTCCAAATTTGAGGAAAGACATTCTTGCTATTGAGGGAGTGCTGCGTAGGTTCACAAGGTTAATTCCCGGAATGGCGGGACTGTCATATGTTGAAAGATTGGAGCGACTGGGCTTGTATACACTGGAATTTAGAAGGATGAGAGGGAATCTGATTGAAATATATAAGATTATTAAGGGATTGGACACGCTGGAGGCAGGAAGCACGTTCCCGCTGATGGGTGAGTCCAGAACTAAAGGCCACAGTTTAAGAATAAGGGGTAGGCCATTTTGAACAGAGATGTGGAAAAACGTTTTCACCCAGAGAGTGGTGGATATGTGGAATTCTCTGCCCCAGAAGGCAGAGGTGGCCAAGTCTCTGGATGCATTCAAGAGAGAGTTAGATAGAGTTCTTATAGATAGCGGGGTCAAGGGATATGGGGAGAGGGCAGGAATGGGGTACTGATTGTGTATGATCAGCCATGATCACAGTGAATGGCGGTGCTGGCTAGAAGGGCCGAATGGCCTACTCCTGCACCTACTGTCTATTGTCTATTGAATAGTAGGATTGAATGCTTTTACTGACTTACGTTAGCCATGGTATGCACTGGGCAACTTACAATGTGGGAACAATAAACTGGGCCCACTGACAGAAACCCTGCACATTTGAAAGCCTACACTAGAAGACAGTGCCCCTCACACATAAGATCAATTGACCACAATCCACACTCTTGCAATATATCTGATACAGTTCATAGATAGATTGAGTGAGTGAGTAAGAAGGTGGCAGACACTGAATGATGTGGGAAAATGTGAGATTATCCACTATGAAAGAGAAAAAATAAAAGCAAATTAGTATTTAAATAGAACGATATGATTAAATGTTGCATTACAAAGAGATATAGGGATTATGTGTGAGGGGCACTGTCTTCTAGTGTGGGCTTTCAAATGTGCAGGGTTTCTGTCAGTGGGCCCAGTTTATTGTTCCCACATTGTAAGTTGCCCAGTGCACACCATTTGAAACACAAGATGTTAATGTCCAGGTAGAACAAATAGGTAGGAAGGCAAGTTGAGTCTTGGCTTTTGTTGTAAAGGTTATCCAGTATAAAAGGTAGGATATTTTGAGACAATTTTACAGGATACTAGTGAGACCACACCTTAACTTCAAAATACAATTTTGGTCTCTGTATTTTGCTTTCTTGCATTAGAGGTTTTGCAGAGAAAATCCACTGGGCTGATTCCTGGGATGAAGGGACCAGTGTATGCAAAATGGATGAACAGATTTGGCCCAGAAGTAATCATATTGAAAGATATAAGATTTTGAGGACTGACAGGGTGGATTCTGAGAGGATGCTTCTCTCAGTTGGATTACCTATATCTGATGGAATAGTTTTAGAATAACAAGTCAAACATTTAAGATGCAAATGAGGTGACTTATCTTCTCTTAAAGAGTGTGAGGATTTGAAATTCTCTACCTTGGACTCCTCTGAGAATATTTTCACGGCAGAGAAACATCAGGCACTCCAGCTCAAGGGAAATAAGGAGCGTGGAGAGCAGGAAGTTGGTGTTGTCAAGATTAATTCCACCAATATATTCTTCTTATAGAAAGAAACCCTATGGCCCATTGAAATAATATCTACTCTCATAGCAATCTAAACCTCCCATTAGTTTTCTATTTAACCTATCAACTCACATTCGTATCTACTTCTCCTAATTCTACCCTACAGACTAATGGCAATTTATGGTGACCAGTTAGCCTAATAACCTTGCAAGTCTTTAGGATGTGAGAACAATCCAGAATACCGAGGGAAAACCAATGCAGTCACAGGAAGAACATAAAAGCCCACATAGATACCCTCAAAGCCCAAAGTTGCTAGCATTGCGAGGCAGTAGTTCAACAAACTACTTGGTTGAATTTATAATCGATCTCAGAGTATGTATGAACATTGCAGAAGAGTTAATAGGCCTGCTTTTCATCCGCTTCTTACATTTTTATGAAAAAGACATCTTGTTGAAGAAGCTCCCTTTGAACAACGAGCTATTCAAATTAGGAATTAGGCAGTTGTGGACAATTATTTAACTATGGACCAGATAGCAACCTTTGTGAAAAAATAATTGAGTACCCATAAGAACTATTCCTGTTGCTAAGTGAAGGTTGTCTTGAATTTGGACCAATTACAAAAGGTGTTGTCAAAAAGAGGTTGTGCTCGGAGCTAAAATAAAGAACAGAATTTTAATTGCTATAGTTTCTAGATTATTACCTGGGTTTTGTGTAAAATTGACATTGGAAAATAGTTGAAAGTGTTGTTTGAGAATGAGGAATTCAATTATAGGAGAGGATGGAAGTGTGCCATTGGAATATGCATCACCCAAGTTGAGCCTGAGTTAAATTCCTGGTAAAAATGATAAAATAGGTTGAAAGAACCTAAGATGAGGTGAGAGAGAAGGGAGTCAGAAGAGAAAGGAAATATTATTAAGCATTTCAAAACAAATGAAATGAAGAGAGCACAACTGAAGAATCAAACTAGGAACAGGAATGAAGACAATATGAACAAAACATTGGAGAAGAAATACAAGTAAGGCAGTCTTCATTATTGATTTGCCCTAAATAAAGACTGATCCCTCAGAAACCTCTGAATTTCCCTTTTTATAGAATAATAGTGTATAACATTTCTATGCATCTCCCACTCCTTTCACTTGACCTTTAGCTATTCAGCTCTTAATTACCTCTTTATTTCTCTCTGCTTTTTTGCCTCAGTCTGCACTTTTAAGAGTAGTTTCAGAATTGTTTCAACATGAATTACAGCAGGACAAAGTAAAGACGTGTCAGAGATGCAATGTCATGTTAATCATTGGGGATTTTAACATGAAAGTGGATTGGGAAAACCAGGTCAATACTGGACCTCAAGAATTACTAAAGAATGTAGAATGACTGAGGGATGGCTTTTTAGAACAGCTTGTTGTTGAGCCCTCTAAGGGTTGATTGTGCTGGATTGGGTGTTGTGTAATGATCCAGAGGTGATAAGAGAGCTGAAGGTTAAGGAACCCCTAGGGAACAGTGATAATAATATGACTGAGTTCACATTGAAATTTGAGAGGGAAAAAAATGAAATCCAATGTGTTGGTATTTCAGTGGAATAAAGGAAATTACAATGGCATGAAAGGGGAACTGGCCGAGATTGACTGGAAAGGGACATTTGCAGAAAAGACAGCAGAGCTGCAATGGCTGGAGTTTCTGTGAAAAATGAGGGAAATGCAAGACAGATATTTTCCAAATAATAAGAAATTTTCAAAGGAAAGAAGGACACTACCATAGCTGAAAAGTGGTCAGAGCCAAAGTAAAAGCAAAAGAAGCCAAATAAGGAAGCCAGAGCTAGTGGGAAGATAGAGGATTGGGAAGCTTTTAAAAACTTACAGAAGGAAGCTAAGAAGGTCATTAGGAAGGAAAAGATGAATTATGAAAGGAAGCTGGTGACTAATACCAAAGAAGATACTAAAAGCTTTTTTAAGTATATAAAAGGCCAATAGAAAATGATGCTGGAGATATTGTAATGAAAGATGCAGAGATGGCAGAGGAACTGAATGTGTACTTTGCATCAGTCTTCACAGTCGAAGACATCTGCAGTACACCAGACATTCAAGAATGAAGTTTGTGGAGTGAAAATTATGACTGTGAAGGTGCTCAGGAAGCTTAATGGTCTGAGGGTGGATAAATCTCTTGGACCTGATGGAATGCACTCTCGGGTTCTGAAGGAAGTAGCTGGAGAGATTGTGGAGGCATTAATGATGATCTTTCAAGAATCAATAGATTCTGGCATTGTACCGGATGACTGGAAAATTGCAAATGTTACTCCGCTATTTAAGAAGGGTGGGAGTCAGCAGAAAGGAAGCTGTAGACCTGTTAGCCTGACATCAGTGGTTGGGAAGTTGTTGGAATTGATTGTTAAGGCTGAGATTACAGAGTACTTTGAGGCACATGACAAGATAGGCCAAAGCCAGCATGGTTTCCTGAAAGGAAAATCCTGCCTGACCAACCTACTGCAATTCTTTGAGGAAATTACAAGCAGGGTAGACAAAGGAGATGTAGTAGACATGGTGTACTTGGATTTTACGAAGGGTTTGACAAGGTGCCACACATGAGGCAGCTTAGCAAGATAAGAGCCCATGGAATTACAGGGAAGATACTAGCATGGGTGGAGCATGGGCTGGTTGGCAGAAAACAGAGAGTGGGAATAAAGGGATCCCATTCTGGCTGACTGCTGGTTACCAGTGGAGTTCCACACGGGTCGGTGTTGGGACCACTGATTTTTACGATGTATGTCAATGATTTGGACTATGGTATTAATGGATTTGTGGCTAGATTTGCCGAGGATACAAAGATAGGTGGAGGAGCGGGTAGTGTTGAGGAAACACAGAGCCTGCAGAGAGACTTAAATAGTTTAGGGGAATGGACAAAGAAGTGGCAAATGAAATGAATGTTGGAATGTATATGGTCATGCACTTTGATAGAAGAAATAAATGGGCAGACTATTATTTAGATTGGGAGAGAATTCAAAATGCAGAGATGCAAAGGGACTTGGGAGTCCTTGTGCAAGATACTCTAAAGGTTAACCTCAAGGTTGAGCCAGTTTTGAAGAGGTACAGAATATAAGAGCAGGGATGTGATATTGAGGCTCTATAGGGCACTCGTGAGACCACTCTTGGAGTATTGTGTGCAGTTTTGGGCTCCTTATTTCAGAAAGGATATATTGACATTGGAGAGGGTTCAGGGAAGATTCACAAGAATGATTCCAGGAATGAAAGGGTTACTGTATGAAGAACGTCTGGCAGCTCTTGGGCTGTATTCCCTGGAATTCAGGAGAATGAGAGGAGTTCTCATAGAAACATTCCAAATGATAAAAGGTCTGAACAGATTAGATATGGCAAAGTTATTTTCCATGGTACGAGATTCTAGGACAAGAGAGCACAACTTCAGGATTGAAGGACATCCATTTAGAGCTGAGATGCAGGGAAATTACTTTAGTCAGAGAGTGGTAAATCTGTGGAATTTGTTACAACGAGCAGCTGTGGAGGCCAAGTCATTGGGTACATTTAAGGCAGAGATAGATAGATTCTTGATTAGCCAGGGCATCAAAAGGTATGGGGTGAAGCAAGATGAGTGAGGATGACTGGAAGAATTGGATCAGCCCATGATTGAATAGCGGAGCAGACTCAATGGGCTGAATGGCCTATTTCTGCTCCTCTATCTTATGGTCTTATGAACAAAGTCACCATATAGTGATATTACTTTCTATTAAATGAGACAATATTTTACTCACTGTTGAGAACAATACTATTGGAAAAAAAGATTCAGGATGGTGTTAACACCAAAGAGATTTGAAGTGGTTTATTGAATAAAGCAAATTCACTATATGGTCTGTCACTATACTGAAGTTAAAAGAATTTGGATTAAAATTCCTAATTGCTCCACTTGTAATGTAATGGGCATGTTTTTGCTAAAAATAAATTATATTAAATTGTTTTCCTCAACATCTTCTGAATTTCATTGACTGCTTTGGTAAGCTGAGTATGAGTCATTCAGAGTTAGCTTAGAACTCAGAGTGTAGCTTTGCACTCAACAGTTTAATGGAGTTAAAAATAACACAATATATTACCTGAACGTGCAAAGCTTTTTTTTCACATTTGCAATGGCAGAAAACTAATAATCTAGAAATTGAGTTGGAGTCAATCTATAGATATACAATGGGCTCAGGGGATTAATCCTTGCACTAGAATCATTATGTCAGAAGGTTATTCACTAATCAGTTAGACATTTGCATTCGTCATGTTGTTGAAGACCACTGGAATTTTTGATAACTGAGTTATTGGTAATGAGCCTTATGGAATATAAGCAAGAAGGAGATGGGAAAGATGTCTTTTGGGCCCCACATGAAAATTTGGCCTTATTTACACTTATATTCCTGGACATAGTAGTACACCTCATACTGAATTTGCTCAAGGCAAGCCAATAGATGAATTTAATAACTATTTTCCTCTACCATCAATGACCTGATCATGGAGGTGAGAATTTTAACTCTTTGCCTTTCACTGTTGGATACACATCCATTTCCTATTATTTTGGTAGTAACATTTTATAAAGCTAGAATGTGGAAGAGGTGGGGAAATATTTTCTTGTATGCTTATGTAAAACAACACAATGATTCAGTACTAGATTAGTGCATGCTGCTCTCATATTGCAGTTTAGTGCGCTGTTTAAAATTTGTCACTCATCATAACTCAGGAATATGATTGGTTTTGAATTAATATCAATACTTGAGTTTACATAATAGCAATTTGTTGGCAGAGTTACCAGTGGACTTGTGCCATAGCATCTATTTTTCAGGTTATATTTTCATCATAAGTCAAAGTAAATTATGATGAGAGTGGGTTGTATTGTTCATCACATTGCTAAATTTTCCTGAGAATTTACAACTCCCTTCTGATGACAATGTTCAAAGTTGATTATGAAAGCTCTGTTCTTTCATTCAGATCAATGTCAATAGTGATTTTCCTGCATTTAGAACAGTTATTTTCTGATTGCAGCCAACTAAACTAATAAATAATGGTGTGGGTGGATCCTTCTGTCACCAACACAATTATTATTTATGCCGTTCACATGATTCTCAGCCTGAGGGACCATGAAATGGTTATTAAAGCAATCGAGCTGCATTAATGCAGCCTCGAATTGATTTTTCAGAATATGTTCTCTTTTTTTAAACTATTGGAATAATTGCTTTTGCTAGATTTGCCCATTTTGCCAATTGAAGTACAGTAGTTATCGGAAAATGGCAATTTTGAGGAATCCAGCTCCCCAAGTTTTCATTGTGGCTTCCTTTTATCATTCTATCCTTGGTATCTTAGGTATTAAGGGGATCAAGAGATATGTCTTCAATGCCAGAAAGTGGAGGAAGGTGAATGATCAATCATGGGCATATAGAATAGCAGTGCGGACAAAGGGGTAGTAAGGCCCACTCCTGCTTCTATTTCTTATGGTTTTGTTCTTGTGTCCTGATTCTCACTGAGCCCCATTCATGTGCTATCCCAATATTTATTACCTCCCCATAAGCAACTTTTATTTTTAATATCTTTGCCATTATTTTCAAATACCCCAGGTCCTCTCTGGACTGTCAATCATCCCAGAATGTTATTGCTGCAGGTTGCATTTTATGTAAGACAATATTGCTGGAGTCCATACCAAGCTCATGACATCCATTACCCACTCCAGAGGACCTATATGAGTGTAAGAAATTTATCACCTTTGTTAG
Source organism: Hemitrygon akajei (assembly GCF_048418815.1). NCBI lineage: Eukaryota > Metazoa > Chordata > Chondrichthyes > Myliobatiformes > Dasyatidae > Hemitrygon > Hemitrygon akajei. The sequence goes on along the minus strand of NC_133134.1, from coordinate 144,139,782 downwards.
GATTATCCAAGCATCTGATATGTTTCAGTAATCTTGAATTACTCTCTATATATGAATTAAAACCTTATCAGTTAAAATTACTTTTGCCTTTATTATCTTTGCCTCTGGGACTTTTCAGTCCCCACTGGAAATCTTTTCAACAGTTCACAAGCCACATTAACTTGCAATCAACATGATAGATGTCCTCTTCCATAACAGAGCTGAATTCATTGTCCATGAGATGATTCTGGTAGGGCCAGATACAGGGCTATAATCTTCCACAAATGCTCTTCCTTCACAGAACTGGAGGAACAATTCTTGGTGTCCTTGTGGTGCAGATGGCCCCATTGAGAAACTGGTTAAATTTATCAGCAGAATTGGCTTCCATGCAGTAGATAGTCAAATTAATTGCATGCCAAATACAGCAGATAATGACAACATCATCTTTGAAGTGGATTTATGAGTCGGGAACTGATTATTGGATATTTCCTTGCAAATCTTTACTAGTAAACATTACACACTGGTGAAGCTAGTATCACATTTTTGCCTATGCTCTTTCACCATTATTAATAATTTACAGGGAGGAATAAGGAGATGACAAGATCAGGGCCTTAATCCCAAAGAACATTCTATAATACCGAGCATAAAACACTTGGAAAGACACCACAGTTAGTTGAGAGGACTGCAGGGCCCTGCAATTCTACTTTCGTAGTCTGACTCTTATAATACTTCTTCAATAAGTGTTGCTTTCCACCATATAATATTGTCCTGCAGGATGGTTCTCTGGACTTGAAAGAAGAAACCTACAGGCATCCAAAGCATCCCAGTCCCCAGGGGTAGTAGCACCTCTGATCAATATCTGCTCAGAACCACCAAAAGATCCAAATATCCAAAGCACAGATGGGATCACAAATATATAGCCAATGTTAGCCTCACCCTCTCAATCCTATCCAAGACTTGGTATACTTGTGCCTGTAAAGTGGTATAATAAGACAGGACCATAACTTCTGGCCTCATAAAATTACTTAATGATCAGCATTGATCACATTGCTACATTAAGTGGTGCTGAGTTTATCATCAAATATTTTACCTACAAAATATAATTACTGAAGTTTAGATCATGTTGACTGATAATCAATAGGAAATTTCTATCTCCAACAGAACTAATGAAGTTAATGCATTTTCTCAAAAAAATTGTCAATTGCAAGCTTCCTTTGAAAAGTAACTGAAGACCCTGTTGAAAACAGCTGGAAATTCTACATTCATATCAACGTTCAGCTCTCAAGCTAACAGCACAACATACAAGACAAAGGCCTTTTTGAAATGTAAATGGAGTAAATTTCAAAGCAAGTGTTGTCAATATCTTGGTATTCTTTTGTTGAACATGTAGCATTAATTAGTATTCTATGTTGTAAAAGTTACATTTAACCGGAAAAAAAAGTTATAAATTCTATTGTGGTTAATCTGATAAATAAAGCACAAAGATTTAGGTGATTGGAAATCTAGGTTTTGAGATGGTCAAATGATGGTTAATTACATTTAAGCTAAAACTGATGAAGATATGCTGTCACCAAATACCCAATTACAAGTATCTTTCATTATAGTATGGCAGGGTATTGGATTTCGTGCATTGTCTTTTCATTGTTTTTAGCTAAACTAAAAAGTTATTTGGAGAAAACAGAATAAAGCTTAGATGATTCCATGTGGACATGAACAGAATAAATGGGAACTGCACTGACCTAGAATACTTTTTGTAGTGCCGAGTGTTTAGTTGTCCAATTGGAAGTGCAGAGGATGAGCTTATTTGCATACCCTCACAATTAAAGTAGGAATACAAAGAAAAAAAAAACACTTTTATCTGGGTCATAAAGTAAGAAAACTCAGAGCAGCTGACACCAATTCCACCTGCAAGTATCTGTTGAGGGCATCTTTAACATCATGGAGAGTGCATGGGAAGATATAAGAGAGTTGCCACCTCCAACACCTGTGATCAACAAGTCAAAACACTCTAGATAAGAAAAAAGAAAGAGAGAATGTTAAACTAAATATTTAACCATATTAGTGGGATTTGAGAATCTATGTATCCTAAATCATTTGGGATGAAATGCAATTAGTAAGGGTTTAGCAGTTTATTATTTCTTCAGAAGTCCCTTGTTGTCATTCAAACCTTTTTCTTGTAGGGAAAAGTTGAAGTTCAACATTGGCCATCATTTTCTGAAGAATATAATACAACATGCACTTTAGATTTTGGGAAAGTACTACGTAGATTTGGCCCTAGGCATTGCAGGACAAGTAGTACTGTGCAAGTAGAACAAACTGGGAGAGATACTTGCTCGTGATACAGTTGGCTGAAAATCCATGTGCTTAAGTCAGCTTTATGTAAAAGAAGTAATGAGGTGAATTGCTTGATCCCACATTGTCAGTAGTCTGCAGCGTGGGTTGGAAAATCATGGCTGTGATGTTACTGCTTTTTTATCAGTACTCTTTACCTTGTAGTACTAGCTTCAACCTGACATAAACAGTCAGTTGATCTTGCTTTTACAGTGTTGTTTTAGCTTTAATTGGGTAAAATGGTGGTTAGCGGTTTAAGAAGAAACAGATTACACGATGCCTGAGATGTCATCTTTGTTTACATCAATTATTTCCCATACATGGTCAGCATTGCAGGTTATTATTTGATTATTAAATATGTCAACTTGGTGAACTGCCTACAGTGTATTAGTACAAAGCCTATATCAGCATCAACTATAATCACAACCTCCATTGAGTTAGAATTACATCTTGAATCTTACTATTGAAAGTTTGAAGAACAATGAGTAGTTCATATTTTAGTCTTTGTTTATCATTGTTATGCCTTTATTCGAACTTCACATTGATCTACATGTATAATATTATTTTTCTAATAGCCTGCTAGGTGTTTATAAAATCTGACTGCTGCAATAAATTAATTATTGCTTATAAAGGAGCATTTCATTATGACTAAACTTCTTACATGAATAATTAACAAGCAATAAAACAACTTTTGAAATGAAGAATTTAATTAGTTTTCAAAGGCACCAGCAATGAATATTACCTTGTTTATAAAACTACAAATCTACAATACTGTGCAAAAGTCTTAGGCACATATGTATAGCTAGGATGCTTAAGACTTTTTCCACAGTACTGTAGTCTTCTCCATGGATTGTCACCTTGTCGTGGTGGAGAAGCTTGTGTGGTCCTGAGATCCCGAGAGCGATGCTGTCTGGAGCTATGCTCCTGGTAGGGTCACCCATGGTGGTAAGGTCAAGGGTGAGGTCCCTAACAAAGAACAACCCAACCAAGACCTCAATGGTGGAACAGGTGGATGAAGATACTTCGAACTCAATGGCTGTGAAGGTGGATGAAGAGCTGCAACAAATCCATCAGCTCCAATTGTCGTAGTCTCCATGCTATTGGAATCAGTTGGTTGATTTGTGAAGTATTGTGTGCTTCTTGGAGTGCAACATCTAGTACGTGTTAAACAAATACATGCAAAGGCATCTTTGCTCTGTGGAAACGGAACGAAGACCATCATCCTCAACCTCGAGGGATAGCCACGACTGTAGTAATTTTATGTATTGCACTGTACTGCTGCCACAAAAGAAAAACAAATTTCATGATATATGTGAGTGATGATAAACCTGATGCTGATATGGGTCTCTATTGTGGACTGAGAGTTTGAATGGGGCAGGGAGATGGAAATCATGGTTGGGAAAAGGGAAGGGAGACAGGAAGCACCAGAGAGACTTTCTGTAATTATCTATAAAGTAATTGCTTGGAATCAAATGACCTTGCCTGGTGCCTCAGGGGTGGGTGTGTCACATATGTGCCTAAGACTTGCACAGGACTGTAGTGTGTACTTCGTTAAAATTAATCCACATTGTGAATTAATAGGATGTTTTTCAATTACTGATTCATAGGAAATACTGAGAAAACTTGATAGGGTGGTTAAAGGGGTAGATGGCATGTTTGCCTTTATTAGTTGAGGAATTGAGTCAGGAAGTTACGTTGCAGCTTTATAAAACTCTAGTTATGCCACATCTGGAGTGTTGATACAGTGCTGGTCACCCCATTATATGAAGGATATTGAGGCTTTGGAGAGGGTGCAAAGAAATTTACCAGGATACTGCCTGGATTAGGGAGCATGTGCTATAACGAGAGCTGGACAAACTTGGATTGTTTCCTCTGGAGTGGCAGAGGCTGAGAGGAGATCTGATAGAGGTTTATAAGATTATGAGAGACATAGATAGAGTAGACAGATAGTATCTCTTTCTCAGGGTTGAAGAGGGCATGCATTTCAGGTGAGTGGGGGTAATTTCAAAGGAGCTGTGAGGTTCAATTTATTTTACACATATAGAGTGTTGGGTATCTGGAATGCGCTGCCTCGAGTGGTGGTAGAGGCAGATACATTAGAATATACAACAGTACAACAGAGAAACAGGCCCTTTGGCCCACAATATTGTGTTGAACGTATGGGGAGGGTCTAGGGGTAATATTTTTTACACAGAGATGGTGGGTGCGTGAAATGCATTGCCGGGGCTCGTAGTTGAGAGAGAAACATTAGAGATTTTTAAGAGACGTTTAAATAAGTGTATGAATGGAAAGATATGGCCATTATGTAGGAAAAGAAGATTAGTTTAGTTTGCTCTCTTAAAAAGATGACATTCTTCATTAAGGGCCTTCAACACCCAAGACATGCCCATTTCTCATTGTTACCATCGGGGACTAGGATCCAATGATTTAGGGAATAGCTTCTTCCCTACCTGCCATTAGATTTCTGAATGGATATTGAATGCATGAACACTACCTCACTACTTTTACTTCTTTGTCTCTTTTTGCAAAATTTACTTCTTTTAACTATATATATAACTTACTATAATTTAATGTTGTTACGTATTCAGGCAACAATAAATATAGATGAGATAGGCAAGGGTTTTTATAACAAATAACACGTTTATTAAACACTAAAACAAACCCCCTCAAAAGTAAACAAACCCAAACGTAATCGGAACTCAGCTGCTGTGCGACACATTCACAATTCTTAATAGCGCTGCATGTTCAAACAGTTCTTTAAAACGGTATTGAAAAAAAAGTTCTTTAAAGCGGTATGCCGAAAGTTCAAAAGCTCACAGTCCTTTTAAAAGGAGAGACTTTTTAAGGCGATTTAAATTCTCTTCCACGTCGTTGTCCTTCGATTCCCCGGCGTCGAACTTTCCCACGAAGAATTTTATAAAATATAACGGCTTAAAGGTACTGACCTTTCTTTCCACACTATTCTCAATCCTTTCTGGTCATCCCAGGGATTAACAGCGAGAATAGTCAACGATATCCTTCCGAATAAGGATCAAACAAGGTCGAACTTTTCCACCTTCGAAAATCGGTTCTCCTCGATTTTTACCTTCCAAACTTTTCTTCACTCTCCACCAGCAAAGAAACCGTTGGCAATGACCTTTTAAACTTTAGGCATTATATAGAACTTCATTTTTAACTAAACTGCGTCATCACATTAAATCACGCAGGGACATGAAGTCATCTTGGCAAATCCAGCCACGAACTGCCCCACCCGACAGGGTGGGTCTTCCTTTTATACCCTGTTAAAAAAAACTGTCACATGACCTCTACTGGCGGGAAAATGACATCACTCCACCATCACAAGACCATTACCTCAAGTCCAGTAGAACTTCAACCCCAGTCACGTGACAAGGGTACCACTGTCACGTGTCACGGGTACGTAACAATGTTTTTATTATTATGCATTGCAATGTACTGCTGCATAGCAACACATTTCATGACATATGCCAGAGATATTAAACCTGACTTTGATTCTGATTCAGATGCTTCCTATAATGGGACAACCAGAACTTTATGCAATACTCCAGATGATGCCTAACTAGGGTTTTGTAAAACTGGAATATAACATCCTGACTTTTGAACTCCATGCATCGACTAATAAAGCCAAGCATGTCATATGCCTTCTTAACCAACCTATCAACCTGTATAGCTACTTTCGGGGAGATATGAACTTGTACTCCAGGATCCCTCTGGTCTTGGCCCTAACAGTGTACTGTTTCTTAACGTTTGGCCTGCTAAGGTGCAATAGCTCACATCTGGCTGGGTTAAACTCCATCTGCCATTTCTCCACCCATATCTGCAACTGATCTCTATCCATTGTATACTTTGTCAGTCTTCTATGCGATCGATAACTAACTAACCCACCCATCTATATTTCCATCCAGGTCTTTAAATGCATCACAAACAGCAGAGGTCCCAGTACAGATCCCTATGGAACACCACTAATCACAGACCTCCAGCCAGAGTAAGTACCTCCAATCACTATCCTCTATGCTCTATGGGTAAGTCAGTTCTGAATTGAAATGGCTAATTTACCAGAGATCCCATGCATCTTAACCTTCTGGATGAGATTCCCATGAGGGAACCTGTCAAACGCCTTACTAAAATCCATGTAGATAACATCCACAGCTCTAGTTACATCAATCATCATCGGCACTCATCTAAAAAACTCAATCAAGTTAGTAAGACATGACTTGCCTCACACAAAGCCATGCTGACCCTCTTTAATTAGGCCATGGTGTTCCAAATGCTCACAAGTCCTACCCCTAAGAATTCTCTCCAGTAACTTCCCTACAAGTGACATGAGACTCACCGCCCTATAGTTTCCTGGATTATCCCTGGTTCCCTTCTTGAATAATGGAACAGCATTAGCCCCTATAGTTTCCTGGATTATCCCCCTGGTTCCCTTCTTGAATAATGGAACAGCATTAGCTACTCTCCAGTCCTCTGGGGCCTCAACTGTGGCTAGAGAAGACACAAAGATGTTGATCAATGCCACAGCAAACTCGTCTCTTGCCTCTCTCAATTACGGATTTTTAAGAGACGTAGTCGTATGAATGAGAGGAAAATGGAAGATTATGGACCTTGTTTAGACAGAGGAAGTTACTTTACTTGGCCATTCAATTACTAATTTAATTAGTTTGGCAAAACATTGTGGGCTGAAGGATCTGTTTCTGTGTTGTACTGCTTGATCTTCTATGTTCTAACTTATTCAGGTCTATGTCTTGTGGATTTAAAATCATTTCTCTCTCACAATGGAGTCTAAGAATCCTAATCTCAGAAAACTATTATGCAGAAGAAATATCAATATGGTACATTGATCTTTATATAGACAGTGTAGATTGAATTAAGTTGACTTTGTTTCTTACATCCTTCACATACATGAGGAGTAAAAATCTTTACATCACGTTTCTGTCTAAATGTGCAATGTGCTATCATAGTAATTTATAATAATTTATAATAGATAGAGCAGTCAATGTAACATAGAAATACACTCAAATCAGTGTGAGTTAATCAGTCTGATGGCCTAGTGGAAGAAGCTGTCCCAGAGCCTGTTGGTCCTGGCTTTTATGCTGCAGTACCGCTTCCCAGATGGTAGCAGCTATAATAGATTGTGATTGGAGTGACTCGCATCCTCAGAGATCCTTCAGGCTCTTTTTATACACCTTCGGGTCCTTTGTAAACGTCCTAAATCATGGGAAGTTCACAACTACAAATGCGCTGGCCTGTCTGCACCACTCTCTGCAGAGACCTGTGATTAAGGGAGGTACAGTTCCCATACCAGGCAGTGATGCAGCCAATCAAGATGCTCTCAATTGTACCCCTGTAGAAAGTTCTTAGGATTTGGGGGCCCATACCAAACTTCCTCAACCATCTGAGGTAAAAGAGACACTGTTGTGCCTTTTTCACCACACAGCTGGTGTGTACAGACGACATGAGGTCCTCGGTGATGTGAATGCTGAGGAACTTGAAGCTGTTTACTCTCTCACCCCCTGATCCATTGATGTCAATAGGAGTTAGCCTGTCTCCATTCCTCCTGTAATCCACAACCAGCTCCTTTGCTTTTGCGACATTGAGGGAGAGGTTGTTTTCTTGACACCACTGTGTCACAGAGATGACTTCTTCCCTGTAGGCAACCTCATTGTTGTTTGAGATTAGGCCAGTCAATGTAGTGTCGTTGGCAAATTTAATTAGCAGATTAGAGCTGTGGGAGGTGACACAGTCATGGGTATACAGGGAGTAAAGGAGGGGACTTAGTACACAGCCCTGAGGGGCTCCCGTGTTGAGAGTCAGAGGGGTGGAGTCAGATGGCTTCCATACATTGTTTTGCTTGACTTGAAAGGGGTTTGGAATTTTGTGAGAATTTTATTCATATGCTGCTTAATTCTAATGTTCTTTTTGCTGGTCTATGTGGTTCTGCTTCTATGTAAGGATAATTAATTCACCAAGTTCCAGACAGTGCAAAGTATTTTCACATCCTTTCATTTCTTCTTATCTTCTACTTGTCTGAATTTAGCTTGCCTCATTTTTCAAGTATTTCATGCTGATATATTCATCGATTCTCTTACCTCTGTTGGCACGCCCTCTGGAATTCCTTTCCCAATCTTGTTAACTTGCTAACTGCTTTCAATAGAACGCTAATATCACCCCTCAGCATATGATTTAACAAATTATTTTATTTTAGATCCTTTATCATCTGCTTGAGTAACCCTTCATTTCATCCTACACAGAAAGGCATCCTGGGGTCTTTTTCTGTGGTAAGCATTATACAAATGTAAACTCTACTGAAGAATGAAACCATTTTTCAGGTTAATGATCACGGTTATTCATCACTGCTAAGTGCAACAGTGATCTGTTCTGAAGGAAAACAAATGCCTTGCACATTGTGTTATTACATTTCTTCTGACTACACACAATGAGATTACAGAAAATTTGTGCAAGATGTCAGAATGCTTTCAAAAGTAAACATTCTGATTTGATTCTGATGTAAAAATTAGTAGGTTATTTGGTCACTGTAAACTGTCTGTGAGTACGCTAGCAAGTGGGTTGCTGGGCAGTTCAGCTCATTGGACCCACTCTGCACTGTATCTCTAAATAAAAAAAGTAAAATAAAAACAAGGAAAACCATCTTTGACTGTCTCTTCCCTATATTTCGTAAGTAGCAACGTATGATTGCTTAGACCAGTGAAGGTGAACCTGATTTAGAATGTGTACCCAAATTGGTGATAATCTAAAAAATTAGCTCACATGTCATGGTAATTTTGAGCAGAGATTGTCATTGATTAATGAATTAGTAACAATAATTATGGACTCTTTTTAAGTAAAAGGATGAGTCTTGTTGCTATTTATATGTTAATTGTTTTATTATTAATAAATCTATAACAGAACGATTTGAAATAAATGAAGCATTTTAGAAAACCTGTTACAAAATTATTAATATTAATCATTTTAAAGGACAGTTGATAAATAACATCACATCAAAATAGGATTGTTACTATAAACCGTTTACTACCTAAATATTGAGGAGTACACCAGCCCTGGGAGGATTTCAAAATGTTTGATCCTGTGAAATTTTCTCACTCTGCTTGGGTTATCAAAAAAGCATTCGCTGCTTCATTTGACAGAAAAGCTAATCATTATGTATCTTTTTATGGTGCGGACAGGTTTTAACGAATCAAGGGGCAGCCCTGCATGCTGTGTGCCAACAAAATTTTTGTGCATGCCATCTTGGGCACTTTTGCCAGCCCTGGACTTTCAATTGTGCAAAATCAATGGAACACAAGCAAAGGTTACGCATTTTTATATTGGATTCAACAACTGTCTTTAAAAGAATATGTTCATATAGATGCAAGATTTGTATGTGACTTTGTGATGGTTTTCGACATCCAGTATGGTCAATAATAAAGTAAAGCTCATATTTTGTTTCCAGGGAGATGTTGCATATTACTCTTAGAGGAATAGTTTTAATAATGCTGAAAAGTTCAAATACACTGCTATTTAAAGCCATAAACACATTTCTCCCATATTCAAAGGCAGAATTCAACACACATGTCAGCTAAACAGACTTCAAAGGAACTGACCCTAACTGTGATTCCAGTCACTACATTGCCTCAAGGTTGCACCAGATTCCTCTTCGAAATGAAGTGCCCCAAAATTCAAAAATAAATCCTGCATAAAATGAACTGGTTCTCTATTCATCAGATCAGAAATGAGTAAAAACGAATTAAAGGTACACATTTGACAAAGGTGATGGAAACAGAAACCTTCTCTACACGAACTTCAGAAGGGGACAACCCTATTGAAGGAGCAATGTCTATTTTGGCTACCTTCAACAACATAGTCCTCACTTATAACCTAACAAAACAAGGAATGATTTGAATAGTACATCTCATAATGCTCTGAACACATCATGGGTGATGTAACCTGGGGTCATCTGATATTTTAGGTCTTTCAACACCAGATACCCTCACCCAGGTGACCAAGCCATGACTAGTGTTCGGAAAGCATGTGCTGCAGATACCCATGGACTTGCTCTCTTCATCCACAGTCATCTTGAGACTTTCTCTGCTACCTTAATGATATTGCTGATGGCTCTGTGCTTCCTTGTACCAGTGATGCCCAATGCACTGAGGGCTCCGTGAAGAGACTGTCCAACTGTCCAGTAAAACCTGGCAACCCACATCAACGGGCGTGTACTTTGCTTTCCATCCCTGCTTCCGACAGTTGCTGACCAGTTCCTCGAATCTGGCAAGCTTCCTCTCATGAGCCTTCTCCCACAGCACTGTCAACTCCAACAGCGTGATGTGTTTTGCTGTCTGAGACCAGGAGCATGTCTGGTCTCAAGGAGGTCTTGCCAATATGCCTGGGAAATTTAGTTGTTTCTCCAGGGCGAGCGGGTTCTAGAAACCCTGTGTGTGGCTTTACTCTTGCTTCTGGTTGCCCTTCTGCTCTTACAAAGGTGATGGTTCAAATGCAGGGTTGAGTTCGTTTGTTGTTACTGACTGTTCAGAAGATTGCTTCTGCGAGGGTTTTCAATACCTGGTCATGTCTCCAATGGTATCAGTCATCTCAGGGAGCTTTTGGGCAGCAGTTCAGGATGTGCTCCAGGGTTCCTCTCCACGAACACAACAGACAGTCTGGGGCATCAACCTTCCCCCAGCTATGCAGGTTGGATCAGCTGGGCAAGATATCATACACTGCCTGGACAAGAAATTTGATTCGGTGTGGCCCTGCTCGCCAGAGATCAGTCCATGTCACTCTCCTTTCCATGGCCGGCACTCACCTGGCCCAAGCTCCCTGCTGCTCACTGCTTTGGTGGATCTCACTTCCTCCTGGATGAGCTTGCACCTCTCCCTCCCCTTAGCCTGAAGTCTAGGAAGCTCCCCAGGCCAGCCCCTCCCTGAGTCACTACGCTCACCAGCATATTGTGGCACAGCCGAGATTCACCCTGCTGCACGGCCTGTTCCACTCTCTACTTCCTCCAGGTCTTCACAATGTCCCTGCCCGGGCTGCCTCTGGGTCACTGGACTCCCTATACTGCATCACCTCTCCAGCTCTTGTCACCTTGAACTCTTCCTCCAAGGAGTTCAAGGGCAGCCGCAGCTTGGTGTTCTTTCCACAGAGGGTGATGCTGCTGAGAGTCCCAGCCACCTCCGGAGAAAGCTGCTGACCTTTCTCTCTAAGTTCTCGACTGAGGGAATTGAAACTTCATATACCATCAGTGCCAAAGAATCCTCGGTAGGATGCCGTGTTGGTATATCCGTGCCTTAAACTTGCCAGGTAGTCATGACTGGTTTCATCCAGCCGTTCAGCTCCTGACAGGTGACCTGGATTGTTAGTGTGTCTTTCAGGCTGCTGTCAAGCACCTCGCCAAGTTTCTTCACCTTGCTGTGCTCTCAAAGTCAAAATAAGGGCAAACTCCTTCCACTGCTTTTATAAATGCTGCCTCCGAGCAGAATTTATAAAATCTTGACCAGTGTCTCTACTGATGTATGCCTCAATTGACAATTGGCAGTTCTCTATTACATTGGATAGGTACATGGAGCTTAGAAAATAGAGGGCTATGGGTAATTGTGGGCCGAAGGGTCTGTATTGTGCTCTAGGTTTTCTATGTTTCTATTTCAGATTCAGGTTGAATACCCCTTGTCCAAAATTCCAAAATACGAAAGCCACCAAAATCCAAAATATTTTTGAGCATGATATGACATCACAAATGGAAAATTCCACAAGGCACTGGAAGGTTCCCTGGCGATGCACAGGTCTCTGTGAACCACTGACAGTTCTGTGAAGTGATCTTACATATGTAATGAACAGAAGTTAATGAAAAAATTAGAAAAACACAACATAAAATTAAAAAAGGAAGATCTCGATTATGTGTTGAAAGAGTGGATGCATCAGTGTTAGTGAATATATGCTGTTTAACACTATGCAGTTCATGAAATAAGCAAAGATCTATCATGGCAAACTAAAAATTGAAAGTAATCATGAATATTCAGCAGGTTGGTTGCAGAATTTTTAAAATTTAACAGCATTAAATTTCCCAAGATTTGTGGTCAAAAAGTGTCTGCTGATCACAAAGTAGCAGAGAAATTCATTGGCGAGTTTGCCAAGGTTATCACTGATGCAAATAAAACACACTGAACAGTTGCATCGGTCCATATGTGTGATGGGCAAGTGTAATACTAAGACTGCATACCAGTAGCACATAAATTCAGAGTCAGAAATGACGGTGATCCAAGCTATCTCATTATGTGTTCCAGAATCTGACACACTTCAGCCCCAAGTATTTCAAATAAGGGGTACTTAACCTGTAATATCAAAAACTCTACCTGTGAAGTAGTGTATCTTTACCTATTAGCCGGTTGATTTTTGCATTTACATATTTAGGTGCATTGCAGAGCCACCAAAATTCCAACTATTCATAGAGAGCACTTACCCTTTAGGATAACTTCCTAACAGCTTCCTGTCTTAAGTGCCCTTAGAATAAGTTGGACATGAACTGCTTTGTGGGTAGAGGATGGTATGAGTAGCTCTGCCTCCTTGCTTCCCAGCAGCATTATTTTGTACAGTGATTTGTTCTCAACTCTCTTCAGCCACCGAAAAGCTGCCATTTCTATTGTGGTCTGAATCTTAAGGGCTGCTTCCTCAGCTGGAGTACTTAGGAAAAATGTTACTAACAATGGAAATGTAATCCCGAACACCTGCTGTTCCTTAAACAGAATAATATTACTTGAGGGATTCCACAAGCACTGATACTACTTTTTGTGTTTTTTAAAGAACTTTACTGAAAAAGATATGATGCAGACTGTTAGTGATAAACAACAGCAAAGATAAATTTCTCTACCATCCTATCCGCATTTGGATTAAGACATATTGAACCTGCCAATCAATTTCCAATGACATACTTTAGAAAACAAATCAGCTAATCACATGTGAGCAAACTTAAAATATATATAATTATAAAAGGGCATAGTTTTTATTTTCTCTGACTATGGGATAAGCTGGAAAGGTCACTGAAATAGTGACAAGAACCAAGCATCTGCTAATAAATAGAAACTTCCATGAACACTAATTAGGCCTAATTGAACATTGGTCCTATTTAGAATGCATGTCCGCAGGTAATACTTGAACAGTGACCTTGGAGGGACAATGGGCATTGGTATTTAAATACCACATCACCACTTAAACAAGTAAAGTCAGTATGTATAAAACCAAGCATACAGCTTAAACAAACAGTCCTTTATTTTACTAAAGTAAACTACATTCAACATATTTGGAGTTGAATAGTTTATTTGAAATATAATATGAGTAAAAAGATGAACAAGACTTGTAACTATTTTACAAAAAGAGTTTGAATAATTTTATTGAGAATTATTAAGTCTTAAAAACTATCTGAACAAAATAACACTTCAACTACTTGGACACTAGGAACCCATAAGAAAAATGTTTGATTTTTATGGTCATATAACCATATAATAATTACAGAACAGAAACAGGCCATCTTGGCTCTTCTAGTCCATGCCGAACGCTTACTCTCACCTAGTCCCACCTACCTGCACTCAGCCCATAATCCTCCATTCCTTTCCTGTCCATATACCTATCCAATTTTTTTTTAAATGACAAAATTGAACCTGCCTCTACCACTTCTATTGGAAGCTCGTTCCACACAGCTACCACTCTCTGAGTAAAGAAGTTCCCCCTTGTGTTACCCTAAACTTTTGTCCCTTAACTCTCTACTCATGTCCTCTTGTTTGAATCTCCCTTACTCTCAATGGAAAAAGCCTATTCACATCAACTCTATCTATCCCCCCCCCATAATTTTAAATACCTCTGTCAAGTACCCCCTCTACGCTCCAAAGAATAAAGACCTAACTTGTTCAACCTTTATCTGTAACTTCGGTGGTGAAACCCAGGTAACATTCTAGTAAATCTCCTCTGTACTCTCTCTATTTTGTTGACATCTTTCCTATAATTTGGTGACCAGAACTGTACACAATACTCCAAATTTGGCCCCACCAATGCCTCATACAATTTTAACATTACCTCCCAACTCCTAAACTCAATACTCTGATTTATAAAGGCCAGCATACCAAAAGCTTTCTTCACCACCCTATCCACATGAGATTCCAGCTTCGGGGAACTATGCACCATTATTCCTAGATCACTCTGTTCTATTGCATTCCTCAATTCCCTACCATTTACCATGTAAATGGTACTCTTGTAAATGGCTACTCTTTTCTCACAGATGCTGCCTGACCTGCTGAGTTCTTCCAGCGTCGTGTACGTATTCATTTACCATGTATGTCCTATTTTGATTAGTCCTACCAAAAGGTAGCACCTCACACTTATCAGCATTAAACTCCATCTGCCATCTTTCAGCCCACTCTCCTAACTGGCCTAAATCTCTCTGCAAGCTTTGAAAACCTACTTCATTATCCACAATGTCACCTATGTCATGAGTAAGGTAATCTCATAAATGGTCAAAGTTGAGTTTAGTTTCAAATGCACATCAGAATCAGAATCATTGGCCTATATTGCAGCAGTAGTACATTGCAATACATCAAAAATCTATAAATTACAATAAGAAATATTGTGTATATATATGTGTGTGTGTGTGTATATATATATATCTATATGTATACACACATGTATGTAAAGGTTCATTATCCATTCAGGAATCTGATGGTGGTGGGGAAGAAGCTGGTCCTAAAATGTAGTGTCTGTCTTCAGGCTCCTGCATCTCCTCCTTCATGGTAGCAATGAGAAAAAGGCATGCTCTGGGTGATGCCTTAGGTGATGGGGTCTCTAATGATGGATGCCGACATTTTGAGGCATCACCTTTCGAAAACGTCTTCGATGCAGGGGAGGCTGGTGCCCATGATGGAGCTGGCTAAATTTATAACTTTCTGCTGTTTTTTTTTCCAATCCTGTGCAGTGGCCCCTCCATAGCAGACAGTGATGCAACTGTTAGAATGTGCTCCATAGTAAATCTGTAGAAATTTGCTGGAATCTTTCATGACATACCAAGTCTCCGCAAACTCCTAATGAAATATATCTGCTTCTGTGACTTCTTTGTAACTGCATCAAAATGTTGGGCCCAGGATAGACCTTTAGAGATGTTGACTCCCAGGATTTGGAAACTGCACATCCCCTTCCACTGCTGATCCCTCAGTGAGGACTGGTGTGTGTTCCCCTGACTTCGCCTTCCTGAAGTCCATAAACAAGTCCTTGGTGTTACTGACATCAAGTGCAAGGCTATTGTTTCAACACCATTTAACCAGCCGATCTATCTCACTGCTATATGCCTTCTCATCACCATATGAAATTCTGCTAACAATAGTTGTGTCATTGACATATTTATAGATGGTATTTGAGTTCTGCCCAGCCACACGGTTGTGGATGTAGAGAGAGTAAAGCATGCGATCTTGAGGTGTGCTAGTGTTGATTGTCAGCGAGGAGGAGATGTTATTTCTGATCTACACTGACTGTGGTCTTCCGACGAGGAAGTTAAGGACCCTGTGAAGAGGAATGTACTGATGCCCAGACTTTGGAGCTTTACTTAGCACCGAGGATATGCACAGGTGTATTGAAAAACTTACCTGCAGCATTGAATGATAGAAACAGCATTCTCAAAAACAAACATAAACATAAACAAAAGCATGATTGTTACCAGAAGTAACATATAATTCGAACAAAAAAAAAGTAAATTTTCATGCAGTGTTGCTAGAGTCTGGTGATAGTGATGACTTAAAAAAAACTTTAAATTATCATTACAAATGTTTACTTCAAAAGAAATTAATTTTTTTCCCCCAGAAGATTCTATTCTTTCCTTTAGCATTCTCATCTTTAGTCTAAAGCTTAATTTTTTACAATTTAATGGACAGGCAGGTGCATGTAAAATTATAGCATCAGTACAATTTGGTAGCTCACAGTCCGGCCTTGATGAACTGAATGAACTCTCTAGTGCTGCAACGATTTTTGTCAAAAATACATTTTTGATGCCTTTGTGAGAACTTAACAATGCTATAATATTAATGAAATGCAGATGATGTGGTCCCGAAATAAAAAAAAAAGGCAGTGTCTATCTGGAGAATAGTCTCCTCAGAGCTCAATTACAATTTCCGCAAATCTTGATAACATTATGGAAATGACTTGACCCAAAGCAAGAAAGCGTTATATTTTGTGCTTGTCTCACTGAATTTCAAACAAACAGAATGGGTGGTTATTTCCCTCTGTGAAAGGTTATTAAATAACATTCCTCCAGATGCTGACTAGTACAACCCTCTATTTGCTTCCACTTTTATCCATTCTACATATTAAACTGTTAGACTTCAGACCTTTCTACATTATAATTTCATCTGCCATGTACCTACTTCTCATATCTTTTCTGAAGTCTCTTGCTCTCCTTCTCATTGTCTAGCAGATTTCTAAATTTCACATTGTCTGCAGACTTTAAAATGATGCCCTGTCCATCCAAGTCCAAACATTAATATATAT
The DNA here is from genome assembly GCF_048418815.1 of Hemitrygon akajei. NCBI lineage: Eukaryota > Metazoa > Chordata > Chondrichthyes > Myliobatiformes > Dasyatidae > Hemitrygon > Hemitrygon akajei. The sequence continues at coordinate 144,122,937 of NC_133134.1, read as the reverse complement.
CACAAGACCCATGATCTAAATATGCTCCAAACCTGAAGCTCTCCTCTGTATAATGTATTGTACTGAATGCATCGATGACTTGAAGCACTGGGCCTCAGCTTACAATGCAAAAGTGGAGCACTCCAGAGAGAGCGAAAACAAAAATGAACAGCACTATTAAAATTATGCAGCGAGCACCTGTCAAAAGTGATAATCTTACTCCATAGCATTTCTTTTACTGTGAATACTAGTGAGAGTTTTTCAGCTCCAAGATTTCTGGAAAACATTAATTATCAAGCCTTATTTTGTTACTATAAATATTTTTTTATTCTTTCTCTTGAGTCACAGCAAGACATGATGGATGCAAGACATGGTTTAGCAAAAGCAACCTCAGCAACGCCACTACTGAGATTTGACCCCCAAATCTGAGATGTAATTGGTGAAAATATTTGAAGAGCTATCAGACTGTCTGCGCTCTTAGATATATGTAAGGAAGTTTTCTTGGTATCCAGGTCAACATTTATCCCTGAGAAATAAATTTTTGATGCTTTTGTGAGAGCTTAATAATGAAATGCAGATGATGTGATATCACTTCTCAGATGTGAGGTGTCTGAGTGCTGTTAATGTGACTTTGCTATGTATGAATTTGTAGCATGATCCTTATGTTGCAATAGTGACCATATTTACCTCTGACATACTCGTATATTGCTTTAGAACACTCCAAAATAGTAATGCAATATAAATATAAACATTTTCCTTCTCCTTTGGCTACCTTACATTTTTAACCTTATATTGTTCACCATCAACTCTAAGAAGAGAGCAGATATCTTATCATAAGGATTGAGTCCATCTTTTCTGCTACCTCTACTGAGTCATTCCTTCTTCTAGTCAACTGAGCCAAGTTTACTCTAAGTTAAACTCCTAAACTTGCATCTTCCTCTAGTTCCTCTTCTTTCACTTTTCATGTGATCCTGCAGGAGACCCACCCACTGTTCTCTTGTTGTTATAACTTACTTATAAAAGAGCTTCTGATTACAGAACTGCAGCATCATTACCACTTAAGTCCAACTCCGTATCTTCAAAACTCTCCATCTCACCTCAGCTGAACATTAAACCATGCCTTGCTATCTCTGGACCTGACTATCCCTATGTGCAATGTCAGCCTCCAGAGACTTAGCCTCAACTAAAATCTTTCTCTGCTTCTGTGGGTCTGTTACCATTGTTTGTAACTCCATGGGTTTTGTTAATAATGTTACAGATCACTTCTATAAGTAATCAGCAGTTCACTATATATCAGAAAGTATTCTCATTTGTTCACTCATCCTCTAGAATACATGATTAACAAATCACAAACTTAAAACATCGGCTAATTTTTGCTTATCAAAGACAGTAGAGTAACTCTTGAAATGTCAAGTGCATTTACTAATAAGCATTGTGAACCAAGAAAGACTAATATTAGAGTGTATGTGTATATGAGTGTATCTATATATTTACAGTTAATGTCAACTGTCATAGGCTCCATACATAGCAAGAAATAAACAGCTCGTTTACTTTATGAAGTACTTCATTGCCTTTTCTCACAAAATAGTGTATTTGTTTAATCGAAGTAAGTGCCATTAGAGTACAATTTTGTTGACTTCAGAATCACAGGATAATAAATAAGTTATCACAGTAATAAAAAGAGAAAATTCAGGAAACATTCAACAATCCAGGCAGCATCTGCAGAAAGAGAAACAAGGTTAATGTATCAGATTAGAGATCCTTCATTAGAACTTTCCTGATTTTTGCTTCTTTTAAAGCCATTTCTACTAACTAGAACCATCCAGCATGTTTTTTTTAATATAGGGATGGGGGCATTGTCATTGGATCATGTATCAGCGGGAAGCCAAAAAAATAATATAACCTGGAAACAGTTAAGCATGGCATATTGGAAAATGCAAGCTCTGTGGTTTTGGAGGCTGCACAGGATCTACATAGAAACATAGAACAGTACAGCACAGTACAGGCCCTTCAGCCCACAATGTTCTGCTGACCCTTAAACCCTGCCTCCCATATAACCCCTCACCTTAAATTCCTCCATATACCTGTCTAGTAGTCTCTTAAATTTCACTAGTGTATCTGCCTCCACCACTGACAGGCAGTGCATTTCATGCACTCTCTGAGTAAAAAACCTTCCTCTAATATCCCCCTTGAACTTTCCACCCCTTTCCTTAAAGCCATGTCCTCTTGTATTGAGCAGAGGTGCCCTGGGGAAGAGGCGCTGGCTGTCCACTCTATCTATTCCTCTTAATCTATTGAAAAGTAAGACACTGTGAGAACATGACCATAAGGCAGCTCTGGTGGATAATTGTGGAGGTCAATGCCAGGAAAAGGTTTCCAATGTGACCCAGGTGAAGGGCCATGGACTGCTGACGTTCTCAAGATCAGCAAAAGCACCTTCAGAAACCATATCTATCTGTTCTTTCCCATCATCAGCAAAACCAACATGCCCTCCTCAGCAAATCTCCATCTCTCACCTATCAGTAATTTCACTTTTATGAATCATACCACACATGACACAATTGCAAGCAACTTCTTCATCACTGCCATAAATAGTACACGTCTCTCTGTCCTCAACTCAACATGTCATTATCAAATACTTTTCAATAATGGATTTTATGGAATATCAAAAGTTCAGTTGAAGAACGGTTGCAATGTGTTGTCACATTTCTGCTAGACATAATTCTGGATGCAGATATTTTGTCTATGTCTATCACATCATGCAATTTAGTGGGGAGTATTCTAAAGCAATAGTTCACATAATTTTGTGGTACTCAGAGGCCTGTTGTCCACAGATCAAAGGGCAGTAAGAAGTTTACCAGCAATAGATGTATAAGCAGACAAGTTAAAAAATTGCTGTACTTCAATAATAAATCACAGCTAGCACATAGATATTCCAGAAAACAGACAAAACCAGCTAGCACAAGACGAGTGAATGCTTCCCAAACAGTTATAGGGTCTTCTTTGAATTTCAACTGATTCCAATTAGCCAACTATTTCAAGTAGCCAACTATCATATTGATCTGAATTATTGTTATCTTTGGGTGCTGCTCAAAAGAGCCTATCTGAAGAGCACTTGATTTTCTAGAATCATTCTTGCAACCTCTCCTTTTAAGTATCATGGAACGTCTTGGCCCAAAATGTCGACTCTATATTCCTTTCTCTAGATACTGCCTGACCTGCTGAGTTCCTCTAGCATTTTGTGTGCTTTACTCTCTATCATTAGTAATAGACTGATTGATGAATTTTCTGAAAGTTAGGATGCAGTTGTCTGTTAAGTTGAAGAGCGAAGAACAGCAGAGGAATGAGAAGGTCTAGTTTGTATTTGTAGAATAGGCGGCAGTTAATGTGGCAAAGGTGTCGGCCAGTGGTGTAGTGGCATCCGCACTGGACGTCGAAGCAGGTGGTTCTGGGTTCGAATCCAGCCAGCTCCTTGTACCCTGACCATCCTTGTTGGGTTGAGTGTTGAACTAGCAACTTGGTTTCATAAAAAACAGACAAAAGTACTAAAGAAATGACAAACACGAGGAAATCTGCAGATGCTGGTAATTCAAACAACAACACACACAAAATGCTGATGGAACACAGCAGGCCAGGCAGCATCTATAGGGAGAAGTGCTGTCAACATTTCGGGCTGAGACCCTTCATCAGGATTAACTGACAAGGGTATCCATCCCCCTCTTTTCCTTTGCTACATCGACGACTACATTGGCACTGCCTCTTGCACGCATGCTGAGCTCGTCGACTTCATTAACTTTGCCTCCAACTTTCACCCTGCCCTCAAATTTACCTGGTCCATTTCCGACACCTCCCTACCCTTTCTTGATCTTTCTGTCTCCATCTCTGGAGACGGCCTATCTACTGATATCTACTATAAGCCTACAGACTCTCACAGCTACCTGGACTATTCCTCTTCCCACCCTGTCTCTTGCAAAAAGGCTATCCCCCTTCTCACAATTCCTCCGTCTCTGCTGCATCTGTTCTCAGGATGAGGCTTTTCATTCCAGGACGAAGGAGATGTCTTCCTTTTTTAAACAAAGGGGCTTCCCTTCATCCACCAACAACTCTGCTCTCAAACGCATCTCTCTCATTTCCCGCACGTCTGCCCTCACCCCATCCACCCACCACCCCATTCGGGATAGGGTTCCCCTTGTCCTTACCTACCACCCCATCAGCCTCCTGGTCCAATGTATAATTCTCCGTAACTTCCGCCACCTCCAATGGGATCCCACTACCAAACACATTTTTCCCTCCCCCCTTCTTTCTGCTTTTCGCAGGGATCACTCCCTACGTGACTCCCTTGTCCACTCGTGCCCCCCATCCCTTCCCACCGATCTCCCTCCTGGCACTTATCCTTGTAAACAGAACAAGTGCTACACCTGCCTTACACTTCCTCCCTCACCACCATTCAGGGCCCCAGACAGTCCTTCCAGGTGAGGCGATACTTCACCTGTGAGTCAGCTGGTGTGGTATACTGCATCCGGTGCTCCCGGTGGGGCCTTTTATATATTGGTGAGACCCGACGCAGACTGGGAGACCGTTTCGCTGAACACCTACGCTCGGTCTGCCAGAAAAAGCAGGATCTCCCAGTGGCCACACATTTTAATTCCACGTCCCATTCCCTTTCTGATATGTCTATCCATGGCCTCCTCTATTGTCAAAATGAATCCAAACTCAGGTTGGAGGAACAACACCTTATATACCGGCTGGGTAGCCTCCAACCTGATGGCATGAACATTGACTTCTCTAACTTCTGTTAATGCCCCTCCTCCCCTTCTTACCCCATCCCTGACATATTTAGTTGTTTGCCTGTTCTCCATCTCCCTCTGGTGCTTCCCCCCCTTTCTTTCTCCTGAGCCCTCCCGTCCCATGATCCTTTCCCTTCTCCAGCTCTGGATCACTTTCGCCAATCACCTTTCCAGCTCTTAGCTTCATCCCACCCCCTCCGGTCTTCTCCTATCATTTCGCATTTCCCCCTCCCCCCACTACTTTCAAATCTCTTACTATCTTTCCTTTCAGTTAGTCCTGACGAAGGGTCTTGGCCCGAAACGTCGACAGTGCTTCTCCCTGTAGATGCTGCCTAGTCTGCTGTATTCCTCCAGCATTTTGTGAAAGAAATGATAAGGTTGCTGCCCCATGCATGGTAAGGGACAACAATACAATGCTTGCAAAGGGAGCAGGAGCAGGATGACTTCAGTTTCTTGCAAAAAATAGAAAAGAGCTGGTAAGTGAGGGATGGAAGCATTGTAAAGAACTAGTAGTTTTTGGTGTAATAGGTTCTGATATGAAAAAGGAATGAGAAGGTTTAATTCACTAAAATTGCACCAGTGATTTGACATTAAATATCCATTCTCTAGAACTTTAGTTTATACTGCACTTTAGTAATTGATTATCTTCTTCCTTTCTCTATAAGCTATTGATTCTGCTGATGGTAATGAGGAAGACAATTAAGGTTTTGTATTTGGAAAATGTGTTTAGTGCTGGATGAAATTTCTTTAAAATGTGATTAAAAGTCTAAATTAAAACAAGAAATAGAAAATGAAAAAGGGGCATTTAGATGAACAGAGAACATAGAAATCTATAGCACATTACAGGTCCTTTGACCCTCAATGTTGTGCTGATCATGTAACCTACTCGAGAAACTATCCCAACCACGTAGTCCTCTATTTTTTCTAAGCTCAATGTACCTACCTGAGAGTCTCTTAAAAGACCCTATTTTATCTGTCTCCATTGCTGGCAGTGCATTCCACACACCCACCACACTCTGTGTGAAAAACTTACACCTGACATCCCCTCTGAACCTACTTCTTCCAGGCACCTTAAAACTGTGCCCCCAATAGTTTGTAACATATATAGCAGTGTTGAATCTGAAAAAAATATGAATCTTGTAAGCAATAGCAGTAATAGTATTTTGACCTTTATTATTATATTCCATGTGTTTGACTAAAAAAATCATTATGGTATAAAAGAAAATATATAAAAAATGTTATCCCATTATTTGCAGACAAGTCTGTAAGTTCTCGTGTTGCTGTACATCTTCCTCTATAGTACAAAAAGAAGAGTTAAACGGTGCTGAAGTTTATATCTATGGCTCATAAAGTTTCAGTTGAGATCTAAGCTTAGCTAAAATAAAGTGAACATTTCTGCTGTTCAAAGACATGACTGTAGAAACTATGATTTAAAAAGTAACCAATGAAACTTCATATTCTTTTTTGAAAATGTTGATGTATTAGCCCAGAAATTTCAAAGCTTTAGCCTGAAGTCTCTGCTCCAAAATGTAGAAGCATGCCATCATACCATTTAATATTTATTACAAAGGCAATGGAGGTCATTGGAAACTAGAAAACTTTAATCTAAGGCTTTAAAGGAAGCTATGATATATAGGAATAATTGCTTATTGGATTGGTGGATAGGTACAGTATACTACCATGGTCTCATAGTTTTTGCATTGCACAGCCCAATGTTGATTAGACCAGTTTAATTTAGTTTGGTTCTCAGAGGATCTTCAGTTTATTATTTGACTCTCAAACTACTAGACTACACCACTCAGCAGGTAGGTATTTATTGGTGTTGATTTTTAGTTCCCTTACAAAGGGTAATTTATATTAACATTTGCTGTTGATATCTGCATTCAAAGTTCGAAATTCAGAGTAAGTTTACAGTATTATGAAAGTACATATATGCTACCATATACAACAGTGAGATTCATTTTCTTGCAGGCATTCAAGAAACAGTAAATACAAGAAACACAATTGAATCAATGAAAGACTGCACCCAACAGGACAGGCAGACAACCAGTGTACAAAAGACAACAAACTGTGCAAATACAAAAAGAAAGAAAAATAATAATAACAAATAAAAATGCAATAAATACTGAGAACATGAGATGAAGCGTCATTGAAAGTAAGTCCATTGACCGTGGGAACAACTCAGAGAGGTTGAGTGAAGTTATCCCCTTTGGTTCAAGAGCCTGATGGTTGAAAGGTAATGACTATTCCTAAACCTGGTGGTGTGGGACTTGAGACTCCTGTACCTTCTTCCTGATGGCAGCAGTGAGTAGAGAGCATGTCCTGGATGGTGGGGGTCCTTTACGATGGATGCTGCTCTCCTGTGACAGCACTTCATGTAGATGTGCTCAGTGCTGGGAAGGCTTTACCCATGATGAACTGGGTGGAATCCACTAGGTAACGATAATGTCACTCCGGTGGCACTGGTGACATACATGGTGATGTTTTTCTGGCTGCACACAAAACTTCTGGATATAGTACTTCTTCTGAACTACCATTGCTACATTATGCAGCTTGTATTTCCCCATTAAGTAATGCACTTTTAAACCAGTTTTAACGAACTAGTGATTTCACTATCTTCTGAAAGTCTATCAGATCTAACTCTCACGAATGCGGGTATGGCACCTTTGAGCGGACAAAGACTCATCACCACAGCCGGGAGGAGGCGATGACTCCAAGCCAAACTGCAACATTGGGGTATGAAACTTCTTCTACTCAGTATCTTGTTAACAAATGTACAGCCTCTGGAGAACAAGATTGAACATATAAGGGCAAGATTATTGTAACAGAGGAAAATGAGAGATTGCTGTGTTCTGTGTTTCAAGGAACATGGCTAACTCAAGCCACGGCAGATATATCAGCGAGACGTGATGGGTTCTCAATACTCCAGATGGACCAGACTGCTGATTCAGAAAAGTCAAAAGTTGGGAGACTGTGTTTCATGATAAACTCTTGTGGTGCTCAGTTGCGGTGGTCTTATCACACTCTTGTTCCCCTGACGTGGAACGTCTAATGATTAGGTGGTGACCATTCTACTTACCAAGACCATTCTCCTCCATGATTCTGACCGGAGATTACACACTGGCAAAAGCTGCTGTTAAACAAGCAGTCAAAGTACTGAGTACGGCCATCAGCAGACAAGAAACAGCCTACCCCGACGCCTTTCAAATCATTGTTGAAGACTTCAATCAGGCTTGTTGGAAGAAATTTCTGCCCATTTATCATCAGCAGCACTAGGGGTCCCAAGACACTTGACTTCCGTTATGCTACCTTAAGGAATTGCCTACTGTTCAATCCATAGACAACATTTTGTGAAACCTGATCATTTGTCTATCCTCCTCCTACTCACATACAGGCAGAAAAATAAAGAATATGGCTCCAGAAGCCAGGATAATGAGGAAGTGGTTGCAGGAGGCAGAAGAATGGCTACAGGATTGCTTCGAGTCAGTGGACTTGTCCATGTTCAAGCACTCATGAGAGAATATGAATGAATATGCCACGCTTGTCACGGACTTTATAAAACAGTGGTAGATGAGTATGTCCCCACAAAATCATTCAGAGTCTTCACCAACCAGAAGCCAATGGATGAATCAGAAGATCTGTACTTTGTTGAGGGCTAAAGCAGTGGCTTTCAGGTCTGGCAACCAAGTAAAATACAACAGTACGGGCTCCAGAAAGCCATCTCACATGGCAATACTGGACCAAACTTGAATCACTGAAGGACACTCGACAGCTGTGGCAGGGCTCGAGTGGCTATCACAAAGTGAAAAAAAGTGATGTAGGTGACAACAAGGTTTCACTTCCAGATGATATCAATGCCTATATGTTCACTTCGATCATCAAAGCATCACGAACTCTCACAACCCTCCTGAGCCTGTGATTTCAGCCTCTGAGGCCAATGTGAGAGCAGCATCCAGGAAGGTGAACGAATCCAGCACAAACGGGGTACTGTAGGCCTGTGCTGGTCAGCTGGTTGGAGTGTTTACTGCTTGACAGTCTGAGATACCCACCTGTTTCAAGCAGGCTTCAGTTACACTGGTGCCTAAGAAGAATGTGGTAAGCTTCTCAGTGAATACCACCCAGTGGCGTTTACATCCTCTGTGATGAAGTGCTTTGAAAGATTGTTAATGAAACATATCAACTGCTGCCAGAGAAGTGACTTGTATCTGCTCCAATTTGCCTACTGCCACAACAGGTCAACTGCAGATGCCTTTTCATTACTCTTAGCTCAACCCTGCAACATCTGGACGGTGAGGATACATACATCAGGATGCTCTTCATTGACTACAGCTTGGAGTTCGATACTAATATCCCGTCAAAACCAATCAATAAGCTTCAAGACCTACACCTTAATACCTCCTTTTGCAAGTGGATCTTTAGATGTCCTTATTTGCAGACCCAAATCATTTGGATTGGCAACAACATCTCCTCCACAATCACTATTAGCACAGGTGCACCACAAGGCTGTGTGCTAAGTCCCCTATGCTACTCACTTTATACTTAAGGTTGTTAAGCTAAGCACAGCTCCAATACCATATTTAAGTTTGCCAATGACACCACTGTCATTGACTGAGTCAAAGGCGGTGACAAATCTCCCTCCGTTATAAGAGGGAGATTGAAAATAGGGCTGAGTGGTGCCACCACAATAACCTCTCACTCAATGTCAGCAAGACTAAGGAACTGATTATTGACTTCAGCAGGAGGAAACTGAAGGTCCATGAGTCAACACACAAAATGCTGGTAGAACACAGCAAACTAGGCAGCATCTATAGGGAGAAGCGCTGTCGACATTTCGGGCCGAGACCCTTCGTCAGAACTAACCGAAAGGAAAGATAGTAAGAGATTTGAAAGTAGTGGGGGGAGGGGGAAATGCGAAATGATAGCAGAAGACCGGAGGGGGTGGGATGAAGCTAAGAGCTGGAAAGCTGATTGGCGAAAGTGATACAGAGCTGGAGAAGGGAAAGGATCATGGGACGGGAGGCCTCAGGAGAAAGAAAGGTGGGGGGGGGGGGAAGCACGAGAGGGAGATGGAGAACAGGCAAACAACTAAATATGTCAGGGATGGGGTAAGAAGGGGAGGAGGGGGATTAACGGAAGTTAGAGAAGTCAATGTTCATGCCATCAGGTTGGAGGCTACCCAGCCGGTATATAAGGTGTTGTTCCTCCAACCTGAGTTTGGATTCATTTTGACAATAGAGGAGGCCATGGATAGACATATCAGAATGGGAATGGGACGTGGAATTAAAATGTGTGGCCACTGGGAGATCCTGCTTTTTCTGGCGGTCCGAGCGTAGGTGTTCAGCGAAACGGTCTCCCAGTCTGCGTCGGGTCTCACCAATATATAAAAGGCCATACCGGGAGCACCAGACGCAGTATACCACACCAGCCGACTCACAGGTGAAGTGTCGCCTCACCTGGAAGGACTGTCTAGGGCCCTGAATGGTGGTGAGGGAGGAAGTGTAAGGCAGGTGTAGCACTTGTTCCGTTTACAAGGATAAGTGCCAGGAGGGAGATCAGTGGGAAGGGATGAGGGGGATGAGTGGACAAGGGAGTCGTGTAGGGAGCGATCCCTGCGAAAAGCAGAAAGGGGGGGAGGGAAAAATGTGTTTGGTAATGGGATCCCGTTGGAGGTGGCGGAAGTTACGGAGAATTATATGTTGGACCTGGAGGCTGGTGGGGTGGTAGGTAAGGACAAGGGGAACCCTATCCCGAGTGGGGTGGCAGGTGGATGGGGTGAGGGCAGATGTGCGGAAAATGGGAGAGATGCATTTGAGAGCAGAGTTGATGGTGGACGAAGGGAAGTCCCTTTGTTTAAAAAAGGAAGACATCTCCTTCATCCTGGAATGAAAAGCCTCATCCTGAGAGCAGATGCAGCAGAGACGGAGGAATTGTGAGAAGGGGATAGCCTTTTTGCAAGAGACAGGGTGGGAAGAGGAATAGTCCAGGTAGCTGTGAGAGTCTGTAGGCTTATAGTAGATATCAGTAGATAGGCCTTCTCCAGAGATGGAGACAGAAAGATCAAGAAAGGGGAGGGAGGTGTCGGAAATGGACCAGGTAAATTTGAGGGCAGGGTGAAAGTTGGAGGCAAAGTTAATGAAGTCGACGAGCTCAGCATGTGTGCAAGAGGCAGCACTAATGCAGTCGTCAATGTAGCGAAGGAAAAGAGGGGGACGGATACCAGTATAGCCTTGGAACATGGACTGTTCCACAAAGCCAACAAAAAGGCAGGCATAACTGGGACCCATATGGGTGCCCATGGCTACACCCTTGATTTGGAGGAAGTGGGAGGAGCCAAAGGAGAAATTATTGACAGTAAGAACTAATTCCGCTAGTCGGAGGAGAGTGGTGGTAGAGGGGAATTAGTTAGGTCTGGAATCCAAAAAAAAACCGAAGAGCTTCGAGACCATCTCAGTGGGGGATGGAGGTATATAGGGATTGGACGTCCATGGTGAAAATAAGACGGAGGGGGCCAGGGAACTTAAAATCATTGAAAAAATTCAAAGCGTGAGAAGTGTCATGAACATAGGTGGGAAGAGATTGAACAAGGGGGGATAAGACAGTGTCAAGGTATGCAGAAATGAGTTCAGTGGGGCAGGAGCAAGCTGAGACAATAGGTCTACCTGGACAGGCAGGTTTGTGGATCTTGGGTAGGAGGTAGAAACGGGAAGTGCGGGGTGTGGGAACTATGAGGTTGGTGGCAGTGGATGTAGATCCCCAGAGCTAATAAGGTTGGTGATGGTATAGGAGACAATGGCCTGGTGCTCCTTAGTGGGATCATGGTCAAGGGGTAAATAAGAGGAGGTATCAGAGAGGTGTCGCTGTGCCTCGGCCAGGTAGAGGTCAGTACGCCAGACAACAACAGCTCCCCCCTTATCAGCAGGTTTTGACCTCTGACCTCTACCTGGCCGAGGCACAGCGACAACTCTCTGATACCTCCTCTTATTTACCCCTTGATCATCCCCCACCGAGATGGTCTCGAAGCTCTTCGGTTTTTTTTGGATTCCAGTCCTAACCAAATCCCCTCTACCACCACTCTCCTCCGTCTAGCAGAATTAGTTCTTACTCTCAATAATTTCTCCTTTGGCTCCTCCCACTTCCTCCAAACCAAGGGTGTAGCCATGGGCACCCGTATGGGTCCCAGTTATGCCTGCCTTTTTGTTGGCTTTGTGGAACAGTCCGTGTTCCAAGTCTATACCGGTATCCATCCGCTTCTTTTCCTTTGCTACATCGACGACTACATTGGCGCTGCCTCCTGCACACATGCTGAGCTTGTTGAGTTCATTAACTTTGCCTCCAACTCTCACCCTGCCCTCAAATTTACCTGGTCCATTTCCAACACCTCCCTCCTCTTTCTTGATCTTTCTGTCTCCATCTCTGGAGAAGGCCTATCTACTGATATCTACTATAAGCCTACAGACTCTCACAGCTACCTGGACTATTCCTCTTCCCACCCTGTCTCTTGCAAAAAGGCTATCCCCTTCTCACAATTCCTCCGTCTCTGCCGCATCTGCTCTCAGGACGAGGCTTTTCATTCCAGGACGAAGGAGATGTCTTCCTTTTTTAAACAAAGGGGCTTCCCTTCGTCCACCATCAACTCTGCTCTCAAACGCATCTCTCCCATTTTCCGCACATCTGCCCTCACCCCATCCACCTGCCACCCCACTCGGGATAGGGTTCCCCTTGTCCTTACCTACCACCCCACCAGCCTCCAGGTCCAACATATAATTCTCCGTAACTTCCGCCCCCTCCAACGGGATTCCACTACCAAACACATTTTTCCCTCCCCCCCCCTTTCTGCTTTTCGCAGGGATCGCTCCCTACGCGACTCCCTTGTCCACTCATCACCCCCCCCCCCCCCCATCCCTTCCCACTGATCTCCCTCCTGGCACTTATCCTTGTAAACAGAACAAATGCTACACCTGCCTTACACTTCCTCCCTCACCACCATTCAGGGCCCCAGACAGTCCTTCCAGGTGAGGCGATACTTCACCTGTGAGTCGGCTGGTGTGGTATACTGCATCCGGTGCTCCCGGCGTGGCCTTTTATATATTGGTGAGACCAGACGCAGACTGGGAGACCGTTTCGCTGAACACCTACGCTCGGTCCGCCAGATAATGCAGGATCTCCCAGTGGCCACACATTTTAATTCCATGTCCCATTCCCATTCTGATATGTCTATCCATGGCCTCCTCTATTGTCAAAATGAATCCAAACTCAGGTTGGAGGAACAACACCTTATATACCGGCTGGGTAGCCTCCAACCTGATGGCATGAACATTGACTTCTCTAACTTCCGTTAATGCCCCTCCTCCCCTTCTTACCCCATCCCTGACATATTTAGTTGTTTGCCTGTTCTCCATCTCCCTCTCGTGCTTCCCCCCCTCCCACCTTTCTTTCTCCTGAGGCCTCCCGTCCCATGATCCTTTCCCTTCTCCAGCTCTGTATCACTTTCGCCAATCAGCTTTCCAGCTCTTAGCTTCATCCCACCCCCTCCGGTCTTCTCCTATCATTTCGCATTTTCCCCTCCCCCCACTACTTTCAAATCTCTTACTATCTTTCCTTTCGGTTAGTTCTGACGAAGGGTCCTCGGCCCGAAACATCGACAGCGTTTCGATGCTGCCTAGCCTGCTGTGTTCCACCAGCATTTTGTGTGTGTTGTCGTTTGAATTTCCAGCATCTGCAGATTTCCTCGTGTTTGTCCATGAGTCAATTCTCATTGGGAGATCAGAGGTGGAGAGAATCAGCAACTTTAAATTCCTTAACATTATCTTTTCAGAGGATCTGTCCTGGTTCCTACAAGAAAATGCAGTGATTCTAATTATGAAGAAATCATGGCAACCCCTCTTTTTTCTTAGAAATCTGCAAAGATTCAGCATGTCATCTAAGACTTTGACAAACTCCTATGGATGTGCAGTGGAGAGTATATTGACTGGTTGCATCTCAGCCTGGTATGAAAACACCAATGCCCTTGAATGGAAAATGCATTCACCATATTGACACTTAATTTTGCCTACCATTTTATCTCTATGTAACTTTTCTGTACCGTAAATATGGTCTATAGTGATATTTTAAATTAATACGTATTGTTTTGAAATAAATCTGTTCGAATTTTACTTCAACAAATTTTGGAAGGAATAATGTCAAGGTAAATGTATTCTGGAATAGAAACTTGGTAAATACTAGTTGACAATAACTAGCAAATTATATGCTGAAAATAAACTTGCAGTAAATAGATGTATTTCACTTCTCTTGGAAGCCTAAAGTGTCTTATAAAAATAACTACTTGTTACACAAGCAAGTAATCCAACTTTTTTTTACATGTTTCTCACAAATGGAAGTCAGTTATGTGACCATTTTTCCTATTTTAATGGAGTGTTTGCTTTGCTAAAAATGTTATTCAGGAATATTATTCTTTGAATATTTCTGAACATCTACTGAAAGCTCCAGACGAATGGATTTGAGGTTATGGTGTAAAATCTTGTTTGAACATAAGGAAGCACTTCTGATTTTTACAGAAGTACAATGAAGAACATCCTGACCAGCAGCATTAGTGTCTGCTACTGGAATTGTAAGGCATCTGACCCTAAAATGATTGCAAGGACAGCTGAGAATATCACCAGTGTCGCTCTTCCACCCATAAGTGATATTTATCATGAGTGCTGTGTACGCAGGCTGGTTAGCATTATCAAGGAGCCCTCCGACCCATCCCATAGTCTCTTTGACCCTCTACCATCAAGCAGGAGCATTAGGACAAAGACTAGGATGGGAATCAGCTTTTCTCCCCCAAGGCTTTGAAACTACTGAACACCCAGGTCTCATCACCTCTGAAGCACCAGTAGCATTATACTGTTAACTTTTTAACATGCATTGTCAATGTACCTCATGCTAAAGTCAATCTTTTGGGATTAATTTTAGTATTTGTTAATTTTTTTGTGGTAATATTACTTTATGTGAATTATATATACTATGTTGTGTCCCTTCGTCCAGAGGAACGTCGCTTCATTTGGTGGTGACAATAAACTTGAACTTGATAACTTGGAAATGGAAAATTTATTGACATAGCACGTTAATTTGATTTTTCTTTTGCTTTAAACAAAGCAAGAAATATTCCTCTTTGATTTGACCACTTGAATCAATATGAATTTACATAAAACTCAGAAAGCAAAGTTATGAAATACCGGTATATTTATGAAAATTATATTGAGAAGTAAAATGAATGTGATTAAAGGAAGTGAGGTAACATAGGAGCAGGAAAACATTTACTAAGAAATGAGAACAGTGCTCAAGCATTTTCCTCCATGATTATACGGTCTCATTCATTAACGGCTTTAACAATTCATGTACCATATATTTTTGTTTAATTTATTTTTGAATGTAGAAGCTAAAGAGTAACGCAACTGCACCTTAATTATATCTCTTTAGAATTCAAACATATCACTAAATATACTGCCAATATATTCATTGTCCTGCATTGGGATGATGCTGTATGTAATACAGGCAATATTTTAACCCATCTGGCTGCCAGGATCAAGACTGCTCTGTAGCTAAAATAACCTCTGTAGGCATTTTCTGCCAATCCTCCTCAACTTTTGACTGCCAATACAGGACAACTCTTTTTTTATTACAGTATGTTGAAGTGCACTTAATTTAAGAAGTAACGCATTAGTATGCATGACTTTGGTCCAATGACGCCATTGGAATGCGAACAGCATTTTACCTGTCATCTTAGAAAATCCTACTCTACAGGAAGATGAAAAGAGTGTTCAGATGATTTCTCAAAAATATTTGAAATTCTCTTTTAGCATTTAAATGCTGGCCTAGTAGCAGAGGAGGTAACAAAATTGCCTTCCAACTCAAATTGCTCTGATTCAATCATAAGCTCTGATGCTGTCTCTGCGGGGTTTTTACTTTCTGCTCATGACCAAGTGGATTTCCTTAGGGCGCTTCAGTTTTTTTCCCACTTGTCAAACCTGTGCTGGTTTATAGGCTAATTCACCACTCCCAATGAAGAGTCTCGGCCCGAAACCTCGACTCTTTATTCTTTTTCATGGATGATGCCTAACCTGTTGAGTGTCTGCAGCATTTCGTGTGTGCTGTAGTCTAACTGTTTCCTTTAAATTGTCCCCGTCAGGATAGATTTGATGGCTACGTGAGGCAGAATAGATTACAGGGAGATCCAATGGGGAGGAAATATGGTTCACAGGAACCAACATAGACTATACAGGTTGAAGAGCCTTCTGCTATGTTGTGAAGAAACACCTAGCTCATTTTAATTATGATATAAGTTTTAATTAGCAGTACACTCTGTGGCCATTTTATTAGGCACTTCCTGTACCAAAAAAAATGGCCACTGAGTGAATGTTCGTAGCTTTCTGCTGCTGTAGCCATGTCAGGTTTTGACATATTGTGTATTCAAAGATGCTCTTCTGCTCACCACTGTTGTAATGTATGGGTATTTCAGTTACTGTCATCTTATTGTTAGCCAGAACCAGACTTGTCATTCTCAACTGACCTCTTTCATTAACAGGGCATTTTCTCCCACAAAACTGCCACTCACTGAATGTTTTTTTGTTGTTTTTTTTAAACCATTCTCTGCAAACTCCAGAGACTGTTGTGCATGAAAATCCCAGGAGATCAGCAGTTTCTGAGATACTCAAACCACCCCATCTGGCACCAACAATCATTCCACGGTTAAAGTCACTTAAATCACATTTCTTCCCCATTCTGATGCTTTGTGTGAGCAGCAACTGGACCTCTCGACAATGTGCGGATGCTTTTATGCATTGAATTGTTACCACGTGACTTGCATTAATGAACAGATATACGTCTGGGTATTCCTAATAAAGTGGCCACTGACTGTAGACTGATACATCTCCACAGTTTTAATATACATACTGTATGACAAATGATTTCTCTTTCTTAATTCTATATATCATGAACTGTTAATGCCATTACTCATTTGGCTCATAATTTTGTTTTTAATTTTGTTTGCACTGCTCAATAGTCCCTAGAAGTTTGATGTGCCTCTTAAATGGCCCAAGCTTCCATGAACATTGTTCACACAAAATTAACTACTGGAGTGACTTCACTATTTACTCAAAGTATTTTCTACATCTGGAAAATAGATGTAACAGTCAAGCAGCAAAGAGTTAAGTGCCGAGTGTATAGAGGCATGGAGCCTTCACTATGTGATGGATCATTTAATGTACCGACAATTTAATCAGCAGAATCAGCACAAATAGTTGCAATCAAAATAAACTTTAAAGCTGGCATGCTGACTGATGACAAACCTACATTTTGTTAACAAATTGCGACAGGCAAAATATCTTTCGGAGCATTCAGAAAAATGATGGATAATTACCGTATGACATAAATGTACAGAAGAAAAATTGATTGAATTAAGAAAAACAATCCATTTATGATTTTTGTATGAATGCTATGGTACCCTGTTATCGATCAGTACATTTTTGAAGAATGATCACTTTTCACTGTATAGTTTATACTTCCTGCAATAACTTAAACAGCTTTTAAATATATTAATTCACTGGAGAATGATTAATGTCTTAAAAACCTGAAGTGCTTGTCCTGTATCCCAAGCCTGTAGTAAATTATCCATCATGCAATTTATATTGATTGAAGAAGATATTGGATTGAAATAATTATACTTACGTGAAGTCAGATTAAGGAAATAGAACATGCAACAACAAGAAAAAAAATGCGGAATGCCAATTTTGGTCTCCCTAAAATTATCTTAAACAGGCAGTCAGCAGCACATCATGTCTCAGTGCTCTGTCTAATAGCTAGGACAAGCAACACAGGAAGTTCTTCAAAGAAATAAAAAATACCTGCAAGTTGCAGTGTTATTGATGGTAAAACTATCCGTACATCCCTGACCTTGCATTGTGAAACAATAACAATGATTTCTGCGCACTCATGTTTATGCTCATGTTCATGCATAATTCCCAAGTTGTCAGTAATTCAGCATTCCCCCCCCCCGCTCCACACACACACTAAGTTTTTCTATGCTCTTCCAACAAGATGATAACATGGCTTGGAATTAGCTTGTAGGATTTTGGAACTATTCTTACTGTAAGTACATTGAAAATATTATGTTTTGTTATGTCCATTGAAAATATTATGGCCTAAAAAAAGTAATGAGTACAGCCCAGTCCATGACAGGAAAAGCCCTCCCCACCACTGAGCACATCTATAAGGAGCGCTGCCACAAGAAAGCAGCATCCACCATCAAGTATCCCCACCATTCAGGCCATGCTCTCTTCTCACTGCTGTCGTTGGGAAGAAGGTACAGGAACCTCAAGCCCCACACCACCAGGTTCAGTAACAGTTACTACCCTTCAACCATCATATTCCAGAACTTGTATGGATACCTTAACTACCTCACCACTGAACTGATTCCACAATCTATAGTCACTTTCAAGAATGCTACAATGTATGTTCTCAGTGTTATTAATTATTTGTGGATTTTTTTGGACCTACACAGTTTGACTTATTTTGCACATAGCTCATTTATCAGTCTTTGTGTGTAGTTTTTAATTGATTTTATTGTATTCCTTTGTTCCGCTGTGAATTCCTGTAAAAATGAATCTCAGGCTAGTATATGGTGACATATATATGTTTTGATAATAAATTTATTTTGAACATTGAATTTTTTACATTAATTCTAAGTTAACTTGCAATTAAATTTTAAAATATAATTACACAAAACTAAGCTCTCTGACATCCTAAAATTAATTATCAATGTGGATTGTAATTCCTTTACATATATATTTTAAATCAAAACATGGAAATTTCTTATTAAAATTCAGCTATTAAAATTTTATGTGTTTGCTCTAGTATTTATTTACTATAACGTGAAATATGTAAAGAGTGAATTAAAGATTATGTTTTTATTTTTTCCTGGGTATCTTGTTTGTGAAAATTCTTCAATGGACTGGCTCAATTAACTTGATAACATCAGATCAGTAGTCAGACGGAATATAGAAATCCACATGGCCTGACTCCTCTTCGCATAGCTGAGTACCATGGCTTCTCTTAATGCTATTAGCACTAAATCTTATAAAACAGTTTGAAGTAAATGTAAGGATAACATTTCTGGCTCATTTAACATTAAACTAAATGTGGCATAATACTAAATGTAAAACAAGTTTGAAGTGTTGGATTGAATTTTGGATGAGGTTAATTGAAATGTGTGTGAACATCTGCGTGAAATGTTATTAGGTGACCATTCTACCATATTCTTTGGCCTCTTCACCTTTTGATTGTAGCCAGGCTGCTTGTGGTCAAAGGAGGTCATATATTGGATTATAATAGTGTTACGAATGTGAAGCAACTCTGAGGGGCCGAAGGGTACAAAGTAGCCCCCTCCTTTTTGAGAATCACAAGATTGCTATTAATTCAAGTCTGGGACCCAGGAAATGAGAGAGAATCCACAAGGTTTTGGAATGTGTCCTGGCCTCAGCGAAACAAAGCCACTGATAATGGCCATTGGCTCTTGGAGACAGAATTGTGTATTGAGTACTGTACTATTCATTGAAGCCCCTCAGGGGATGACCAGAGTGGGCTGGTTGAGGGATTGCATCATCCCAACCTGATTGACATCTGAGACCCCGTGAGTAAGGATAAAAGAGGGTCTGGGGAACAACCCCTTTAGACGCACCAGGAGAAACACTAGAAATCCCGTGACAGCGTTTAATAGCGACAGCCGGTGGGGCTCGCGTGTGTCCTTTCCCTTGCCTGGGATTGGCGGCCTTACCACGGACGAACGGCTTAGCTAAAGGAGAGGCCACAAGTGAACGGCCACACTAACGAGACTCTGACGGATCGAAATCATAAAAGGAATTGGCAAGTTTCTCCAAATCTCTCTCTCTCTCCAACCAAAGGCTGCAGCCTGCATGAACTGAGTGACTTTTATATTCCCATCGGACAATACATTTATCCCCTAGACAACGATAGAGCTTATTTCTTATTGATTATTATTATACCCGCACTTTTAGATTTAGTATTGACGACGTATATTATCTGTATGTTTGCATTGATATTATTTTTGTGTATTTTTACTAATAAATACTGTTAAAAATAGTACCATCAGACTTCAAAGGACCTCTCTATCTTTGCTGGTGAGTGACCCAGTTACGGGGTTCGTAACAATAGACATAGAAAACCTACAGCACAATACAGGCCCTTCAGCCCATAAAGCTGTGCCAAACATGTGCCTACCTTAGAACAACCTAGGCTTTACCCATAGCCCTCTATTTTTCTAAGCTCCATCTAGCCATCTAGGAGTCTCTTAAAAGACCCTATCGTTTCCGCTTCTACCACCACCGCCGGCAGCCCATTTCACGCACTCACCACTCTCTGTGTAAAAAAAACTTACCCCTGACAACTCCTCTGTACCTGCTTCCAAGCACCTTAAAACTATGCCCTCTTGTGCTAGCTATTTCAGCCCTGGGGAAAAGCCTTTGACTATCCACACAATCAATGCCTCTCATCTTGTACACCTCTATCAGATCACCTCTGATCTTCCGTCACTCTAAGGAGAAAAGGCCGAGTTCACTCAACCTATTCTCATAAGGCATGCTCCCAAATCCAGGCAACATCCTTGTAAACCTCCTCGGTACCTATTCTCTGGTTTCCACGTCCTTCCTGAGGCACCCAGAACTGAGCACAGTACTCCGAGTGGGATCTGACAAGGGTCCTATATAGCTGCAACATTACCTATCGGCTCATAAGCTCAGTCCCATGATTGATGAAGGCCAATGCACTGTATGCCTTTAACCACAGAGTCAACCTGCGTAGCAGCTTTGAGTGTCCTATGGACTCGGACCCCAAGTTGCTTCTGTTCCTCCACACTGCCAAGACTCTTACCATTAATACTATATTCTGCCATCATATTTGACCTACCAAAATTAACCACTTCACACTTATCTGGGTTGAATTTCATCTGCCACTCTCAGTCCAGTTTTGCATCCTATCAATGTCCCACTGTAACCTCTGTCAGCCCTCCACACTATCCACAACACCCCCAGCCTTTGTGTCATCAGCAAATTTACTAACCCATCCCTCCACTTCCTCATCCGGGTCATTTATAAAAATCACGAAGAGTAGGGGTCTCATAAATGATCCCTGAGGCACACCACTGGTCACCAGCCTCCATGCAGAATATGACCCGAATACAACCACTCTTTGCCTTCTGTGGGCAAGCCAGTTCTGGATCCATAAAGTAATGTCCCCTTGGATCCCATACCTCCTTACTTTCTCAATAAGCCTTGTATAGGGTACCTTATCAAATGCCTCACTGAGATCCACATACATTACATCTACTGCTCTACCTTCATCAATGTGCTTAGTCACATCCTCAAAAAATTTAATCAGGCTCGTAAGGCACGACCTGCCTTTGACAAAGCCCTGCTGACTATTCCTAATCATATTATGCCTCTCCAAATGTTCATAAATCCTGAATCCTCACTTAATTTAGAGGCATGGTTACATATTAAGGGACAAATATCCAGTCAAAATAAAATGAACAATATAAAAGATGCTGTACCAAAATGAGGATGAATTTGTCTGTTCATCCAATTAAATAGTTAGAAGCTCCTTGATTGTTCTATTATTCAAGTGTATGCATTTATTTTACCTATTCCAGATAAAAGTTGTTCAAAATACATTTATTATTAAAGTATTTATTTGTCTCGATATTCTACCCTGAGATTCATTTCCTTGCAGGCATTCACAGCAGAATAAAGAAGTACAATAGAATCAATGAAAAGCAACACACAAAGATGGACAAACAAGCAATGTGCAAAAAGATGACAAACTGCAATTACAAACATACATACACAAATAAATAAATAAATACACCCAGTGCACCCGTGGATGTGAACTTTCCTCTATTGAGGACATTTACAGCAGCAGGTGTGTAAAGAAGGCCTTGGAAGTTCATCTGGAATGCCAGTCACCCCGACCACAAACTGTTTCAGCTGCTTCCGTCTGGCAAATGGTGCCACAGCATTAAAGCCAGGACCAACAGGCTACGGCACAGCTTCTTTTTACAAACCATTTGTCATAAGGGGACAGGAGGCTGGACCCAAGTGCAGGAAGCAGGCACTGAAGTACTAGGGGCAGGATGGGAACAACTAAACGATAGACAAGATGTGGTGACCATGGTGTGCATGAGGGATGTGACGTTTAAGGTGATTCTGGGGTTCCGGGAGAGTCTTGGAGTTCAGGCAAGGCAGGATCCCGGAGTTCAGGCAGGGTCTAGGAGTTCACTGGGCGGGCCGCATAACTCCTAGACAGGGCCCGGACCTCCCAGGCAGGAACACGGGGGCCTGAGCAGGTCACGGGGCACCTGGGTAGGTTGCAGGGCACAACCCATCAGCAGCATGGGGTGGAAAGGGGCAGAGACCTCTGGGCAGGCCGCATAACTCCTGGGCAGGGCCCAGACCTCCCAGGCAGGAACACGGGGGCCTGAGCAGGTCACAGGGCACCTGGGTAGATTGCGGGGCACAACCCATCGGCAGCATGGGGTGGAAAGGGGCAGAGTCCCCCACCGGGCAACAGCAGTCCAGCCAGGCTTGCCCGACAGACGCAAGGGATAGGAAGGGAACTTAGTCCAGGGCGACTGCCAGACTTATTCGAAGAACTCATCTTTAACGATGGGTACTCCAAGCCAGGGCGAACCGGAGGAACAGGATAAATAGGACAACCCCCGAAAACTCCACTCAGTCCCAGAGCCCCCTATATACACCACCAGCCGATGGGCATCAGGTGCGCCTCCTTGAGCCCCAACAAGCCACGATGATCCACAGGTGTGACTAATTGGTCTCAAGGGCGAAAGGAGGGACGGTTATAAGACCCGGAGTCCGGAGTCCGCGGACTGGATCAAGACCCGGAATGTGGGCTCCGGACTGGACCATAACACCATTAGACTTATAAATTTCCCATATCTGTATATCGTATCAGAGTCATAATGCAAAGAGTTTTACTTTTTCACATTGTGGGACAGATGTAAGATTTAAATAAATTCACTTCAATAAATTCAATTCAAATAGAAATAAATACTGAGAACAGAATAGAGGAGCAGCACGGTAGTGTAGAGATTAGCACAATGCTTTACAGTGCAGGTGACCCGGGTTCAATTCTTGCTCCTGCCTGTCAGAAGTTTGTACATTTTCCCTGTGACCATGTGGGTTTCCTCCAAACAATCTGGTTTCCTCCCATAGTCCAAAGATGTACCGGTTGGTTGGTTAATTGTAAATTGTCCCATTATTAGGATAGGATGAAATTGGCTTGAAGGGCCTAGTCCATGCTGTATCTCAATAAAAAAAAGTAATAATGCATGAGCTGCAGAGTCCTTGAAAGTGAGTCCATAAGTTTAGCGCATGAAGTTATCAATGCTGGTTCAGGAGCTTGATGGTTGTAGGGTAATAACTATTCATGAACCCAGTGGCATGGAATCGAAGGGTTCTGTACCTTTTTCTTGATAACAGCAGTGAGAAGAGAGCATGGCAGGTTCTTTGATGAAGATGCTCCTTGTAGATGTGCTTAATGGTTGGGATGGATTTTCCTGTGATGGTGTGGGCTATGTCCATTTCATATTTTCCATAGGTTTTTCTGTTCTTGACCATTGGTGCTCCATACCAGGCTGTGATACAGCCAGTCTACGTACTCCCCAGAAGGTCATCAAGGTTTAAGATGATGTATCGAATCTGCATAAATATCTAAGAAAGTTGAGGCGCAAGAACATCTGTCAATATTCACAGGGCTTTAGATAGATAGATAGATAGATAGATAGATAGATAGATAGATAGATAGATACTTTATTCATCCCCATGGGGAAATTCAACTTTTTTTCCAATGTCCCATACACTTGTTGTAGCAAAACTAATTACATACAATACTTAACTCAGTAAAAAATATGATATGCATCTAAATCACTATCTCAAAAAGCATTAATAATAGCTTTTAAAAAGTTCTTAAGTCCTGGCGGTAGAATTGTAAAGCCTAATGGCATTGGGGAGTATTGACCTCTTCATCCTGTCTGAGGAGCATTGCATCGATAGTAACCTGTCGCTGAAACTGCTTCTCTGTCTCTGGATGGTGCTATGTAGAGGATGTTCAGAGTTATCCTTAAATTAAGACATTTATGTCTTGCATGATGTCTTATAGCATTTTGGCTTTCAGAACCTCACACATGCCTCATTCTGTTTATAATTATACACAATAGTACATAAGTTGAAGGTAAAAAAATGGCACAAAAAATAAAAAAGAGCCTGCTTAACCATTGAGTATCTTTTCTCCTCATTATTGTAAATTGTCTCTTTTTACTCTGAGTGTTGTTACAGGGATCAGTTAGAGGTGCCATACGTAATCTCTTTATTTGACATGTTTAGAGAAAATAAATGCACCGTAAGAAAAATACCAGGAAGATCAGATTCCATACTGTTCTAAAACCCGATCACACCAAAATGCATTTTACGAAAATTTGATGCACATTAACAACAACTTCCAGACCATTTTACATCATTCAGGAAATTCAATTGGACACTTCTTGCTTCCCTCAAAATCCTACGATATAACTGTCAATTCATTGATTTCAACCCTAGGTTCCTAAACACCGAACCCCCGGTCATCAGTTCTCAGGGTTTGCAGTCTCTAACCTGATTGCACAACTCCAATGCCCAAATTAGGCCCTAATCACAACCATCAACAGTTGATTAAAACCTACTGAAAATTCAAAAATCAATAACACTCTCTTCACCATAACCTGGTCCCAATCCCTGGCCTATATTCACTCCAATCCAGACATTATGGCCAGCATTTACACTAGGCCGAAGTTTGATGGCTAATCCTTCTCCCACACCAGTTCCGGTCTTTGGATCTCTGACCAAATCACAACCACCTCATCTCCTCACCTGTACTGAATTGTGAGTATGTGCTGTAAAGTTACATTACTACTCTTTTCTCATGAGAAACCTATGAGAATCAGTTTCACTTCAGCAGCCATCAAAACAATATCACCTTTCCAAAATCATGTATACAGTTTGGATTTCCTTCATCTCATTGTTATTCACCTTATTTGAAGTTTCCTAGATGTTCAACTTTGGTAGATACAGT
This sequence comes from Hemitrygon akajei, assembly GCF_048418815.1. Taxonomy (NCBI): domain Eukaryota; kingdom Metazoa; phylum Chordata; class Chondrichthyes; order Myliobatiformes; family Dasyatidae; genus Hemitrygon; species Hemitrygon akajei. The sequence goes on along the minus strand of NC_133134.1, from coordinate 144,097,996 downwards.
ATATACAGGCACATGTTGAGATTCTCAAAACACTTCCAGAATTTTTGCATTCCTTACATTTACATTCCTTTAATTTTCCCCACTCTTTAAGTATCAAATTCAGGTGTGGAGTGAATGATCTGATCATCAGACATCCACTTATATTTCAGTCCAGTTGCAATTGCCATACTACTTCAAGCTATGTCAAAACTGCAGTTTCAACCTTGGTTCAATGCAAATGACTTCCCCCCACATATAAACCTGGGTTTGAATGGGACTAAAAGAGCTCTTTCTGTTAAAATGAGTTTCAAAAGATATTTCTAATTATCACATACAATTGAATTCCAAATTGTACTTCAAATAAAATTGTTGTGATGTTAATTGTGACATTCATCTTCTTTAAGTCTACATACAGTATTTTGTTCATCATTGTCATATAACAGGAATAATGTTACCATGGCAGATTAGAAGAACTTTACCAATATATGCCTTTCAGAACAAATAGGCTATGTTTCAGAAATTAATTCAAGAATATGTTTTTCAGTGAAGTTTCATGCTTGAATGGGAAAAAAGGACACAATTTGTAACACTGTAGATTTAGAAATCAGAAACTAATTCAGAGTTTATTTGCACTTTCATTTTTACATCTCATTCCACAGTACTGTACAAATCTGATTATTTTGAAACAATCACAGACAAAATGCTGGAGGAACTCAGTAGGTCAGGCAGCATCAATGCCAGTCCTGTTTACTCATTTTCACAGATGCTGCCTGGCCTGCTGAGCTCCTCCAGCATTTTGTGTGAGTTGCTTTGGACTTCCAGCATCTGCAGGTTTTCTCATGTTTGTAATTTGAAACAATGTTAGAGGATAGAAACATTCCAGCCAATACTTGTATTAAATGAATCATAGCGAGATTTCAAAGGAATAAATCAAGAAATGTCTATTGGGAAGCAAACCAAAGGTTGCAGTAAGTTTTCTGTCCTTATTAACTTTTATTTTATATTGCAGCTTTGCTGCAGCTACTACATTGTGAATGAGAATATTTGCAGTGGTGTGATCAACTATGTTGGAACTCTATTTTGGTGATCACTGGTTCATGGATGCATTTAAGTTCCTATATATGTGCGGGAAAATGAAGTTCATAGGCTTAATCCTATTTTCCTCATGGATATGGTTTATATTTTTTCCCAGATCCAGCTATCTGGTCTGTAATTTCATCCCTTTTCCTAGTTCCCCTCCTTTCCTCTATGTCATCTTCCTGTCACTGAGCATCAGCCCCAAGTTCCTTTCTCATCCCAGAGACCCATGATTTCAACATCCTCTTGAGAAAAGTTTTTACGAGATCAAGAATGTGAGAATTCATTTACATAAATTACTATGATTAAATCTGTGGCACACTCTCCCTTTTGTCCTTATTCTCAAAATTGTCCATTCCATTTTTGTTTGCTGTTCTAATCGTACATCTTTAATCTCTCATGGTTCCCCATCTTACCATTTCCAATGTGGCAAATATCAACAATTCCCAACCTTTTGGTCACACTGTCAATGTAAACCTGCTTAATTTTACTCACGCATAAATGCCTATATTAGCGATTGTGGTGGGCTATTTTCAATGACACCATCAGTGGAACAAAGCTGCCTGTGAATGCTTACAGGGCCATTATACTGGACACCAAAGACATTGCTTCCTGAATACCTTAGGGTGTATCTTATGGATTTTGAGCTGCTAATCATGAAAGTTACTACGAACTTTCCCTATCTCACACGTTAAAAATGCCTATATGTGTTATTTCATTTCAAAATTCAATTCAGAATAACCAAGATTAATGAAGGCATTTTTGTTGATCCGCAGATCAGACAGTTCATCAATAATAGACTGTTCGAAGAACTTCTAGTGGGACCAGAGAAAATGGAAGGCATTTAAGGATGTTGTTGAAATTTTCTTGGCAACTACAGAGCACTAAACGACATCCAGCTGGTTGACAACATGCTTCAAACACACAAAATCATGAAGTTCCACATGTCACTAAAGATTAATTCTCTGCATTCCCATTTAGACTTCTTCCCCAGAAATATTGACATGGTCAGTGATGAGCATGGTGTATGGTTTCACCAGGAAAAAATGGTTTCACCAGGAAAAAACGGTTTCAGGGCAACTGAAATCCATCAATGCTGGTTGATTATTGTTGGACACTTAAGCCAGGAGTCTCAGACACTAAGTACAAATGAAAATCATCAACAAAACATTTTTAGCTTAGTTGAACTATTGCAGAGTGTCAGCACTGTTATGCAATTAAACAAATTGTATTCAAGGAAAGTTAATTTCTTGTTTCTCCAAATTCCTACATGATACAAGTAGTCCAACATTATATTTGTGTTCAGCTTCAAGCGGTCTATCATAAACAAAAAAAATTCTGAGGAAGTAAGCCTTTCGAAAAAATTTGTTATCCAGTGTTATCGAAGGATGTAGATTAAAATCTATGATTTATTTTCTGTGTTCGGTATGTTGAGGAATTTAATAGAGAGGCTTTTGAATTAGTGATTCACCTGTCAACTGACTGATGGAAGTCAGTTGTCCAAAGATCAAACAGCACATTGTAAGAGTACTTAGCAGTAGAAAAATTAAACAAATAGCTCAGCTCTAACTGCTCTACTAAATCTGAGCCTCAAGATGGTTTTGTCTGCATATATAGTTGGTAGTTTCAAACTGGAGACAGTATGCCCCTAATCTTATTACTCATTCACAGCAGTCATTTTCTGTTCCTGCTCCCTGCAGTTGTAATGTTGTGACTTTTCTACCTACTAAAACTAATCCAATACAACTGTAGCTACCCTCTTATCTACAGTATAATATCCACGAACCTCTATGTACTATAACTTATTTGTGTAATATAGACAAAATTAACACATTGAATGCTTAATGTATGAAGGTAGATATCATGGTAGGTACTTGGAAAATTTCCTTAAAGCAGCCAATTTCCCATGCTTGCTGGTGCTTCTCCACTAAACATGCCTTTGCCTTAAATATTCTAACTTACTCAGCTAAGATGGCTGAAACCTGGTTGAACATGGTCGACAAAGCCTAAAGCAGCACAGAGCATTTCAATTGCAGACCCTAACTGAAACTCTTTGAGAGCTGGTTAAGCCCCAACTAAGGGTGAATCAGTACTCAAAGCTATCAGAGAGTTTGAATTTTTGTAAATGTCATGAACATTTTAATGACTTAAAACTATTAGAAATGAGATACAGTTCTTATTTAAGAAATCAACACAATAAAAAATTCAATAAAACCTTGAAAACAAGTAAGCGAATCTAATTTACCTACACCATGTTTAAAAAGTACAACTTACTTAAAGCTACTTACCTTTCTTCTTGAGAGGCAAATAAGTATGCAGTCTATGGGAGAAATGAATGGAAGATTACATTGATAGGATGTGATATAAAGTAGGAGAGCACATGGATCTGTGGAGCTGAGTGATTTGTTTTTGCTGTCTAAAGTCCCACACAAGCAGTGCACGAGTTTTATTAATAATGGCTGAATCTGTTTTCATTTTTGTCCTGAAGTGAGGAAATCTCTATCATGTGGTGAGGCAGTTATTCTGAGTGAAATTTATAATTTTTCTGCAAACTATGAAAAGCTTTCACGAAATTTCTATGAATTATATGTTCTTTGGTGGTGCTCCTCCTGTAGAACTTCTGATATTTTGGAAGTAGAATTTCTGATATTTTGGAAGAAGAATTTCTGATATTTTGGAAGAAGAATTTCTGATATTTTGATACCAGAATTTGAGCCACTGGTCCAGTAGTCCTATGGCCTATCCTACAAATTGTAGCTGCTTATAAAATTGAGTCCCAGGTCAGAAAACCCCATCATGAAATTAATTAGCTCTTCTTCTCTCCTCCAAATTTTGTTTTAATTTTTTTCAATGTGTTATTCTGAATTTTGGCGTTAAGTGAAGGATACAAAGTTATGAATAATGGATATGTAGTTCTTGGGGGGGGGGTTAAAATTACAAAACTCTTTTTTCTTTTGCAAAATCGTTAGCAATCCCTTTTTCGCATCTCTGCATCATCTCCATGAAACCTTGTTCAGATATCAAAAACAAATACTGGCTATTGACATTTTTCACTTCATTTGTTCAATAAATTGGAGTCCTCTAAGCTGTGACAAAATAGTGTTATTATAAAATCTAGATGTACATAGAAAAAATGGTTCCGTTTTAGTACACATAAAAGGAATTAATAAACTGGTTGTATTAAAAAGCAATCTACTTTCATAATCCAAGCCATTAAAGCCTGTGATGAGTGAGCCATTTTAAAGATCCTGTTAGTGTTGGTCAGCATCTGCAGAATCCTATTTCTTATAAAGTAAAATTGAAGTGTTCGTACTGCCTATATATCTCTTGCTTTGATATGTAATCATTAATGCACACAAGTCTAATTTCTACTTTTAATTACATAATGCAACTTTATCAAATGGAATTGCAAGAATCTGCAGTTCCATGAAAAATGCAGGAAGTGCATTTAATAAGAAAAGTACGTAGTTCAGTTTTATTTTAATTGAGATGGTGTTCATGGATATCAATAGTGTCAAAGAATCAGGATGAGTCATTGAGTGAATGAGTTCTGTTGCCACTTGATGGCAGCATGATAATCTTAATGGCTGTTCCAGTCAAGATTTCTGTTTATACAATATATCCTTCATCGAATGTATTACGCGGGTTATATTTTACGGATCAGCTAAGGAGTGTATACTTCCCAGTTAATTATAGCCCTGGGTTATCAACAAAAACTGTATAAACATGAGCTTTTTTATAAAAGGGGGATGATGAGCAAATTACTATTGGTTTTATCAAAATATTTTTGCAAGCAACACCACCAAAATATACTCCAGAAGAAAGAGGTAGGTGATGAAAACTGTGTAAAGACAAACTGAATAGATTGGGAAATGCTGCAATCTTTTCATAAATAATAATATATTGATCGTTTGATAACTCTTAAAATAATTTTACACAATTACTAAAATTAAAGCATGCTATCATGAATCTTACCAGAAGTTATGTGATAGTCATTGCAATGTTCCTTATAAAATCGGCCTTTCACATTTAGTGTGCATGAATGCTGATTCCTACTGGCTTCTGTTATACAGAAAATAGAACATCATCAGTCTGACTCTACATTATGAAGTTCAGACATGGGTAGCCTAGATAAGAGTTTGTTGGTGATTTTGGAGATGATTGGGAAAGAGAGAATGGTAGAGGAGTTGGCCAAAATAAGCACAGGGGTAGGATTGGTGCAAAAAAAATTGGATGTTATGTCTGAGGTTGGACAGAGATGTGATCAGAGTCCCCAAAAGCATTGAGAACAAGATTGGAAGGTGAGCATGGGGAAAGCCAAGAACAGGAGTGAGCACTGAACAGGCACATTTAATGAAGTAACACTGTGAAGATGAGAGGTGTCCCTTATTCCCAGGTATCAGACCAGATAATGTCATATGGACATGTTTTTCTTTGTGATGCTAGATTCTTCCTCTCCATTATTTTTTTTACTATAATTTTGTCAAATACCTATTCCTAATTCAGACTGACATTTCTTGGGATATCTGGTATGCTATTCTCTTCTTCCACTGTAAATACTGATTCACTATCATCTTCAACGTGCCTGCTGTTTTCTTATATTCTTTCGAATATCACCATAGTTTATTTTTAAAAGAAACACATTGCCCCTGGTCAGACACTTTTTTTACCTGATATTTTCATGAAAAAATGTATTAATTTGAATATCACTTGCACATTTCTTCTCATATCCCTTTTCTGTAATTTGTACTCTGTACTCTGGTTTCCGTTTTTGTTGTTGTTAGCATTTTGTCCAATTACCTCAAAAATCTGAATCTCTGAAGTTTTTGTCATTTTCTATGTTTTTCTTGAAGCCTTATGTTGTCCCTTTCTTCTTGAATCATCTAAGACTGAATTTTTGAATTAGCTCGCCTTACGGATATAAACTAAATGTGTCCACTTGTAAGTTATTTTTGAACACCTTCCACTGTACTATCTCTTTTTATCTTGTAAAGAGAATTTTCCCTTTTTCTAAAATTATTCTTTTACATCACAAGGAATTCAGGTTTATTCATAGATATCTGGAACATTTTTCTCTTTCAATCACAATGTTAGTCATAATTTCAACAATATCTGATAAATATTTATGCCCCACTAGGCTGTTAACTAAATTTAGTTCATTAATCAATATGAAATTTAAGATAATTCATGATGGATCTGAAACACATTGTATGGGAAATTATCCTGTACAGACTGTATTACCTTTTAGATGCAAATTAGTCCATCTTTCCCAGAGTTTATGAAAGACGTGTGATACATGTTTACCAAATATCTGCATTTATACATGTTACACTTTGCAGAAGCTACCAGGAGTCCCAAAAATTATCCACTGCACTCTTCAATTCTACTTGCAGGTTTAGCTCTTGTTAATTATTCTCTCCTGGATGATATCATTCAATGTTTAATTCCTGGGATACTCCTCTCTTTTTATTTTACAACATGGTATTTTTATTTCTTATTCCTGAACACCTTGAAAATCCTCAACAGTTCAATAATAACCACCTCACATTACCTACTAAGCTAAATGTACTCTTAAAATCTATTCAGTTTTCTTCATGCTTCATACATTTATGTAAATTTCCTTATTTTGACAAACCTTTGCTTTTGATATCCAATGTTTACTCTCATGTTATAAATTCAGGATTAAATTATTTTATATCTTTTGATGTTTTCTTTACCTGGAGAGCCCTGTGTATAATTTTCCTCTCAGTTGTTTTTGTTTGGTAACTTATTATTAATAATTCCTGTATTTCCTGAATCCACCCTAGTTTATTGACAAATTTAACATCCCTTCAATCTGTCTATTCATTCCTTTTTGCTGTGACCTATTCCCCAGCTGACTCAAGTTGAACCTATCCTGTTCTTTCCCATTCCTGTGACTCTTACATTGACTGAGATCCAAAGTCACATGCTTCCTTTAAAGTCACTATGGCTTTGGTTCCTGAGCCTCCTTAAGACATACTGCCTTGAAACATCCTTGGGTCTTCTTTTCTGAAATCCCTTTAAATTTATAAGGTTCATGGGAAATGTTATTATTTCACTGTTAACGTCTTCAAAAAAAATGAATTTGTACTGTAAATGTCAGAGCATCAATGGTTTAGAGCAACTGCTGTTTCAGCACCTCCAAAGTTCTGAACATGATGGATTAATGAAGTAGTCTTTCAGATCCTATTCTTGAATTTTGCCACTGGACCTACTACCATCCAAACCGGACTCACAGGGTTCTGGCAAACCTAAAGCTTCAGCTATCACTTTGCCTCCACAGATACTGCTTGACCAACTGAGATCTTCAAGCAGATTATATTTTTGTGCAAGATTCCAGCATGTGCAACCTTGGTGCCTCATTGTGAACCCTTGGCCTTGATCATAAAAAGATTGCTCTGCATCTACAATGTCTTTTTTAAACTCAGATTGATGTGTTTCTTGCTTTAGAAAGAGGTAAGCAATGTACCACATGGGTTCTCAACTCTGCTTTCAAAACATGCTCCCATCCCTCTAACTATAGCCTCAGCAGAACCATCAAATCTCTCTTGCTCTAGCTCTCCCCACTAAAGCCTTCTACTACTGATCATCAGTATGGCAATCATTCTACAAGTGTTATCCTTATCCTCATATAGAGTAACTTCATTACCCAGTTAGATGGCAACAGGTTCTGTGAATCTCCATTTATTTGGTTTGCCCCTACTTTACTTCATTCCCAACTCTTCACTGATTTTGAACCTCTCTACATGCGAAGACCAAATTATGAACAAAATACCTAGATGTTCATTCACATCCCCTATCTTACATATCAATGTGGGCTTAATTTCAAAGACTCTTACACAGGGAAGTTAACAGCAATCATCTTTGTTTGGGATAAAATTGTCTTTTGACAAACTCAACATTTTGGACATAGACATTACAGCTATAATCTGTTCATTCTTAATTCATTTAGCAATAATTTTGTTTGATAGTTAACTTGTCCAAACCACAAAAAATGGACAAAATCGGATAAGTTTATATTTCAGATTTACTAATGTCAGAGGCAATTATCCTCAGTGCCTAAGTATTCCCCCTGATCAAATTCTCAACAGCACATTCCAATCTAGAACATCTGATCATTAATGCAAACTTTATTTTTTCTAAGCAACTATTCATGACTCTGTTGGTTAATGTATTAAACGTGAAGTGGTGAGTTCGACTTAGTTCACAGCAAACAATATTGTACATGAAACAAAGAAGATTTAATCAGATAACTATTTAATACATGGAGGAAATATGATATTCAATAAATTATTGCAACTTTGTCCAACAAAAGGAAAGCAATATCTCCAGAAAATTATAGTGAGTAGATGATAGTTACTGACTAATTATGTGTATAAAATCACTTTCAGTCACTTATTTTAGTTTGGTAACCAGGTTTCCATGTCTGACTTGGAGGTAGCTGCAGGTTATGTTCCTGAAGCCATAGTTGATATTGACAGAAAAGATTCGGTCAGCCTTTCGGAATGGCATAAGCAAGCAATTGCAATGCGTTTTGTAGGTGGTGCACAGCACAGCAGTGATGCAGAGACAATGCTGTAGGTCAACATTTAGGGAAATTTAAAGCAACCCTATTTAGCATGCTTTGTATGTGATTCAGTATGCAGATGCAAATGCCCTTGAACAGAAAAGCCTGCACAAAGTACTGGATAGAGCCCAGTCTATCACAGGTAAAGCCCTCCCCACCATTGAGCATATCAATAAGGAATGCTGTCGTAAGAAAGCAGCATCCATCATCGAGGACCTCCGCCATTCTGACCGTGCTCTCTTCTTGCTGCTATCATCAGGAAGGAGAGACAGGAGCTTTAGGCCATGCACCACTAGGCTCAGGAACAGTTATTTACTCCTCAATCATCAAGCTCCTGAATCAGAGTGGAGAACTTCCCTTACCCCAACAGTGAGCAGAATTCCATAACCTATGGACTCACTTTCAAGGATTCTACAACTGATATTCTCAATATTACTTTATTATTTATCTATCTATCTATCTATCTATCTATTATTATTATCATCATCATCATTATTATTTTGTTTTTCTTTTTGTATTTACACAAGTTGTTGTCTTTTGCACATTGATTGTTGCCTGTCTTTGTGTGTAGTTTGTCATTGATTCTATTGTGTTTCTTTACATTTAATGTGAATGCCAGCAAGAAATTGAACCTCAGTCAGGGTAGTGTATGAACTGAATTGGATTGATATGAATTGACTTTATTTCTTACATCCTTCACATACATGAGGAGTAAAAACCTTCACATACATCTCCGTCTAAATGTGCCATGTGCAATCATAGTAATTTATAATTTATAATAAATAGAACAGTCAATATAATATTGAGCACACTCAAATCAACGTGAGTTCATCAGTCTGATAGTCTGGTGGAAGAAGCTGTCCCAGAGCCTGTTGCTCCTGGCTTTTATGCTGTGGTACCATTTTCCGGATGGTAGCAGCTGGAATAGATTCTGGTTGGGATGACTTGGCTCCCCAGTGATTCTACGGGCCCTTTTTACACACCTGTCCTTGTAAATGTCCTGAATCATGGGAAATTCACAACTACAGATGCGCTTACCAAACTTCCTCAACTGTCTGTGGTGTGTACAGACAACGCGAGGTCCTCGGTGATGTGGATGCCGAAGAACTTGAAGTTGTTTACTCTCTCACCCCCAGATCCATTGATGTCAATAGGGGTTAGTCCAATTCCATTCCTCCTGTAATCCACAACCAGCTCCTTTGTTTTTGCGACATTGAGGGAGAGGTTGTTTCCTTGACATCACTGTGTCAGAGAGATGACTTCTTCCCGGTAGGCCACCTCATTATTGTTTGAGATAAGACCAATCAATGTAGTGTCATCGGCAAAGTTAATTAGCAGATTGGAGCAGTGGGTGGCGATACAGTCAGTGATGGGTATACAGGGAGTAAAGGAGGGCACTCAGTACGCAGCCCTGAGGGGCTCCTGTATTGAGAGTCAGAGGGAGACATATATAATATTATATGTATAGTGACATATATAAAATTTGATGATATGTTTATTTTAATCTTTGAAATGTATACTGCCCTTTGAGATGGCCCCGGATAGCCAATTGATTCAAGAGATAATTTGGGCTGGCCTTACTGAGATTTCCTTATATACTGAATGAATGAATAATGAAGTACAAGCTAGCTTTAAGTAGGTCTACTCACAGTATAGCATCTCACAGTAGTTGCTGAAAATTGCAATCATGCAAATGAGCAGACAGCATTAATTTGCCTTGAGGTAAATGGGTATAAATTCTTACCAACAATGCCAAGATTCTAAAAATGAATAAAAATAATCTACTGGCTTCCACAGAGGTGAGACAAGAATTTGGTAGCCAATCTCCTCCCAATAACTGGATAGGTCATTGTAATAATGAGTCTGCTGAGGTATAAATTGACTAAAGTCATGGGGGTCTGATCAATTATAGTACAGTTTGTAGCTCAGGAATTAGTTGTTTTCTCTGGGCCCAACACACTGATAAATAGCTGTCAACAGTTCCTCATTCTGTGCAATGCCCAATGCCCATTTGCTCTGACTATCATTCATACCTCTCCCTATACCTTCCTACTCTTATAAGTTTCTACTTACAGAAGCAAGCTCTCCCCGTGAAGGCATTTGGGATCCTAGTCAGATTGCTTGTAGATGCAGAACCTCCAAGCTGTTCATCTAGGACCCTGGAACCCAGAGAACAGCTCCACATAGCTAATACCCCACCCACCAACATATACCCTGCACTTACCCCTTCATTGGCAAGATGAGACAAGAGAATATCAAATAACGTGAGAGTCTAGCACAGGTGGTGGCAGCCTCAGAATAATCCCTTTAGAACAGAGATGAGGAGGAATTTTTTTAGCCAGAGGATGGTAAATCTGTGGAATTTATTGCTTCAGATGACTATGGAGGTAAAAATCATTGGGTATATTTAAAGTGGACGTTGATAGGTTCTTGATTAGTCAGGATATCTAAAGTTACAGGATGGAGAAATGGGGTTGAGAGGGAAAATAAATCAGCCATGATTGCTTGGAAGAGCAGATGATGTATTGAATGGCCTAATTCTGCTCTTGTGAGCTTACTGAACCTCTGACCCTTCCCCTCATCCTCATCACCCCACACCTCAATACACACACACACACATATGCACTCTCACATAATCTTTCCTCACACCTCCTCACAGATCCTTGGAAATCAGAAGCAGGCAAATATCCAAGCCACAGAATTACATGGTATTTTCCATAAAGTCTGTGGAAATAATCTGAATTGCCTTCTGAAGCAGGTGGAATGTCCCATCTGCCAAGGTTATCCCGAGGCAATTATCCTTATCAGAGCCAGAGCAGGTTGACATTTTGTCTCCTATAAGCAGACAGACACAATGCCTGTGCTTCTGCCTCAAATGATAAGCCACAGCAGAGCATCAAATAAATCATTCCTACCAACTTCAGAGACCAGCCTTAATGTAGTCTAGTGACTAACCTGAGAATTCAGTGAGATTAAATGTTCTACCTCATGTTGATTCTACACATGCATAAAGATTCCCAAAGCCAGCATTTTTAACATAGTGAGCGTGAAATTTTTATTTCTTTTTCTTATTCATTTTGAATTGCAAAATAATGCAGTACACAAAAGAAATCTTCTGTGAGATTCCCAAATCAGATAAGAAACATTTCAATGGAACATTTATTTCTTTGACTGGAAGAAATATGATTGTATAATTTTGGTTAGCTGGATGTCTGACATGTATGGGCTCATTATCTTGCTTGTAAATCTCCACACCAAACTACAGAATCCCACATTGATTCAACTTTTGAAAGACATTAAAAATATGTATTCAAGCTGATGGTATTGAGGACACAGGAACAGTTATATCAAAGTTCAAGGGACAGTGGTGCCAGCAACAATAACAAACGCCCCAGCTCTATTTCTACCTTTAACATCATTATTTTTTTCCTTTCAGGGTTCTTTTGAAGACCCTGACCTGGAGTTACACGCAGGCTTTGGTTCTTTACGGGAATGGGGCCCGTTCTCGGGGTTCCACGACTGGCCGCTATTCGACATGCCGAGGGTTTGGCCTGAGAGTCTCGATTGTGTTTGGAAGCCTAAGATCTCGGTGTTCTGGAGACGGGTGGATCAAGAGCCAGTGTCACGACCAGAGACTCGTGTGTCGTCGGGGAAGCCGGAAAGTCTTTCACTGTGGGCCCAAAGACCCGAGGTCTTTGCGATCTTCAGACACAGAACTCGAAAAAAACGACGAAACGGACTTTTCACATCGTAAACCAGTGGGTTGTTGTTATGCCTCCCGCTCGCTGTGAAAATGGGTGACACCTCCCCCTCCCTTGCCAGGGAGAGAGAGAACCTGTGAGCTGTCGAAGTCGGATGAAATGCAAAGCTTTTGGGGTAACTGTGGTCTGTGTCTTTGCACTCACTTAGGCTCGGTGATTGTACCGATGTAAGTTTATTTTGGCTGGTGGGGGGAGGGAGGACCATTGCTCACTGCCGCTTACATGCGGGAGGAGGGAGCTGGGGGGACTTTGGGGTTCACATGTTTAACTGTTGTTCATTCTTTGGGGCATTTCTCTGTTTTTGTGGATGTTTTGTGAAGAAAAAGCATTTCAGGATGTATATTGTATACATTTCTCTGACATTAAATTGACCTTTGAACCTTTGAAAAGCTTAAGAAACAGCCAATATGAATAAGAGATACACCATCAATCTATCATTGTATGATACTTTTCTGGAGAGCTCCTTGATAGACCAGAACCATAACAAAATGTAAAGAAAATTAACATCTGAGTTTTGGGAGCATTGCCAGAGAAATTAGACCACATTGCTCTGAGAAGTATCCACAATAGTTTACTAACAAAGAACTGGATTCCTACTAAGGCAAGTCACAATATTCACCTTCAGTCTGATACCCACAACTATCCTGTGGCACTGAACTTTGAAAGTCTCCAAAATGGTCCATCTATCACCTTTCTGACACCAATTGGGCTCCCATTGGATATCACTTTGATTGACCCCCGGTTTCAAATCCTTCCCCTACAGCCTGACTTTGAGCCTTCAATGTCTGAAAATTCTGACCCATCCCTAACTCCAATTGAGTGTCTCACCAGTAGTCCTGGATCTGTTTCACTCTAGAAACACTATTAATAAAACCTAGATGGATATTTAGCTCAATATTGTGATGATAGTGACCAAAAATAGATTAAGTGCCAATCTGAGGCACAATTACCCCTTTAGGTTGCACATAAAAGATCCCAAGGCAGGATTTCAAAGAAGTAGAGAGTATTATCCTTGCTCTCTCAGCAAAAGATAATCTGGTCATTATTATCCTACTGTGTGAGGAACTTGCTGTACTTTCTACCTTATTGCATTGACTATAACAAAACATTAGGATGATTAAAGACATTGGAAATTTCTATATAAAATGCAAGTCAATCTTACTTTCACTGTTTTTCTGTTTTAATTTCATCTTTCAGGAAAAAGGCTTTGCTGGCAAGGCCAGCCTTTATTGCCTATTCCCAACTGCCTTTGAGAAAGTGGTGATGGGCCACCTTCTAGAACTGCTACAGTATCAAAGATTTGGGCTACGAATTACAATGGGAGATAGAAAATACATTTTCAAAAGGGCATTGTTACGAAAGTCATGGGGGATTTCAAAATGCAGGTACAATGAGGAAATCAGGTTGGTGCTGGATCCCAAGAGGGCTATTTATAGAATGTCTACAAGATGGCTTTTTAGAGCAGCTCATAGTTGAGCCCACTGGGGATCAGCTATCTTGATTAGGTGTTGAGCAATGAACTGGAATTAATCAAAGAGCTGAGGGTAAAGGAACCCTTTGGAGCCTGTGACCATAATATGATCAAATTCACCCTGCAATTCGAGAAGGAGAATCTAAAATCAGATGTATCAGTACTACGGCGGTGTAAAGTGAATTACAGAGGCACGATAAAGAGTAGCTGGCCAAAGTTGATTGGAAGGGACACAAGCAGGGATGATAGCAAAGCAGCAACAGTTGGAATTTCTGGAGAGAATTCAGATAGATAGATCCCAAAGAAAAATAACTATTCTAATGGCAGGATGATGCAACTGTGGCTGACAAGACAAAGCTAACGTAAAAGTCAAAAAAAGAGGATATAATAGAGACAAAAATTAAAGGATTGGGAAGGTTTTAAAAACCAATAGAAGGCAACTAAAAAAGCTATAAAGAGGGAAAAGATACAATACCAAAGTAAGCTAGCCATAAATATTAAAGGGGATACCAAAACTTTCTTCAGATATTGTCAAGTCGGAGTTCTTGTTCTTCTTTGAACAAGTGCAGCTTCCCCACTTGAAAGGGATTGAATGCGCCTACTTGAGGGTTTTTTAACCAGATTCCACTCAATGAACAAACAACTTTTCCTTTTCTTTCTCCGTTTATTTTTCACAAGTACGGCAGTTTGATAGTTCTGTTAATTCCATCAGTCATTAGTCCTTAGTCCTTAGTCCTTAGTCATTAGTCATAAGTCATAAGGCGTAGGGTTAGTCATAAGGTGAAAAAACTGTCTGCCTCTCAGATTTTGTAGATAAATTCCAACCTGCACAGTCTCCGTTTAACTAATGGACCATTATGTTTTTAAACCAGGCGGTCCCTCCCGAAGGTTCGCAAGCTTTTCTTCAAACCTCGTGCCGTTTCCGAGAAGCGCCTGCGTTTAAATTCTTTGAAGAAATAGCAAGCAGAATAGACAAAGGAGAACCGGTGGATGTTGTGTATTTGGATTTTCAGAAGGCCACACATGAAGCAGAATAGACAAAGGAGAATTGGGGGATGTTGTGTATTTGGATTTCCAGAAGGTGCCACACATGAAGCTGCTTAACAAGTGAAGTGCCCATTGTATAACTGGAAAGATACTGGCAGAATGATTGCTTTGTCACCAAAAATGTGTACAATAGGAAGATAGGTGGAGGGGCAGGTAGTGTTGAAGAATCAGGGTGACTACAGAAGGACTTAGATGGATTAGAGGAACGGGCAAATAAATGGCATATGGAATACATGGTTGGGAAATATGGTCATGCACATTGGTAGCAGAAATAAAAATGCAGACTATTTTCTAAAAGGAAATTTAGGAAGGCAAATGCAATGTTAGCATTCATTCCTAGTGGAGTAGAAAATAAAAGCAAGGATGTAATGCTGGGGTTTTATAAAGCACTGGTGAGGCCTCACTTGGAGTATTGTGAGCAGTTTTGGGCCCCTTTTCAAAGAAAGGATGTGCTGGCATTGGAGAGGGTTCAAAGGAGATTCATGAAATCGATTCTGTGATTGAAAAGCTTATCATATGAAGAGTGCTTGATGGCTCTGGGTCTGTACTCACTAGAATCCAGAAGAATGGGGGGGGGAGGGGAATCCCATTAAAACCTATCAAATGTTGAAAGGCCTTGATAGAATGGATGTGAGGAGGATATTTCTTATGAAGGAAAAGTCAAGAACCAAAGAACACTGTCTCAGAATAGAAGGATGGCCATTTAGAATTGGAGATAAGGAGGAATTTCTTTAT
The DNA here is from genome assembly GCF_048418815.1 of Hemitrygon akajei. Taxonomy (NCBI): domain Eukaryota; kingdom Metazoa; phylum Chordata; class Chondrichthyes; order Myliobatiformes; family Dasyatidae; genus Hemitrygon; species Hemitrygon akajei. The sequence goes on along the minus strand of NC_133134.1, from coordinate 144,082,338 downwards.
CCAGAGAGTGATGAATCTGTGGAGTTTGTTGCCATAAACCACTATGAAGGCGAAGTCCTTGGGTATATTTTAGGCAGTTTGATAGATTCTTGATTAGACAGGGCATGAAGGGTTACAGGGAGAAGACAGGAGATTGGATCTGAGAGGGAAATGAATCAGTCACGATGAAATGGTAGAGCAGATTCAATGGGCCAAATGGCCTATGTCTGCTCCTGTATCTTATGGTCTAATATTCAAATGGTCCTCCTGGTAAAGATACCTGTTTATTGTTACTGGAAGGGAGTTCCATGATTTAGACCCAGTAATGATGGCAACGTATTTCCAAGTCAAAGTGGCATGCGTCTTGGAAAGGATTCCACCTGTGGAGGTTGCATGCGACTATTGCCTATTAAATTCTTGATAATGGTAACTGTGGTTTTGAGAAATTCAGTTGGAGTAATTAGATGTCTAATTGCAATCTACTTTGTAGATTATGTATCTGCAGTCACTACCTACACATGGTGAGTGAAAATGAAGGTTTTTTCTCTTTCATTTTTTGCATTTTTTGTCAAACACAGTGGGTGTTTGACAATCTCCCTTCTTAATGGGTTCTGTGGGAGTTTCTTTGTTTTGTGGCTGCCTGGAAGGAGAGAAATCTCAAGGTTATATATAGTATACATACTTTGATTATAAAAGTACTTTCAATTTTGAATGTTTAGAGTGGTGCATAGCACACCACTCAAGTGAGCTCCTTTGTCCTGCATAATTCTTGACAGTTTTTCAAATTGTTTTCATCCATGAAAGTGGAAAGTGTTTGATCACACTCCTTGCTTGTGTTAACTGGATAGTGGAAAAACTTTCAGTTGTTAAGAAGTCATCACTTCATGCAAGATCTGTCCTCTGATTTGCTCTTGTAGCCACAGCAATTATACTACTGATTCTGGTGAATCTCTGGAAGCCATTAGGATATTGTTGGTGGCGAATTAATGACAAAAATGGTACTGAGTAGCAAGGATAGTTGGTTGGAGATGCTCACTGTTTTGTAAATTTGTGGCGTCAATCTTGATGTAAGCTTGGAATTCCAATGTAAGCTTGGAATACATCATTTGTTAAGGATTTACAAATGGAATTGAACCTTGAGTAATCATTAGCAAACATCTCCACTTCTGATCTTATGACGGAAAGATGGTAGTTGAATGAAGATAATTCAGCCGAGGACAGTCTTGAATAACTCCTGGGATTGGGATGGTTTAGCTGTAACAACCTTATTTCTGCAAGGTATGACTCCGACCCATGATGCCCAGTGACTGCAGTTTCACCAGAGTTCTTTAATGTCACACTAGATCAAATACTGCCTTGAGGTTAAGATCTGTCACTTACTTCAATTCTGAAAGTCAGTGTTTTAAATTTGGATGAAGGCTGTGATAGTATCTGGAGTTGAATGATGTGAGTGGAATAAAGACTGATTGGGCAGCACCTAGTCAGATTGGATGTACCTTTCTTTTTGTGACCAGGATATACCTGGCAGTGTCAAATTTGTGCTGAAACAGTTTGGCCAGAGGTGGGATTTCAATGAGTGATATAAAGATGCAGCACACAATTTTTTATACTAATCCTATGCAAACCCATTTTATTCTCATCGCATTTCCATCAATCTAGTCCATCCACGACAGATTCAAGTTCCTGTGCATCAGCTTCTCAGAGGATCTATCCTGGCCTCAACATACTGATACAATCACAAGAAAGCCCCCTAAATTCACCTAAATACAATCTCCTAAACTCACTGGGAATTTAGACAATGGACAATAGGTGCAGAAGTAGACCATTCGGCCCTTCGAGCCTGCACCACCATTCTGAGATCATGGCTGATCATCTACTATCAATACCCGGTTCCTGCCTTGTCCCCATATCCCTTGATTTCCCTATCCATAAGATACCTATCTAGCTCCTTCTAGAAAGCATCCAGAGAATTGGCCTCCACTGCCTTCCGAGGCAGTGCATTCCACACCCCCACAACTCTCTGGGAAAAGAAGTTTTTCCTTAACTCTGTCCTAAATGACCTACCCCTTATTCTTAAACCATGCCCTCTGGTACTGGACTCTCCCAGCATCTGGAACATATTTCCTGCCTCTGTCTTGTCCAATCCCTTAATAATCTTATATGTTGCAATCAGATCCCCTCTCAATCTCCTTAATTCCAGCGTGTACAAGCCCAGTCTCTCTAACCTCTCTGCATAAGACAGTCCAGACATCCCAGGAATTAACCTTGTGAATCTATGCTGCACTTCCTCTACAGCCAGGATGTCCTTCCTTGACCCTGGAGACCAAAACTGTACACAATACTCCAGGTGTGGTCTCACCAGGGCCCTGTACAAATGCAAAAGGATTTCCTTGCTCTTGTACTCAATTCCCTTTGTAATAAAGGCCAACATTCCATTAGCCTTCTTCACTGCCTGCTGCACTTGCTCATTCATCTTCAGAGACTGATGAACAAGGACTCCTAGATCTCTTTGTATTTCTCCCTTACCTAACTCTACACCGTTCAGATAATAATCTGCCTTCCTGTTCTTACTCCCAAAGTGGATAACCTCACACTTATTCACATTAAACGTCATCTGCCAAGTATCTGTCCACTCACCCAGCCTATCCAACTCACCCTGAATTCTCCTAGCATCCTCATCACATGTCACACTGCCACCCAGCTTAGTATCATCAGCAAACTTGCTGATGTTATTCTCAATGCCTTCATCTAAATTGTTGATGTAACTCGTAAACAGCTGTTGTCCCAATACCAAGCCCTGTGGTACCCCACTAGTCACCACCTGCCATTCCAAGAAACACCCATTCACCGCTACCCTTTGCTTTCTATCTGCCAACCACTGTTCTGTCCATGTCAATATCTTCCCCCCAATGCCATGAGCTCTGATTTTACCCACCAATCTCCTATGTGGGACCTTATCAAATGCCTTCTGAAAATCGAGGTACACTACATCCACTGGATCTCCCTTGTCCAACTTCCTGGTTACATCCTCAAAAAACTCCAATAGATTAGTCAAGCATGATTTGCCCTTGGTAAATCCACGCTGGCTTGGCCCAATCCCAATTTGAAGAGATTTGGTACATCATCAAAGACTCTAGCAAATTTCTACAATTGTTCTGTGGAGAGCATTCTGTTTGGTTGCATCACCACTTGGTATGGGTGCTCCAATGAACAAAACCTAAAGAGACTGCAGGAGATTGTAGACTCAGCTAGCTCCATCACAGGCACAAGCCTCCCCACCTTTGAGAGTATCTTTAAAAGCCAGTGCCTCAAGGTGGTAGCATCCATCATTAAAAATGCTCACTGGGAGGAGGTACAAGAGCCTGAAGATGAACACTCACTGTTTTAGAAACAGCTTCTTCCCCTCCCACTATCAGATTTCTGAATGGTCCATGAACTCAGGAACACTACCTTACCATTCATCTTTGGGACAATTTATATGTTTTATTTTTATTGTAATCTATAGTAATTTTTTGCCTTGTAGTGTATTGCTGCCACAAAGCAAATGTCATGACATGTAGTACATCAGTGGCAATAAATCTTATTGTAACTCTGATTCTCCCACTCACTACAGAAGCTATTCAGTAGATGCAATTTACAGTTGTCAATCTACTTAGCAAATTGCATATTTCTGAGGTATGGAAATATGCAGAATACCTGGAGGAAACCCACATGCTCACAAGGAGAACATGCAGACACCACACAGACAGTAACAGAGATCTCTGGAATTGAGAAGCAGCAGCTGCACTATCTGCACCACTTTGCCATCGGGGCTGGTTTTGGAGTACAAGCCTTCAATACAGGAGCCAGGATGTTGTTTAGCCTGATAGCCTTTTTTCTATATTCACTGTTCTTATCCTTTTCATAGTGAATCCAATTGGCTGAAGACCAGCTTCTGAGATGGTAAGGGATGTAAAAGAAAGCAAAGGAATCTCTTTTATTCTTCATTTTTCACTGGCAATGCTGCAAGTAGTACAGACTTGTATTTAGCACACCTGCTGGATTCTGCCAGCATTAAGGTTCTTGAAACCTCCTCCTGTGACTGTTGATGCCACTATTCATCAAATGCTGATTTGACATCAAAGACAGTCACTGCTGTCTAACCTCTGGAATTCAGCAGATTCACATTCACCAGTTTGTTTGGTATAATGTGGAGTTAATGCCTTGGGATCATTAGTGTACAGTGCTATCGTATCTGCCGATAAATTGGTATTAGTACATTTAATGGCACATGTTCACAATGTAATAATATGGTATAGCAGAAACACATTATTGAGCCAGTTGAGTATGTAAAACAATCCAATAGCTATTCTTATATCATTACTAATGAGTGCATTTTTTAAAAGTCCAGATTATTAACTGAATTTACCTTCCGCTGCTGCCACTGTGAGATTTCAACTCCTATCCTTCAGTTTTACTCCAGACCTCTGGGGTTGACCACTGCAGCACCACCATGGAAGTCTCAGATATCGTGGAGTAGTTATATGTCACCTGGGGGAGGAGGATCACATCAATGGTTATCAGCAAGAGGTTTCCTCTTCATATTTAAGCTTATAGAACAATACCTCAGTGCAAAAACTGAGATCTCCCAGAACCTACTCTTTTGCCTGTTGTTATTTCTGATGGATCCATTTTAGGAGATGGCAAGGAAGGGTTCTGAAATGTTCACTGAAATGGAAGTCTGACTACATTAGATGATTACTTGTCTAATCCATAGGATATTTCTCCAAACTTATTCTCAAATGCAAGACTTTAAATGATTAACTCAAATTGTCTCCGCCCTTGCTAAATGCCATCCACTCTTCTTGTTTTTGTTTTCTCGTAGTTTTATACAACTGAAGAGCCAGCGCAAAGGTTGAACCGTGATCGGCGAGTCCTGGGGTGAAGTCCAAAGTTGGAAACCTGATGTCTGTGAGCCTGATCATCTGGAAACAAGGATCGGAATCCCAGAAGTGGCCTGTCCTGCGGCTGGAGGCTAATCTGGGAGTGTGAGTGTGTGGGGGGAATGGGAGTTATGGGAGAAGAACATGGTTCACTGCTGTTGATGTTGTTGTGGCTTGTGGGCATGCTCTGTTAGTGCCAGAATATGTGGCAACACGTGCAGGCTGCCCCCAGTCCATCCTTGGGTGTGCTGGTTGTTAATGAGATGATGCATTTCACTAAATGTTTCCGTGTAGATGTGAGAAATAAATCTGAACCTGAGCTAAGGATCAATCACACTATTGTGTGTCCGGATTCACATATAAGCCCAGACCATTCAAGGACTGGAAATCACCTTGCATAAAATAGAAAGACAGAATTAATGGGTCAGATAGGTCCCAACTTTCTAATTCCAGATTTATTTAATTAATTAAGTAAATTTAAATTTCCCAGCTTTCTCAGTGTGGTTCAGATTTACTGCCTAAGGAACATTAGTCCATGCCTCTGAATTACTAGTCCATTTCACTAACCATTATGCTATTATATCTGCTAATAAATAGGTAGACACGAGACATGGTTAATGAAGGAGCATAACTGTAGGAGAAATAGAAGCCATAAAGAACATTTGATCCTTTGTATCTGCCCCATCCTTTGATATGAGAATGGTTGATATTTTATCTCAGCACAACTACCCTGCATTTACCCTTATTCATTAATTTCCTCAATATCAATAATCTTCTGATATTTAATTTTGAATATACTGTGTGACTGAAAGACACAGCTTGCTTGGGAAGTAAGTTTCAATGATTCTCTATTCTCTGAATGAAGAAATTCCTTCCTCTCTCATTCCGGAGTAGCTGGCCCATTACAGTGAGACTGTGAATACCTGGTTCTAGGGAACAAGAAAGGGGGAAAGTTATTCCAATATTTAATTTACTTATTTAGAAATACAGCATGGAATACAGCCTTGTGGCCCTTCAAAGGGCCACTCCAGCAACCCCCAATTTAACCCTAGCCCAATCACGTGACAGTTTACAATGGCCAATTAACCTACTGACTTGGACTGTGGGAGGAGACTGGAGTTCTGAAGGAAAACCCACGCATTCCATGGGAAGAACAAACAGAGTCCTCACAGGTGACATCGGAACCAAACTCTAAACTCTGACGCCCTAAACTGTAATAGCGTCACACTAATGGCTAAGCTACTGTGGCACTCTGTCCAGTCAAGCCAGTAAAAATATCGTACACTTTAATTCATCTTCTAAACGCAACAGGGACCAGTCTCCTTAATCTCTCCTCATAAGAAAAACATCCTATCCTAGGAAAGCACTTGAACGATGACAACATTGTCAATAACATTCACCCTAATATACAAAGAAAATGTTTAGTTAAGTGAAGCAAATTTTATAAATGGAAACATTATCTCCAAATGCCAACCAAGATAGAAGACTGAGATACTGGAGAAATAAATTCAATGGCAGAAAATTACTTAGCTCAACTAATCAAAAGGTCAGGATGGAGTTAATTCTTACTTTCTAAAGTGTAATTGTTTTTTCCCTAGGAAACTTTGGAACGACATCCTGCCACTATTCACATTACAGTGCACAGGAAAAAAACGGCTTTCCTTGTGAAAATGGTTGCAGTGGGCCACCTGCTGGAGGAAGTGATTTTTCACCCAGAAAGGAAACTGGTCTCAACTTCGGCAAAAGGTCAGGAACTGGGAAAAGATGGAAGACAGATATTTCTCAGCTCATGGAGGAAAATCTGTTGTTGCTGATCACAGAGCTTCAAGATTACATTGGATATTGATAGTAAACACAAATATTATGAATTATCACGGGCCCCTACATCACGCCATCATTAATTATTGATTTTCACAACTTATATCTACTTTGTATTCTATAAATTTACTATATTGTTTACAGTGTTTCTTCCTGATTAAGTAGACTCTTTTAAACTGAGCAAAGGTAATCAAATCAGTTTACTAGCTGACTCTAGTTTCTAGGTTCAAAGAGCTGATGTTTATTTTTGGCTTAAGTGCATAGCAATCTCACACAGAGTACGCAGCAGTAGATTTTAAAAGCAGTATATTTTACTTTTTTTCCAGTCCTGCTGAAGGGTTTTGGCCTGAAACATCAGCTGTACTTTTTTACTACATGTTGCCTGGTCTGCTGAGTTCCTCCAGCATTTTGTGTGTGTTGCTCCAATTTCCAGCATCTGAAATTTTCTGTTGTTTATATATTTTACCTGTTGAGCTTCATATGCTTTCTAAATTTCATTTTGTGACATACAGTGCCAAATAAGCCCTTCTGGCCCTTCCAGCTGCACCTCCCAGCATTCCACTGATTTATTCCTAACCTAATCATTGGAAAATTTAGAACACCCAATTAACCTACCCACTGGTATGCCTTCGGAATGTGGGAGGACCTGGAACAAACCCATGTGGTCATGGGGAGAACATACAAGCTCCTTACAGGCAACATGATGCTGCCAGCTATTTGCTCATCCACTTCCAGTGAAAAGCAATAGCTGGTCAAAGAAGAATGTTAAAAAACCCTCAGGTGCAGAAGAGGTTCACCAGGACGTTATCTGGATTGGAGTGTATTTAGCTATAAGGAGATGCACTTCGGTAGTAGAAATAAATGTGCGAACTATTTTCTAAATGGGGAGAAAATCCAGGAATCAGAGCGTCTTGGGAGTCCTTGGGCAGAACACCCTGAAGGTTAACTTGCAGATTGAGTTTGTGGTGAGGAAGGCAAATGCCATGGTAGCATTCATTTCAAGAGGTCTAGAATACAAGAGCAAGGATGTAATGCTGAGGGTTTATAAGGCACTGGTGAGGCCTCACCTTGAATATCGTAACCAGTTTTTGGCCCCTCATCTTAGAAAAGACGTGCTGACATTGGAGAGGGTCCAGAGGGGGTTCACAAGGATGATTCCAGGAATGAAAGGGTTATCATATGAGGAATATTTGATGGCTCTGGGTCTGTACTCGCTGGAATTTAGAAGGATGAGGGGGATCTCATTGAAACCTTTTGAATGTTGAAAGGCCTAGACAGAGTAGATGTGGAAAGGATGTTTCCCATGGTAGGAGAGTCTAGAACAAGAGGGCACAACCTCAGGATAGAGGGGCATCCTTTCAAAACAGAGAATCGGTGAAATTTCTTTAGCCAAAGGGTGGTGAATTTGTGGAATTTGTTGCCACGAGCAGCTATAGAGGCCAGGTTGTCAGGTGTAGTTAAGGCAGAGATTGATAGATTCTTGATTGAACATGGCATCAAAAGTTATGGGGAGAAGGCCAAGAACTGAGGTCGAGGAGGAGAGAAAGAAAAGGATCAGCTATGATTGAATGGTGGATCAGGCTTGATGGGCCAGATGGCCTAATTCTGCTTCTGTCTCTTATGATCTTATGGTTTAAGGTGAATGATGGAAAGGTGAAAGGAAATACACAAGACAAGTTTGTTTATGTCATAAGTGCTTGGAATGTGTTGATAGGGGAGATGGTAGAAAAAGATATGATTGTAGCTTTTAAGTATAATCTAGGCAGAGCCAGGATTCTCAGAAAACTTGGACAAAGTTCTATAGCTACACAGGGAAGAGTATCCTAACTGGTTGTATCATTGCCTGTATAGAAACAGCAATGCTCAGATACAGGAAAGGATAGAGAGAGTGGTGGACACAACCCACTCCTTCACAGGCAAATCCTCCCTACCATCGAGTATGTTTTCATGGAGCAGCATCCATCATCAAAGACCTCTACCATCCCAGCCATGCCCTTTTCATGCTACTCAGACAGGAGGTACAGAAGCCTTAGGCCCCACATCACCAGGTGCAGGAACAGTTATTACCCTACAACAATCAGTCTCCTAAACCAGTGTGGATAACTTCATTCAACACTTCTCTGTACTCATTCTGTGACCTAAGGGCTCACTTTCAAGGACTTTTTTCAACTCGTGCTCTCAGTATTGTTATTACATAGACATTTTATCTTCCTTTGCACACTGGATGCATTGTCTGTTTATGTATAGCTTTCATAAAATTCTGTTGCATTTCTTCTTTCCTGTAAATGCCTGCAAAAATGAATTTGAAGGTGACATATACGTACATACTTTGATAATAAATTTACTTTGAACTTTGAACTTGCAACAGGCAGGGAGTGGAGGGATATAAATCAAGTACAGGCAGATGGGATTAGTTGAGTTTGGTGCCACAATTAGCACTCACATGGCAGGCGGAAAGGGTCTGTTGCTGATCTCTGCTGATCTATGCTCTATATGATGAGACTACCTGTGATTTTGTGATGTGCCAATGTGAGAAGTCAGGATCAACTCTGGAAGAACATGTTCAGAAATGTCTTTTTTAATTACCTTTCCAGTACATTCATTTACTTCACAATTTGCCAAGCTGCCAACCTTTCCCCACACATCCCCACTGTGACTGGCCCCCTACCAAATACTGACGGCACTTATATAGAACCAGATGTTTCAATTATTTGTATAGAATTTCAATTCTGCGCTCAAAAGATAAGCTGCAAAATCGACAACATGTTCAAAAATATCCTGTCCATGGGCCTTTTCTTCCTTGTTACAACTTATTTAGTTAGCTTTGTTTCCTGTGCATCATGCTAGTAATAGCTTCCTGTTTTCTTCACGTCTCTCAGCAGCTCAACTGCTTCAAGAAGCATGTCTGCTGAAGGAAAACAGACATGGACAAAATGACAGCTTCAGGAAAAGCAATGAATAAAGAGCTGTAACAATTTGGAATGTGCTCCCTTTAACTCTTTCATTAACCTTTCTACTTGCAGATGAAGTAATATTTCTTGATATCATAATTCATCATGAGTTTAGTTCATCCTATGACTAATGAAATACAATAGCAACTGCATGGCATTTATGTGTGTAAAATTACCTTTAACATTTCTATGGAAACAAAATCATTCATAAGAATTACTTAGTTCATAGTCTTTCAGAAAAGGTTAAACTTATTTTCGACATGCTGTTATTACTGGGTCCATCTTCCAAGTGATTATAATGGGTTGAGAAGTACACAAACTGGTTGCACATAGGAGGAAGTTGTGGGCAGAGCACCAAGCAATTCCTATTGGTGGGACCAGCTCTCCTGTGCAAAGGATCTGTTTCATCTATTTTGAGATCAAATACTTGCAGAATAAAATATAAGAATACATTTCCTTGCATTTTAAAAAGAAAGGATTTTTAATACTTAACCATACATCCAGTGGCCACTTTAGTAGATGCCTTCATAAAATGGCCACTGAGCATGTGTTTGTGGACTTCTGCTGCTGGACCCTATCCACTTCAGGGTTCAACATGTTTTGCATTCAGAAATGCTCTTTTGCCCACCACCATTGTAATGCCTGGTTATTTGAGTTACTATCACCTTCCTGTCAGTCTGGCCATTCTCTTCTGACCTCTCACATTAACAAGGCCTTTTTGCCCATAGAAATGCTGTTTACTGGATGTTCTTTGATTTTTGCACCATTTCCTATAAGCTTGAGAGACAGTGGTTTGTGAAAATCAGCACTTTTTGAAGATACTCAAACTACCCCATCTGGCACCAACAATCATTCCATGGTCAAAGTCATTTAGATCACATTTCTTCTCCATTCTGCTATTTGGTCTGAATGACAACTGCAGTGCTTGACAATGACTGCATGCTTTTATGCGGTGAGTTGCTGCTTCGTGATTGGTTGATTAGATATTTGCATTACCAAACAGGTGTACAGATGTACCTAATAAAGTGGCCATTAAGTGAACATTTCTCAGCTTATTTATTACTTGCAGCAGTGATGAATTCAATAGGCACCATTAAATAAGAAAAGGAATTATGACTAACATAAGTCCATTGTTTCTGATATTGGCCGCACACTAAATACACTGCACACTGTCCAAGACTATCTTGGCTTTGAGTAGATGCATCAGAAGACCCACATTTGCAACATCTGATACAGCTAGCTTGCGGTTGACCTTTACAACATCTGTGGTAATGCCATTTTGCTGAATGAAACACATTCAGAATGGAGATAGCGGCTCCATCCATCGATAAACCAATCATCGATTATGGTCTGTGAAACATCAGAAGTAGCAAGATAGTACTCCACCCCAATCTATGACACTGTTGTCTGGGGTTATACTGATTTTAAAACTGGTATCAAGTCAGAACATGAATTCTAGATCAATGAAGGTTGTAGAAGAGACTATCAGCACCAGAACCAGATACTTAAAATGTGTTAACAAGACAATTTAAATCACTTCCTCTTCAAGGGTATTACTTCTTCAAAGTTCCCCTATTATCAACAGCAGGAAGTGATCACTGGTCAGAGAGTTAAATGGACTAGCTACATTACTGCATATAGGTCAAAGGCAAATGGTACATTTCTGGAGTTTTCAAAACCTTTTCACTCCCTTGTTCATACTAGGAATATGATGGAATTTTATCCCCTTTCCGGACTACAGCCAAAACAATAATATTCAGGAAAAACAGTTTACATGATTGGCAAGCCATCCACTTCCTTAAAACTGCACTTCCTCTGCAAGTGGTGCACTGTGTATGGACTACGAGATCTCACTGGAACAACTAACCAAATTTCTTTCAATAGATCTCCCAAACTGTTGACTTCCAGCATTTCAAGGCATGTAAGCAACATCTGTGAAACTTCTCCAAGTGATAGATCATTCTAACTTGACATGTTTCCTCATTTGTCCATCGCTACTGGATAAAGACCCTTGAATTTCTTTCTTAACAATGTTATTGAAGATGCAGACAAAATGCTGGAGGAAGTCAATGGATCAGGCAGAGCCTGAAAATGGACAGTCACTGTTTCAGGTTGGAAAGGATCTCAACCTGAGATATCAACTGTACATTTTTCTCCATAGGTGCTCCCTAGCCCATTGAGTTCCTCTAGCGTTTTATTTGTCCCTTCAGATTCCAGCATCTGCAGTCTCTCGTGCCTCGTGTTACTGAAGAGCATTGAATGTAATGGTTCAAGAAGAGACTGCAACACAAACTTTTGACACAATTGGTCAGGCAATGAATGCTAAAACTATGAAAGATGTCCTCATCATATAACAGATAAAAATGTATTTTTGTGGAAAGAGTAATGTTTAAAAAAAAGTGCAACATTCAGGTAGTCAAAACTGAAGGAAAACTCTACAAGTAAGATTTATTAAATCCTGTCGGGATCACTCCTTTTCTTCACATGTCATTGCTGTACTCCTATATCATCAGAAGGAAGACATTTATAATTATGTCAGATTTAGAATTACTGCCCTTGTATGTGGATTTTGATTAAGTGATACTAACAACTTGACCAGAGTTAATACAGCTGAGAAAGTTTGTCATTTTCTACAATCAAGCAGCTGTCCCATGGACAGTCTTAGTGATCTATTTGGTCTGGTTTCTTCTTTCAGCTGACATCTGGATGTTGTAAATCCTGGCCTAATTATATAACGAAAGCCTTAATACCACTTTCATACATGATGTTTAAAACTGAGATACTTCTTTTTTCATTTTGGTTCTTGTTTATTTGATAAAATCAAACACAAATCACCAAGGTGTATGTGTCATGCCCACACTAAAAAATTTAGCTCATAAAGAAATGTTATTGAAACCTGATGAAAATCTCAAAATTATGTAAACAAGTTACTTAGATACAAGCTAATTTTTATATAGAATTTCTGTCTAACTAAACCAGAGGCAGAAAACATATCTTTATTCAGCTAGTTTTGTGTTAATGTGTCTAACACAAAATCAATAAATTATACCAATGATTATTAAATAAAACCCTGAATTTAAGCAAACTAAGAAGGTCCGTTATAAATGTTGTTTAAAACTCAGTTGCTGACTGTATAATTAATTTAGTTTTTATCTTCATTGGGGAAATTATTGTAAGTTAAGATTGCTGAATTGTGAACTACAATTGCTCTTTATCCATTTCTACAGATCATTTGTTAGGTGATCATGGAGCCTGTTGCCATGGAATCTGTGGACCTATCACTTTCTGACAGAAGTAAGAGTATTAATCTAAACATGACACTCATAAAACTAAATAAAGCAACCCTGAAGGATAAAATGCAGGGAAAAATCTGCTTTGACCTGTTACATATTATCACATTCAGACAGTAAAAGGAATCACCATTGTTTTACATATTTATTACATTATTGAGAACTTGTTCAAGATCATATTGTGCTTTGTAAGTTACAGCTCAAATGATTGTTCAACCTGTGAACAAATTTGAATTTCTTGCAACTGAATTACACCTTTGAATTTCTTCCAACCGAAAAGAAAATAACAGTCAACATTTACAATACTGTTCAGTAAATTAACTGACAACGAAAACACCATAAGTGATCTGCAGGCTCAAATTCTTTTCATATTTGAATTAAAAAGAGTGGAATAGCAGGCACAATAGCATTTGAAATAACAGGCAAGAGGAAACAAGTTACAAGATCACATTTAAAGTATTAAATCTTTGATGACTTACCAATGAAGCAAAAAACAACAGATTAGAGAGTACACTAGAACCTGCCTGGTCTGTAGACAGAGTTTGTCTTAATTCATTCCTATACTGCTTTCCCCAAAATCCCTTACCCACTCCACCATAATGCACAAGGACTATTAAAGATAGAGCAGCGAAGTCTCCTGCTGTATTGAGTAATCTTTCTAGCAGCATGTTAAGGGGTTTGAATCCAAAAATGGGTTTGCCAATTGTTTTAGTATTGTCTCTCATTGTAATATTATGTGGTATTAGAATTGTGACTCTATTGAATCAATGGAGTGCATTGGACATTTAGAGGCATAGGGTCATAGAACACTGCAGCACAGGAATGACTATTTGGCCCAAACTAGTCCATGACAAACTATTATCCTGCCTAGTGCTATTGACCTGCACCTGCACAACAGGCCTCCATTTCCTTCCCATCCAAGTTTATCCAAACCTCTCTTAAATGCTGAAATTCAACCCCCATCCACAACTTGAACTGGAAGCTTGGCCCACATTCTCACCATGTTCTGAGTGAAGACATTCCCTCTCATGTTATCCTTAAACATTTCACCTTTCACCTTTAATCCATGACCTCCAGTTCCAGTCTCACCCAACCTCAATGGAAAATCCCTGCTTGCATTTACCCTATCTATGCTCCTCATAATTTTGTATACCTGCATCAAATCTCTCCACATTCTCCTGCACTGCAAGAAACAAAGACCTAACTTTCCCTATAACTCAAGTTCTAGTTGCATAACAGTTATAGGAAATATAGGAAACATTATAGGAAATATCCATTTGCACTGTGAATTAAATGCAACTAAAAGCCCAAATCACTCCACTGAATCATTTAACACTGAGCTAAAGAGATTAAAGGAGAGGTGACAAAAAGCATGGGCAATAAATCTAGTTTTGGGGAGACAATGAGGCTGATAAGTGCAATTCCAGAGTTTAGGAAGCATCATAACAGCGATATGAAGAAAATCAGTGATCTGAAGAGCTTGGAGGTTGCGGAAGGCTAGAAGCCCAATGAACTGCAGAGAAGAGGTGTGGTAGTGCCATGTTGAGAGAGAAATATGCAAATAAAAATGCAAATTTTAAAAGTGAGGCATTGTGTATCATGCTAAAGCTATATGATGAACATTAAATTATATGGAATACACCATTTAAAAATAATTGCTTATTTGTATCATCCTTTATAATAAGATACTACATCCAATTATTGATTTTTACTTAGCTGACAATTAATCAGTGAAGGCTTTCATTACAAACAAAGTGTTTCTCCTTCCATTCTACTTCAAATTCAAGTACCTGAGCTCCTTTAAATAGCAGCAGATAAACAGCATTACAACATAATCTATGAGCAGCAGGTCAAATCAGGAATGGGAAGAGCACTGAAGCTATCTTGACCCAAGAGTTTTCAGTAATGTTATACAGATGGAAAGTCCCACCATATTTCCTGCAGACAGTGAAAGATTCAGCTCTATCTTTTGAAGTTATTATCTCTAATCTAGATCTGGCAAGGACAGAAGTTAATGGAAAGAAAGAATAAAAGGTCAGTTAAAACAAGTGCACAGAATTTTATTAACAAATTAATCTAATTGAATGAGCGATGTAAACATCCTGTTTTCATTATATGTGGAGTCATCATTCACTTTGTTTGAAATTAAAAGCAGAATATCATTTGCATCCCGAAATGTCCAACTGTAAGATGAACTTAGTTCAGAAAAGAAATAAAGATCTCTATGAAATCAATCAGAAAGCATAGCACCAGATCCAATTATTTTAATAAGAGTTCAGTCCCTTCCACATATATTTGTAAATCATGTGTAAGTGTGGTGCAAATGTGTTTTCAGAAGGTTGCTGCTCAGATTCAAAGTGGGACAAATTAGTCACTTCCTTCCACAGAACTGCTTCTGGCTCACAGGTTTCTTCCTGTAACTTCAACGATAGTTTCATGTGTCTTTTCATTTTGTATTTAGTATACTGAACAATACTATGAAAAACAACTGTTAAAACTAGAGTGAATTCAGTTAATCTTGCTTATCTATCAGGAAATCCACACAATCAGGAAAATATAGAAAAGTGAAATATCATAGATACAGAAATGGGCCAGAAAATGTGGAGAAATGCAGTTAACAGTTCAGGTTGATGATGTGCCACCAGAACTATTCATGTGTTGCAGACGTGGTATCCCATCACGTTCTGCCTTCTGTGAAGGTTTGTGGAATCACTTGCCCTCTTCTTAAAATGATGTTTAAAATTAGCTTTGCAGTACATTGAAAAGCATCAGTGCAGACTTCCTCACTTGTAAAAGGACATAGAAGATAAAACTTAAGAATTTCTATGTGAAGCAACCACACAAATCAAAAGTTTGATAAAATGAAAGACAAAGATTGAAAGATAGATGATCTTCCTCTTAGAGTTGTAGAGTCATCAAGCAATACAGCACAGATACAGGGCCTTTGGCCCAAATAATCCATGCTAATCATGGTACCCACCCAGCTTGTCTCAATTTCCCGCAATTGGCCCATATCTCCCTCTAAGGCCTGCCCCTCCATGTACCTATCCTAGTGTTTCACAAATAATATTACTGTATCTGTTCCATCTACTCACCATCCTCTGCATGAAAAAGTTGCCACTCAGTTCCTCTTTAAATTTTTCCTTCCTCACCCTATATCTATGCACCATAGTTTTGGCTCCCCTACCCTGGTGAAAAAACTGTTACTGTCCACCTTGTCTATACCTGTCACAATTTTAAACATTTCCATAAGGTCACACATTATTCTTCCACACTCCAAGGAATAAAGACTTAGACTGGCCAACCTCTCCCTATAACTCAAGACTTCTAGCCCTAGCAACATCCTCATAAATCTTTTCTGCACTCTTTGCAGTTTATCCTATAGTAGGGTGACCAAAACTATACACTGATTGCAGATTATACAACTGCAATGTAATTCCTATACTCGGTGTCCCGACTGATGAAGACCAGGAACTATACACCTTTTACACCACCTTGTCTATCTTTTAAAGAGATTAGATTAGCTTTATTTGTCACATGTATATTGAAACATACAGTGAAATGCGTCCTTTACATCAATAGCTAACACAGTCCAAGGATGCGCTGGGTTCAACTCACAAATGTCGCCATTTTTCCGGTGCCAACATAGCGTGCCCACAACTCCTAACCCATATGCCATTGGAATGTGGAGAAAGCTGAGGCACCTGGAGGAATCCCACATGTTTGACACTGATTTCAATGAACTAGGCACTTGGATTCCTAGATCCCTCTTTTCCATTGCACTCTAGTTTTACAAATATTTGGAACACACTGCCAGGAATTGGCAGAAGCAAGTACTTTCAAAAAGCCATTGAAATAGACAAATCATTTGAAACTGTTTTGTACTTAATATTTCAGTAATATTTGATTAGTCAAGTCAAGTCACTTTTATTGTCATTTTGACCATAACTGCTGGTACAGTGCATAGTAAAAATGAGACAATGTTTTTCAGGACCATGGTGTTACATGACACAGTACAAAAACTAGACTGAACTAGGTAATAAAAATAAACACAGAGAAAGCTACACTAGACTACAGACCTACCCAGGACTGCATAAAGTGCACAAAACAGTCCAGACATTACAATAAATAATAAACAGGACAATAGGGCAGTAATGTGTTAGTCCAGGCTCTGGGTATTGAGGAGTCTGATAGCTTGGGGGAAGAAACTGTTACATAGTCTGGTCGTGAGAGCCCGAATACTTCGGAGCCTTTTCCCAGACGGCAGGAGGGAGAAGGGATTGTATGAGGGGTGCGTGGGGTCCTTCATAATGCTGTTTGCTTTGCGGATGCAGCGTGTAGTATAAATGTCTGTAATGGCGGGAAGAGAGACCCCGATGATCTTCTCAGCTGACCTCACTATCCGCTGCAGGGTCTTGCGATCCGAGATGGTGCAATTTCCAAATCAGGCAGTGATTCAGCTGCTCAGGATGCTCTCAATACAACCCCTGTAGAATGTGATGAGGATGGGGGTGGGAGATGGACTTTCCTCAGCCTTTGCAGAAAGTAGAGGCGCTGCTGGGCTTTCTTTGCTATGGAGCTGGTGTTGAGGGACCAGGTGAAATTCTCCGTCAGGTGAACACCAAGAAATTTGGTGCTCTTTATGATCTCTACCGAGGTGCCATCGATGTTTAGCAGGGAATGGTCGCTGCTTGCCCTCCTGAAGTCAACAACCATCTCTTTTGTTTTGTTCACATTAAGAGACAGGTTGTTGGCTCTGCACCAGTCCATTAGCCACTGCACCTCCTCTCTGTAAGCTGACTCATCATTCTTGCTGATGAGACCCACCACAGTCGTGTCATCGGCAAACTTGATGATATGGTTCGAGCTGTGTGTTGCAGCACAGTTGTGGGTCAGCAGAGTGAACAGCAGTGGACTGAGCACACAGCCCTGGGGAGCCCCCGTGCTCAGTGTGATGGTGTTGGAGATGCTGCTCCCGATCCAGACTGACTGAGGTCTCCCAGTTTCGGGCCAAGACCCTTCATCAGGAATGGGGGGGGGGGGGGGGGAGAGAGGGCCGAAGCCCAGTAATAGTGATAGGGGAGGGGGAAGGGCTAGAGGCGTCAGATGGAGAACCAATCAGAGGAAGGATTAAGGGGGGAGGGGATGAGCATGAAAGAACTGTAGAGATAAGGAAGCAGAAAGTTGAAAGGGGAGAGAGGCAGAGAGGGACCTGGGATAGGGGAAGGGAGAGGGGGAGGGAATTACCGGAAATTGGAGAATTCAATGTTCATACCACCAGGCTGGAGGCTACCCAGATAGTTGATGAGGTGTTGCTCCTCCAACCTGAGTTTGGCCTCATCATGGCAGTAGAGGAGGCCATGTATGGACATATCTAGATGGAAATGAGAGGCAGAGTTGAAGTGGGTGGCAACCGGGAGGTCCTGTCTATTGTGACGGACGGAGCGGAGGAGCTCGACGAAGCGGTCCCCCAATCTGCGTCGGGTCTCGCCGATGTAGAGGAGGCCGCACCGGGAGCACCGGATGCAATAGACAACTCCAGCAGACTCACAGGTGAAGTGTTGCCTCACCTGGAAGGACTGTCTGGGGCCCGGAATGGTGGTAAGGGAAGAGGTGTGGGGACAGGTGTAGCATTTGCGCTTACAGGGATAAGTGCCGGATGGGAGTTCTGTTGGGAGGGACGTGTAGACCAGGTAGTCGCGGAGGGAACGATCCCTGCGAAAAGCTGAGAAGGGTAGGGAGGGAAAGATGTGCTGGGTAGTGGGGTCCTTGCAGAGGGAGGTGTTCAGGCCCAGTAGGCTCAGCTTTCCAGTCAGTTTCTGAGGGATGATTGTGTTGAATGCTGAACTGAAGTCTATGAACAGCATCCAAACGTATGTGTCTTTTTTGTCCAGATGGGTTAGGGCCAGGTGGAGGGTGGTGGCATATGATTAACATCATAAACATATCATTTGATTAAGCATGTTTGTAGAATAATTCATTACAGGTTATGTTTAAAAATATGTGAACTGTACTCGTCATTATGCCACCACGTGATACGTGCGTGCCTCACTTGAAGTAAAAACAAAACCAAGATTTGTTATTCTCAGCTCCTTGCTTTCCTTTCAATTTGTTTCTATGTTTTGGACTTACAAAACATAATAGTGATGAGGAAGCTTTAAACAAACCTGAGAATACTACCTATCTTTGAAGAGCAATGAGAGATTTGAGTTTTAAAAAAGTGCAGTGAAACGTTCAAGTTAAAAAAAATTACAGCAAATGTTTCTTCAGGAGGGGTAATCAAGTTTAAAAAAAAGGCAGAAAGTGGAAAAATCCACTGGGTCATAAAGTTTGATAATAATAATAAATTTTAATAAAGAGCAGAAATTGCTGGCTACCTCAGAAAGATTGACACATTCAGTTGCACTAAAGACAACTGGATTTTGCATACTGATTGGATTGTGCAGTGTTTTCAAGCAAATGAAAGAGCCAATGAGAAGTAAAACCAGTTTTCCTAAGTGCCTTAGATTTAAAGACATACAGTTTGCTTAGAAACTTAACTGCTCCAAACAAACCAACCAAAATTAGCTTTGCTGATACTGTGAAAGTAGTGAGAGAATACTTGGAACCAGAACCATTACTAATTGCAGAATGCTTTAGGTTTCATAAGGGGAATCAAAAGGAAAGGGAGTCCATTTCAGCGTACAAGGCTGAATTGAAGAGCTTGTCAGAGCATTCTCCGTTTGACAGACAGACAGGCATACTTTATTGATCCCGAGGGAAATTGGGTTTCGTTACAGTCACAGCAACCAAGAATAGTATAGAAATATAGTACTATTAAAACCATAAATAATTAAATAATAATAGGTAAATTATGCCAAGTGGAAATAAGTCCAGGACCAGCCTATTGGCTCAGGGTGTCCTGCCATGTGCAGAAGTTCGCTGATGACACGGCCATAGTGGGGTGTGTCAGGAATGGACAGAAGGAGGAGTATAGGAAACTGATACAGGACTTTGTGATATGGTGCAACTCAAACTACCTGCGTCTCAATATCACCAAGACCAAGGAGATGGTGGTGGACTTTAGGAGATCTAGGCCTCATATGGAGCCAGTGATCATTAATGGAGAATGTGTGGAGCAGGTTAAGACCTACAAGTATCTGGGAGTACAGTTAGACGAGAAGCTAGACTGGACTGCCAACACAGATGCCTTGTGCAGGAAGGCACAGAGGAGACTGTACTTCCTAAGAAGGTTGGCGTCATTCAATGTCTGTGGTGAGATGCTGAAGATGTTCTATAGGTCAGTTGTGGAGAGCGCCCTCTTCTTTGTGGTGGCGTGTTGGGGAGGAAGCATTAAGAAGAGGGACGCCTCACGTCTTAATAAGCTGGTAAGGAAGGCGGGCTCTGTCGTGGGCAAAGTACTGGAGAGTTTAACATCGGTAGCTGAGCGAAGGGCGCTGAGTAGGCTACGGTCAATTATGGATAACTCTGAACATCCTCTACATAGCACCATCCAGAGACAGAGAAGCAGTTTCAGCGACAGGTTACTATCGATGCAATGCTCCTCAGACAGGATGAAGAGGTCAATACTCCTCAATGCCATTAGGCTTTACAATTCTACCGCCAGGACTTAAGAACTTTTTAAAAGCTATTATTAATGTTTTTGAGATAGTGATTTAGATGCATATCATATTTTTTTACTGAGTTAAGTATTGTATGTAATTAGTTTTGCTACAACAAGTGTATGGGACATTGGAAAAAAAAAGGTTGAATTTCCCCATGGGGATGAATAAAGTATCTATCTATCTATCTATCTATCTATCTCTCTGAGGGAGAAGTTGTAAAGTTGATGGTCACGGGCAGGAATGACTTCCTATGACCCTCAGTATTGCATCTCAGTGGTATGAGTCTCTGGCTGAATGTACTCCTGTGCCTAACCATTACACTATGGAGTGGATGGGAGACATTAGCCAAGAAGGCATGCAACTTGGACAGCATCCTCTATTCAGACACTACCATCAGAGAGTCCAGTTCCACCCCTACAACATCACTGGCCTTACGAATGAGTTTGTTGATTTAGTTGGTATCTGGTACCCTCAGCCTGCTGCCCCAGCACACAACAGCAAACATGATAGCACTGGCCACCACAGCCTCATAGAACATCCTCAGCATCGTCCGGCAGATGTTAAAGGACCTCAGTCTCCTCAGGAAGTAGAGACGGCTCTGACCCTTCTTGTAGACAGCCTCAGTGTTCTTTGACCAGTCCAGTTTATTGTCAATTCGTATCCCCAGGTATTTGTAATCCTCCACCATGTCCACACTGACCCCTTGGATGGAAACAGGGGTCACCGGTGCCTTAGCCCTCCTCAGGTCCACCACCAGCTTAATGAGGAGCTTAAAGGTAATAGGCTTAATAACGCACTGAGACATCATTTAGTTTGTGGAATCTTACAAGAAAGTATTCAAAAATGGCTCCTATCTCAAGCACGATTTACATTTAAAAGAGCAATTGAAATTGCTGTATCAATGGAAACAGTGGACAGAGATGCAATTAAGTTGCAGTCAGGAATGAAAGTGAGCATGAACAAAATGGCATTGTCTAAACAGAGTTTGGCCTGGCCAAACAAATACTGTTACTGTTGTGGCAGGGGTTCACATACACCAGACCAATGCAGTTTTAAGGGTGAAACTTGCAGAAAATGCAATGACACATACAAAAAGCATGCTGGGCAGATAGAAATAAATGGACTGCACAGTTGCAGTTTCAAAAAGAGCACTGATGCTGTTGCTGAAAAATTTGATAATGATGAGAGTGACGTAGGACTGGGTAGGCTTGAGATTGTTAACATGAAAACTAACAATGGACAAGCAATATGGCTTACACCAAAAGTGAATGGCAAGTTAATTAAAATGGAATGAGGCACTGGCTCAGCTGTTTCAGTCATTCCACAAAATGAGTTTGAGCGGCACTTCAAAGATACTAAACTGAAGCCTGCAGATATCCAACTAAGAACTTATACTGGAGAAAAGATAACTCCTGTGGGAATGACATTCTTAACAATGAAATACAACAAACCACATTCGGCTTGTATGTGATAAAAACAGGAGGGCTAACATTGTGGGGACATGATTGACTGAGACAACTACAACTTGATTGAAGATCCATCCATCATTTTCATGCCACATCCCCTGTAATAGAGCCAACTGAAAAATGAATTAAGTTACTGGATGATGCCACAACTGTCTCCATGTTGTACACCATGAACCGTTACCCAGCAGAGAGCAAACAGGTGTTGGTGCCAACCTCTGTACCTCTGGTTGGAAAGCACTTTGGACCAAAGAAGGTCCATGCTGCTCAGAGAACTTGTGAAATAATGAAATCAGCGGTCCAATTACAACAGTTTTTGTGGATAACATATCTGAAAAATCTTCTGATCTGATCTGTTAATTAGGCAGATACTTACAAAGTGTGGCTCGGTTTTCAGCTGGACAAAAAGCCCCAGGAGCTTTAGGATAGTTGCAAGTGTTCGATTTTTGTGAGTATAAAGAACGAGAAAATATTCTGTGTGCAGTAAGGTTATTGCAAGAACTTCAAGTGGGAGATGAAAAGACCTCCTGTAAAAGTTGATGCAAAGCCCAACTGGATGTATAGAGACCAAAAAGAAAGGACTCAATGGAGATGCAGAGGATTTGTCAGATGATGTTGTGGTTGAGGAATCCAAGTGGAGATATCAGATTGTAAAGGGAGCAATAGAAGGATTAATAAGAAAATACTCCAGTGAACTACATACACCTTCCCAAGATCAAGGTGCACATTCTAGAAGTAAGGAAAAGGAAAAGAAGGATGACACAAGTGCTATAGAAATGGAAGAGAGCAAACAAGACCTAATTTCTCAAGAAATTAGCAAAGTCAGAGATACTCACAGGGAACTATAAGAAAAGAAGGAAGGTGAGAAAAAGAAAATCAAGAAGTTGAAGAGTAGAGAAGAGATACAGAGAAAGAAGTGAGCGAGAAAGAGAAAGGCATGAAAGAGAGAAGGCACGTGAGAAAGAAAAAAAAGAGTGGAATAAAGACAGAGAAACATAAAAACTAATCAAAAGGAAAATAAGGAGTAGGGAATAATGTCTTTACTTTAAGCGAGGTGTTCATGTATCACATGGTGGCATCATGACATATGTATTTTTACATACAACCTGTATTGAATTATTTAACAAACAAGAATGCTTCATCTTTTCATTTTGAAAAATAAAGAGATTACAAAATGCTAACAAAAAATACAAAGATAAATCTGTATAAACAGCTGTATGTTCCCACAGCTTACAATGAAGTAAGCCTGAAGAGCTGAGTGCAGAATTATTTCAGGCCCCGTTCTCTGCTTGCCAGTGCTCCTCCAGTGGTAAATCTGGTGTCACAATTTTGGACTTCCGTGTGTCAATTAGCTGTGCAGAAATCCGAGATGTCCCTGACATCATAGAGGTGATAGCTACTCATTGTCTGGACGTTCCTGCCTATCAGACTGCTGCACTTGGCTGATTGTTATCTCATGTCTGGGAGTTGGATGGCACATACTGTTGGTATACTAAAACACTATGACATTCAGCGCTAACACCAGGTGGGGTTTCTCTCAATAAACAGATCTAAAAGACATTTGAAACAACATTAGATTAGCTCAGACATTGTCAGAAATTTTAAAACAACTCTGGAACTGTAAGGAAAGAGTTAAATTTAACTTCTTGATATACGCTGAAATGTAGAGCACAAAATGGAAGTTTGTAAGACAAAATGGGGACATTTTGACAAAGTAAAAATGGTCCAGTCCACAGCAATATTTTGAGGATTTTGCACGAGTACCAGTCTACAGCTCTGAGAGGAGGTAATGGTGAAAAACAGGTTTGTCTAGGAAAGGGAAGGTGATCTGCAGGTGCAGATACTGCCTGGTACTGCACCAGGGAAAGTATTAGTGTAAATGGTCTTGAGGTGTATAAAAAGGGGAAAGTTCTCTGTGCAAGTCAAAGCCATCCCTTAGGCTGGTTGGCAATTAATGCTAAGAAGTTGAGATGGAGACAAGGACAGAGCAAGTGAGTAAGAGAGAGAACAACACACACAAAATGCCGGTGGAGCACAGCAGACCAGGCAGTATCTATAGGGAGAAGCACTGTCGACGTTTCAGGCCGAGACCCTTCATCAGGACTAACGTTAGTCCTGACGAAGGGTTTCAGCCCGAAACGTCGACAGTGCTTCTCCTTATTGATGCTGCCTGGCCTGCTGTGTTCCACCAGCATTTTGTGGGTGTTGTTTGAATTTCCAGCATCTGCAGATTTCCTCGTGTTTGCTCAAGAAAGAGAGAGACTTGTTTGGTTGCTGATTATTATTATATCTCTTTTACTTCTTTGTTAGCCATTCACTCACTTTCTGGGTTTATTTTTATACTACTTTAATAAATTAATAACTTATAACTTTGAATACATGTACAGTTCCTCCTTTGTTTGCAGATATCTCTTGCAGCTGAACCAGAAAAGAACTAGGCATGAATTTTAAAATATTTTTTGTTAAAGTAACTCAGACTGCATTACAGCTGCTTGTGCTCTGTTGGGCTTAATCAGAATCAGAGAAGAATGTCAGACAATCAATGTACACCTCCCAAGGCATCCAGAAACCTGTATGCCAGGAAGTCCCTGAGACCTATGAACTAATTACCTTCCCAGCTCATCAGCAGAGGATCCTGGCTGGAAGTGCCTACAGTTATTCACTCCAGGAATAAGAATTTCCAAGTTAAATAGCAATGTCACAAGGAATTTCATGATCCTACAAGATACAGTCATGGTGTTGGAACATCCCGCAATATAAATGAAGCAGGGTATTGACCTGAAACATCAATAATCCCTTTGTTATCTCAGATGCTGCTCAACCTGCTGAGTTCCTCTTGCAGTCTGTCTTCAGCTCTCTAGCAATGTTTGAATGCGACTTTTATATCCCCTGCAATTTGATTTGAATCACCTCCTCGTCTAACCAGCTGTGGTCCAACAATTTTTGGATAAATCTTGAAAGGACATCAGTTTCCTGTTGTTTCTCTACAAGGCACCTGGAAAGAGATTGTTTCTCCTTCTTGAAAATTCGGTGATTCAGAGCAGGTGGAGCAGGGGGAGAGACTGGAGGAAGAAGCAAAAGCAAAATATGATACTGATGATAAGAACCAAAGGAATCCCAGAATACAATCAGGAAGACATCATTGCATGAAATCACAAAACAGAGAACAGGTTGCACAGAGATACAACAGGCAGCAGTGGGATTCAGGGCATGTAGCATTGAGAATCTGTGCACATAATTTTAAGGAAAAAATCCAAGTATTCATACTGTCTCTGAGGACACGGTAAAAGACAATGATTGGGAATTATTTTATGCCAAAGCTAATGTGGGTGAACAATAAGATGGTTAGTGTGTTATCAGAGCAGCTTAATCAATCTGATTTGGATGGCACGGAGAAAGGAAACCATGACTACTTTAGAGGTCATGTGCGCTTCTTCACAAAACGTTAATTAACTCATCGTGGTGTACAGACTTAGTAGTTCTGTCTCATCCTGCTCACTCAACCTGGAACATCCAGCGGTCAAATGTCATCCATTTTATCTGCCAAGGGATTTTTCTGCCATCATCCTGGTAGCAGTGTGCATTCCAAAGTTGGCCAGCATCAGGGAGGGAGACACTGGAGGAGCTGAGCATCATGATCAGGAGTCACAAAACAGCATGTCTAGGTGCAATCCCTATCATTCTGGGGGATTTCAACCAGGCCAGCTTGAAGAATTCTCTAAACTGCCACCAACATATCACTTGTGGAACCAACACTTCCAGTTACCACTATTATACCACCATCTAGAACACTTCCCATGCCATCCCACACTTGCACTTTGGAAAATCCGATCTCCTGGCTATACTTCTACTCCCAACATACAGGCTGAGAATAAAGACCTCAGCACCAGTGGTGTGGAACAAGGTATGGTCAAGGGAGGTGGAAGAGCACATACGGGACTGCTGTGAGTCAGTCAGCTGGACAATATTCAGGATCTCATCTTCGAATCTGGATGAACATACCACTGACTTTATCAAGACGTGTGGATGACATACCCAAGCCAAAAAACATGGATGAACCAGAAGATTCATCATCTACTAAGGGCTAGATCTGTAGTATTCAAAACCAGTTATCAAGAACTATACAAGAAATCTAGGTACAGCCTACATAATTGCTATTTTAAGAGCTAAAAAGCAATTCCATTTGAGATTAGAGACAGAATTGGATGCATGTCAGCTTGGCAAGGTTTGCAGGCTACTACTTCCTACAAGGCATAACATAATATTATGAATGGCTGTGATGCTTCACTCCCAGATGAGCTCAATGCCTCTTAAGCATTTTTTGAAAGGGAGAATAGAACTACACCTGTGTGAATCCCTGAAGCATCCCTATGATCTCTGTCTTGGAGGCTGACATCAGAACACCTTTCAAGAGGGTGAAACCTTGCAAGGCATCAGGCCCTGATGGTAAACCTGGTAGAGCACTGAAAACATGTGCCAACCGATTGGCGGGAGTATTCAAAGTTCTTTAATCCCTCACAGCTGCAGTCAGAGTTTCCCACCTGCTTCAAAAGAGCGACAATCATACCATTAGCCAAAAAGAGCAGGGTGAGTTGCCTTAACTACTACCTCCCAGTTACACTCACAGCTACTGTGATGAAATTCTTTAGAGGCTGGTCAAGGCCAGAATCAACTCCTGCCTAAGCAAGAACCTGTACCTATACAGATACATAATCTGTATCACCATTATAGGTCGACAGAAGATGCAATCTCATTGCTCTCCACAGCATTCAACACCATCTGCAGAATCTTGTGTTTAGAATGTGAACAAGACTTTCTGATTAAAACCCAACTCAAAATTACTGACACATACAGAACCTAATACTGTTAGTGTAATCAATTAAGAAAAAGCTTAGAATGTGTTGGATTGTGTTTAGCTGGCCTGCATCTATTGCTGGCAAAAATATTGGAAGCAACATTTATCAATATGGTAATAGAGCAAATAGATGACATCACAATGATAAAATCATAACATCAGGGATTTATCATGGGGAAGATCGTATTTATCAAATCCTATCAAATTTTCTTCAGTGTGTAAGTTACAGGCTAGGTCAGAAAGAAGAAGCTGTAATATATCTGGATTTTCAAAAATATTTAATGAGATGCCAGACAAAATTTGTGTTATTAAATTAAGGCATCATGGGTCAGGAATCATATTGGCATGGAAGGTTAAAAGACAGAAAGCAAAGAGTAAACAGATTGAGTTCAGATCCCACACAAACCAGTATTGAACCCTCAAGCTATTCAATGTTTATATGAGTGATTAAGATAAACTTACAGATTAGATTTATTAAGTTGGTTGATGACAGAAAGCAAGGAAGGAAAGAGGCAAATGTCTGCAAAGGGATGTAAACAGGTTAAGGAAGCGAGCAAGATGTCAGATGGATTTTAATAGTGAGGATTCTGAGATTATTTATTTTGTCTGGAAGAAATTGTGAGAAACTAATAAATGTTAGTCCCAAAGAAATCTTGATGTGTTTTTTCAAGAGAGGTTGAAAGTCAAACTGCAGGTAGAGCAAATGATTAGGAAGGTGAGAAGATTGGAGTTTAAGAAAGAAACCTTGGCAAAACCTCAATTGATGTACTGAATTCAGGTTTATTCTTCTTACCTGAAGAAGTCCGAATAGGGTAGATTAATCCAATTGATTCTGGAGATGTTGCAGTTGTCTTGTGAAGTGATTGAGAAAGAGTGGTTTACATGCATTGCCATTTAATCAACAAGATAAGTGAAATGATTGATAGATTATATACTGATAGGCCATCTCCTGTATTTGTAGAATCTATAACCACTAGGGGACATAATATTACCACAACAGAGTGAGTATTTAGTATTGATAGGAGGACATTTTCTCTTTTGAGTGGACTGTTTTAAATCTTTTGAATTCCTACCTCAGAGGGCTGAGGATACTGAGTTGCTAAATTCAAAGCTGAAATTCAAAGGTTGATGGGTACTTGGGGGAAAAGCATACAGATTCACAGCTTGTTGAAGAGGTCAAGGTAGCCAAGGTAGGATCATTCTTAATGCTTTGAGACTCAAAAGCCCTGTCATCAAGAACATCCAGCCGGATGTGAGATCAGGCAGGAAGTGGTCAGCCCGGGCAGCAGTTGATGAGGCGGAGTCTAGATTGAAGCACAAGGAGATGGTTGGGGCTACCCAGCTAGGCCGCCAGGGACTTGGATGGATAACCCACAAATGGTGGTCATCTTCTACAGGTAAGGAGCGTTGTGAGCTTGTAACGCAAGAAATACGGGAGGTAGAAGAGGAGAAGAGGTTAACTAAAGCAGCTGGCCTGAACAAACAAGGGGCTTGGACCTAGTGGGAAAGTGTTGAACAATGACATCTATCTTGGAATGTTCTGTGGCAGATGGAACCGCTCCGCATTTCTTTTCTATATAGAGCAGTGTATGACCTGCTCCCAACACCTGCCAACCTCAGCACCTGGTATGAAGATAAGACAGACAGATGTGCTGCTTGTGGCGAGAAGGGAACACTTCAACACATTTTGAGTGCATGCAGAGTCAATCTTTCCAGCGGCATGTACACATGGAGACATAGCAACGTTCTCAAAGTTGTAACAGAAGCGGTTGAGCAGAGAGTACTGCAGCACAACTTATCTCATGCCCCATGCTGCACAGAACATCGCATATCATTTGTGAAAGAAGGTTCCAAGTCAAGGGTGTACAGCGCTGGCCCACGATCAAGCATACTTTCTTCAGCCAATGATTGGTGTGTCAAGGCTGACCTGGATGGGACAGGCAGTTTCCTGGAGCAAATAGTTTTCACCACATTGCGTCCAGATATAATCATCTGGTCTGACACCAGCAGAGAAGTGGGAAGACAACATCGATGAAGCCCATGAGTGCAAGTTAACCAAGTATGCTGAATTAAGATCAGAGTGCAGACACAGAGGGTGGAAGGTCTCAGGCTATCCATTGGAAGTAGACCGCTGTGGCTTTATTACATTCACTTTCCAGAAGTGGCTGAGTGACCTTGGCT
The DNA here is from genome assembly GCF_048418815.1 of Hemitrygon akajei. NCBI lineage: Eukaryota > Metazoa > Chordata > Chondrichthyes > Myliobatiformes > Dasyatidae > Hemitrygon > Hemitrygon akajei. The sequence goes on along the minus strand of NC_133134.1, from coordinate 144,053,275 downwards.
TCACTAGAAGAGAGATCAAGTCAACCAGCAGGGCTGTAGCTGAGGCAGCAGAGACAGGATCATCATGGGTGTGGATCAAGTACGTCCAGAGGGGCAGATAGTCGGACAGCGTATCCATCTTTTGTAAACTCTTTAGTAGCTGCATAGACACCTGAAGAGTAGACTATCTGTTGGATGGAAGTGACCAACAACTCTGATAGAGGCAGATGCCAAGTTGTTAAGCTTATCAGTGGGAGGTGGTGCTTTAGCACTGCTGGCCCACCACCTCAAGGGAGTCTTGATCATAAGTGGGCCGAAACTCCTGAAGACAGGTGGCAGATCAACTGATGATCCCACTGATGACAGCACAGGACAATTAACATCTTAGTCCACGTGTATTTTCAATTTGTTGGAAATAGAACCTTTGAACAATCAAGTATGTAGTGATTATCAAAATTAAACCTACATTAATTCCATTTCTTTTTATTCAGTCCACATTCCTATCAACTCTCATATATTCTACCACTCTACTACAAACTAGGATCAATTCAAAACGGCCAATTAACCTACCAACCTGCTCATCTTCAGAAGGTGGGAGGATAGTGGAGCACCCGAAGGAAACTCGCATGCTCACAGCAAAAACGGGCACAGATAATGCCTGAGGTCAGGATTGAACCTGGGTCTCTGGCACTGTGAGGTAGCAGCTCTACTAGTTGCACCAAAACTTTGAAGTAGTGGGTCAGTATTTGAAAAGATAGTCAGTAATTTCATGCCATGCTTTTAGTATTTACCCCTATAAATTCCTGGAAATTATTGACCTCTCTGATAAAATAAACAGATCTTTCCTATTCACTCTGTGCTGATCTTATAATTTTGCATATTTTGATTAATTGTTTTTTTCATTCTCTTCCATTCCAAAGAAAACATACCTAGTTTAACTATTTTTTTTTCTCATGGCTATAATTCTCCGTCCCTGTCCATAACTCTATAAATCATGTCTGCACTGTCTTTCATTGTGTTGTGTCATTCCTGTAGCATGGTGGTCAGAGCTGTTCAAGTTATTTTAGCTGTGGCCTAAATCATGTTTTATGCTGATCTCACATAAACCCTACTCTCATAATTTATTCCATAGCTAGTAAAGGTATATAAATATATAAGTGTCTGTAATATGTAATGCTAAATACCTGAAGTTCACATTTTTAAAGTATTATGATTTGTTCTATGTGATTGTTTTCATATCAAATATAGTTTGTTAGACTATACAATTAAAATTGTCTGCCAGAGTTTTTGAGCATCTTTCCAAGACTTTAGAATAATTCTTGTTCATATTTGTTTTTTAAAAAAGACAGTAAAATGTACTCAAAGCAAAAGTTATTTCCAATAATGTAATCAATTAGTCATGGTAACATTGCGACTAGTGTAATTCTTTGTGGTGCCACTGATCAGGGTTCAACTCCCACTGTTGTCTGTAAGAAGTTTGTACATCCTCCCTGTCAGGGGTTCCTCACATATTCTAAAGGTACACAGTAAGGGCTAATAAGTTGTGTGTGTGCTATGTTGGCACCAGAAACATGGTGGCACTTGTAGACAGCCCTCCATCATAACCTTGGACTAAATAAATAGTTCCCATTTACATTCACCACCAACACACCTACAAATATATATGCAATTGCAATAGCCACAGGAATAGTGGTACTACAGCCAATTGTTGTCAAATGGGACAATTGTACTTGCTTCATTCATAATAGTTTCAATTTGCTACTACCCCAAAATTGATTCCTGATTTGATAAAGTGCATTTATGTTAATATTTCCACAGCCTTGATGTTAAGTATGAACATTTATATGGTTCATTTAATGGAATAAAAATTGTATTAGCTTAATGGGAGTGGTTTTAACTAATATGGCAGGGGGATGGGAACCAGTATGATAGAGATGAGGATGAGCCAGCAAGTTTCCAAGTAGATGATGTACCGGGTATGTGATATGAATGTAAAGAAGGACAAGCCAATGACTGGGTACAAATGAAGACGGAGCAAAGAATTAAATTGTACCACAGATGCAGAATTCAGAAGGGTGAAGAATGCAGGACTGAAGATGTTGTATTTAAATATGCGTAGCATTCGGAATAAGATGGATGATCTCATGCCCTAATTAGAGGTTGGTCGGCATGACGCGAGTATCACTGAGTAGTGGCTGAAAGAAGGTCATAGTTGGGCATTTAACATCAAAGGATATACTTCATATCAAAAGGACAGGCAGGAAGGCATAGGCAGTAGTGTGGCTCTGTTGGCAAAAGATGGAATTACATCTTTAGAAAGAGGTAATATAGGATCAGAGAACGTTAAATCTTTGTGGGTAGAGTTAAGAAACTGCAAGGGTAATGGGGGACTTCAATATGCAAGGGAATTAGGAAAATGAGGTTGGTGTTGAATCGCAAGAGAAGAAATTTGTTGAATGCCTATAAGATGGCTTTTTAGAGCAGCTTCTGCCTGAGCTCACTTGGGGAAAGGCCATCTTATATTGGGTGTTGTATAATAAACCAGATCTTATTAGTGAGCTTAACGTAAAGGAACCCTTAGGTGACAGTGGTCATAATATGATTGAATTTATACTCAATTTGAGAGGGAGAACCATAACTCACATGTATCAGTATTGCAATGGAAAAAGGGAATTACAGAGGCATGAGAGGGGAGCTTGTCCAGGTGGATTGGAGGATACTGGCAGGGATGACGGCAGAGCACAGATGGCTGAAGATTCTGGGAATAGTTCACAAGGAGCAGAATAGATATGTTCCACAGAGGAAGAAGTTCTCAAATGGTGGGGTAGGCAACCATGGCTGACAAAGGAAGTTAAGGACTACATAAAAGCCAAGGAAAGAGCATATAAGGTAGCAAAAATGAGTGGGAAGTTGGATGATTGGGAAGCTTTTAAAATCCAAAAAAAATTCAACTTAAAAAGCTATAAGAAGGGAAAAGATAAAATAGGAGGGCAGACTAGCCAATAATATAAAGTAGGATACCAAAAGTTTTTTCAGTTATATAAACAGTTAAAAGGGAGGTGAGAGTTGATATTGGACCACTAGAAAATGATGCTGATGAGGTACTTAATGGGTAGTTTGCATTTGTTTTCACTGTGGAAGAAACTAGCAGTGTGCCAGATGTCCATGAGTGTCAGGGAGCAGGAGTGAGTGCGATTGCTATTACTAAGAAAAAGTGCAAGGTAAGCTGAAAGATCTTAAGGTGGAGAAGTCACCTGGACCAGATAGACTGCATCCAGAGCCCTGAGAGAGGTTGCTAAAGAGATAACAGATGTATTGGTCATGATCTTTCAAGAATATCTTGATTCTGGCATGGAATGGAAGATTGTAAATGTCACTCCACTCTTTAAGAAGGGAGGAAGACAAAAGAAAGGGAATTATAGGACTGTTAGCCTAACCTCAGTGTCTGGGAAAATGTTGGAGTCTCTTATTAAGAGTGAGGTTTTGAGGTACTTGGAGACTAATGATAAAATAAATCAAAATCAGCATGGTTTCTGGCAAGGGTAAAATCTTGCTTGACAAATTTGTTAGAGTTCTTCGAGAAAGCTACAAGCAGTGAGGATAAAGGAGAAGCAGTGGATATCATATACTTGCGTTTTCAGAAGGTATTTGATAAGGTGTCACACATGAGGCTGCTTAACCAGATAAAATCCTGTAGTGTTACAGGAAAGATACTGGCATGGATCGTGAAATGGCTGACAAGCAGGAGCAGTGAGTGCGAATAAAAGGGTTTTTTTTCTGGTTAGCTGATGTTGACTACTGGTGTTCCTCAGGGCTCAGTATTGGGACTGCTACATTTTACATTGTTTGTCAATGATTTTGATAATAGAATTGTTGGCTTTGTGGCAAAGTTTGCAGATGATATGAAGATAGGTGGAGGGGTAGGTAGTGCTGAGGAAGCAATGTGATTGCAGCAGGACATAGATAAATTGGAAGAATGGGTAAAAATGGTAGATGGAATACAGTGTTGGGAAATGTATGATAATGCATTTGGGTAAAAGGAACAATAATGCAGACCATTATCTAAATGGGGAGAAATTTCAAACATCTGAGGTACAAAGACACTTAGGAGTCCTCGTGCAAGACTCCCAGAAGGTTAATTTATAGGTTGAGTCTGTGGTAAAGAAGGCAAATGCAATGTTGGCATTTATTTCAAGGGGAATAAAATATAAAAGCAAGGAGATAATGCCGAGCCTTTATAAGGCACTAGTCATGCCACACTTGGAGTATTGTCAAAAGTTTTGGTGCTCATATCTCAGAAAGGATGCCTTGTCATTGGAGAGAGATCAAAGGAGGCTCAAGAGGATGATTCAGGGAATAAATGGGTTAACATATGAGGAGGATTCTCATCAAAACCTACCAAATTTTGAATAAGGACTAGATAGGATGGATGTGGAGAGGATGTTTCCTATGGTGGGTGTATCCAGAACTAGAGGGCACAGCCTCAGATTCAAGGAATGACCCTTTAGAACAGAGGTAAGGAGGATTTTTTTTTTTAGCCAGAGCATAGTGAATCTGTGGAATGCTCTGCCACAGACCATGTTGGAGGCCAAGTGCATGGGTATATTTAAGGCAGAAGTTGAGAGTTTCCTGATTGGTTAGGGCATCAAGGGATAAGGTGAGAAGACAGGTATTTGGGGTTGATTGGAATCCAGGATCACCAATGATGGAATGGTGGAGCAACTCGATGGGCTGAATGGACTAATACTGCTCCTATGTTTTATGGTCTTAATTTAAAAATTCCTTTTAACAGTATCCTGATGTAGTATTCACCATCCAGGCAACTGGTACTGCCTCCAAATAATCTATAACTGAAGAATAACAAACAATTAACAAGTGTTTTGGGTTAGGAAATTAATAGTTATGAGGATGTTTCTTACTGCATTTCACAGTAAGAAGATTTTCAGCCCGAAATATCAACTGTTTATTTATTTCCATAGATGCTGCTTACCTACTGAGTTCTTCTGGCATTTTGTGGGTGTTGCTTTGGACTTCCAGCATTTGCAGACCTTCTTGTGTTTTAAATTCTTTCTGTTAAATCACATAAAGATAAAGGCAAATTTCAACATATTTATTCTGTATTTGCAATGAAAATATAAATACTGTATCAAAAATAACATATCTATAATTCAGAAGAAAGCCAATTCATCTCAACTTGCTTGGGTTAATTGCTAGAGCAGTTAAAATTAGTCTTGCTAATAATTTGACTTATCTCTATAATAGAAATTTTCCTGTATTTAATCAAATCAGGTAAAAGTTTATGCTTATCCCAAACTATCTCCGGAGGTGCAAGGAAACACATTTGCATGAAAGCTCACAATGTACGTAAATTGGTGCTAGGGCCTCAATATCATCTAATCAGTGAACCGTGGACACATAAATGCTAACACCAAGCAGGATGGTGCAGACACTCAGAATCAACACACATGTTTCCAGCATCTTCAGAATTTCTCTTGTTTATCACTTCATAATCAGTAGCACTCCACAGTCATATGGAGATTATGTTAAGGGACAAACCAGGAAGGGTGTGATTGGACAAGGAAACACTGTACAAGAGCAGTAAAAATAAAGAGTGGCAGTGACTGTGGTCATGATGGATTATTGCTAATATGCAGGTAGAGCAGCATACAGTGAAAGAGGGGACATTCCATCTGCACCCAACTCCATATTCAAATTATCATTTTGATCAAAGCTAACTTTTTACTTAAGGAATGCTGTTAGATTACCTGTTCACTTGTTTTACTGAGAGCAGCAGCTACTAATGCTGGCAGTCTCATTGAAAACTGTTTCTGTTTGGAAGGAGATGGCCCTTAAATAAGATCTTCTAGATGATATGTTTGCCTAGTGAAAGCCCCAATGTTTCTTTGAACCAATATTGTTCTCAATATAGCTCATAGTTAACATATGATTCCTGCCTGCCAAAGTAGTGATTTGATCAGAAGACCATAAGACATAGGAGAAGTATTAGGCCATTTGGCACATTGAGTCTGCTCTGCTATTCCATCATGTCTGATTCATTATCCTTTGCAACCCAATTCTCCAGCCTTCTCCTCGTAATCTTTTATGCCCTGATTAATCAAGAACCTAACAACTGCTGCCTTAAATATACCCAATGACGTGGCCTGCACGGCTGTCTGTAGAACTGAGTTCCACAGATTCAGCCCACTCTGGTTAAAGAAATTTTTCATCACCCCTGTCCCAAATGGATGTTGCCTTGTTCTGAGGCTGTGCCCTTTGGTCGTGCCTCAAGCTTCAAGTTTATTTATCATTCCAGCATACGTGAATACAGCCAAATGAAACAGGGAGGAATGCCTCCCTGGCCAAGATGCAAAACATACACAGCACAACATTGCGGAAGGCACACATGAGGGCTGATTGATAAGTTCATGGCCTAAGGTAGACGGAGTCAATTTTAGAAAACCTAGCACATTTATTTTTCAACATAGTCCCCTCCTACATTTACACACTCAGTCCAGCGGTCATGGAGCATACGGATCTTGGACCTCCAGAAAGTGTCCACAGCAGGGGTGATTGATGAGTTCATGGACTAAGGTAGAAGGAGATAAGTTATACAGCTCTTGTTACATGCACGAGGTCAACTCTGAGTGATAATGCAGAAAGTTTGAAGTTAATGACTCATCTCCTTCTACCTTAGGACACGAACATCAATCACCCCGATGAGTTATTAACTGATGAGTTATTAACTTCATGAGTTATTGACTCCTGCTACCTTAGGTCACGAACATATCAATCACCCTTCGTATAGCACATATAAGATAAGTCCTTGAATGGCATGTCCTGTAAGTTGCTATTGGCAAGAAAAAGTAGTTATCACCTACGTCTGCAGATGGACGTAGGCACAAACACAATCCAGTTTGTCATTCCCCTTCTCTGAGACTTTCCCTCAATAGGAAACATCCTCTCTACATCCACTATATCCAGATCTTTCAATATTTGCAAGATTTCAATGAGATGCCCCTTCATTCTTCTAAACTCCAACAAGTACAGGCCCAGAGCCATCAAACACTCTTCAGATGTTGACCCTTTCATTCTTGTGAACCTCCTTTGGATCCTCTCCAATGCCAGCACATCTTTTCTTAGATAATGGGCCTAAAACTCAAAGTATTCAAAGTACATTTATTACTAAAAAATGTATGAATCATAGAATCTTGAGATTTTAAAAAGCAAAAAAACACGAAGAAATCAGCAGATGCTAGAAATCCAAGCAACACACACAAAATGCTGGTGGAACGCAGCAGGCCAGGCAGCATCTATAGGGAGAAGCACTGTCGACGTTTCAGGCTGAGACCCTTCATCAGGACTAACTGAAAGGAAAGATAGGAAGAGATTTGAAAGTAGGAGGGGGAGGGGGAAATGTGAAATGATAGAAGACTGGAGGGGGTGGCACCTTTCCGGCTCTCAGCTTCATCCCACCTCCTCCAGTCTTCTCCTATTATTTCACATTTTCCCCTCTCCCTCCTACTTTCAAAAAATCTCTTCCTATCTTTCCTTTCAGTTAGTCCTGACGAAGGGTCTCAGCCCAAAACGTCGACTGTACTTCTCCCTATAGATGCTGCCTGGCCTGCTGCGTTCCACCAGCATTTTGTGTGTGTTGCTTGAATCTTGAGATTTGTTTGCTTACAGGCAGTCACAATGCAAGGAACCCGAAAGAACTCAATTAAATAAAGATCAACCCCAATGCACACAGAGACAGAGAGAAGAATACAATACTCTAAATGCAGAGTATTTGGATACCTGGTATATTAAATTTCTGGAGCACAATTTTATAGCTGCAATATTAAATTAATATGTTTTAATATTGTGTTAATACACAATGGGTTTCCACTGCTTCCTGAGAGAAATGTGTGATTAGAAAGTTGCAGAATAAAATAAAGGAGACCTTTATCTTTGACACCAGCAGTAATTACATATGAAAATAGCAGTCACTAATTGTCCACAACTTTGCAAATTCAATTCCATTGAGCCAAGTACATGGAGTAGAATAGAATTATCAGATAATACTCATAATTTAATGCCACTGATAGGATTTTCTCTCTTTTGGGTCAGAAAAAAAGTTACCAAATATTTTGATTCATGACATCAAGGAAGCCAACTAATGCTTTTGAGGTCAAATGCAGAAGTACACTTTATTTTAGCTTAAATTACTAGTTCATTTTTCCCATCCTTAAAAATGACAGATATTATGAGATCATGGGACCTCTCATACAACTCAAAAATGAATCTAAAATAATGTCATACGATAAATGAGAAGTTCAAAGATTGGTCATAATTATAAATTATCTGAGTAATAAATGTGTAATACAATCTGGTTATCTAATGCAACGATTCTAAGTATCCAGTTCTATAAAATAATTTTAAAAGTTCTTTAATGTTACTTTTATTTGTTTGCTCCTTTACAACATGGAGATGGTACTAATGCTGGTAATTATTTCTTATCCAAAATTATCCATGATAGGAGACTGGTGAGCTTTATTCTAAAACCACCCAGATCTTGTGAAGGTATATCTTGGATGTTATTTGGTTGGGATTTGCAGGATTTTGAATCGGTTCTGTTGAAGGAACAGCAATAGTGGTGTGTGATTTGGAGGAGGTACTTTTCCCTTCCACTTCCTGGCCTAGATGTCTGAAGTGAATGTAGATATGAATTGGTGGGTGCTCCCATGAAGCCTTGGAATCCACATAGTATATTGTATGCATTTTTTCCATAGACTGTTGCCTGTAAAGCAATGAGTGCCTATAGAAGTGTTTACTGTGACAATCAAGGTACCTTGCCCTGAAAGGGACTGGGCTTTTGTAGTCAGCTCCAGGTAACTGTAGAATATTCTGCCACACCTGACTTGTATCTTGTAGGAGGTAGGAAAGTGTGCAGAGCATCAAAGTACCTAGCTTCAGACCTGTTAAATATCAATGTAACTATTTCAGTCAAATTTTCAATCAATGATAACCACAAGTGTACATTTGAGGGATTCAAGGGATGCTTCCTGTTGTCATGTATCTAATCAAATACTTCTACAGTATATATCATTGTTTTCCACAGGCTTCCAGTTCTCATGTTGCATGTCTTGTCAGATACATTCTGGTGCTGTAGCAAAAGAAAACATTGTTTATCTTTGACATTTGCACCAATTGTTGTAAAAGACAAGAGTTGCAGGAAATTTGAATCAAAACATAAATGTTGATCATAATGTGAGACATCTATGGAGAAAGAAACAGATTCAACACTTCTGATCAATAATCATTTATCACAAAGAAATTACTAAAGAAGTGAGGAAACAAGCATAACTTATATCGAGCAGTAGTAAATCAAGGCAACTGAACTTACAATGTTGTCTAGAAGACATTTCACCACTCATCCAAGTGGCTTCTTCAGTTCTAATCTATGGTGGGTAGTTTTCTGGTTTATAAACTCTATGAGTTGTTTGAAGGTATAGCAATCACATGAGGGTATTAAGAGTCACAAGGGTAATGAGAGGGTCATTAGTCTTATCTTTGCATGAATGGAGGTGTGAACTGTTGTGGAGACAGATACTGTGGATGCAGTATTAGGACTGCATTGTAAGTAGCTGACAGATGGTGTCGTACCCCACCTCCTCCGTTCAGGAATGGGTTTCCCAGTTTGACAAAGATGGCTTCCTTAACCCCTCTTTCAAACCACCTGTCCTCTCTGTCCAAAATGTGCACATTGTTATCCTGCACAAATCTGTCTATCAGTGAGACATAACAACCACTTCACGAACGGATAGCCCAACATAGGAGGGCTAACACCTTAGGTCAAAACTCAGCTTTGTACCTACACCTAAAGGACAAGGGACACTCCTTTGATGAAAGCATTTATGTTACTTAAACAAATTGGCCTCCGCCCTACACAGATAGTCCCTCACCACATTTGCCCGTTTCTGCAAATTAAACAAATTGGTTCCCTCACTTTTTAATTTCTATTGTTAGTTTATTGACTTCCTCTCTCCTGTGATGCTGCCTAACATGCCGAGTGCTTTTGATATTTTCTATTTTTGATACAATGTTAGTTGTGTTGAGGTCCCATCATTTCAGGAAAAGTTTGCCCCTGTTGAATCCTATCCAGCTCTGCCATTGAGTCATTTGTATTTAAGGCCAAAAGCAAAATCCTCACTGAATTAATTCCAAGCCAGTTCCTCTTGATAGATTTAAAGCCAAGTTGCAACCATTCCTTTTACCAGAGGATAATTCAGATAGTCAATCTCTTTTTAAATTTTGTTTATCAATACAGCAGAGTAACAGGCCCTTCTGTCTGAACAAGCTCACATGGCCCAGTTACACCCATGTGTCCAATTAACCTACTAACCTTATGTCCCTTATGGAAAGAAACCGGAGCACCCAAAGGAGAAACATGCAGTCACGGGAAGAACATACAAACTACTTACAGACAGCAGTGGAGTTGAACCCGGATCAACATGTGGCGCTACAATAGCGTTACATGAACTGCTATGCTACGGGCCGTCTAATCATATTATAGAAGATACAGAGCTAAGTAGTCATGATGCGCTAGCTGACAAGAATACAGTGGAAGGCTAGCATCTGAATGCACAGACACCATATTAAGTGATCTGCATGAGTAGAGAACAGGCAGTATTCTGCATGTATCATTTAGTGGGAAGTCAATGTGTTTGTTGCAACTTCACTGGCACAATATAGAGCAGATTATATTCTGCTAGAGAAACAGACTGGTAAGTGGTATGCACTTATGATGGTGGGATGTTCTTTTTATTGCAATTTTATAAACTAATCAGAATGGTACCTCGATGACAGACTTGGCTGTTTGCAACTGATTCAGATTCAGTTTATTGTCATTTAGAAACCACAAACACAATGCAGTTAAAAAATGAGACAACATTCTCCAGAATGATATTACCAAAAAAGCACACGACAAAACAGACTACACAAGAAAAACCACATAACGTTTGGTCATCCACAATCCAGAGTCCGGAGAGGCTGCTGCGTATTGATATCGCGCTACCATCTTAGCACGTTCCCCGGAAAGGAACTACAAACCCATCAGACAAAACAAGATTACCCAGACACACCAAGTCAAGAGACCAGCACTAACACCCAACAAATCAAAAACCTACACAAACCATATAGTTATAGTTAACATTTAGTTGCAACAGTGCAGACAATACCATAATTGATAAAAGACTAACTGACAAAAACCACATAATTATAACATATAGTTACAACAGTGCAAAGCAATACCGTAATCTGATAAAGAGCAGACCATGGCATGGTAAAAAGAAAGTCTCAAAGTCCTGACAGCCCATCATCTCATGCAGATGGTAGAAGGAAGAAAAACTCTTCCTGCCATGAGCCTCCAGCGCCGCAGCTTGCCGATACAGCTCCCTGGAAGCACCCGACCACAGCCAACTCTGAGTCCATCCTAAAGCGTCGAGCCTCCGACCAGCTCTCCGACACCAAGCACCAAGCACCATCTCTGCCGAGCGCTTCGACCCCGGCCCCGGCCGCCAAGCAACAGGCAAAGCCAAGGATTTGGGGCCTTCCTCCCGGAGATTTTTCGATCGCACAGTAGCAGCGGCAGCGAAACAGGTATTTCAAAAGTTTCGCCAGATGTTCCTCCGTGCTTCACCCATCCGTCTCCATGTGCGATTCCAAAGTATATCCAGTGTTTTTTATATTCAAACTTCTAGTATCCCCAGATACTTTTCTGCTTCCCAGTTTCTCCGAAGGAATTGTTAGGGATTTGAAGTTGAGTATGTTTTTTTAGATAGTATTCTAGAATATCAGTCTGTGCTCTCTCTAGGATTTTCACTCTCTTTAAAATTCACCTGATGTATGGCCATGCAGGCTGAGATAAGTGAAACACAGACATTCAGCTGATAGTGACAAAAACATCAACAATTTCCACTTTACCTGCCCTTATCTAAACAGCATTTACCAAGCACAAAGAAGAAGCCAGACACCCATTAGCACAGCCATTTATAAAGTGTTACTTGGAATGCTGATGCACCAACAATAACTCACTCTGAGACGTAAAAGCGAGGTATCGGCTTTTATTGACTGGAAGAAGGAACAAGCAGTGAGTGACCACCATACTACATCCTGGAGACTGAGAGGCCGGGCTCAGACCTCCATCACCTTTATACAGGGGTCTGTGGGAGGAGCCACAGGAGCAGTCATCAGGGGGCATGTCCAGACAGGTATATGTAGTTCACCACAAATGCAGTGGCACATCTAAGCCCAGAAAGCTTGGGGCAGGGGAGAACATTTTGATATTAACATCAGGAACCTCATTAATGTTTCTGTTACAGGAAAAGTGGCTGATTTCATTGCTCAAGTATCAGGAATGAAAACTTCCTTTCAGGAGTAACAAGTTTGGATTTTGGGGGAACAGGATTTGGATGCTTAGGGGAGATTGGAGTTGGGTAGAGAGTGGATCAAGGAGTTTGAGAGGATGCTGAGAGACAAGAGAATGGGGAGATCACTTTGGCAGCATCAGTCACTAGTAGAGAGACTAGAGATTCCAGCAAAGGGCTGGAGGAGAGGGAAAATTAGGCAGCATTTAAATGCATTTGAAGCCTAAAGTTTACATGTATTGGATAGCTACATCTGTTTTCTCTGGAACAAAAGAGATTGAAGGGTGACCCTATAGAACTTTATAAAATAATAAGTGTTATAGATAGGTAGATAGTCACAGTCTTTTTCACAGGGTGAGAGTCTCATACTAGAGGCCAAAGTTTTTAGGTGAAAGAGGAAAGATACCAAAGGGATTGGAGGCATTTTTCTCACAGGAGGTTGGTGGGTATTTGGAATGAGCTGCCAGATCAGCTGTGCACTACTGTGCTTTACACCCTGTTCAAAAAAACATTATTTTGTTTCAATATACTGTACAGTATGTTGTTATATACATATATGTAGTTAAATGACAATAAATTTCATTTGACTTGACCAGAGAAAGTGGTAGAGACAGGTATAATTGCAATGATTAAAAGACACTTGGGCAGGTTTAGAGTGATAGGGGCCAAATGCAGGGAAATGGGAGTGTTATAGACAGACATCTTGGTTAGCAAGTTGGGCTGAAGAAGTTGTTTTGGTGATGTATAACCCTGTGAATCCATTATTTATATAGTTTGTTCTGAAGATACAGATTTGGGATAGACAAGTACTTTCAACACAACTAATAAACTGGTGGTCACACAGCAAATTGAACTTCACTGTTCCTTTTGGTTTAAGGTTTGCCCGTGCTCGGACTTTCTCTAGGACTTGGTCTGTGCACACTCAGCTAAGATGTTGAATATGGTTGCTCTAAATCATGCCCGGCTACAGTTCTTTTTGATATATTGGGCATCAATATGTAAATTTGTTGTAATTTTAGAACACTGATAATATTGCATAGACCCACTCAACATATTAGATTGGTGGAAATGATTGAGTATGTGCTGTGCTTTCAGATTATAATTCTGCAATGATTTTTAGGTGATCCTCCTTCTTAAAACTGCTTTCTGGAGAAATGTCCCATCATTCTATTAAAGTGAATCAGAAAAGGTAGGATCATAAATGTAGTTGCAAATCAAATTGTAACTAACATTATGAATTGATTTAGCCAATTGAAATTATAATTTTACATATTTTATAACAGCAGAGTGACAAGGTAGTTGAATCATTTCAAAATTTTGATCACTCAATTGAGCATGATGATGTAATGTTAAGTTCATTTACACATCAAAATGTGTTACTGTTCAAGACGTGATGCATTCAGCTACGTAAGGTTAGAGTCAATTATGTTTTCAGTTTCTAGTTACTCTAAATTCCTCTAAAATGTGAAAACTATGCTCTCTACATGGCAATTAAAAGGACTATTTCATCACGGATCTGTTAAACAGCAGACAAGCTAACTTGGTTACCTATAACCAGACGTCTCATTATGGGCTGTTCTATCTAGAGTTGGTGATAACATTGTCAATACGGAAACCACAGATAAAATAACAGATTCATAAGTGGCAGAGATAACATCTTTATCTATGTTTTAATCCTAACATACTTCTTTCTCTTTCAAAAATATATACCGTATTTACTCTTTTTCCTTTTGTTTTTATACTTCCTGCTTCACTTGCCCAAAGCAGCAGTACCAATGGGGCTTTACAGCTCCAGAGTTGCAGGTTTCTGTCTGGTGTTGACTCATGCAGCTCATGGTTTGACAGACAGATTTTTCTCCAGAGTGGGTTCACATGAAACTATGACTCATTCCATTGACACAAGTTGCTGTCCTGAACGTATCATGTTGGGAAGTGATCCTAAAAGGGCAGACTTCTGCCCAATACTGACTAATACACGGTCACATTTCCACAGAGCTGCTCTTGTGCAAATGAGGCATTGGCTCCGTGGACACAGACATCATTTCAGTACTGATGACATGATGCAATGATAGTTAAAGACAGGCAGAATAGCCTCCAGTTCCTTAACTATCCTCCCAGGGGGTGTAAAAGGCAATACAATGAAAGCTTCAAAACCTCCACACAGCTTGCTTAGCCGCAGTTCTATAAAGTCAGGAGCCACAGCTCCGGCTGAATTTCTCCAGAAAATCTTGAAGCCAGGAGGAGGGTCTCTATTCGTTACCTCAGTAAATATCGGAGCAGGTAAAGTAATCAAAAACAAATAAATCTGCAGATGTTGGAATCTGAAACAAAAATAGAAAAAAATTAGTGACACACATAAAGTGCTGAAGGAACTCAGCAGGTCAGGCAGCACCTACAGAGAAAGAAGCAGTTAACATTTTGGGTTTAGACCCTTCATCAGGACTGGAAATGAATGGGGAAGAAGCCAGAATGAGGAGGGGGGAGACAATGGAGTACAAAGCAGGTGATAAGTGAAGCTAAATGGGGGGAAGGCAGATGGGTGGGGGTGGTGGGTATGAAGTGAGAAGCTGGGAGTGGTAGGTGGTTAAGATAAAGTGCTGAAGAGGAAGGAATCTGATAGGAGAGGAGAGTGAACTGTGGGAAGCATGAGAAGAGTGATCATAACAAGATAAGGGCCCATGATAAAGATAGTAGCATGGACAGAAGATTTGCTGACTAGCAGAAGGTAAAGAGTAGCAATAAAGGGAGCCTTTTCTAGTTCACTGCCAGTGACTAGTAGCTTCAGTAGAGGGCAGTGTTGAAAGTTCTCCAGCATTTTTGTTTTTTTGAACCTAACGTCTACTGGCTCCATTGGATCAGCAGTAATTGAGTAGGGTAATATAATGGGTGACAGATGAGACATATTATTCATAATAGAAACTGTTCAACATAATTCACAAATACCATATATGTGTTGTTCTGTTCACTTTAAGAGATAGTGTCTGAACTCATGATATCAGTGTAAGATAGATAGATAGATAGATAGATAGATAGATAGATAGATAGATAGATAGATAGATACTTTATTCATCCCCATGGGGAAATTCAACATTTTCCAATGTCCCATACACTTGTTGTAGCAAAAACTCATTACATACAATACTTAACTCAGTAATAATATGATATGCATCTAAATCACTAACTCAAAAGCATTAATAATAGCTTTAAAAAAGTTCTTAAGTCCTGGCAGTTGAATTGTAAAGCCTAATGGCATTGGGGAGTATTGACCTCTTCATCCTGTCTGAGGAGCATTGCATCGACAGTAACCTGTCGCTGAAACTGCTTCTCTGTCTCTGAATGGTGCTATGTAGAGGATGTTCAGGGTTTTCCATAATTGACCGTAGCCTACTCAGCGCCCTTCGCTCAGCTACCGATGTTAAACTCTCCAGTACTTTGCCCACGACAGAGCCCGCCTTCCTTATCAGCTTATTAAGACGTGAGGCGTCCTTCTTCTTAATGCTTCCTCCCCAACACGCCACCACAAAGAAGAGGGCGCTCTCAACAACTGACCTATAGAACATCTTCAGCATCTCACTGCAGACATTGAATGACGCCAACCTTCTA
The DNA here is from genome assembly GCF_048418815.1 of Hemitrygon akajei. Classification (NCBI taxonomy): domain Eukaryota; kingdom Metazoa; phylum Chordata; class Chondrichthyes; order Myliobatiformes; family Dasyatidae; genus Hemitrygon; species Hemitrygon akajei. The sequence goes on along the minus strand of NC_133134.1, from coordinate 144,037,289 downwards.
AGGAAGTACAGTCGACTCTGTGCCTTCCTGCACAAGGCATCTGTGTTGGCAGTCCAGTCTAGCTTCTCGTCCAACTGTACTCCCAGATACTTGTAGGTCTTAACCTGCTCCACACATTCTCCATTAATGATCACTGGCTCCATATGAGGCCTAGATCTCCTAAAGTCCACCACCATCTCCTTGGTCTTGGTGACATTGAGACGCAGGTAGTTTGAGTTGCACCATATCACAAAGTCCTGTATCAGTTTCCTATACTCCTCCTCCTGTCCATTCCTGACACACCCCACTATGGCCGTGTCATCAGCGAACTTCTGCACATGGCAGGACTCCGAGTTATATTGGAAGTCTGATGTGTACAGGGTGAACAGGACCGGAGAGAGTACGGTTCCCTGTGGCGCTCCTGTGCTGCTGACCACTGTGTCAGACCTACAGTCTCCCAATAGCTTTTGGTTTGTTTGGAATGGAAGTAAATGACTGCGCCTTCGTTAACCACAAAAAAATGACTCTTGTATGCTTCATTCATCAAATCCTACATTGGCGACCACAATGCTCTTGGACCATTCCAGAATTACTCAACGATATTTCGACGAACACAGTTGTTTTGATGCTGCTGGAGTTTTGGAAGCAACACATTACTGCACAGTTTGCACAGGCAGAAGCCCAGTTCATGCTGTGAGAAGTCATTGTGGACAATACCAAATTTTACTATGTCATAGCATCACTAAGTAGTTCCACTGCAGCCAGAGTGGTGAGTCTATAAGAACACCCAACTGCATGTGATAAATATGTTACTCTGAAAGCTCACCTATTTCTGTCTTTTGGACTGTCTGTGTCTGAGTGGGTCAAATTGTTGCTCTCCCTGTCTGGTCTGGGTTTTTCTAGGCCTTCAGAGCTAATGGACATAATATTTCTCCTGGGCAATCACCACCTTGTTTTATTTTTAATGAAATCTTTATGCAACAAATGCCTGATGAAGTTCTCACAGCCCTCACTAAGTCACCCATGTAGGACTATAGGGAGCTTGCTAAAATGGCAGATGGTCTACACTCAGCCAGTCAGATGTGCATCGTTCCTCCTCCTTTCCCTCTCTCAATAAGCCCTGTTAGCAGAGCCTCCAGCAGGCTCATGCCCGTGGCTGTGAACCAGACAATGGCAGGTCTATGTTTTTACCACAAATGCCAAGAAGTGCTGACCACCATGCAGCTTCAACAATGCCAGCGAATGGGGACATCAGGGGTTCCAGCAACCAGGGTCGTCTATTATTCTCTATGGCCACCTTTTTAGGGCGGTACTTCCTGTGTGACACGGTCAATAAAGCGAGTGTTCTGCCAGCAGAGGCTACCAATGGCAACAGGATCCGGATCCAAACACAATTCAGCTTCAGTAAATGACGCAAAGCATGAGACTTTGTTTGGCTCAATATAGATCTCTGGAAACAAAAACAAAAATGCTGGATCCCCACGACGACTCTGTCTAGAACAAGCATCGCCACATGTGAGTTCACTCGCCTGCTGGGTGAATTCCCAAACCTCACTAAACCCACATTTTCCACTACACGTCCCAAAGCATGGGGGTCAAGCACCACATTGCCAGAATTGTCTTGCTGGTCCACAGCTGTGTGCACAGACTGGACTCAGAAAAGCTGGCCAGCGCGAAGGCCGAGTTTGCTAACGTGGAACTGCTTGGCACTGTACGCAGGTTGAATAACCCTCAGGCTTCGCCCCTCCACGTGGTCCCTCAGCCTGCCTGTGGTTGCCATCTATGTGGCAATTGCCACTGTCTTAACGAGGCCACCACCTCCCGTTCATTACCTGGTCTCTCATATTCAAGACTTTTTGGCATACTTAGCTGGAAAGATAATTTTTTATAAAGTGGACTTAGTCAGGGTCTACCATCATGTGCCTGCGTGAGCTGAGGATGTTCCCAAAGCTGTTATTATAACCCCGTTTGGCTTATTTGAATTTCTGTGCATGCTGTTTGGGTTGAAAAACTGCAGCACAGATTTCCTAGTGACAAATGAACTGTGTTAAAAGTCTGATTTTGTTTACCTGGACGACATACTTGTCACCAGTGCATTCAAAACCGAACATTTCTCACATTTCCACACACATTTCAGTGGCTTAAGCTACATGGGCTGTTCATTATACCTACTATATGCCATTTCAGGTTGTCTACAATTCACTTTCTCAGCCACCAATCTCCACAGAGAGTGAAATACCCCTGCTGTCAAAAATCAGTGCTATTCTGGACTTTCCATTGCCCTGCACTACCAAAACACTGCAAGAGTTCTTGGGTATGGTGAATTTCTATTACTCTTTCATTCCATGTGCTGCTGAACTTATGCTCCCCTTGTATAGTGTGCTTAAAGGCAATGCTCCTAATCACATGTCTAACACCTGTGTAGGACCAGTCCTATCACATGTGACTGGTCGTCGCAATCTTTTGAGAAAATCAAATTACACTAGGTGCTGGTAGGCCATCAGAAAACTTTCGGTATCGGAAGGAAGCAGTGAATAGAAACCACACACTTTTGGAAATAAGGTTTTGTTTATAAGAAAAAGCAATATGTACAAAATATTTACAGGAGCAAGAACAATTCAAAATTCCAACATTCTGTTTAGGTTCCAAATCTTCGACATCAAACCAGAACAAGTTCTTTTTTAATTAGAATCAGTGAGATTCCTTTATTACTCTAATCTCTCTAACTAATTAGATCTAGTGTTATTATTTAAAAGTTTACAGACTAAACTTTCCTTTTTACTTAACCCTAGTTAGTTGGAACACTAAATATAATTCCTATTCTTAAGTATCATAGTTAACCTCCCTTTCCGTTCCAGGTAGTATCTCTACAAGTTTAAATTCAAATTCAAAAATTATATATACACTGTTTAACTCCTTTCATGACAATTCTCCAACATCACAACTTTTAAAGAAATTAAATCTCATTCAGTAACTTATCAAAGTCTTTGCAAAATAATCAGTTCTTGCAGAAAATCAAATTCGGATTCTTCGAATGAAAATAAACTTATACATCCAACAGTATTAAATCCTCTGTGTCATTACACATATCTTTTCCCATGCATGTTCTTCATCTTGTGTGGCTCGCCATCTTGTTTCTTAGATCATTGGATTGAAATAGTTTATCATCCACAGAAAGTCAATTCACAAACTTGTATAAAACTTGACGAAATCCTCTTTATGATTCTACAGAACTAATTCCCGACTACACAGTAGGGATTTTGGACACTGGTCTCTGCTGATATTGTCTCATTATAGCTGCTGCATGTTATAGCTGTAGCTTCAATAAATCTTTTATCACTATTGTCTCTCCTCCAGGGATTTCGCCCTGAGGTTTCCAAGTTAGTAAGATTAAGATACTCACTACTAATTCCACTCCTAACAATTCATGTCTTCAGCTTCTAATTGTTGCTGTGTTTCTCTCTTTATCCATGCCTGCGTCCAGCCTGCCCTGCCCTCGCATAGCGTTTTTTTTTACAAGTTCTCTTTTTTTTTAAAATCGGTAACCCTTGTTTTCATCCCTCCTCAGGTAGAGCTTTCTAACGGTACATCTTTGGGTTTAATTAACCTGGGTTTCACCTGCATGAATGGTCGATGTGCGAGACTGGAGTGCAACCAGTGTTGTGTGTCACTGAGTGAAAAATAACTGCCATGTACCTTTTGAGATCCCTGAGTGACGTCAATGTGGACCTGGTTGGTCCTTGCCCTCGCCCCTCCTACAGTTTCACTTATCTCCATATAATGATGGACCGTACCACCAGGAGGCCAGCGGCTGACCCTCTAGCATCTATGATGGCTGCAGACATGGCTTAGGCATTCATCAGCACCTGGGTTGCCCAGCTCAGCACTGCATCTGATATTTCTTCTGATCACGGTCCCCATTTCATCTCAGACCTCTAGGGTGCAATGGGCCAGAATCTTGGTGTTAAGTTACATCACCCCACAGTTCATCGCCCACAGCCCAATAGCCTGTGTGAGCGCTTTCACTGTTCCTTAACGGCTGCTCTGAAGGCCTGCCTAATTGACAAATGTTGGCATGAGTGTCTCCTGTGGGTCCTGCTGGGCCTCAGAATGACTGCAGTCCTCCACAGCTGAATTGGTGCTAAGTGATTTTATTCCTGATGGTACGACTGCCAGTTTGGCATCTCATCAGCATGCCACCCTCCTCAGTTAACTCAATTCTTTTGCACCTATTCCACCTACTCCGACCTCCCATCATGACGTGCAGAACTCTTGGTTTTCAGTTGACCTACGTTCTACCTCGTTCATTTTTGTCCACCATGATGCACATCAACAACACCTTAGGCTCCCTTACACTGGCTCATTCTGCAGTTTGGAACAGAGTTAAAAGACTCTTATTGTAGATAGGAAGGGTAGACATGAATGTGTTTCTGTAGATCACCTTAAACTGGCCCACCAAGTCCCAGATGGTTCCACTATCATACCCCCTGCACCACAACATAAACATACGCATGTCAGTACACCTCCTGATGAGTCAAGTCAAGTCAAGTCACTTTTATTGTCATTTTGACCATAACTGCTATGTACGGTACATAGTAAAAATGAGACAACGTTTTTCAGGACCATGATGTTACAAGACACAGTACAAAAACTAGACTGAACTACATAAAAAACAACACCGAGAGAAAAAAAAACAACTACACTAGATTACAGACCTACCCAGGACTGCATAAAGTGCACAAAACAGTCCAGACATTACAATAAATAGTAAACAGGACAATAGGGCAGTAATGTGTTAGTCCAGGCTCTGGGTATTGAGGAGTCTGATAGCTTGGGGGAAGAAACTGTTACGTAGTCTGGCTGTGAGAGCCCGAATGCTTCAGAGCCTTTTCCCAGATGGCAGGAGGGAGAAGAGATTGTATGAGGGGTGCATGGGGTCCTTCATAATGCTGTTTCCTTTGTGGATGCAGCATGTAGTGTAAATGTCCGTGATGGCGGGAAGAGAGACCCCGATGACCTTCTCAGCTGACCTCACTATCCACTGCAGGGTCTACTGTTGTTACTCTAAGCAAGGCACACGGAACCTGAGCCAGGAGGCTCGTATGAGCCCTGGACAGACTCACAATACCAGTTTTGGTGAATTCTGGGGGTGGGGTGGCTGTATAGGATAACGTAATGGGTGACAGATGACACATATTGTTCATAGTAGAGAAGTTCTACATATTTCACTAGCACCGTCATTGAGTTGTTGTGTTCATTTAAGAGACTGTGTCTGACATAATAACATCAGTGTAAGGCTTTTGGTTTGTTTGTAATGGAATTAAAGGGCTGTGGCTTTTGCTAAGCACATTAAATGACCCTTGCATGTTTTATTCACAAAATCCTACAATAGGAAGAAGGAATCTATCCACCACCCAAAGAACTGATTTCCTACATAAGCTGCACACTGATGGGTACTATCCACTAAATGCACTGAGATGTTCTCCAAGGCTTTGTCTTAGAGTCATAGGTACAGCACCAAAACAAACAGTTCAGTTCTCTGAGTCCACATCAAGTCCCCAGTTTTACACTAATCCTCCTCTAACCCATTTTATCCTCCCTATGTTCTCATCAGTCTCTCCCCCGCCCCCCCCCCCCCCATCAACCCCACTTATTCTACCACTCATCTACACATAATGGTAATTTACAGTGGCCAATTCACTTCCTAGGAAACACATACGTCAGAGTAAAAATATACAAACTCTACATGACAGCACCAGACACTCAGTTTGAACTCGGGTTGCTGAGCTGTGAGAGAGTTACTCTGCAAGATGTGCCACTGAGTCATCCTTTTAGCATCTCCCAAAACCACGAACACTGCTACCAAAAATGGCAAAGGCAGTAGACCACATAACAAAAGTACTCTCTGCAGGTTCCCCACTGACGTGCTATCTTGGAAATATTTTCCCTTATACTTCATTGTCACTGAGTCTCGTTCATGTTACCCACAATCCAACAGTGCTTTGGGAATGCTTTCTCCAAAAGATTTAAGAAGGTGGTTTACCGCCACCTTCAAGGACAATTAGGAATGGGCAATAAATGCTACCCTTTCCAATGACAACGGATGCCAAAAACTGAAAAACATCGTTTGCATTACAACTACTGTTTACCAATGTTTCGGTTTGCTTTCCCTTGACAGCATCTAATTCAAAAATAGGAAGTCCTTACCACAAGATCTATTACAGGTTTGTGGACTATGATATTTCTTTCAACAATAGAGAGTGCACGCCTCTTTAAAGCTGATAGATAGATAGATAGATAGATAGATAGATAGATAGATAGATAGATAGATAGATAGATACTTTATTCATCCCCATGGGGAAATTCAACTTTTTTTCCAATGTCCCATACACTTGTTGTAGCAAAACTAATTACATACAATACTTAACTCAGTAAAAAATATGAAATGCATCTAAATCACTATCTCAAAAAGCATTAATAATAGCTTTTAAAAAGTTCTTAAGTCCTGGCGGTAGAATTGTAAAGCCTAATGGCATTGGGGAGTATTGACCTCTTCATCCTGTCTGAGGAGCATTGCATCGATAGTAACCTGTCGCTGAAACTGCTTCTCTGTCTCTGGATGGTGCTATGTAGAGGATGTTCAGAGTTTTCCATAATTGACCGTAGCCTACTCAGCGCCCTTCGCTCAGCTACCGATGTTAAACTCTCCAGTACTTTGCCCACGACAGAGCCCGCCTTCCTTACCAGCTTATTAAGACGTGAGGCATCCCTCTTCTTAATGCTTCCTCCCCAACACGCCACCACAAAGAAGAGGGCGCTCTCCACAACTGACCCATAGAACATCTTCAGCATCTCACTACAGACATTGAATGACGCCAACCTTCATTGTCGACTCTGTGCCTTCCTGCACAAGGCATCTGTGTTGGCAGTCCAGTCTAGCTTCTCGTCTAACTGTACTCCCAGATACTTGAAGGTCTTAACCTGCTCCACACATTCTCCATTAAAGATCACTGGCTCCATATGAGGCCTAGATCTCCTAAAGTCCACCACCATCTCCTTGGTCTTGGTGATATTGAGACGCAGGTAGTTTGAGTCGCACCATATCACAAAGTCCTGTATCAGTTTCCTATACTCCTCCTCCTGTCCATTCCTGACACACCCCACTATGGCCGTGTCATCAGCGAACTTCTGCACATGGCAGGACTCCGAGTTATATTGGAAGTCTGATGTGTACAGGGTGAACAGGACCGGAGAGAGTACGGTTCCCTGCGGCGCTCCTGTGCTGCTGACCACTGTGTCAGACCTACAGTCTCCCAACCGCACATACTGAGGTCTATCTGTCAAGTAGTCCACTATCCAATCCACCATGTGAGAGTCTACTCCCATCTCCGTTAGTTTGTGCCTTAAGATCTTGGGCTGGATGGTGTTAAAGGCACTAGAGAAGTCAAGGAATGTAATCCTCACAGCACAACTGACCCCATCTAGGTGAGAGAGTCTTCAGGCATATCATGTACAAATGGTTGTAGATATGAGTTAAGGATTTGTTTACATCTCTATATTTTGGCTTGCTTTTGTTTGGTAAATCTTGGTGTATTTTGAGATATTAAAAATACAGTAAAATAGGACATGAATGTAGTTTGAAGCACATGAAATAACTCTTGCATGCTTTGTTCACAAAATCCTACAATAGGACAAAGGAATCCATCCACCATCATTGTTTGAATACAAAGAAATTAAAATTTTCCTATTATTCATCCTCCAAACTATAAGTTTAACTTGGTGTGCACTTTCTGTAAGAACCAATATCAACAATAACATCAAATGGAATTTGCAAATGTTTCAGATATTACAGAAAAGTTTGAATCCAAATTCAATCTATTGCCAAATTTCTGATGATCTATGTAACACATGGCTGGCTCTTAAAGGTCCAGATTCTTTCCAATATCTACACATCAAACCACTTCACTCCTTGGAACCAATTTTTTTTTCTTGCATCAATTGTTTGATCGCATACCACCAGTATATCACTGCAGATAACACTACATCCAGTCACAAACAGAGAAAAGATTAAGTAAAGCTTTAATGTTTGTCTGTTCCTTAACAGTTACCCAGGACCCAAGGCTCATATTATTTTTAGTGGCAGGAAGTCACCTCTGATACTGTATAAAGAGGTACTGAAATACAGAATGGTGCATGCATGCATTGATTGAGAACACACACTTCTGTCTACATCAAAGGGCCCAAGATAAACTGGCTGCTCATTCCCATCAGACAGAGTCTGGAGATGTCAGCCTGGCAATAAATGATCAGAATTAGCAAACACTGCATACTCTGCAGAAGGCAACACTGACTTTAGGTAACTTGCCATTCTACATGATGCATGCTTTGGATTAACCCTTTCTGTACTGGCTGTTTTATTTTACTTAATTCTAAACACTATTAAACAGAACATTTAAATTAAACCAAATCATAAAGGTTGACGTTTTCTTTACAGAGTAATTTCAAAGCAACTCAACTCAAAAATCTGAGGTAAATATCAATAAATTCCATGATGTCAAATTAATTGAATTGAAGGCACAAGAAACTGCAAATCTGGAACCTGGAGCAAAACAAAACACAAAGTGCTGGAGGTCACGCAGTATCTGTGGGGGCAGATGTGAAATATCTGCTTCACTTCAAAACACTGCACCAGCATAGGGAAATTCAGCTAATTTACCAAATACAAAAAAAAACATGATTCCAGATCAAATGCTGAGCAAAAACAGTTTGCAGCAGGTTGAGAATGTAGCAAGCCAGTGATCTCGGCAAGGAGTTTAAATAATGTCACAAGCAAACTGCAGCAAACAGAACAAAATGCAGCACATGAAACTCCACAGGATACTATAGAGTGGAAGAAGGAAAACAGCTTTCAGAAAAATGCAATGAAGATGCATACTCAGCAAGTTTTGCTTCTACTAGAATTATTAGATCACAAACTTACCACATGCCAATAAATCTGACTGATTAATGCCTGTTTAGGTACCTATCATCCTTTGTAGATAGAGTTGATCATTCCAGTGACTAATTCTAGGTGAAATTGTGCAGATTGTGAAATTGGATGAGGCTCTACTGTGCAACATTGCCATAAGCACGTGTTACATTTTCCTTATGTGAGGTGTGTGGCTAGTGCAACACTATCTGCACCACGTCCATTTCTGTCCTTCCTGATATAAACTGGAGGTCAAATTGAAGTTCCTGACTTTTGTTGAAGAACATTGTGCAGGTTTGTTGCTTTTCTCATTACTTAAACGACATTCAGCTGGCATCAGAATACCCGATTGAACAGATTCACAACTGAAGGCAGGCTTCTCAAACATTTTCCAGAGTGCAGTCAATGCTACATCTAACAGGGAGAGTTTTTTCCAGCATTAAGTTGATGGGATGGCCACTCAGCATAGACTGGGTGGGCAGGAAACGAGTGCCTATTACTCAAAAGCCCACTAGTCTGTGAGTTTTCAGGGAGGCCACATTCTCCTTGGACCTTGAGATAAACAAGGAATTTTCAGGCTCAGATTTTCTGAAGGAGGCATAACTAAGACGAGCAATTTGGTCACTCTCCCATGTCTGGTCTCCTCATGGAAGTCAATGTCTCCTTGACTCCCAATTTTCTGACTAAAGGATCATTCAAATTTCAAATTTCAAAGTACATTTATTATCAAGGTATGTACACCACAGAAAACATTGAAATTTTCTTTCTTATAAGCAGGCACTAAATCAAAGAATCCCAACAGAACGCATTAATAAGGCCTTCAAACACCCAATGTGCAAAAAAAAACCAACTCATGCTAAAAATAATAATTAAGCAAACAACACTTAGACCGAATGTTCACCAAAGTGAATCTTCAACCACAATGCCAGTTCATCACTACAGCTGGTCCAGGAGTCCATTAGTTGCAAACTACAGCCTCATTTCAGTGCAGAGAAGAGTAAACCTCATGGAGCAGCAAGGCCCTGACACATCAACTTCTTTATCGGGCCCTGTACTTAAAGCAGCCAAACATAGGCTTGTTCTTTGCTCTCGGGCCTGGCTCCAGCTGCTTCAATTTGACCCCAAGTCCGCTCCAGTAATGGTCAAACATCAGCTCATTCCTTGCTCTCGGGCTTGTGTTCCACTGCCCTCAAATGCCCATAGTAATTTTCTGCCATTTGTTGCAATTTTATGCAATTTGTTGGTCATTCTTCACATGAGAGAGACACCAAGAGACTACTTCCATGAAGGAATGATTTTGAATATTTTGATCTCAAGGAAGAGGAAGTAACAGCTTTGAGCCCTGAGATCCGCTAATATTGCTGTCTTCCCAAGAGTGTAGGCAAACATTGACCACACTCATACTCTCAGTGGCCACTTTATTAGGTACAGATGGCACCTCCTGCGCCTAATACAGAGGCCAATGAAATGTATGTTTCTGGTCTTCTGCTGCTGTAGCCCAGCCACTACAAGGGTCGATGTGTTGTGTGTTCAGAGATGCTCTTCTGCGCAGCATTGTGGTAATGTGTAGTTATTTCAGTTATGATCACCCTCCCATCAGCTTAAACCAGTCTCCTCTGACCTTTCTCATTAATAAGATGTTTCCACTCACAGAAATGCTGCTCACTGGAAGTTCTTTGCTCTTTGCAGCATTTGACTATTGTGTGTGAAAGTTGCAGGAGATCATCAGCTTCTGAGATACTCACCCTGTCTGGCAGCAACAAACATTTCCATGGTTAAGGTCACTTAGATCACATTTCTTCCCCATTCTGATGTTCGGTCCAAACAACAACAGAACCTCTTGACAATGTCTGCATGCTTTATGCATTGAGTAAATAGTCGGTGTCTCAGCCCAAGACGTCAACTAAATAATGCTTTTCCATAGACGCTGCCTGACCTGCTAAGTTCCTGCACCATTTTGTGTGTGTTGGCTAATTAGATATTTGCATTGATGAGCAGATGTACAGGTGTGTGGTGAACTGCATATACCTGTCTGGACACGCCCCTCTGCTGACTGCTCCTGTGGCTCCTCCCACAGACCCCTGTATAAAGGCGGTTGGAGGCACTGCTCCTCCCTCAGTCTCCAGGATGTTGTGTGGTGGTCTCTTGCTGCTAATAAAAGCCTGTTGTTCACCTCCCATCTCCGAATGTTATTGATGCTGCATCAATTTTATTAGCTGCAATTTTAAAACATGGAGAGTATTTTATGACCAGATAAATTGGACATTGCTCCTCAATCTTCTGAAGCAGCCATTGCCTTTGAACTCTGGCTTGCGTGCTTCCAATCGTACCTGGAAGAGATTCGCGTGACTGAGCCTGCTATCATGCACAGAGTTCTCCTTTCCAGGGTCTGTCCACGGGTATACTCCCTAATCAGGGACCTGCCGACCTACCAAGGGGCACTGAACTCCCTCAAAAGACAGTACCTGCGGCCGGTGAACACCATCTACGCAAGACATCGATTAGCGACGCGGTGGCAGCGGGCCGGAGAGTCGAGCGCTGAGTTTGTCCGAGCCCTACAGACACTCGTGCGGGCCTGCGACTGCAGGGGACTGACAGCGGAACAACATGCGGAGCTCCTGGTATGAGACGCCTTCGTTACGGGGATCAGGTCAGTGTACGTGCGCCAGCGGCTGCTGGAACACGCTGATCTTACCTTACAGTTGGTGATCAAGCTGGCCGACATGCTGGAGGCTGCTCTGCACAACGCTGATGCTGTCCAGCCGCGAGATCTCCCGCTGGTCCCATGGATGTTGCAGACCCCGCCACCCGCCGGCGAATCGACCACAGCTGCTGCCACTCGCGAGTCCGTGAACTCCCCGCAACCTGCCGGCGAATCGACCATGGCTGCTGCCGGTCGCAAGTCCGTGCAGTGTTACTTCTGCGGACTCGAAAAGCACCCCCGAAAATGCTGCCCAGCCCGCGAAGCTACCTGCTCCAGCTGTGGAAAGAAGGGCCACTTCGCCAAGGTCTGTAAGTCCAAACCACGAGCGGGGTCGAGCAGCACCGCGTGCAAGGCATGGGGGTCGCCATCTTTGTCGGCGCCACCTTGCCCCGCCTCCGACCCACGGGTGCTTACCGGGCACCACGACGGCGATTCAACTCTGGCCTCCGTAACCCTCGACCAAAGTGCTCCACACCAGCTTGCAAGGTCAATGATGGACATCCTGGTGGAGGGGCACAGGACTAGCTGCCTGTTTGACACGGGCAGCACTGAGAGTTTTATTCACCCGGACATGGTGCAACGCTGCAGACTCGTGACACGGCCGGTAAGCCAGAAGGTCACCATGGCTTCTGGATCGCATTCCACAGACATCTGGGGGGGTTGTGTAGCGACATTGGTGGTGCAGGACACAGAATATCGGGACTTTGTGTTACTGGTCATGCCTCAACTGTGTGCCCCTGTGCTATTGGGGCTTGACTTCCAGAGCCACCTGAAAAGTGTGACAATGGAGTATGACGGGCCCCTCCCACCAATCACTGTCAGAAATCCTCAGTTTTGTGGGACTTCGTCATATGCCCCGCTACTGACCACACATACACACCGACCTGCACATCCCACCCAACACCATGCCAACGGCTGTGCTACTGACACCACTTGCAGCCTCTCCACCCTCAAGATCCCTCCCCCACCACTGTTCGCCAACCTGAGCCCTGACTGTAAACCTGTGGCAACTAAAAGCAGGAGGTACAGTGTGGGGGACAGGGCCTTCATTAAGTCGGAGGTGCAGCAGCTGCTCAGGGAGGGGATCATTGAGCCAAGCACAAGTCCTTGGAGGGCCCAGGTGGTCGTTGTTCGGACCAGGCAGAAAAATAGTATGGTTGTGGACTATAGCCAGACCATCAATAGGTTCACGCAGCTTGACGCATACCCCCTACCCCGCATCGCGGATATGGTCAATCAGATAGTTCAGTACAAGGTGTACTCGACCATAGACCTGAAATCCGCTTACCGTCAGCTCCCCATCTGCCCGGAGGACCGCTCCTACACTGCCTTCGAGGCGGGCGGCAGGTTCTATCACTACCTGCGTGTCCCCTTCGGTGTTACGAATGGTGTCTCTGTCTTCCAGAGGGAAATGGACCGGATGGTGGACCAGTGCCAATTGAAGGCCACGTTCCCATATCTGGATAATATCACCATCTGCGGTCACAACTGGCAGGATCACAACACTAACCTCCAACAATTTTTCCAAGCGGCCAAAGCTCTTAACCTTACCTGTAACAGGGACAAGTGTGTGTTTGGAACCGCCTGACTTGCTATTCTTGGGTATGTCATGGAGAACAGGGTCATTGGCCCTGACCCCGACCGTATGCGCCCCCTGTTGGAACTCCCTCTTCCCACTACCCTCAGAGCCCTCAAACGGTGCCTGGGCTTCTTTTCCTATTATGCCCAATGGGTCCCTCACTACGCAGACAAGGCCTGCCCCCTGGTCAAGTCCACCGCATTTCCCCTCTCAGACGAGGCCCACACGGCCTTCAACCACATTAAAGGGGACATTGCCAAAGCAACGATGTATGCGGTGGACGAGACCCTTCCCTTCCAAGTAGAGAGTGACGCCTCCGACTTCGCGCTGGCTGCTACCCTCAATCAGGCAGGAAGGCCGGTAGCATTCTTCTCTCGTACCCTTCAAGGCCCTGAAATTTGGCACTCCACGGTGGAGAAAGAAGCCCAGGCCATAGTGGAAGCTATTAGGCACTGGAGGCACTATCTCACCGGCAAAAGGTTCACCTTGCTGACCGACCAGCGCTCAGTTGCGTTCATGTTCAGCAACCAACAGCGGGGCAAAATCAAAAATGATAAAATTTTACGGTGGAGAATGGAACTCTCCACCTACAACTATGATATCCTGTACCGGCCTGGAAGGCTCAATGAGCCCCCTGATGCCCTATCCTGGGGAGCGTGTGGCAGCGCGCAGCTCAACCGGCTATACACCCTCCATGCACATCTTTGCCACTCGGGGGTCACCCGATTTTACCATTTCGTGAAAGCCCGGAACCTGCCTTACTCCCTTGAGGACATCAGGATGATGACCAGGGACTGCCGAGTCTGCGCTGAGTGCAAACCGCACTTCTACTGTCCTGAAAAGGCACAACTTTTCAAGGCCACCTGCCCCTTTGAGCGACTGAGTGTCGACTTTAAGGGCCCCCTTCCCTCCACTGACCGCAATGTCTACTTTCTCAACATAATCGACGAGTACTCGCGGTTCCCCTTTGCCATCCCCTGCCCCGATACCACTGCCACGTCCGTTATAAAAGCCCTGCGCCAGCTCTTCACTCTGTTCGGATATCCCTGCTATATCCACAGTTATAGAGAGGTCCTCCTTTATGAGTGACGAGCTGCGCCAGTACCTGCTGGCTAGGGGTATTGCTACTAGTAGGACCACGAGCTATAATCCCCGGGAGAATGGACAGGTGGAGAGGGAGAATGCCACAGTGTGGAAGGCCACACTCTTAGCCCTTAGGTCAAAGGGATTGCCGGTCTCTCGATGGCAGGAGGTCCTCCCCGAGGCACTCCACTCCATCCGTTCCCTGTTATGCACGTCCACCAATGCCACCCCTCATGAGCAACTCTTTTCTTTTCCCAGGAAGTCTGCCACTGGGACCACCCTACCGGCTTGGCTGATGTCCCCAGGGCCAGTGCTGCTCCGGAAACATGTGAGGAGCAATAAATACTCCCCGATGGTCGAGAGGGTTCACCTACTTCATGCGAACCCCCAGTATGCCTACGTGGTCTTACCTGATGGGCGGGAGGACATGGTCTCCATCCGCGACCTGGTGCCCGCAGGAGCACCAGACCCCTACCCCGAACACTCCACGGTGACTATGAACCCCGTACCCAATGATGTATATACCCACGAGACACCGCACACACCAAGCCCTACACAGACTCCTCACGACACTCCCATACCGGGCTCCTCGCACACGCATGAGGGATTACTGACGCCTAATGGGCTGGCACCTCAAGTCAGGCCGGAACCAGCACAACCACCGTCACCGGTGCAATCACAGCTGGTGCTACGTAGATCGCAGCGACAGATTCGACCGCCTGATAGACTTTACCTGTAAATATACTTGTGAGAAACTTTGCCCCATGGGGATGCTCTTTTAAAACAAAGGGGAGGTGAATGTGGTGAACTACATATACCTGTCTGGACACGCCCCTATGCTGACTGCTCCTGTGGCTCCTCCCACAGACCCCTGTATAAAGGCGATTGGAGGCACTGCTCCTCCCTCAGTCTCCAGGATGTTGTGTGATGGTCTCTTGCAGCTAATAAAAGCCTATTATTCACCTCCCGTCTCCGAGAGTTATTGATGGTCCATCAAGGTGTACCTAATAAAGTGGCCACTGATTGTATGTCACAATTAGGCTCCTCTGAGCCTTTCCCGAGCGGGGAGACTTATACCCTCTTAATATGCAGAAAAATTACCTGAGGGTCAAAACTCTGTTTCTAGGAAGTTCTCATGACTTCTTTATGCCAAGTGACCACACTGGGGAATAAATGGCATCTCAGTTCAGTGCATAGATACAACTAGATTTACCAAATGACACAGATGATATAGGAACATATAGTACCATTACTCTGCTGAAGATACTCTTCATAAATCTGTTCAAGGTAAGATTCAGTCTTGGCACACCTTGAAGAATATATCAAGCAGGTATAGAAGACTGAAGACACTGCAGAAGCTAAATCTGAAATAAAATAAAATAAAGCACTGGAGGAACTCATCAGTTAAAGCAGCATCTAAGGAGGTAGTAAGTGTAAGTTGATGTTTCAAGTCAGAATCCTGCATCAGAAACTTTGCACTTCAAGCTGTATCCCCTCACAAAGAACTGGTGCTGGAAGAAGAACATATAGAGGATCCAGAACTTGAAGTCCAGAGGTCAGAGCAGAGACAAAGCAGGAATAAGAGGATCGGAAAGAGTATCGTGACTACTCATGGAATGCTCTGCTCAAGATTTACGTCCTCATCTCCCTGTCAGATAGAGGAGGCAAGCATTTTCTACACAGAATATTAAGGACTTATTAATAGAAAGATGTTCCATCTACAAAATCATGGCCCCAAAATAATTCACCCTAATGGTTACCAAAAATACTATCTTCTTTTTAAGAAATTCCTCCATATTAAGGATGACTTGTTACTAATCCATTTCTGAAGTTTCTTCAGTGACTGATGAGGGCAGTGCCCCATTCATAGACTCCAGTGGATCCACAATAACTTCCAAACATGGTTTGCAGCTTGAGGTTGAAGTGACCTTGGTTCAGGAGTGGTGGAAGTGTATGTTGAACAGCCTCCCATGTGTCTTATAGATCAGCACCACACCGGTGGGAAGCTTTTTGGAAGAAATAACATAGAACAATACAGCACAATACAGGCCCTTCGGCCCACGGTGTTGTGCTGACCCTCAAACCCTGCCTCCATATGACCTCCCACCTTAAATTCCTCCATATACCTGTCTAGTAGTCTCTTAAATTTCACTAATGTATCTGCCTCCACCACTGACTCAGGCAGTGCATTCCATGCACCAATCACTCTCTGAGTAAAAAACCTTCCTCTAATATTGCCCTTGAACTTCCCACCCCTTACCTTAAAGCCATGTCCTCTTGTATTGAGCAGTGGTGCCCTGGGGAAGAGGCGCTGGCTGTCCACTCTATCTATTCTTCTCAATATCTTGTATACCTCTATCATGTCTCCTCTCATCCTCCTTCTCTCCAGAGAGTAAAGCCCTAGCTCCCTTAATCACTGATCATAATGCATACTCTCTAAACCAGGCAGCATCCTGGTAAATCTCCTCTGTACCCTTTCCAATATTGGTAAGGTCCAATATTGTGGTGAGAAAAGTTGAGAAAAGGGTTAATAACTTGCTTGATCCCCATTTGCATTAATAGTCAGTAATGGAACCTTTGATTAGATTATGGTTTGTAAGCCATCGTGTGTCAATATTCCAGATTGTTTATTGTCATTCTTCAAATGAAATGATTGTTACACTAGATCTGATGGAGCTTAATAAAACACAATAGGCATAAAGGACACAATAAAAACACAAAAGAAACACACAATAAATACAAATATAAAAACAATCACATAAAATACAATGTACATTTAACTGTTATATACTTAGAGCTGACGAATTGTATATATATATATATATATAACCCTCTATATGTGTGTGTGTATATATATATATGACACTAAGCAACGTATGTCATGGTGGTGGAGTTGATGAGGTGAGGATGATTAATGGGTGGAGGTGTTGATCAACCTAACAGCTTGAGGGATGCAACTACTTTTGAGTCTAGCGGTCTTGGCATGGATATTGTATTGCATCTTCCTTGATGGGAGTGGGGCAAACAGTTCATAAGCAGGGTGAGTGAGACCTCTCATGATATTGTTGACCTTTTCCCAGCACCTTTTTGTACATTATATCCTTGACGGCTGGTAGATAGGTGCAGTTGATGCGTTGGGCAGCTTTAACTATACCCATTGTAGAGCCCTCCTGCCCATCACACTGCAGTTTCCACACTACGCAGTGTTGTAGCACATTAGCTCAAATGCACATCTTTAGAAATTTGTGAGTATTGATGTGCACAGACCAGCTCTCTTCAGCCTCCTCTTCGGTGTTATCTCCCACTTCATGGGAGGGAAGGGGGCACATGGGACATCAAAAACATTGTAATTGTGACCATCTCCAATAGGGGAGACAAATCTGATTTTTCAAACTACAAAGTGATCTCCATCCTATTACCACATGGAAAGGAATCACCATAAGTCTCTTCAACCACCTTCTCCCAGCAGCTGAACTGTTGTGCTCCAGAATGCAGTGCAGATACTGTCCATCAATCTGCACCATGAACATAATCTTCATCAAGTGACAATTCCAACAAATATGCAGGAAGAGCATCAAGCAAGACCTCCTTTGACCTCACAGTGATCTTTGACCTGTCAACCAAGGGAGACAGTGGAGATAAGGTTGTACTTAGAAATTGTCCCACCATCTACCAACAACAGAATGCACCATTGATCAGACAAAAACTCAGAAGACAGTATGTAATCCATCACATGTTGTTTTGTTGATCCGTCATATTGATTATATGACATCAGTGAGTGAATCCAGATCCATTTACCGAAGTGGCTTGCTATAACAGTTGTCAGTAGTCTGCAGTTCACTATGACCGATATTGTGAAAGCAGTATTGTGGTTTGCTCGATTGGGTAGGATTAATCACACTGAAATAAACTGGAATAGCTTAATGGGGACTAATGTGTCTCCAACCCCAACACCTCTCCCCACTCCCCCCGCAGTAAACAGAATCTCCTTCCTATCATCTGTCTCACAGATGAATAAATTAAAACAGATCATATTTGTGTTTCATATATTTCACACTTCCTTTTAAAAATAGGGTTGCAATAGTATTAGTAGCTAGGTATGCTAAAGTTTGTGCAAACCATGGGAAAGCTAGTTGAATTTATTTTTATTGAGGAAATTATGCCTCTTCTTTGTAAGTTACCAAAATTTGAAAATGTTTGAACTATTTTAAAAGACTTTTTTAGTTTTGTCAAAATAATCTGGCTAATAAAAAGAAGAAAGTGTAATGCACATGGAAACAAAACACGAATAATATTTGTCAACAGCATTTACTGATTAAATACCTGCAGGATTGATAATGTTCCAGGGATGGAAGGAAACACATTCCTCTGCACATATGCCGGAACCACAGCTGCATGGTGTTTCCTTGGAAATTATGTCTCTTTACATCACTACTGTGTTTCTGTTCAAGTGTATTTAGTATTAAGATTTCCACTGTGAAGTTTAATTGGGGGTGGAATTATTGAAACGTGGCTTCTTCAATACACCAGTACTGATCAGAGCCACAAAGACCCTGTTATTCTGAACTACGGTTAAATTTAACAAACTTTCATACCTCCTAACCAGAAAAAAACAGCTCAAGTCAGGGGTGTAAAAGAATATTTGCCTCTTGCCTAGAGAGTCAAGGCTGTAAAAAGATGTTGTACCATTCTAAACAGAGCTTATCAATAACACAAAAAATTCTGCAGATGCTGGAAGTCTGAAGCTATACATACAAAATGGAGGAAGGAACTCAGCAGGTCAGGCGGCAACTATGGAAATGAAAAAACAGTTGACACTTTGGACTGAGACTCTTCTTCAAGACTGGAAAGGAAGGGGAAAGATGACAGAATAAAAAGGATTTTAAAAACGTATCAATATCTTTCATAAGATTCGGCATCTAACCTTTTCCATTGCTATTGTAATGTGGTTGGGGCACATGGCTTATAAAATTAATTGCAGCAATTTATCAGTGTTAGCTTGACAACAAGCTTTTCTCTTAAAACTCAACCAGCAAGAAGACACAGCAACAAGTCACAAGCACATAATTCCATATAAAATAATGAGCCATTTAGCTCATTAAGCCTATCATAGCTCCCTGATAATATTTTCCCCTTTACTCTATGCTCCTCACATTCCTATTAATTCTATCACCAAACAACATCGGGGTAATTTTACAGGGAACAGTTAACCAAACAATACACTTCTACTGAAAACTGAGCACTCAGAGGAAACCAGGTCATCACAGGGAAAATCTTCACACTGTTATAAAATTCTGTCACTGCACAGCACCAAAGAATGTCTTTTAATATTATAAAAATAGCAACTATCAGCAAACATTTTTAGGCACATTGATATTGTGTTTTCCACTTCTGTTAAATTTAACACAAGGCAAATCTCCGTCCTTTGCAAAGATTGCAAAACTGGTCAAAAGCAGTCTCAAAGAGCATCTGGGTGGCTCACAGCTGGACGTACTGTATGCAGTAAAATGAGACCTCCACATTTTCTGATGGAACCAAGTTCAGTTTTTCATCTTCATGTTCTGACAGGTTTCTGTGCAGCTGATCTATTAGCTGCATTAGTGTGTCACCCACGTTTGCCTCATAGCCCCCAGTTTTGTCGACAAAAATCAAGACTTCCTGACATAGATCAGTGTTCCTACTTTAGAGGGTGTAATGTAATGGAAATTTCCTAATGTTACCATCAGGTTTACATAAGTGTGAGAAAAAGATCTATTACCAACTTCTTAGGAAACCGAGCACTAACAAAAAAGGCAGCCATACCAAGGATATCTGATTCTGGAAACAAACAGGGAGAAAAATATATTACCATTGACAAAATCATTGGCAAATATGGAGACACACTTCAAATAAAAGAAAAATTTTGAATGCATTTGAATTCTGTGTCATTCATTTACAGGGAACCCCCTATTGCTATGCCATTCTGTCAGACTCACATTACCTGCTTCACTGATCTGGTATTCCTGGGTAGAGCGATGCCTGAAACTAGGCAAAAACGGTAATCACTAACTCCACCTGTTTGAAAATGTCAAATTTGCAATATTGTCTCTGGTCTGTGGATGCTGCTGTAATTTAAGGTTTTTAAAGTATTATTAATATATTTTAAGTTCAGTTCCAATAATATTGTGATACCATCATCTATCAGGAAATATAGGACCAGAAAATGAGTAATAAATGCTATCAACTCTGTCTCCTTCCTGAGAAACTTTACTGCAAAATGAATTGTGTGATTCAATATTTGTCACAAAGAACTTCCTACAAATAAAATTCTCAGACAGGATGCTTGTGAAAATGGCTTAAGCCTGCATTACCGTCAGCACAAGGAAGGGTATGACAATTGTGGCACAATGCCTGACCAATTATTTCAATCTTTCAATGAAGGATGAAGCATCATATCAACAATGACATCACCTTGTAAGGTTCAAAACCTCTTATGTTTAAAGAAAGTAGCATTTTTGGATTTTTTAAATGATGAAGACCACACAGAGCCAAAATTACACAGGTATAATATCTCCACCGTGCTGAGTTAGCAGAAGCCTGGTTATAGGAATGGAGCAACTGATGTCAGTTAGTCTGTTGGATGAAAGGATTGAACATTAATTTTTGTCCCAATCATAAACTTGTTCAGTGACTCCCTGGTAGGAAGTTTCCCAGAGTACAAGTTTCACAGGGCACAGACTTCCACTCAAAAGATAAGGGCTATATTAGAGCCACATACCCCCTAAAATTTCTTCAATTAGATCACACGATCTTTACCTTAACTCTATTTACATGTCTTGGTTCAAAATCCCTTAACAATTTCATCTTTAAGATTTAGCAATCTCAATTTTGAAATTTGTCAAATACCCAATAGCTCAATATCTTCACTTTGAAAGCAGTTCCAGATTTCCAGTACATGTTGTGTGAATAAATATTACCTGGCATACTGCCTGAATGACCATGCTCTAATAATAAGGTTGTTCTTTATGTGGATTTTCCAATCATAGAAAATATTCTCTGCATTAGTTACCTCATTAGTGTTTTCTTCATTGGAACACAAATCTACCCATACATCTTGTCCACAAAATCTAAGCCTTTTAGGCTCATTATCCTAATCTACTTCAAAACCTAATTTATTCTCCATGCAGAGGAGGGCCCAATAAAATGCCAGACACTATTCCGGACTTTCCAGTTCTTTTACATCCCCGTTGCCATAAGTTAAGGCTAACAATGTACAAATAATAATTATTTCACCTACTTAAAATCAAATGAAAAATATTACTAAGTAATTGAAAATGCTCTATAACATGCTTAGATTATTAATTTTTGTAATCACCGAGGATTGTCAATTGTACATGTTATTTTCTGACCTTACCCTGAAAAATAATAGGGTATTCAAGATCTCTAGGAACAGATTAGATAAATGGGCAACTGTGTTGTGTATTTAAAGCATATCTTAATCAAATGTTATTAATTTTATAACAAATTAGCTATTCTAAGCATGAATTGATAGACCGAGAAAAATGATATAAATATAAACTTGTTAATATTAATTTGTCCCATATTGTTTTTGGAAGACATCAATTCTTAGCAAAACTAACCAATTTCATTAACATTATTATGCAAATATATTCAAAGTAGGAGACAGGACTAGCTGACTAACATTGTATATAAATAAAGACCTTTACCCTTCATTTTCTTGTGTCACCTTTTAAGGAAGAGGTTGGTCTGCTATCCAATAGAGATCTCTGAAAAATGTCCGGCATATGTGGAGGAATAGATATATAACTAACAAAATGTTGCAAGAAGGCTGATTAAATTATGATAAAGGTAATTAGACTGGGTGAGACGATGGCCCAAGGTGAAGCAATCCTGAGATGATAGCTATCAAAAAGTTCAGCACTAATGCTTCAATATTTAAATGTCAAGCTGACATGTGCTATTCGCAATGGGTTCCCTAAATCTCATCTCTGGAGATCCAATTTCCCTATCAGATGATTTGCCACACTATCTATCTGTTTATTTCTCGCATGCTTAGGTGGTATCTCCTCTGCTTACTTCACTTCTGCCTTTCTCATTAATAATAATTCCTTCAGCAGAAAGTCCCTTTTAGATTCTGGGTCACAATTTATTTCTACACCTTACCTTTCTTCATTTGTTTTAGTTTTCTATTTCACATATTTTATAAGTAGAATTGCAGAAAGCGAAATCTAAAACACCTGCTACATTTCATTTTATTCATGTATTTGGAATGTCAGGCAGTTCTTCGCTTAAATAAATAGCGTTTGAATTTAACATCTGGCTCAGGATACAGTATCTTCCATTTTGTGCCTCTTACAGGAGTGGGCTCTCAGAGTAAACAGTGTATGGTAAGAGGTAAGCTGGTACATCAATTTAAATTGTTAAAGATAAATATTTCAAAATAAACTGATATTGGGGAAGATTTTTTAAAGGTAGTTTTAATACTCTGTTTTACATCTGTACTTGACACTATTGAACACATAAGAAATTAAGGATACTGAAATCTGGAGCAAAAAAAAAACAAACGACTGCAGGAACTCAATAGGTTAGGCAGTATCTGAGGAGGAAGATGGACGGTTGATGCCCTCCATCCTGATTGATGGATGAAGCAGTTCAACTTGAACCGTCAACTTTCTGTTTCCCTTCACAGATGCCGTCTGTCCCATTGTGTTCCCCCAGTAGTTTGTTCTTTGCTTGACAATTTTGGCATCCGTTATATTGAAAGAATGACTGAAAGGTGGATCGATAACAGCTATTTGTCTTTACCTTAGTATTATGCATCCATCTTTTACAAAGGATGCAAATACTCAGGGTGGCCATTTTATTAAGCACGATAAAGAAGCATCCAGTGAGCGGCAGTTCTGTGGGTGAATACACCTTGTTAATGAGGCAGGTCGGAAGAGAAAGGCCAGACTGGTTCAAGCTGACAGGGAGGTGACAGTAACTCAAATAACCATGCATTAAAACAGAGATGTGCAGAAGAGCATCTAAGAATGCACAACACATCAAACCTTGAAGTGGATGGGCTATAGCAGCAGGAGACCACAGACGTATACTCAGTGGTAATTTTATTAGCTACTGGAGGTACCTAATAAATGGACACTGAGCATATATTCTAATTGCAGGTTTCCTCATGGCCACTGCTACTGAAGCAGTAAAGCTGTGACTGGGCACCATGGTCGAGGAGTGGCTAGCACAATGTTATTACAGCTCGGGCATTCTGGAGTTCAGAGTTCAACTCCATTACTGAAAATCCTCCACGTGGAGTGCATGGGTTTTCTCAGTCTAGAGATGTACTGGGTGGGTTAATTGATCATTGTAAATTTCCTGTGAATATGTTAGGATTAATCGGGGTTGTGGAGTTGCTGGGGTGGCGTGACTCCAGGTGCTGGAAGGACCTACTCCATGCCGTATCACTGAATAAATAGAGATAAGTAAATAGGAATATTATAGAGTTGAAAGCAGTCCATACTGATCAAGAGTGCCATCTAAGCTCGTCCTATTTGACCAACACAAAATACTCTGCAGATGCTGGGGTCAAAGCAACACGTACTGGAGGAACTCAGCAGGTCGGGCAGCATCCGTGGAAACGAACAGTCAACGGACCGTCTGGGTAGTCTCCAGCCCCTTGGCAAGAACATTGAATTCTCCAACTTCCGGTAATTCCCTCCCTCTCCCTTCCCCCATCCCACCTTCACTCTGCCTCCTTCTCCAGCTGCCTATCACCTCTCTCATGATTCTGTCTTCTTCTACTACCCATAGTGCTTTCCCCTTACATTCCTTCTTCACCTTTTCTGCCTATCCCCTCCCTGCTTCCCCTCCCCCATCCCTTGATCTTTCCTCTTACTGGTTTTTCACCTGGCACCTACCAGCCTTCTCCTTCCCACCCTCCCCCCACCTTCTTTATAGGGCCCCTGTCCCCTCCCTCTTCAGTCCTGACGACGGGTCTCGGCCCGAAACATTGATTGTTCATTTCCACAGATGCTGCCCGACTTGCTGAGTTCCTCCAGCGTGTTGTACGTGTTTCTATTTGCCCAATTTTTCCCATATCCCTCTAAACCAGAGATGACAAACGCTTTTGAGTGTATATACCCAAACTAGTGATAATCTTCTAAAACTTATCTTGTGTGTCATGGTACAGTATTCTTAAGCAGAGATTATCATTGATTAATGAATCAGTAACAATAATTATAGACTTTTTAAGGCAAAAATATGAAACCTGTTGCTCATTTACTTGCATTAATTATTTTACTATGAATAAAAGTACACGAGAGACAGATTGAAATAAATGAAGCATTCTAGAAAATCCGTTCAAAAATTATTAATGTTAACCTTTTAAAAAGATAATTGAAAACTCACATCATTTCTGAATAGTATTGTTATTTAATCATTTACTATCCAAATATTGCTGTGTATACCAGGTTGGCAAGGATTTCAAGAACTTACCATCCAACATCATGTGTTCTCAGCTGTACCTAGCTGGTACAGAGCTGGTGTGATTCGTTTCCTGTGAAAACTTCTCACTGCCCTTGGGTGTAAAAGATCATTCACTGCTTCAACATGTACAATTTTATTAAGGGTAGGGTTTAAAGAATTGTGGGCAGCACTACATGTCATGTGACAACAAAATATTTGTCCATGCCATTTTGGGCACACGTGCCATAGGTTCATCATCTCTGCTCCTTTGCAATTTATGTACCTGTTGAAGACCTTATAACTATTAATGCAACCTGCACCAACCTTATCTTTTGGCAGCTCATTGTATGTACTGAACCCCCTCTGGGTAAAAAAAGTTGCTTGTTGGGTTCCTATTAAATCTCTCTCCTCTCATCTTAAACCTATGCTGCCTAGTTCTTGATTCACCAACCCTGCGAAAAGGACTGTAGATAGTGACCTCTCTATGTCCCTCAAGAGTTTATGCACTCCTATATGATCACCTCTCATTATCCTGTGTTGCAGTGAAGAGTCTTAACCCACTCAGCCTCTCTTCATAACTCAGTTCCTTGATTCTGGACTCAGTCACTCTGGTTCTGATGGTCCCGAGGAATTGTTGTTCTAGCAAGTTGCACAGGCTGTTTTATGTTTATCTCATAAAGCTATTTTAAAATAAAAGAAATTGGTCTAGACTTAAAGTACTTACTGACACAAATTAAGAAGCCTTAGAGTTCAGAGAAAGTGAGATAGATATATAAATTGATGTTAGCTAACTTTTGTTAACTTCTTTAACTCTTTTAAGTATGAAATATTTGTGATCTTCCATCACTCATGCAGGACAATTCTGTCTTGTTTGAAAGAGTATTATTAAGTCCCAGATATTTGGATATTATTCTTTTAGGGTATCATATGTAACATATGGCACAGGCAAAAGACTAGAAAGGACAGAGTTTCAGGGTTCTGATGAAAATCAGACTCCCAACAAAGTACTTGTCATGAATGACAGAAGCTAACACAGAACCTTGAAAATTAGTATGCTTACAGGAAAGAAATGGATGATTTTGGGAGGAATATTTGTGCATTAACCCTTTTTTTGCTTGAAGGCAATCTCGATCTTTAGATAGTGAGCAAATGCAAGATCAGGTGTGTTCAAGTACAGACAATTATCGAAGCAACTTACATACTGAAAGTTTTGTTAAATAACAGAATTTATTAACAGATTTACAAAATCCAATTACAACATAAAAACATTATTTATAAAAGTGAGACTTTGTTAGAGTTATACACTGAATGTTAGCAGTAAAACAGTTTTTAAAGCGCCAAAATATTGTGGTATATCCACCAAAAGCTGAAACAAAAGTTCAAAAAATCTCAACATTTACATTTTCATTTGGATTTTAAACTAATGTAGTCCGATCATATTTTATACGTGTTGCTACATAATGGCTTACAAAAAAAAATCCGTTTTGTTATAATCTCTGACGGATACATGTTAGCTTTTAGTATTAATTCGTTCAGACACCGGAAGTGCCTTTATCATTTGTTTTACAACCAGTCATTCGTTACTTTCGGGTTCCTTTTATTAACCCCTTTCCCGAATCGGATCTCAACCAGTGATTTCCGCACATTTCAGTTGAAATAGAAAGAAATATGTGACTGCAATAACAGTTTAATGACTCCTTTAAAAAAGATGTACTGAGAATAAACCATCACGGGAACTTAACAGTTTGAGTGCAGCGAGTTAGCCGGTAAGGCAGGCGCTGTAATAGACAGCATTGCTGGCGTCCGACAGAACAGAGATGAAGCTACTTTCCTCGCATGCGGACACACCTCTAGGGTTAAGTTTCGACAGAGAGACGTGAAAGGTTTGTGCAGAGGTGTCCGGACGAGTCCTTGCCAGATTTAAATATTGGTCAAACTCACTACGATCAACATCTGTCCAAAACTCCGACGGACCAAAGTGCTCCACAGTATCAATGCGTTGCGCCTCGGGGGGAGGTGACAGCTGCCCCAGGTGAGCGGAAATGCTGCCCTGACCTCCAGGGCACAACTGGCTGTAATAGAGATGTTGTGGATTCCTAACCAGCTCACCCACGTTGGCAGAGATTTGGTCTGGGTAGGTCAAGGCATCTGTCTTCTCCCTACTGTAATCTATGTGATGAGGGTAGTTTCCAAAGGAGATACTACAGTCTTCCTGCGCCTGCGATGGAAAGAACACTGGATCCAACACGTCCAAGGGAGACATCTCAGGAGTAGGCAAGCCAAAGTTCTCGAACTCCGAAGCCAGTCCATGCAAATCTCTGTAGTGACTAAGCGAAGGGAGTTGATGTTGGCCGGGGGATCTTCCCTGGTGCTGGTTCCTGGTGAAGTTGTCGCCGCTAACTCCCTGACTGGTTCTGAGAGCGGTGCCATGATTCCGAGGCAGGTTGTGCGCCAGGAGGCTGCTCTCCATCCGTTTGACTTTTTTACTCTGTTTCTTCCTGCGTGGTCGATATTTGTAGTTGGGGTGATCTTGCAAGTGTTGAACTCGGAGTCTCTCAGCCTCTTCCACGAATGGGCGTTTCTCTTCAAATGGAAGCGATTTCCATGACTGCCCTGCAGAATCAGAGAGAGAGAAAAACACAATTCATTCACTTTATCTTGATTGTAATACAGTACACCGGGTATAGGTTAATTACTGTAAATGATAACTGATTGAGTTAGAAACAAAATTTAGATAAATAATCTAATTATAGCAACTTGTCATAACACGACCCCGGGAAAAGTAGGTTTTTTTCTAATGGAGACTTTGGTTTGTTTACATTTCTGACACCGTGCCGGCTTTTCACCAAGTCTGTTGAGATCACACACTAATCCTAAAGTTAATTTTTAACTTCGCAACATGTTACCAAATTTGCGCATTTTGAATGTAGCGGTTGCTTTATCTGACAGCATAAAGCGAAATTAATCATAGTGTTTCTTCAATATCTTCCTCGCTATAATGCATCTTCATTGTGCTTGCGCCCCAATGGTCAATATACAATGTCTTTGCTTACCAAGCATTTTACTTAGTACTGCGTTGTGGAGATCGGGGTTTTGTTGAGCCAGCCTTTTACGCTCGTCCTTTGCCCACACCATGAAAGCGTTCATAGGGCGTCTGATCCGCGATTCGGAGTCGCCTTTCCCCTCCACTTTACTCGCGGGTTGAGCAGATGCAAGACCGGTTTGAGAGGCAGGGCTCTCGGACTGAGCCCATGGAGAAACGGCCGTGTCCAAGCCAGTGCCTCCGGGCTGCGAATCCTCTACACAACAATATTCGGCCTCAGAAATACTCATTCCAGCCAAAACACTTTTATCTGACCGTTTATAGCGAGCTGCTTTCAACAAGGCGGATTACTTAAACAATCACAACCTTCAAATGTTAACAACTTCTGTTCTTGGCTCATCTGCTCCAGCAGCAGATATACAAGAGCAGCACCAATCAGAAATCGGGAGGCGTGATTTCCCCAAGCAAACATTAAAAACAAGGCACAGCAAGGCGGAGGTTTCACCAACAAACCAATGAACGCTGGCTCATAGTTTTCTAGGCGGCTTCTTGGGTAGTGCGATTCTCATGAACTCACATGCTGAATAACTACTACAAATCATCACTGCATACAGAAGTTGATCTCCGTCAAACAAATGCGCGGGTTTCTGTAAAAATAACAACTGTGAGTGGTTTCAGATTTAAGACCACAAGTTATGAATTTGTAAATTCATATAACAGAGCGTAGATCAAACTGAGAAACGGGAAATTGGCAGTATAAATAACACTGATCAGATAACTAGGACACTCAGGTATTACAACGAAGAGACGTCTGAGATCAGATATTTCCCTTAAAAGTACAAATAGTCTCCAAGTAGTCTCTCGTCTGTGCCATTTGCAATCTGCATGGTTAGTTGGCTCAGTAGATTATCTTTGACTTTGTAAAGTGCTATCAACTTATGACAAAGGAGAGCTAAGACAACGAGGATGCATTTTCAAGGAAGCCACCAATTCAGGTACTATAACATCTTTATCGGATTTGTCTGTGGAGACACTTAAGAAAATTATTCTTAATACATTTAACGGATTAATTGGAGGACATCCTCAGATTGTACGTTGCTGGTATAGGAAAGTAGGACCTGTCCCGCTTTTCTTCAATTCTTTTCCATATATTACAGAAATTAAATCACTATTTCCAAAGACACGGGCTTACGTTTGAAGGCCATTGCCCGCTAAGACCCTAAGTTTGAAAAATAATAATCTGCTTTGGGGAAAGTTTGAGGGAACAATATTGATTAGAACACCAAGATACCACGTGATATTTTGTGTCTCCCTGTGTGAGTTTCAGTTTTGAAAAACAGAGAAGTTTCATCCTGACTTCGTGCTTAATTGAGCAAAACCGTTAGAATAGATTAAGTAGAGAGCTTGCTTTTGTTCAGTTGGGTGGAAGATTGTTTCCTCCTTTAGCATCTTAAGTATTACATTTTAAGAGAAATGCGATCAAATACTCATCTGGCCAAAGGTTTTGAGGAGTAGTAAAACTCTGAGAATAGTCATGTTATCGTTAAAAATAGAAATCTCGAATTTAAGCATATAATTTTTATATTATGCCGTTCAATTCCGTACTGGAACAGACATGTCCAAAATGTGCTATGTGTCCATTCAAGGACTCATTCGAGACCCTCTATACAGAAACTTTGTCCACTGACGCATAGAATTGAATTAGATTATCCATCCATTCGGATGTTGGCATCATTACCTAGATATCGCTATGTGCTTTGCTGGGAATTGAATTTGGTGATAAAATAATTCCACCCAATTGCATGTATATGATATATAATTTTTTTTAAATTTCATCGATTTTTCTGTAACTTGGCCCTTCCTTCTCATTTAAGGCAATTGTAAATAAAGAAGTTACACAAATGTTCATTTAACCACTTATGTTGAAATATTTGTCTGACGTTTCATTGATCCCAGCTATACTGGTGCATTGAAAGGTCTTCCCCAAGAGGCGAAGTGGAGTTTATAAATAGATGCTATCTAAAAGTTAGAGGGAACTCTCCATCACACAATCTAAGCAGGCTTTGGTATAATATCTCACCACAGGACCCGTGGAGTATCTCGTCAACCTGGGATTATGTGATCAAATCCTATATCACAGTTTGAATCTGCAACCTTCTGACTCAGTGGTATCAACAAATGTCGTGATAAAGAGTTAAAACACTAGAAGTTGCCGTTCTAAACTTCAGCTTCAACCCTGTTCGATTGAGGAGTTAGGACATGTTAATCTTTTTTTTAGAAATTGAACCTCTTTCTGCGTATCTGCGATGTCCTCTGCGAAATGTATATTTGCAGTGGAGTTCTTCAAAATAGCTTCCGGTTAGTTGAAAATAGGAAGGTCTGGTGAGATACAGTGGAATGTATTTTTTTTTAACTCTGTTTGTTCGGAAATGTATTTGTATTTGTAGTCATTTTATATCTTACATCCAAAGGAGTAAAAATCTTTATGGCAACGTTTTGTAAATATTGTTGACATACCCATTAAAAATAAATAAATAACCATTTTCGCGACAATGATTAAACTACGTGATCAGTAGATTTTTACATTACATCGACGTGATTTTGAGGTTCAGGTAAAATTGAACCAGAAATACTTCATTTCCTCCTCGACTGCTTTACAGTTTTGGCAAATTGCTATTTTTTTTTTACAAATTATACACCGAATAGTAATAAAATATTGCGTTCAAAAGAAGCCACATTTGGTGGGGGGGGGGGGGAATGAAGCGAGCCAGTCACAAGAGCTACGCTCTGATAAAGATAAATTGATTATGAATGAGATCTTAAATTTGTCGGACTAAAGGGTGAAATTATCTTAAAGCCAAATAATATTGTCTTTTATTCGTCAGTTAATATTCATCGCATTTAATAGGAAATACTAAAACTAAATAGTTTAAATGCAGAATATTCGGTGGATTTACAACTAGGTACAACAAGTAAGTTCTGTTAATTTCCTCACAATTATCTCATTCCACCTTTTCAGAAATCATTTACAATATCCTAGCTCCTACTAAGATAAAGTATACTCATAAAATTGTAAAAAATATTTAAAAGTAAAATATTCTGCACAAATAACTCATGCGGGAACTTCCATAATACATAACCAAAATTATGCAGTTATTATATGTATAGTTCTTAGAGAAATACCTTTATTAATATCTATTTATTAATATTAATAAATAGTTAATATTTATTAACTATTGTACTGAGCAATTATTCGATGGATTTAATATTACTAAATGTGTACTAAAGATGCAGAATTATATTAAGGACAATCAAATAATATTTCGTCACAATTGTGTATGTTTTCGTACACAATGTCTGTAAGTCAAAATTAATTCCTGGTTTTGCGGGAATTTAAACTTAAAACATCTCGGAATTGATTACGAACTGCGCTGTACAATTAGTTTAATTCCTCATTTTGTTGGAGGCTGTTTACATAACTGCTCTTAAGTGGAACTACCTTGCGTGCAAGCTTTGGGTGCAACTGTTAAGACGGGGTGAATACCAATTCCAAAGAAATGTTTGTATGGCGCAAAAGCTTTAAACAAGAACGACATGCCAACGCCCCACTAGCACATCTATTGCTATGCCGCTGATAATAAGGCGTGCCTGCTGCTCATACCACTGTGTGCATCAAGTGAAATATGCCTAACCTCTCGACAATTAACAGCAGTAAATTTCTCTGCCGATCCAAGAACAAAGTGAGCCGAGCCGTAGCAACAATTTCTGGTCCACATCAGCACTGAGGAGCTGAGCTCGGCTACATTTAAAGCAAGCTCATAATTACACTTGCCAAACATGCCAACCTATCACATCTTCTAGTTTAAATCTACCCTCTTTTGAATTAAATACAAGCGTCCTTTAAACAGGGATATTCTCCAGCATAGACTGTTCCACCCTCCTATGCTGCAGGGGTAAACATGAATGTAACTTTTAGTGTAAGAGGCAATCACATTTTCATACTGTAAGAGCATAAAGTAAATGTTACTAATCAAATTATGTCACCAGTTATTTGTCTGAATGTATGGCACCTTTAACTATTTCTTGCACCAAGTTCAGGTGTTGGGTCACTCTTTATTCTCATACATTACATTTTGCATCAAGAAGCTTTCACTTAAAGAAGCATATTTTATGGGTACTTAGTGTCTACCCCAGAGTGACCTCATCCTACCAAGAGCAGGATAAGGATGATACAAACAAGATATTGCAGTTTGGTTAAACACTGGCATCCAACCAGACACCTTGTTCACAAAAATGTACAGCAAATGGATTCAATCCAGCTATATACCATTAATAAAATCCACCATTGATAGACTGTGCCATCAAACAACATTTACACTCCACTAACCAGCTCACCAGTTCTCCATTCAGGTTTCACTTGGGCTGAGCCCTCAACACAACTGCAAACATGGACCAAAGCACTGACTTCCAGAGCTCAGTTAAGACTGACAACTCCTGGCATCAAATCTGCATTTGATCGAATGTGTGTTCAAGGAGTAATGTTGAAACTCGTATGTGAGCATTAATGGGAAATCACTTCAGTGCTTAGGGTCACACCTCACATGATAAACGGTAGTTGTGGCCATTGAAGGTCAATTATTCCAGCATCAGCCCTGGTGATTCTCAACAGTGTTCTAAGCCCAAATATCTTTATTGACTTCTTTTTATCATAAAGTCATAAATGTCTGCCAATGATTGCATTACATTTAATTCTATTCAGAACTCCTTTGCAAATGAAGCTTTTCCTGGCAACTTGCAGCAAGAACTAAGCACTAAGCAGGTAAGTTCTGGTAAGTAGTTAGTAGAAATCATGCCACTAAACACAACAAAATGTCTGCACCATTTACTACTATTTATTTATTGTGGCTGGGTCTATCCAAAAGCATTTTGAGAGTAAAAAAATCAAAAGAATGCCTCATCACCATCTTCTCAAGGGCATTTAGGGATGGGTTATAAATACAATCTTAGTCAGAAACACACAATTTGAAAATTACTTGATGCCACAAGACAGAGTTTATCCAGTTACCTTTGACATTCAAAGGCACTACCATCTTCAAGTGCTCCACCATCAATATCCTCAAGACAACTGTTGAACAAAAGCTCAACTGGAGCAGCCATATACTTACTGTGTCTACAAGTACAGGCCACAGCATCTTTACCTCCTGATGCATTGCATTTTCTATTATCTACAGTATAGCACTCAACAGAAACAAAATGAAATGCTTTCCATTTATCAGTTAAGTGCAGGTCCAAACATATTTAAGAAACTCAATACTTTCTACAACAAAGCACTCCATCATGGTGACACTCCATTCACCAGCCTATACACTTTTCTCTGCACCAGTAGAGCACCATGTTGCAGCTACTCACCTAGACTACTAAGATAGTACTTCATAAAGCAGAATCTCTGCTGACAAGAAGGACAAGTGCAGTAAGTGATAGAAACAGTATCACTCACAGATTCCCCTAAAGGCCATGCACTGTGCTGATTTGGAAGTGTATAGCCATTGCTTTACCGGATCTAAATTCTATAGGTCCATAACCAACTGCCTTGCAGGAGTACCATTCCCAGAAGGATTGTGGTTGTTCCAAAAGATGGCTTATTGTCAACTTCTAAAGGACAATTAAGATGGGAAATAAATGTTGCCCTAATCAGCAACACTTAAGTCCAGAGAACTGGAATACATTATCGACAACATACTGTACATTATGGAATACTGTACACTGGAATATAGGCATGCTATGTTGATATCAGAGGCATGGTGACATTTGCAGGCTGCCCCAGTACAATCCTCGGACTGCGATGGTCATTGATGCAGAACAATGCAATTCACTGTATGTTTCAATGTACAGCTGACAAATAAAGCTAATCTTTTCTTTTATATTACCAAATGGTATACCATCTAGATTATGGTATACCATAATGTAGTTAAAGAAAACAGCTGTTTAAAGTAGTTAAACAGCCCTTTGGCTGTTTTTTTTGTTCCATTTGCAAAGCAGATGCAAGTCTTGTTTACACTTGCAGATCTCAATTACAAATGATATAAAATTACGTAGAATATACAACACAGAACTAAGCATTCATCCCCAATAGTCTATGATAAAAAATAACTCGTTGCCTCCTCCCATTCCATCTACATCACCACACATAGTAAGTCTATCTTTATTTTCCCTTTTGTCCTCTATATTTCTGCAATTTCCTTTTGAAAATACAATCAATGGCCACAAAGTACCTCCTGTGTATGTTCGTGGTCTTCTGCTGCTGTGGCCTATCCACTTTAAAGTTCGGCATGTTGTGTGTTCAGATACTCTTCTGCATACCACTGTTGTGATGTATAGTTATTTTAGCTACTGTCATCTTCCTGTCAGCCTGAACCAGCCTGGCCACTCTCCTCTGACATTTTTGCTCACAGAAATTGCCGCTCAGTGTATTTTTTAAAAAATTTTTGTACCATTCTCTGTAGACGCTAGAAACTGCTGAGGTCCCAGGAGATCAACAGTTTCTGAGATTCTCAAACCACAGACACATGGAATGGATAGTAATTCCACAGTCAAAGTCACCTAGATCTAATTTCTTCCCAACAGCAGATGTTTGGTCTGAACAACTACTGAACCTCTTGACCATGTTTGTATGCTTTTATGCACTGAGTTGCTGCCACATGATTGGCTGTTTAGATATGTGTATTAACAGGTGTACCTATTAAAGTGGCCACTGAGTGTATGTTTTAATTTTAGTAGTGTAAAATTCTCTGAAGATTTATCAAAGCAATAAATACCTTACTGCTTATAAAATAATTGCAGCATTTCCCAGTTAGCCTTTGTTAGGGGTTTCATCACTTACTTCTTTTAGTATATGGTAGACAACATATGCTATGCTGAAACAAATCCCAGAATAGTATATGGTGACATATATGTACATTGATAATAAATTCACTTTGAACTTTTGTGAAGTATAGTTTTTTGGTGTTGCCAGCAAAAATATTTTGATAAAGCCTGTAGTATATCAGCTATGTTCCTCAGCTACCTTGTGTGATAATGAAGTTCATATTCTACCCACTTTATAAATTTCTCTTGAATTGCTTGTTGGATAGGTTAGTAAATTTCTTGGTTACTAATTATTGATTCTAATGTGAAATACATCACACTATTTGTGGAAAACAGCTGACACAGCAGGTTGGAAATATCTGAAGCCCAAACAGAAATGCTGGAAGAACTCAGCCAGTCAGGCAGCATCTACAGAAATTGAAAAGTTGATAATTCGGGCCAACAAGCCTGCTTCAGAACTAAGTGAAGAGTGGAGGATTTACAGTTTTCATTGCAGAGCTGGGAGGAAGGGGGTCATTCAGTTTGTTCTAGGGTAAGCCTAGAATTCAAATGCAAGAGCTTTGGAATTCCTATCCAAGTGATTAAAATTTAACTTAAGAAATACAGGTAGGAATGTTCAGGTCCAGTTGTGTTTAACACTGTCTATGCATTTTTCAGAGTTTTCTGGACATGTATCAACTATAAATTGTTCTGCTTAAGGATTCTTGCACAACTTTACTCTGGAGTTGGTTTAGCCCCCAACTATCAAATTACTGAACAATTTACTTCCTCTGCTAAGTGATAATTGTCTTCTAAGGTTACAGTGTTTACCTTTCTGCTTCGTTGAGGCTAACACCAGTGAAAATGGACTATGAAATTATTGACGAGGAACTAAATCATATTCTAATTTGTCTTTTTCTTCCTTAAAGCTGAACTTTACATGATTTGAAACCCATCCAAATATAGATGACTCAGTTTTGAATAAAACAGGTGGAGACACAACACCATAGAAACTATGAAAGATTAATAGAAACAATCAAGTCGAGAAGTTCTGAGCTTGAAGCAATATTAGATTAAAGCCAAAATTCATAACTAATACAAACACATTATGCACGGAACTTTCTCCATCAGATAAATACGATGGAAAAGCCATGTATAGGACTTTGCTTATCCATGTTTCGGACTCGGTGCTAGCTATTGCTATTACCATTACTATTGCTGCTGCTTTTAATTCATTTCACTTCCTACTCCACCTTTCCCATTTTAAAAACTACTAAAAATACTCTTCAATGCCCATCCAGTCTCCAGTAAGTTTGTAGAATGTGACAAAGCAACACACACGAAATGCGGAAGACCTGAAGAACAGTCTGAAACCAAAATGTTGACTGTTTACTGCTTTTCCATAGATGCTGCCTGACTTGCTGAGTTGCTCCTGCATTTTGTGTGTGTTGCATTAGATTCCCAGCATCTGCAGACTTTCTCATATTTATGTAGAATGCAACATCTCATTTGCGAACCTGAAGCTGATAAAGAAGACACAGCTAGTCTTGACAGCAAAATAAAGTGCAGGTCGTTTGGAAGGACTGCTCTCAACATTGGCAATATCTTATCAGAGCTTAAATTCATAATGATTTATCTTACACTTATAGTTAAAGATTAATAAGAAGGAGCTTAAGGTAAATGAATCCTTAGGAACCAGTGATCACAATATGATTGAGTTCAGCTTGAAATTTGACAGGGAGAAAGTAAAGTCTGATGTAGCAGTATTTCAGTGGAGTAAAGGAAATTACAGTGGTATGAGAGAGGAGTTGGCTAAAGTAAATTAGAAGGAGCTGCTGGCAGAGATGTCAGCAGAGCAGCAATGGTGTGTGTTTCTGGGAAAAATGAGCAAGGTGCAGGACATGTGTATTCCAAAAATGAAGAAATACTCA
Organism: Hemitrygon akajei; assembly: GCF_048418815.1. Taxonomy (NCBI): domain Eukaryota; kingdom Metazoa; phylum Chordata; class Chondrichthyes; order Myliobatiformes; family Dasyatidae; genus Hemitrygon; species Hemitrygon akajei. The sequence goes on along the minus strand of NC_133134.1, from coordinate 144,000,704 downwards.
AATGGTAACATAGTACAACTATGGCTGGCAAGGGAAGTCAAAGCTATTGTAAAAGCAAAGGGCATACAACAAAACAAAAATTAGTGGGAAGATAGAGGATTGGGAAGTTTTTAAAAACCTACAGAGAGCAACTAAAAAAATCATTAGAAATGAAAAGATGAAATATGAAAGCAAGCTAGCAAATAATATCAAAGTGGATAGCAAGAGTTTTTTCAAGTATGTTAAAAATAAAAGAGAAATGAGAGTAGATATAGAGCAGCTAGAAAATGAGGCAGGAAAAATAATAATGGGGGACAAGGGAGATGGCTGATGAATTAAATGAGTATTTTGCATCGATCTTCACTGTGGAAGACACTAGCAGTATGCTTGAGGTAGTGTGTAAAGAAAGAGAAGTGGGTACAATTACAATAATAAGAGAGACAGTGCTTAAAAAGCTGAAAGACCGAAAGGTACGTCAGTCACTTGGACCAAATGAACTGCACCCTAGGGTTCTGAAAGAGGTAGCATTAGACATTGTGGTGGCATTAAAAAAGATCTTTCAAAAATCATTGGACTCTGGCATGGTGCCAGAGGACTATAAAATTGCAAATGTTACTCCACTCTTTAAGAAAGGAGGAAGGCAGCAGAAAGGAAATTATAGACCTTGACGTCAGTGGTTGGGAAGATGTTAGGGTAAATTGTTAAGGATGAGGCGAGGGAGTACTTGGTGACACAGGACAAGATACTACAAAGTCAGCATGGTTTCCTTCAGGGAAAATCCTGCCTGTCGAACCTGTTGAAATTCTTTGAGGAGATTACAAGTAGGATAGATAAAGGGGATTCAGTGGATGTTGTATATTTGGACTTTCAGAAGGCCTTTGGCAAGATGCCACACATGAGGCTGCTTACCAAGTTAAGAGCCCATGGTACGACAGGAAAGTTACTAATGCGTCTAGAGCATTGGCTAATTAGATAGAGGCAGTCAGTGGGAATAAAAGTATCCTTTTTTGGTTGTCTGCCAGTGACTAGTGGTGTTCTGCAGGGGTCAGTGATGGGACCACTTCTTTTTATGCTGTATATCAATGATTTAGATGATGGAATAGATGGCTTTGTTGCCAAGTTTGCAGATGAAACGAAAATTGGTAGAGGGGCAGGTAGAGTTGCAGAAGCAGATACAATGCTGAAGGACCTAGACAGATTAGGAGAATGGGCAAGAAAGTGGAAAATGAAATACAATGTTGGAAAATGCATAATCATGCACTTTGGTAGTAGAAACAAATATGCGGACTGTTTTCTAAATGGAAAGAAAATCCAAACATCTGAGATGCAAGGTGATTTGGGAGTCTTTATGCAGAACACCTTAAAGGTTAACTTGCAGGCTGAGTTGCTGGTGAGGAAGGCAAATGCCATGTTAGCATTCATTTCAAGACGTCCAGAATACAAGAGAAGGGATGTGATGCTGAGGCTTTCTAAGGCACTGGTGAGGCCTCACCTTGAGCATTGTGAACAGTTTTAGGCCACTCACCTTAGAAAAATGTGCTGGCTTTGGTGAGGGTCCAGAGAAGGTTCACAAGGATGATTCCAGGAATAAAAGGCTTATCATGCGAGGAAAGTTTGATAGCTCTGGGTCTGTACTCGTTGGAATTCAGAAGGATGAGGAGGGATCGCATTGAAACCTTCCAAATGTTGAAAGGCCTAGACAGTGTAGATGTGGAAAGGATGTTTCCCATGGTGGGAAAGTCTAGGACAAGAGGGCATAGCCTCAGGAGAGAGGGGCACCCTTTCGAAAGAGAGATGTGGAGAAATATCTTTAGCTAAAGGGTGGTGAATGTGTGGAATTTGTTGCCACATGCAGCTGTGGAGGCCAGGTCGTTGGGTGTATTTAAGGCAGATATTGATAGGTTCTTCACTGGACATGCATCAAAGGTTACGGGGAGAAGGCCGGGAACTGAGGTTGAGGAAGAGAAAAAAAAAGGATCAGCTATGATTGAATGGCGAAGCAGACTCATTGGGCTGGATGGCCTATTTATGCTCCTATGTCTTGTGGTCAAATAAGGAAATCTTTGTTTACTTCAGTAATACTTTAAATGGTTCAAATGGTTCAATTTAATATCAGAGAATGCATACGGTAAACATCTTGAAATTCTTACTCTTTGCAGACATCCAAAAAGCCAGAAACCCTGTAGAATGTATGATAGAACCCTGAAGACCCCTCTCCCCTCCCATCACACAAACAGCTCCAGAAGCCTTGACCTACCCCCTCTGCTCATCTGCGCCAGCAGATGCACGACTCCTCAGCCCTACTATGTAAGCAGTAGCTAAAGCCCCAAAGAGATCTTGATCTAGAGTCCATCAAAAACTACAGTCTATCACCAAGCACTTTGGTATCTCCTGCAACAATGAGAGCAGAGACCAGCATTTCACTGTTCTGATCTTACTAACAGTGAGAGGGATCGCTTGAGTACAGAGACACGTACCTCCTACTGTCTCAACGTTTCAGACCCCACGATGCTTCAGTCAACAAAATCAGCGAGAAACCAAATCATCTACCGGGCTGCTCTCTGAAGGTGCACATCTTCCAGGCTTTTCCTGGAGGTAGTGAAGTGCCAGGCCACACACTGACCCGAAGATCTACTGCGTGCAAAGAACTGTAGTTTTTGCTGTAGATCATGGACCCCAGCAGATGCTTGAAAAGTAAAGAAAGACGTAAGAGAAGAAGAACAAGCTGTTTCGTGGATGAACTGAAAGAAGTCGCTTGAGTCCACTGGAGCCATCTTTCTGAGCTCCTCCTGCAGCTTATTTGATCAGCACATATAATAGATAAGAAACAAGTCTTTAAGTTTCAATTTAGTGATAAAAAAACTTACTGATGTGTTTGAAAAGTTATTTTTAATAACAATATTTTAAGGCACCTCCAACAGGAAAGGATGTGTTCTCACAATTTTATTTTAAGTACTCGCAGAATTCTTAGTAAGTAGGGTAGTCTCCTTTTCCATGTGGGGACCCTGTGGTATATACGTGACTATAGTGACGGCAAAGAGGTTTTGCCGCTAAATTTGTGACAGGTATGACCTCAAACTCCACTATGGCAGCAGTGAAATTTGAAATTCATATAAAATAATCTGTAATCTTAAAAGTGATGACCATATAATTATACAGGTTGAACACCCTTATCTGAAATGCTTGGGGCCAGAAGTGTTTTGGATTTTGTTTTTTTTTGGATTTTGCAATATTTGTATTTATATACTGAAAAACTTTGGGAATGGGATCCAAGTCTAAACACGAAATCCATTTACATCATATATACAGTTCTATAGTTAATAACTATCACTATCTTGGCTGCCCAGGTGGCCAGTCAGTTTCTGTTTGGCATTGCCATCATTTCTGACTCTGAATCTATGTGCTACAGGTAAGCAACCTTTGTCTTACACTTTGGTATCACGCATATGTACTGATGGAGCCAATCAGCATGTTAGATTTTCATCAGCAACAATCTCGGTAAACTCATCAATGATTTTCTCTGCTGCTTTGTGATTAGCAGATGATTTATCACTGCAAATCTTTAAAAATTTAATGGCCTGTCTTCTCTTAAATTTCTTCAACCGGCCTGCTGAATATTCACAATTACCTTCAATTTTTATTTCATCGTGATAGACCTTTGCTTGCTTCATGATCAACATACCATTAAGCGGCATATGATCACCCCAACGCTGACGAATCCACTCTTCCAGTACACGATAGAGACTTTCATTTTTTGCTTTATACAGTGATTTTCTATTTTTCATTAATTTCTGCTCATGCCTCAACAGCATGAGCCTCAACCTGGACTATCATCCAATAGCATTCACACCCATGGTGATGAAGTGCTTTGGGAGGTTCGTCATGGCTAGAATCAACACCTGTTCCAGGAAGGACCTGGACCCTCTGCAATTTGCCTATCACCACAATAGACCTACAGCATATGTGATCTCAATGGCTCTTCGCACAGCAGTGGATCACCTGGACAATGCAAATACCTATGTCAGGATGCTATTTATTGACGACAGCTCATCATTTAACACCATATCTCCTACAGTCCTGCTTGAAAAGCTACAGAACCTAGTCCTCTGTAACTCCCTCTGCAACTGGATCCCCGACTTGCTAACCAGAAGACCACAATCTGTGCAGATTGGAAACAACATCTCCACCTCGCTGACAATTAACACTGACATACCATAGGGTGTGTGCTTAGCTCTCTGCACTACTCTCTGGACGCTCTGACTGTTTGGCTAGGCATAGCCCAAATGCCGTCTATAAATTTGCTGATGATACAACCATAGTTGGTAGAATTTCAGATGGTGATGAAAGGGCGTACAGAAGCAAAATATACCAACTAGTTGAGTGGCCTCTCAGCAACAACCCTGCACTCAATGTCAGCAAGACTAAAGAGCTGATTGTGGACTTTAGGAAGTGTAAGACGAGGGAACACAAACAAATCCTCAAAGAGGATCAAAGTGGAGAGAGTGAGAAATTTCAAGTTTCTTGGTGTCAATATCTCCGAGGACCTAAACTGTACGCAACATATATGCAGCTATAAAGAAGGCAAGACAGCAGCTATATTTTATGAGGAGTTTGAGGAGATTTGGTTTGTCAATTAAAACATCCGAAATCTACAAATATACCGTGACTGGCTGCATCACTGTCTGGTATTCAGATGGGGGGCAGGGTGCGGGGTTGACTACCAAACAAGATCGAAATAAATTGCAGAAACTTGTAAAATTTATCAGATTCAGATTCAACATGGGTACCAGTCTCTGTAGTAATGATGGTGGCGTCCATCATTAAAGATCCCCATCATCCAGGACATGCACTCTTCACACTGTTACCATCGGGAAGGAGGTGCAGAAGCCTGACGGCACAGATTCCTGGCTGCAAGGTGGTGATAACTGGGAAGTAAATATCCAAGGGTATCAGGTAATACAGAAAGATGGGCAGGAAGACAGAAGAGGTGGAGTGGCGCTTTTGATCAGGGATGAGATCAGGGCGATTGTGAGAGACGATATAAGATCTACAGAGCAGAATGTTGAGTCCATCTGGGTAGAGAGTAAGAATAGTAAAGGGAAAAAATCATTGCTGGGTGTTGTCTGTAGACCACCTAATAAAAACATTGCAGTGGCATAGGCGATTAACCAAGAAATAATTGAGGCTTGTAAGAACAGAACAGCAGTTGTCATGAGGGATTTTAACTTCCACATAGATTGGGTGAATCAGGTTGGTCAAGGAAGTCTTCAGGAGGACTTCATAGAAAGCATCTGTTATGGCTTTCTTGAGCAGCATGTTAGTGAACCTACAAGGGAAAATACTATCTTAGATCTATTCCTGTGCAATGAAACAAGTGAGATTAACAATCTTGTAGTCAGGGATCCTCTTGGATAGAGCGATCATAGTATGATTGAATTTCGCATTCAGAGGGAGGATGAAATCGTTATATCTAAAACTAGCGTTAAGCCTAGGGCGCGGGCCCGGGTGGATCCGCCGCAGGTGCAGATCTTGGTGGTGTTAGTCCCTTGAATAAGGGAGACTACAATGGGATGAGGAAGGAGTTGGCTAATGTGGATTGGGAGCACAGGCTATTTAGTAGGACAGTTGAGGAACAGTGGAATGCTTTCAAAGAGATTTTTCACAGTGCTCAACAAAAGTATATTCCAGACAAAAGTAAGGACAGTAAGTGTGGGGAGAGCCAGCCTTGGATTATTAAGGAAATAAAAGAAAGTACCAAATTAAAGGCTCATGTGTACAAAGTCGCAGAGTAGTGGGAGACTGGAGGACAAGACAATTAGCACAAAATATAATAACAAAATATAAAAACAGATAGCAAAAGTTTTTATAAGTATATAAAGCAGAAGAGGGTGGCTAAAGTCAACATAGGTCCCTTGGAAGACAATAAGGGGAAATTGATATTGGGTGATAAAGAAATGGCTGGTGCATTGAATGACTATTTTGTGTTGGTCTTCACAGTGGAGGACACATCTTATATGCCAAAGAAGGATGTTATGGATGAAATGGGAGGTGAGGACCTCGATAAAATCACTGTCAGTAAAGAGATGGTGATGAGTAAACTAGAGGGCCTGAAGGTGGATAAGTCCCCTGGTCCTGATGGAATGCATCCCAGGGTGCTGAAGGAATTGGCGGAGGATATAATAGATGTGTTGGTAATCATTTATCAAAACTCTCTGAACTCTGGGCAGGTCCCTGCAGATTGGAAGACAGCAAATGTCACGCCACTTTTTAAAAAAGGATGTAGGCAAGAGATAAGGAACTATAGGCCAATTAGCTTAACATCTATAGTTGGGAAAATGCTGGAAGCTGTTAAGGGTCATTAAGAAAGAAACAGCAAAGCATTTAGAAAGGAGTGGTTTCATTTGATAGATGCAGCATGGATTCAAAAAGGGCAGGTCCTGTTTGACAAAATTACTGGAGTTCTTTGGGGACATAATGAGTGCAGTGGATAGGGGGAACAAGTAGATGTCATATACTTGGATTTCCAGAAGGCGTTCGATAAGATGCCGCACAAGAGACATAAATAAGATACGGATGCATAGAGTCGGAGGAAGTGTATTGGCATGGATAGTGGATTGGTTAACCGATAGAAGGCAGAGAGTTGGTATAAATGGGTGTTTCTCCAGTTGGCAGTCAGTGGTGAGTGGGGTGTCGCAGGGGCCGGTGCTGGGTCCGCAGCTGTTTACCATTTACATTGATGATTTGGAAGAGGGGACTGAGTGTAGCGTAGCAAAATTTGCTGATGACACTAAACTGAGTGGAAAAGCAAATTGTACAGAGGATGTGGAGAGTCTGCAGAGGGATATAGATAGGTTAAGTGAGTGGGCCAAGGTCTGGCAGATGGAATACAACATAGGTAAATGCGAGACCATCCACTTTAGAAGGAGTAATAGAAGAGCAGATTGCTATTTAAATGGTGAAAGACTGCAGCATGCTGTTGTGCAGAGAGACTTGGGAGTGCTTGTGCATAAATCACAAGAAGTTGGCTTGCAGGTACAACAGGTTATTAAGAAGGCAAATGGAATGTTGGCCTTCATTGCTAGAGGGATTAAATTGAAGAGAAGGGAGGTCAGGCTGCAACTATACAGGGTACTGGTGAGACCGCACTGTGAGTACTGTGTGCAGTTCTGGTCTCCATACTTGAGGAAGGATATACTGGCTTTGGAGGCAGTACAGAGGAGGTTCACTAGGCTTATTCCAGAGATGATGGGGTTAACTTATGAGGAGAGATTGAGTTGCCTGGGACTATACTCTCTGGAGTTCAGAAGAATAAGAGGGGATCTTATAAAAACATACAAAATTTTGAAAGGGATAGATAAGATAGAAGTAGAAAAGTTGTTTCCATTGGAGTGTGAGACTAGAACTAGGGGACATTGCCTCAAGATTCAGGGGAGAAGATTTAGGACGGAGATGAGGAGAAACTGTTTTTCCCAGAGAGTGGTGAATCTGTGGAATTCTCTGCCCAGGGAAGCAGTTGAGCCTTCTTCACTAAATATATTTAAGAAGCAGTTAGATAGGTTTTACATAGTAAAGGAATTAAGGGTTATGGGGAAGAGGCAGGTAGATGGAGCTGAGTTTATGGACAGATCAGCTATGGTGGGGCAGGCTCAATGGGCCAGATGGCCTACACCTGCTCCTCTTTCTTATGTTCTTATTTCAATGTGCTGCTGCCATTAAGTTAACAAATTACACGACATATGCCACTGATATTAAATCTGACTCTGATTCTACGTACGTGAGCTCACCTCAGAAATTTCTGTGGTACATAGAGACCTGAGCATTGCCTGGAAACCTTCCAGTGCCTTGTGGAATTTTCCATTTGTGATGTAGCGTCAGCGCTCAAAAAAAAATTTTGGATTTCTGAAGTTTCTGGATTTTGGAATTTTGGATAAGGGGTGCTCAACCTATATAAAGAACCTTTTTTTAGCATTTGCAATCTCTTTTGATTCACCATAAAACCACTGTTTTCTTTGCATAAACCTATCTGAATTATTTGTGATTGCAGGCTCTCAGGTAAGTGATTGTTTCTTACCAGCTATCCTACGATGCCTGGCAAGCTGTTCAGTGGTATCATAACCACCATGTCAAAAGATGAAAAGAGCTCAACATATCACCTGGGTACAAAATTTGGACATGACAGTACTCTCAGCCCAGATAATCTCTTAAAAGTATCTTGGGAGCAATATCTAAATTAGAAGAACTGAGCACACAGGCAAAATGCTGGAGGAACTCAGCAGGCCAGGCAGCATCGATGGAAATGACTAAACAATTGATGTTTCAGGCCAAAGCCCTTCAGGCCTTGACCTGAAATGTTGACTGTTTATTCATTTCTATTGATGCTGTCTGACCTGCTGAGTTCCTCCGGCATTTTGTGTGTGTTGCTCTGGATTTCCAGCAACTGCCAAATCTTTTGTTTTGGAAGAGCTGAGCCGCAGACAAGCCATGAAATAGCCCAGTACAGACAAAGAGACAAGCCATGAAATAGCCCAGTATAGATGAACACAGAAATCTGCTTTCAATATAGAACACCAGGCTCACCCGTCACTGTCCCTCGCTCTGTGTTGACTGGCCAGAAATTGTGCTATGCAGATCACATGAAAGGAGTAACCCTGGAATCCTCAACATTAACTCCAAACTCCATGAAGTCTCATGAAATCAGGACAAAGAGGCTAACAATTTAAACCCCACTTCAGCTCATGAATCAGTGCACCTCCTCTTCGAAAAATGATTGAAAGAAGCATTATCAAATGTATTCTGGGTGGTTGGCTTCAGCATTGTGGCACCAGCACTGACCAAGCTGGTTGAGCCTGAAGGACAGCTTACAGACTGGATCTGTCATTGAGTGAATCAAGAATCTACCTGATCTTGTCCTCACCATATAATTCCTTCTATAATAACACTTGTGAGGGTGATCTCTTGCAGCCTTTGTGGAAAAAAGATCCTCATATCAAACATCCCCCATTGTGTTGTACGTTGTTTTAAAATGGAATAGATACATGGTCAGCACAACATTGTGGGCCAAAGGGCCTGTAATGTTCTGTAGAGTTCTATGTTCTATACTGAAAAGGTCTGGCAGTTCAAAGCATAATATGCATGAAACAGTGGCAGAATAAAATAATTACATAACAATCTGTAACCTTGCGGCTTTGTAAGTATCTCAGTCTACAATGCAATCAAGCCTGAAGAAGCTCAGAAAGATATCCCCAGGTATATCTAAATGTGAGGTACCAACCAGTAAACTGCATCTTCAAATAGAGCATGCAATGAACTGGTGATCTCATAAAAGATCAGATAAAAGTACAGGAGTCTGGTATTAATCTAGTTGGCAATGGTGCTGGATAACTAAACCACTGACATGAGGAGGAGGCTTCAAAAACACTATGATCTTCAGTAATTGCAGAGCACAACATTATGATTGCACAGGAGTGTACAGTAGCAACACACACAAAATGCTGGAGGAACTCAGCAGGTCAGGCAGCATCTCGGGAAATGAATAAACTGTCGATGTTTCGGGCTGAGACTCTTCGTCAGGACTGAGAAGGAAGGGAGAAGACACCTGAATGAAAAGGTGGGCTAAGAGGAAATAGGCTAGCTGGAAGGTGATAGATGAAGCCGGGGGTGAGAAATATCAAGGAGAAGAATGAATCTGATAGGAGAAGAGAGTTGTCCAAGGGAGAAAGGGAAGGAGGAGGGGACCCAGAGGGAAGAAATAGGCAGCTGAGAAGAGATAAAAGGTCAGAGTGGGGAACAGAGGAAGGGAGGCAATTGTTTACCAGAAGGAGAAATTAATATTCATGCCATCAGGTTGGAGGTTACCCAAACGGAATATAAGTTGTTGTTCCTTCACCCTGAGAGTGGCCACATCTTGGAACAAGAGGAGGCCATAGACTTATATGTCAGAATGGCAACTGGAATTAGAATTAAAATGTTTGGCCACAGGGAAGTTTCGATTTTGTCCTGATGGAGTGGAAGGGCTTGACAAAGCGGTCCCCAATTTACAACTGGTCTCACCAATGTACAGCAGGCCACATCAGAAGCACCGGACAGAATAACCAACCTCAGCAGATTCACAGGTTAAGTGCTGCCTCATGTGGAAGGACTGTTTGGGGCCCTGAATGGAGTTGAGGAAGGAGATGAATGAGCAGTTGTAGCACTTAGCTGCTTGAAAAGGAAACTGCTGGGCAAGAAGTTAGTGGGGACGGACAATTGGACAAGAAAATCCCAGAAAGAGTGATCCCTGCAGAAAGTGAGTGAGGGCGGGGAACGTAAAGATATGTTTAGTGGTGGGATCACTTTGGAGATGGAGGAAGATGTGATGGATGTGGAGGCTTATGGGTTGGTGGGTAAGAACAAGAATGCTATCACTGTTAGCATTCGTAACAAGGTGGATGAATTGAATGTGCAGATAGTTATGAATGAATATGATATAGTTGGGATCACAGAGACATGGCTCCAGGGTGACCAAGAATGGGAGCTCAACATTCAGGGATATTCAATATTCAGGAGTGATAGACAGGAAAGAAAAGGAGGTGGGGTAGCATTGCTGGTTAGAGAGGAGATTAACGCAATAGAAAGGAAGGACATTAGCCTGGAGGATGTGGAATCGATATGGGTAGAGCTGCATAACACTAAGGGGCAGAAAACGCTGGTGGGAGTTGTGTACAGGCCACCTAACAGTAGTAGTGACGTTGGGGATGGCATTAAACAGGAAATTAGAAATGCGTGCAATAAAGGAACAGTAGTTATAATGGGTGACTTCAATCTACATATAGATTGGGTGAACCAAATTGGTAAGGGTGCTGAGGAAGAGGATTTCTTGGAATGTATGCGGGATGGTTTTCTGAACCAACATGTCGAGGAACCAACTAGAGAGCAGGCCATTCTAGATTGGGTATTGAGCAATGAGGAAGGGTTAGTTAGCAATCTTGTCGTGCGAGGCCCCTTGTGTAAGAGTGACCATAATATGGTGGAATTCTTCATTAAGATGGAGAGTGACATAGTTAATTCAGAAACAAAGGTTCTGAACTTAAAGAAGGGTAACTTTGAAGGTATGAGACATGAATTAGCTAAGATAGACTGGCAAATGATACTTAAAGGGTTGACGGTGGATATGCAATGGCGAGCATTTAAAGATCGCATGGATGAACTAGATAGATAGATAGATAGATAGATAGATAGATACTTTATTCATCCCCATGGGGAAATTCAACTTTTTTTCCAATGTCCCATACACTTGTTGTAGCAAAACTAATTACATACAATACTTAACTCAGTAAAAAAATATGATATGCATCTAAATCACCGTCTCAAAAAGCATTAATAATAGCTTTTAAAAAGTTCTTAAGTCCTGGCGGTAGAATTGTAAAGCCTAATGGCATTGGGGAGTATTGACCTCTTCATCCTGTCTGAGGAGCATTGCATCGATAGTAACCTGTCACTGAAACTGCTTCTCTGTCTCTGGATGGTGCTATGTAGAGGATGTTCAGAGTTATCCATAATTGACCGTAGCCTACTCAGCGCCCTTCGCTCAGCTACCGATGTTAAACTCTCCAGTACTTTGCCCACGACAGAGCCCGCCTTCCTTACCAGCTTATTAAGACGTGAGGCGTCCCTCTTCTTAATGCTTCCTCCCCAACACGCCACCACAAAGAAGAGGGCGCTCTCCACAACTGACCTATAGAACATCTTCAGCATCTCACTACAGACATTGAATGACGCCAACCTTCTTAGGAAGTACATTCGACTCTGTGCCTTCCTGCACAAGGCATCTGTGTTGGCAGTCCAGTCAAGCTTCTCGTCTAACTGTACTCCCAGATACTTGTAGGTCTTAAACTGCTCCACACGTTCTCCATTAATGATCACTGGCTCCATATGGGGCCTAGATCTCCTAAAGTCCACCACCATCTCCTTGGTCTTGGTGATATTGAGACAACAATTGTTCATCCCAGTTTGGCAAAAGAATAAACCAGGGAAGGTAGTGCACCCATGGCTGACAAGGGAAATTAAGGATAGTATCAAGTCCAAAGAAGAAACATACAAATTAGCCAGAAAAAGCAGCACAACTGAGGACTGGGAGAAATTCAGAGTGCAGCAGAGGAGGACAAAGGGCTAAATTAGGAAAGGGAAAAAAGATTATGAGAGAAAGCTGGCAGGGAACATAAAAACTGACTGTAAAAGCTTTTATAGATATGTGAAAAGAAAAAGATTGGTCAAGACAAATGTAGGTCCTTTACAGTCAGAAACAGGTGAATTGATCATAGGGAACAAAGACATGGCAGACCAATTGAATAACTACTTTGGTTCTGTCTTCACTAAGGAGGACATAAATAATCTTCCGGAAATAGTAAGGGACCGAGGGTCTAGTGAGATGGAGGAACTGAGGGAAATACATGTTAGTAGGGAAGTGGTGTTAGGTAAATTGAAGGGATTAAAGGCAAATAAATCCCCAGGGCCAGATGGTTTGCATTGCAGAGTGCTTAAGGAAGTAGCCCAAGAAATAGTGGATGCATTAGTGATAATTTTTCAAAACTCTTTAGATTCTGGATTAGTTCCTGAGGATTGGAGGGTGGCTAATGTAACCCCACTTTTTAAAAAAGGAGGGAGTGAGAAACCGGGGAATTATAGACCGGTGAGTCTGACATTGGTGGTGGGGAAAATGCTAGAGTCGGTTATCAAAGATGTGATAACCCCACATTTGGAAAGCGGTGAAATCATCGGACAAAGTCAGCATGGATTTGTGAAAGGAAAATCATGTCTGACGAATCTTATAGAATTTTTTGAAGATGTAACTAGTAGAGTGGATAGGGGAGAGCCAGTGGATGTGGTATATTTAGATTTTCAAAAGGCTTTTGACAAGGTCCTACACAGGAGATTAGTGTGCAAACTTAAAGCACACGGTATTGGGGGTATGGTATTGATGTGAATAGAGAATTGGTTGGCAGACAGGAAGCAAAGAGTGGGAGTAAATGGGACCTTTTCAGAATGGCAGGCAGTGACCAGTGGGGTACCGCAAGGCTCAGTGCTGGGACCCCAGTTGTTTACAATATATATTAATGATTTAGACGAGGGAATTAAATGCAGCATCTCCAAGTTTGTGGATGACACGAAGCTGGGCGGAGGTGTCAGCTGTGCGGAGGATGCTAAGAGGATGCAGGGTGACTTGAATAGGTTAGGTGAGTAGGCAAATTCATGGTAGATGCAATTTAATGTGGATAAACGTGAGGTTATCCACTTTGGTTGCAAGAACAGGAAAACAGATTATTATCTGAATGGTGGCCGATTAGGAAAAGGGGAGGTGCAATGAGACCTGGGTGTCATTGTACACCAGTCATTGAAGGTGGGCATGCAGGTACAGCAGGTGGTGAAAAAGGCAAATGGTATGTTGGAATTCATAGCAAAAGGATTCGAGTACAGGGGCAGGGAGGTTCTACTGTAGTTATACAAGGCCTTGGTGAGACTGCACCTAGAATATTGTGTGCAGTTTTGGTCCCCTAATCCGAGGAAAGACATTCTTGCCATAGAGGGAGTACAAAGAAGGTTCACCAGATTGATTCCTGGGATGGCAGGACTTTCATATGAAGAAAGACTGGATCGACTAGGCTTATACTCACTGGAATTTAGAAGATTGAGGGGGGATCTTATTGAAACGTATAAAATTCTAAAGGAATTGGACAGGCTAGATGCAGGAAGATTGTTTCCGATGTTGGGGAAGTCCAGAACGAGGGGTCACAGTTTAAGGATAAAGGGGAAGCCTTTTAGGAATGAGATGAGGAAAAACTTCTTCACACAGAGAGTGATGAATCTGTGGCATTCTCTGCCACAGGAAACAGTTGAGGCCGGTTCATTGGCTATATTTAAGAGGAAGTTAGTTATGGCCCTTGTGGCTAAAGGGATCAGGGGGTATGGAGAGAAAGCAGGTACAGGGTTCTGAGTTGGATGATCAGCCATGATCATACTGAATGGCGGTGCAGGCTCAAAGGGCCGAATGGCCTACTTCTGCATCTATTTTCTATGTTTCTATGTTAAGACGGCAGGAAGATTTGGTGAGTGTGGATGTTCGGGAAGTGGAAGAGATGTGGGTGAGGGCAGCGTCGATAGTGAAGGAAGGCAAACACCATTCTTTGAACAAGAAGGACATATCTGATGTCCTGGGAAGGAAAGCCACATCCTGTGGACAGATGCGGTAGAGGGGAAGGAGGCTGAGAAAAGGGAATAGCAATTTTATAGGAGATGCTATGGGAAGAGGTAGAGTCAAGATAACCGTGGGAATCAGTAGGTTGATAAAAGATGTCAGTTGACTGTTTGTCTCAGAGAGCTCAAGAAAGGGAGGGAGGTGGCGGAAATGGTAGAGTTGATGATCAATCTTAGAATCCTCCTGAGATCCCCACTAGTCTCAGGCATTTCAATTTACATCATGTAACCAGCTTGGAGTGCTGGATACCACAAAGACATCCCAGCTGTGGTACTGAAAGTTATGCTAAGAAAAATGATTCCGTTCATGTCTACAGCCAAATTGTTTTGTATAATTACTACACTAGTCTAACAGACAACATGTACAATTGTCTGGATTTGTTCTCATCACAAGATGCAGGAAAATTCAGACTGGCTGACTGTGATCCAATCAGTCTTCCTCACAATAAAATATTGAAATGTATTGTAATTGTAATTAAATAGCTGTTACTTTAAAAGAATGTGCTCAACAGTACCAGTTTAGAATTTTATCAGGACCACATAGCTCCAGATCAACCATGGACAAAAGAGATGAGGTGATCGTGATTTCCTTTGATTTCATGGCAGCCTAGATCAAGTGGGGCAATAGGGAGCCCAGGTAAAGGTGAAGCCAATGAATATGAAAAGGAAATACTTTAATTGCTCAAAGAATACTGTACTGGCTATTGCAAGTCCTCATACAAGACCCCTCCGCCCCCCCCCCCCAGGCCACATAATCTTAAGTTGCTTCAATTCTTCTATCGTAAAGTCATTGGGAATGTTTGATAATGATTGCACTAAATACAGTTTCATTAGCAATTCCATGTAAAATGAACTAGTCCATGCATGCATGCAGCAAGACCTAGACAATATACAGGCAAAGTCTAATAAAGTTACAGAATTCCAGTTCCAGGAAGGATTCCTGACACAGTATGTGGACCATTAGAGGAGAGGCCATACTGGATCTTGTACTAGGTAATGAAATTGGATAGGTCATAGAACTTTATACGAAGCTGCCTATGAGGTCAACAATGCACCAACCGTAAATCAACCAATTGGTTGTCCTTCCATATATTGGAAATATCTCAGAAATGACAGCCCGACTGCTCTGAACGTGGGATTTAAGTCGCACACAAGCTAACAGCAATTTTGGGAAGAGTACCTTGGAGACCAAAAGAATGAACCAAGCTGTTAGACAATACCAATGTGGTCTATAAAATCAATATGTGGACTGCAGCAAATATTATGTCAGTCAAACTGGGAATAAACTATCCACAAGCATCCATGAAGATCCACTGACTGTAAAGTGACATGATCAATTCTCCCTAGTCTCTACCCATGAAGATTGAGAAGGGCACAAATTCAACTCGCCATCTGTAAAAGTCATGGTGCAATTGAACACATGGCATGCAAGAGAACTCCTAGGGGTTTTTCGCAAACAATTCTATAAACAAACATGTTGATCTTGATCCTATTTATGAGCCACATAATTCCAGCCCACGAGACACGAAATTCTCCACAAAGCCAATCAGATTTCCTCCCTATGTCACAACTAAGTTTCCAATATTACGTCCGATCAGCTAATTGAAAAGTCTATAAATGTCAAGCATTCCAAGGGCACACCACTGTCAAAAGCACACTGACAAAATCTCCTTGCATGATGACGAGACGTTTGCAAGTAAATTGCCAAGGTAGAACAATTCAGCTCAAACAAGTAATAGAATTCTTGTGAGCTGAGCACTTTGAAGTCAGTGACCATAGCTCCCTGATCTTCAGTATAGCCATGGACAGGAGGAGTCAGTATAGGAAAACATTTAATTGGGAGAGGGCTGATTATAATGGAATTAGGCAGGAACTTGTGAGCATAAATTGGGAGCTGATGCTTCCAGGAAAATGCCAGAGGAAATGTGGAGATTGCTTATGGATCGCTTGCATAGGGTTTTGAATAGGTTTGCTCCACTGAGGCAGGGAAATGATGATAGGGTGAAGGAATTATGGCTGACAAGAAATGTAAAATGTCTGGACAAGAGAAAGACAAAGCATACTTAAGGTTTCGGAAGCAAGGGTCTGATAGGGCTCTCGAGAGATGTAAGGTATTCAGGAAAGTGCTTATGAAGAGACTTGGGAGAGCCAGAAAAGGACATGAGAAGGCCTTGATAATTAGGATTAAGGAAAATCCCAGGACAATCTACACTTACATGAAGAACAGAAGAATGATTATTGTGAGAGCAGGACTGCTCAGAGATAAAGGGAAACATGTGCCTGGAGTTGGAGGAGGTAGGGGAGATCCTTAGTGAGAGGACCTCGATGAATGTGAGGTCAGTGTAGAATAGGCTAATGTACTGGTGCAAGTTGTGGTTAAGAAAGAGGCAGTGTTGAACCTTTTGAAAAACATTAGGATAGATAAATCTCTGGGGTTGAATGGGACATACCCAGGTTACTATAGCAAGCAAGGGAAGAGATAGCTGGGGCATTGAATTGATCTATATCTCCACATCGGCCACAGAGGTAGTGTCAGAGGATTGGAGGATGGTTAATGTTATTCCTTTGGTCAAGAAATAAAATAAGGATAATCTTAGAATTATTGACCAGTGAGTCTTAGTGGGCAAACTGTTGGAGAGGATTCTTGGGGGCAGGAATTATGAGGATTTGGATAAACATAGTCTTATGAGGGACAGCCAGCAAAGCTTTGCGGGGGACATATCGTAACCCACATGTCTGATGGATTTTTTAAAATTAAGTGATAAGGTAGAGGTGTATACGTATTTTAATAAAGCACTTCGCAGGGTTCCCCATGGAAGGCTCATTCTGAATATCATGAGGCATGGGCTCAATGGAAACTTGGCAGCATGGATTTGGAATTGGCTTGCTCACAGAAGACAGAGCGTGGTAGTAGATGGTGCAAATTCTGCCTGGAGGTCAGTGACCAGTGGTGTTCTGCAGGCATCTGTTCTGAGGCCCCTACTCTTTGTGATTTTTATAAATGACTTGGATGAGGAAGTGGAAGGGGGAGTTAGTAAGTTGCACACTCACTTACTGACATCCATCCTGTGCTTTTTCTCACACTCCACAAAGTATAAGTTAAGAGTGTGTTGGTAGTATTGTGGATGGCTTAGAAGGTTGTTGTAGTTACAACTGAACATTGACAGGATACAGAATTGGGTTGAGAGATGGCAGATGGAGTTCAATCCAGAAATGTCCAAGTCTATTAAACCCTCAAAGTTAGCATTCAACTTAACTGAGTGTTTAAGAAAGCATATGCTGTGTTGGCCTTTGTTAGTTGGTAGATTGAATTCAAGAGCCATGGGGGTAATGTTGCAGGTCTATAAAACTTAGATTAGACCACACGTGGAGTATTGTGTTCAGTTCTGCTTGTCTCATTCTTTAGTAAGAAGTGGAAACATTAAAATGGATGCGGAGGATGTTTCTCAGAATACTGCCTGGATTAGAGAGCATCTTTTATGCCAAAAAGGTTGCGTGAGCTGGGGAATTTGTCTTTGGAGTGAAAGAGGATGACAGGCAACTTGATAGAGGTTTATAAGATGTTAAGAGGCGTAAATAGAGTGGACAGCCAGGGCCTATTTCCCAGAGCAGTGATTGTTAGCCAGAGGTCACCCTTTTAAGGTGATTGAAGAAAAGTTTTTTACACAACGTGACAAATAGATTTTTTACACAGAGAATGTCTAGAATGCTTTGCCAGGAGTGGTGGTGGAGGCTGCTGCATTAGGGACCGTTAAGAGACTCTTAAATAAGCACATGAATGAAAGAAAAATGGAGGGTTATAGTCTATGTCAGAGGGAAGGGTTAGATTGATTGTGGAGTAGGTTAAAATGCAGGCTCAAGATCATCTGCCAAAGGGCCCATTCTGTGCTATGATCTATGTTCTAACAAATGAGCTACAAAATCACAAAACATCTCAAAATGCGACTACCACATTTTGGTAACAAAATAATATTATTATTGCTGGCCTCTCTGGAATCAACAACTTTTCAATCACAATTGACTGTCAAGCTATAAGAGTAAGTTATAGGCTGGAAACTGTGCCATTCGTGACTCACTTACTGACATCCATCCTGTGCTTTTTCTCACACTCCACAAAGTACAAGTTAAGAGTGTGTTGGAACATTCTCCACTGTGTATTTAACTGTTACCAACATTACTCAAGGTTCTCAATACCATCCAGTACGAATTAAATTATTTAATTGGAACCTCATCCATCACTCACCAGCAGCAGCACCCACCACGTTCAGGAACATTTATTACCCTTCAACCATCAGGCACCTGAACCAACGTGGATAATTTTATTCACCTTAACCTTCACTGATTCCACAACCTGTGACTCACTTTCAAGGATTCAGCAACTCATTTCCTCAGGATTATTTATTTATTTATACCGTTTGTCTTCTTTTGTACGTTTTGTCTTTGTCAGCCTTTGTGTGTAGCTTTTCATTGATTCTATTGAATTTCTCTGTTCTGTTGTGAATGCCTGTAAGAAAATGAATCTCAAGCTAGTATATGGTGAAATACATGTACTTTGATGACAGTTAATTTCAACTTTGAACCTTAGCATACACAATTTGATTATAAATGTACTTTGAACTTTGAAATTTAAGTAGTTATTCTTTCCACTGTGGCTCTATTATGTGCCATCTTTAAAGTGAACTACTATAATTTACTTAGATTACTCTGACCATTCTTCCCAAACCCACAACCTTCCTCTCCAAAAGGACAAGAGCAGGAGACATTTGTGAGCACCTCCACACTCAGGTTCCCCTCCAAATTACTCACAATCCTGACTTGGAAATATGATACTACTCCTTTTTCATTGCTGAATATAAATACTAGGACACCCTGCCAAGAATTTCACCAGAAACACCCTGCTAACAATTTCACTAGTGGCTGTTCAAGAATGTGGCTCAGTTTGCAACACAAGTGAAGTATGCATCATAAAAGAACACATAAGGAAAATATATAGCAATGTTCTTGTTTGGGAAGTGTATGCACAATGCTATGATCTGCTGTAGAAGTGCTTTCAATCTGAAACGTTGACTGTTTGCTCCCCTCCATAGATGTTGCTTGACTTGCTGAGTTCATCCAGCACTTTGTGTGGGTTGCTCAAGATTTCCAACATCTTCGGAATCTCTTTTGTTTATGACAAATATTCTATCTAAACCAATCTGCAAAATGCATTATTGAGTATAGAGTAGTTGAATCAATGGAAAGTGGCCTACACAAATAAATACCAAAATTATGAGCAATACTATTTAGTATCTAACAGTCTTTTATTTGAACTTAATGATCAAATAGTGTTTTTTTAACTGATAACCAAAAGAAATTCAGTCATAAGCAGTTAAACTATCGAACTTCAATGTCATAATTAATTGCATTCCCATTTGGTAATGTGAAGTAGCCAAATCTTATTTCCAATCCAGCAATAACATCTATTTAAAATAGAATCTTCATGTACAAATTGTATTTGATTAGAATTGTCAAAATACAGATCACAGAGCTGTGTATGACCAATAACTTGTCATGGGGTGCTGATCTGCTCTTCCTGGCACAATAGATTACAGGGTGTAAGAACAGAAAGTGGTAATCATGGTGAGTGTAAACTCAATCACAGCATGAAGAGCATGACAGAGTGGTTTTCCTGACATTAGAAGCTGACATTTACCATCAGCTATTACCTTCATTTGTCCTTTTGGATAAATTCAGCAAACTGCTAGAAAATGCACTTATAGCAGTTGTGTATCACAAATCCTTTCCAAAGTTTAGACTACCTATAAATATGAAGAATTTTACAATAACATCACAGACTCTATTTTTTTAAAGAAGTAGAGTTACATTTAAGAGGGTATCTTCTATCAGATAAACTGTTAACGAGTTATTACTTGTAAGGAGACACTTTGCTGTTTCATAATTGCGTACAGATACATTAAATTTTTCATTTTGAAATAAATGATGCAGGAAGTAGTTAAATGATAAAGAATAATGCTAATATATACTTGGACAAGAATAATTAAGTTGAAAAATAAATAGATTTCTTCATTCCATTGGGATTGAAATATATACCTGAAAAAGGATTTCTCTGATCAAACTTATAGAATTATAATCTCTATTGTTAATGAAGTAGATCCATCATTTGGGACTCCTCTTGGGTCAGGGAGCTGGTGAGTTAATATAAGCTGCAGCAACGTCAGCAACTGGATAAATTGAAAATAGCACTCATTGTCATCTTTTCCCTTCCTGGATATCAGCTGAGGAGACATCTGCAGAATCAAAATTCAGTACCAGCTGTATGTACTTGGCCATTACTGAGCATGGACTTGGCTGGTACTGAATATATTTTCCTCATAAACTTCTTTGCCAGTTTTTGCACAATTACTGGATGACGGAAATGTTTATGTTTAGGTTCTATTTAATTGGTGTTGCCAAATTCCTCCTCTAAACATATTGATTAACTGATTATACAACATTCTTACAGTTTTATGAGGCTTACACAATTCCACTAATTGAACAGTTATTTACAAAAGTAAAAGGAAGAAAGTATCAATTGAACTTGGAATTACCTGACATTTATCAAATGGAGTCACTGAGCCATAGATACAGCAAGGTGAAGTCGCTTCAGTGTATTGAACTGCCTCTCCAGAGCCTAATCAATTCTCTCCACATTCTCATCAAATCCTCTCAGATTATAGTATTTACCTATACAGCAATAAATTAACCTTCCAACCCACGAGTCCTTTAGAAGTCAGAGAAAAGTAGAGCATCCAGAGGAAAATGTCCTCTCCTACTGTTGCTTTGGATTGGAGTATATTAGCTATAACCAGAGGTTAGACAAACTTGAGTTTTTTTTCTGAAGTGTCAGTAGCTGAGAAGAAACCTGATTGATGTATACATACACAAAATGTTGAAAGAACTCAGCATGTCAGGCAACATCCATGGAGACAAATAAACAATTGATGTTTTGGGCTGTTGCCCTTCATCAACACTTGAAAAAAGGGGGAAACAAGCCAGAATAAAAAGTTGGGGGAGGAGAAGGAGAACAAGCTGGAGGGCGATAGGTGAGGAAGCCAAATAAGAGGAAAGGTGTTAGGTGGGTGGGGGAGAGGTGATGAAGTGAGCAGCTGGAAGGTGATAGGTGGAAAAGATAAAGGGCTGAAGAAGAAGGAATCTGAAAAGAGGGGAGAGTGGACCAGGGGAGAAGGGGAAGGAGAAGGGTACCTGAGGCAGGTGATAGGCAAGTGAGGAGAAGAAAAGGGGTAAGAGGGGAGCCAGAATGAGGAGTAGAAAAAGAGAGAAGCAGAAGGGGGCATCTACCTGATGTTGGAGAAATCAATGTTCATTCTGTCAAGTTGAATTCTACACAGATAGAATAAGAAATGTTGCTGCTCTAACTTTAGAGAGGCCTCATCACAGCAGTAGAGGAGACTGTGGATATTATGTTCAGTAACTGCAAAACGTAAACAAAATATTAATTGAAATAACAACACAGAGTTGAGAGATAACTCGTGTACATTCGTTTTTACTTATTGCGAAGCGTTCACGTATGACGTGGCAGTGTCATGACGTATGCCATCCATGTACTATTACATATAACCTGTAATGAATTATTTAAACAAACAAAAATGCTTAGTCAAACATTATTTTAAAAATATTCCAAAAATAACACTCAAATATTAAACACATAGCACTATACACAGTATACTGTACAATATAATTACTATATACATCTACAGCATGGTAAATTTTAAGTTGACCCATTCAGGCCTAAAATGTTGATCACTGTGGAGGCTTTCATACTCTTATGTACTGTTAATCTTACTCTTGTAGTCTTGACAGATGAGACTTGTGGCTGTGAAATAATCACAGGTTCTAGGCCCCCCCCCCCCCATGGTGGTTGTAGGAGTTGACTCTGGGACTACTGGAAGTGACCATGACAGCTCTGGACATCTTTCTTCTGGATGTGTTGGCGTCTGGAACCATGCATGGCAAGCTTCACTGGACAATGTGGATCATAATGTGTGAGTACAGTGCCTGATGTCACCACTTCCTTTACCTGATGGAAAGCCACCTCACACAGCTTTATCACAGTCTTCACAGTCTCTAGTAATGAGTTCAAGGGGTGGTGCACATTAGCCAGGTTTAACCTGCCATAGTAATTGACAAATTCTGAAAAGGACCCCAACTGTGACACTTCCTTTGGCCTTGGCATCCATCACTGCTTGAATTTTATCAGCATACTTGTGTAAATCTTGTGTATCAATGGTGTGACCACGGTAAGAGATGCTAGAATTTATGGTAAGAATTTATACTTGCTGTTCATGCACTAAACCTGTAATCTTCTAAACTTTTTAACACTGCTTTGTGATTTTGGAGCTATTCCTTGTCATCCTTACCAGTAACAATGATGCCATCCAGGTAACACTGTGTGCCTGGATAGTCTTCCAGCACCTGGTCCATTGCTTTCTCCAAAGTGCAGGTGCAGATACTACTCCAAAAATTAGTCTATTATAGTGATAAAACCCTTTATGAGCATTTATAGGTAGGCCTTAGCTAAGCCCACTATGCTGAAGTGAAAGGCTTGCAAAGACATCCTCTATCCTGGGCAAAGGGTATTGATCTACTTTCATTACTAAGTTGATGGTGACCTTAAAATCACCTCAAATCCTGACAGATCTATTCTTCTTTGCTACTGGACCATTGGCATTGCCCATGGGCCCACTAAAACTTGGAAATAATTCCTTCAGCTTCCATGCGATCAAACTCACTGGCTATTTTCATCATTGATGATAAAAGGAACTGAATAGACTTTACAAAGCAACTTGGGTATGGCATTTTCATTTAACACTAGTTTAACCTTGATATGTTTGAGTTTTCCACTGCCATCCTTGAACACTTCTGTGCCATTATCCAGTACCTTCCTTAAGTCATTTTCAGTTGACTCTATTACAGAGGATGTGGCATGCACATTGTGGATGGAGCTCCAATCAAGATGTAGTTGTCTCAGCCAATCACATCCTTACAATGCTGTCCCTCCTGTTCTTATCAAATAGAAACCCAATGGGGTTTCTTGTTTGTTGTAGTTCACTGTTACATGACAATGCTTAGATATCTTCTCCAGTTCAGCCAGGTATGCTGAAATGGACTGCCCTTCCTTTTTATTCTGCTTATGAAACCTAAACTGTTCTGCAGTCAACAATGGTTTCAGTTCTAAATATTCTTCCATTACTTTCATGATAAAGCAAAACTCATTTCAGTTGGTTTGGTTGGAGCAGTCAAACTTCTAAGTAAACTGGATACTTTTACACCCAAAGAATTCAGCAAAACTGGTACTTGTATCTCCTTGGCTATTCCATTTACTTTAATGTACTGCTCAATTTGGTCAGTATACATATGGCAGTTATCTCTTGTGCAATTGAACTATCTTTCCAATGTAGTCAGCCATTTCTTCTTTTTTAAATCTATGATTATTATCACCTGGTACTCACTGTTTATGAACCTGTGAACTTGTCCATCTTCTGCCATTTTCAACTCATAAACATCTCCTTTTCCGAAGAAGCACGTCCTGCACTGTGGTTTTTTAACTTGACCGTTTCTTGCTGCACTTTTTTAACTCGAATGTCTCACTATGTAGCAATAGGGAGACAATCATCTTGCATTCATTTAAAACTTCCTCATCACCACTGTTATGTTTTTCAACTCCAAAACATTAATCTAATCAAAATAACACCATGGTGCCAGGAGATACCTCGTGCACGTTCATTTTACTGTAAAACAATGTGTGCATGAATGACATGGTAGCGTCATGTCAAATGCAATTCACTTATTTTTACATCTAGCTCATTATGAATTATTTAGACACACACAAAATGCTTAATCAACTAATATATTTACCGTATTACTCAAATATCACTGAAATATTAAATACACTAGAATGAACTTGTATTTCTGACTGAAGTACATAACTTCATAAGAGTTATAGACAGGTTAGATGGTTAGCCTTTTCAGCAGAGTGGAAGTGTCAAATTCTAGTGGGCATAAGTTTAAAGTGAGGTTGGAAAGTTTAAAGGGCATTTTAAACTCCCCCCACTTTTCTTAACAGAGCAATTGAAGTGCTTATCTAATTAATTCTTACATGATGTGATGGCGCTTCCCATCTGCTTCTGACACCTCCTCATCAACCTCAAAACTGCTTCCAAATTCTGCCATATTCTGTGGGATGAAATGCCTCCCCAGGTTTCCTCTGAACCATTTACCCCTTTCCTTAAACCTATGCCATCTGGTCCCTGAAACGATCTTAATAATAAAAAGCAAAATTATTAAGCTATTATCGTTTTAGCAACAATTAATCAATAATTCTTTCTTGGAGCTACCAGGAATGTTCATAGTGTAAGACTCAGTAGTAAGAGTAATATTTAGTGTCCTTCTTTATGAGAATATCTTTGTAAATACAATTTGTCATTTTTTTCTGTATTGCTTTTAGCAATTATATAATGTTTTAAAATATTTCCTCAACTTCCTGATGTTCTCTTTTCAAGCAGAAGAAGATTACTTCCTTTCTTCCTGGATAAAGATCATCCACAACATAATACATGTAGTGGTGAGCTGCAAGTTGCAACATATAGTGGGTAACACCCATTGCCTTTTGGCATTATCTGGAAGCAAAGAAATATGAGACAAAATGTCCATTATCCAAGCAGGCATGACCATTTTGGTATATGTGGTTGGAGATCTAATTAACAATCTAATTAACATCTTAACAGAGGAGAAAGAGAAGAAGGAGATGCTCAAACAGAATCATAAATGAAGACAATTTTCGCCTTCAAAATAATCTAAAAACTTTAAAGTTTTATATAGAGAAGGTGATAAACTCTCCCCAAGCCAGTTCCCAATAAACCTAACCCTGACTATGCTTAGGTACAGGATTGGTGTCATCATAGTCAGGTTACTCATTACTACAATTCCTTGTTTTACCTACACCACTGTGAGCTATATGACCTGGACTAGATAGCCCTGCTAAATAAAGATGTTGATTAAAAAGACTGGCTGAGAATTAACACATGACTATGCCACACGGGGATTTTCATAAACAAAACATATATTTCTATAGTCATTCACATAATTGATTGCATGGTCTGGACACTTTCAACTATTGTGGACTATTGTGACTTTGAAGAGAAAACTCACAATTTTCACTGAACAGGACATCCACACTATCCATGGCCACTTTAGACTGAAGTTTACTGTTCTAAGTTTTGATTCATGCTTTGATTATGCTTTATTTTAGCCACAGGACTTATTCATTTAACTTTGTCTTTAGATCTGTTCTGATGAAATATCTTTACTGTGTCGAACTCCCACGCATAGAAAATTGTTAACCAGGGATGTATAGTTATGGAAGGATGAATTGCATACAGTTTGCAGTCATATGCATGTGGAATCAGAATCAGAATCAGACTTTAATCGCCAAGTACCTATGCACATACAAGGAATTTACTTCCAGCAGATGTTGTCTCTCTGCTCATAACAATAATAATGATAAATATAAATGAAAATATAGATTATACATACAGGTAGTGCAATCCAAGTAATAGTTAGCCGACAGTTAACCGGCAGTTAACTGTTCAGCAAAGTGACCACACAGCACAAGGATACCAATCTGTCATGGTTAGATCCTTTGACCCCTTATCAATGTCACAGGAAGGGTACCATAAATGTTGGTTATTCATGTCATCGAGCATCTACCATCTCTATTGCTTTGGTGTAGTGGATAGTCTTTAAGTAAATGAGCTATGTAAAAATTCAGAGCAGCTTCCAATTTAATGTACGATGTGTGTTTACCCAAGTGCAATGCTTTTCCCTCCTGTTTAGATTAAATTTACTGTACATTATTTACTCTACACATTAAATTAGACCTGAACCAATATGATGGATCAGAAGTCCACTGTTATAGTATGAACAGCTTGGCTATCTTTGGCTGCATACAAAAATACAGCTATGTGCAAACATCACTAAATTTGTATGTACTTACATAGCAAAGAATTTTCTTACTGGCATTTGATAATCTCTGTAACCTTTTCAAATGAATATCCAATTTAGCCCTTTCTGTGTTAAGACAATGTTGAAATATGAATCAAGAAACTTACATCATGACAATGACATTCGTCATTGATGCTAATTTTAAAAAGTACTCTTGAAATTACTTGCTGAAATTCAGAAAGTAGATATTGACTTCTAAATAGTTATTTTGAACTTTTGACAACTGCCCTCAAAAACTGGTAATATGACACTGCAGTGCAATGTACAATTCCACGTTTTCTTATTTTACACACCAACAATTACGTTTCTCAGATAAAATCAAGTTTTGGTCATTTTTATTTTATTAAAAGTTCAACCTGTTGTTTGCATTCACTAATTCCAAAATGATTCATAATCATTACAAGATAATGGCTTCAAAATACTGTAGCCTCAGGAAGGGATCAGTACCTGTGCTCATTTTTACCTCAGTGGTGCTGAGGTCAAGAGAGTTGAATGCTTCAAGTTCCAAAGAGCGAACATCACCGATAGCCAGTCCTTCCTTACCCACATTGTTTCCATGACCAAAAGAGTTCAAAGTGTCTATAGTTTCTCATGAAGCTAAAGAAATATGGCATGTCCCCTTCGACCCTCGCCAATTTTCATCGATGCCTCATCTGGATGCCTTATGGCTTGGTATGACATCTGCTTTGCCTGAGACCACAAGAAACTGCAGTGTGTTGTAGATGCAGATCAGCACATCATGGAAAACAGCCATCCCTCCATGTCTGTAGTGCTCGCTACTCTGTCAAACAGCCAGCATAATCATAGACCCCCACCACCCCAAAGATTCTCTCTTCTCCTCCCTCCCATCAGGCAGAAGATACAAAAGCCTGAAAACACATACTATCTGGATCAAGAACAACATTGTTCCCCATGTTGTAAGACTATTGAACGGATCTGCACTGCACGTTCTCTGTAACCGTAACACTTTATTCTATACTCGGTTATTGGTTTACATTATTCTACCACAATGCATTTTTGTAATGAATTAATCTGTATGAACCATATGCAAGACAAGTTTTACACTGTACCTTGATACATGTAACAATAATATCTAATTTACCAATTTACCCACCCCCATATAATCAAGATGGAGATGTATGCAACTGTATTCTTAAAATTAATTTCATTTAATCAATGATGGATTAATACCTAAATGATATACTTCAAATATACTGTCATTATTTAATTTCCAACAGCTCAATAGCTTATTAATACTTTAATGAAAGTTTAATTTGTTAGATTTAAATAGATATTTCCACCAAGAACATCTTCTGATTTATGTTTAATCAATAAGCTATAAATTTTAATATTTAATGATTCAATTCAGCATAGAATAGCCTTCAATTCTGTTGACACAACAATCGAGTTCTACTTTGAGGATGCCATGTGAACAGCACAATTGTGAAGATAGTATAGCATTTTCCTCATGGTTCCAGGAACCTGGTTCAATCCTCACTTCTGGTGTTGCCTGTGTAGCATTTGCACGTTCACTCTGACTACATGTGTTTCTCCTGGCTCTCTGATTAAATCCTACATCACCTAAGTTAACATCAGTTAACAGGTTAATTGGGTGGTTTGATGTTGCCTTTAGTGTGCAGGTGATTTATAGGATCTGTGGAAGGATAATGGGAAATTTGAGAGACTAAAATGGGATTAGGATTAATAGTTATTTGATCGTCAAAGTGTACTCATGGGCCAAGGTATTTGTTTCTGTGGGGTTATGAATTAGTAACCCTATTTGTAATTTTTTCCTTACAAGTTTTTCATAAGCAACCATTGCTTTTTTTTAGTAAGTAGCAATATCACATTGGAGCAAGGGTTCATTTTGACATACAAGATCACAGATGATGAGAAACAAATGTTCTTCTTGGCACAGTTCTTAATATCTAGCACAACCAGA
Organism: Hemitrygon akajei; assembly: GCF_048418815.1. Lineage (NCBI taxonomy): Eukaryota > Metazoa > Chordata > Chondrichthyes > Myliobatiformes > Dasyatidae > Hemitrygon > Hemitrygon akajei. Next base: position 143,972,494 of record NC_133134.1, on the reverse strand, counting down.
CTAAAGGCCATTTTGAACCTAATTCCTCAAATCATTACTTACACTGAAATGTTGACCTTTGCTAGCTTGATGTAGCTAATAATAATTCCAAGATCTGAATATTTTGGATACCAATATATAGCTGGAATATCTGTTTCCAACCATGTATCCTGCTGAATATTTTTATTGAGGCTTGCAGGCACGTTAAACCTATTTTTATTAATGAGATTAATTCCTTCACAGTTACATAAATCTTGCTTTTATATAAAATATTTTTAAAAATCTGATAGAGTTTATCATGTGTTTTAAAATTCCATGTTCAATGTTGCCTCTGATGCTTCTGATATGCATCACCCTCTAATGACAATACTTTAGAAACTAGTGTCATTGAAATTTGTTAATACAGAAGAATGGGCAAAATAAAATAAGAATGAGGGAGTTTGGTGGTGAGAAAGAGATGTTGCTCAGGTCATTTACTGTGGCCCAACTATACTTATATTTACACTGTGGACGTTGACATTTCTATGAAGTTAGTAGTTATGTAAATTTGATAAAATCAAAACAGGCCAGTAATTTATTTTGCTCAGGAAGTAAAAAAATACATGTCTGTTATCAGCTTTACTTCTTCCATACCAAGTTACTTAAGGTCAGTCAGAATATAATTAGACTTGGTTTCTGTAAAAGAAACCAATTTATGATAGACTTATTAATTATTTGGGCAGCATATGACATGGCAGATAAAGGCAAATTACTAATGTAGTACATTTAAGTTATTAGAAAACATTCAGTTAAATTCCACACAACAGTTGTTAAATAAAGTTAGGGCTCATCAGGTTAAGGATAGTCTACTAGCAATGGAGACGCAAGAGACTGCAGATTCTGGAAGCTAGAGCAACAAACAATGAATGTGAAGAACTCAGCTGGAAGTCATGATGCAGAGCTCAACCCAAAACATTGACAATTTCTGTCCTCATACAGATGGTGCTTGGCCCACTGAGATCTTCCTGCAGATTATTGGTTACTGCATTAGCAAGTTGGAGTTCAGTTAATTACTGTACAGGGTTTGCACATTGCTGGCAGGCTATACACTTATAATTCATTCAACAGTTGCAAACTATTTTGGATTGATACATTTTAAGTTGTGGAGAGCAATTCTGTCTCCGCTGTATGTTTGCTTGAAATATTATTCTCTAATCAGTAACATCTTTTGTAACTCCAATGTAATTTTTGAGTTTCCAATTATATGTGACGTCGTTCAGTTATTTTAGTTTATTATAATAAATCATTTTACAATTTTTTATTTTGATGTTTAGAAACACTAGCATGATTTGTTTTTTAGTTTCCTACACTGTATAAATATGCTGTCTGTATTAGGATAAAATAAAGTATCATTATGAATAAGTCACTGAAGTAGTAACTAGAGTACTAGACAAATAATCCAAATTACATCTTATCCCACCATGGAACCTATGGGAAAAATATATTCCGTAAGCCCTTGCTTAAATGCTATTTTTAGTTAAGGTGACAATGAAACTGATTGTTGTTAAAATCTTTCAGGTTCGCTAACTGTTTAGGGAGCAACCTGCATTCTTACTCAACCTGTGGTATATATGATCCTAGCCTCACTGTTAAATTCCTCATAAGCTAGCACTTAACTCCCTCTTGATTCCTCTGCCACCCACCTACAATGGGAAAACATAGAGTAGTCAATGAACACATTTGCGTGTCTTTGGGATGTGGGAGAAGCCAGAGGACAACCCTCAAAGGCCCAGGCAGAATGTGAAAACTACACAGACAGCTCCAGGGGTCTGGATCATATATGGGTCACTGCAGATGTGGCAACAGGACTTACAGTACTTTTGCATTACTGAGATTTTGATGATGAAGTAGATTGTATATATCAGATGTGAATGTATTCTTTCAAAAACTATGCATTCTTTGTGAGATGACTTTTGATTTATACTTGTTTCAGCCATTTCAGTTATACCGTATGTGTGCAATGTATTTCTAATAAAGGATGTGAGACAGAAGCTCTTGTTGCTTTCCTTAGTGAACACCTGTATAGAAGAATCTACAGATGGTACATCGGCATTGACTTTGGATGCTGCTGCTGAGAAAGCAGATAGGCTGTCATCAAGCAAGAAGTGAAGAAGAATGGGGTTTTCCAGAGGAGCATTGATTCATTAGTTGAGAAAAGTAGTCAGCCGAAGTGTTGCCAGTTTTGGCCCAGATGTCATAAGAGTTCATGAGGCCTGATGTCAAGGTTGAGAGCTCTGGCGTTTAACTGCATCTTTGCTAGTAGAACATGAGGTGCTTATTGATTGTGATGGAGGAGTTTGGCATGTTGTCTGTAAGGTATGATTTTGTGAGCATAACTATGTCATATTGTTTACTTGACATCTCTCCTGATGTAGACACACTCCTGTAATGCTTTAACGACCTGGATTTTTGTGAAGACGGTTGCAAGATTGTATGACTGCAACCTACATTAAAACTAAATTATTCTTCCGATTCTTCCTTTATTGTGTTTTAATGTTGCAATTGTGCAATAGCAATATGGCTGGCCCACCCATTTCCGTGTCAATTATATCACTACGGGTCTGGAGTCACAAATAAACCAGACTGTGTAGGGAAGCTGGATTTCCTTCCAGATGAATATTAATGAACTGGCCTGCCTTTTACAACAACCCTATGGCATTATAGGAGGTTCACGAGGATGACTCCAGGAATAAAGGTGTTAACGTATGAGGGACGTTTGGCAGCTTTGAACTATACTCACTGGAGTTTAGAAGAATGTGGAGGGGATCTCACTGAAGCCTACTGAATGTTGAAAGGACTAGATAAAGTGGATGTGGAGAGGATGTTTCCTATGTGGGAGTACCCAGAACTAGAGGGCACAGCCTCAAAATTGAAGGGCGACATTTTAAAACGGGTAAGGAGGAATTTTTTTAACCAGAGAGTGGTGGACCTGTAGAATGTTCTACCACAGACAGTGGTGGAAGGCCAAGTTTGTGGGTATACTTAAAGCGGAAGTTGATAGTTTCCTGATTGGTTAGGGCATCAAAGGATGTGGTGAGAAGACAGGTGTATGGAGTTGAGTGGGATCCGGAATCAGTCATGATGGAATGACAGAGCAGTCTTGATAGGCTGAATGGCCTAATTTTGCTCCTATGCCTTATGGTCTTATTGTAGTCACCATTACCTCAAATTGAAGTTTACTGATGAATCTAAACTCAACATGACTAATTTCACCGGTTAGATTTGAGCATTTGCTTGTACGTTGTTTGATCAGGCCTTGTGATTACTATTCTGGCAATTGAACTATTGCACAACCGTAACCATGTGCTCCTTATCTCACTTCCTCTTTCAGCTCTAATGATGGGGAATATACTAATATGAAGTTTAATATTTAGGTTAAATGACCTCATTGGTAATTTCTGTTATCTCCAACAACATCATAAACAGGTTCTTATTAAACGGCTCATGAATCAGAAGATAAATCATGGTAAGGGAGTTTCTGGAGGTTTTTTTGTGGGAAAGATGCAAATTAGCCTGGGGTAGAAGAGGTTGAAATGTTTATTATGATGTCTAGTGGAAGAAGCTTCATTAAAAACATCTGGTACTTAATAACATTACCTCTCTGATCTTTGATCCTGTCCCAGTGATCTTCACTTCTGGGGAGATGTATGGTGGTCAAAATTGTTCCTGTACTATCAGTGTTGGTATAAAGACTTCACATCTTACACACAAACATGGAAGGTTCACTTATAAAAGAATCAGTAAAATCTGAATGGATGATCACATTATAATTAAATACATTTAAGTATTCAAATGTAGCATGGCAGCTTTCACATTAAACCTTCAGTGGGAAAGATGAATATCATACAATCCCTCCTTCTATATAAAGTAAATCTCTGACATCCTGCATTAGGTTAAAGTGACTGCCTGAAGTTGGACACCGTACAGTTGTATTTCTGCCTTGTGGACAGGAAATGTTTGATGTTTCTGCTGCAATGGCTGGACGTAGATAAGATCATTGTAAAAGTCAGCTTAGTGACCTCTCCCACCACCCAGCTCACCAGGCCTGGCGTCCGACTTGTTGGCCCTCACCCAGCTGCTGACACTTTTGCTCAGAGTGTGCCTCTGTCTCATACAATCCTTCACAGCAACTGCAGCTGCACCACACCTAACAAAGGAAATCTGGCTCAGGCACCAGACTCCATGACTTATTTCATTTAAACATACAATTTTTCTCAGCAAGGTCACATTCACAAAGGGGTTCCCATAGTCTATTTTAGAACTCCAGGATAGAAATAGATTATGAGGAGAATATTTCTGGACTCCTCTCCATACTTGAATTAATGCAATTTAAATATCACGTATTCCCAAATATGCCTTTACATATGTTAGACTGGAGTGTAGAATTGCTAGTTTTCTTGTAACTAACTTTTCTATGTTTGCTTGTATTTTTATATGATCATCTATGTACATGTAATTGTTCAGTTAATTTTCCAGTAATTATGCTATAGTTGCTTCTGTATTTTCTAGAAACTTCTTTGTTTTCTGTAGCAGGTGTCACGCTACTTGAATCTGGCTATTTCGTAGGTTGATTGTTATCACTGCAAATTTGTTTATTTGATGTTTATCTTATCACTGAAAATTTGTCTGAGTATGAGATGACATGACTACTTTTTATCTTTGTTCTCTTGGCTCTTCTTTCTTTTCATTTTCTGCTCTTGTAACAATTTATAGAAGATTTGATGTCTCATTCTTGAGTTCCGAAGAGCCCTGGCATTGCAAAAGCCTCAGGATCCAACACATTTGGAATTTTCCTTAATCTTGTTGTTTTGCAGTTTACGTTGGTGTATTTCTATTAACACCCTTTAGAGCGAAAAAACATTTGGCATCTACTGCTTGAATTTAAATCTGATATTTCATGCCAGATGAATCTGAATCAGAATCAGGTTTAATATCACTGGCATATGTTGTGAAATTTGTAAACTTAGCAGCAGCAGTACAATGCAATACATGATACTATAGAATAAAATAAGTAAGTCAATTACAATAAGTATACAGTATATATGCATATTAAATAGTTAAATTAAAAATCGCTGAGTGTGTGCCTTCAAGCTTTAGTACCTCCTTCCAATGAGAAGAAATTATATCCTGGGTGATGGGTGTCCTTAATAATGGATGCCACCATTCTGAGGCGTTGCTACTTGAAGATATCTTGGATACTACAGAGGCTACTACCCAAGATGGAGCTGACTAATTTTACAACTTTCTGTAGCTTCTTTCAATCCTGTGCAGTAGCTCCCCCCCGCCCCCATCCTAGAGAGTGACACAGTCTGTCAGAATGCTCTCCACGGTACATCTGTAGAAGATTTTGAGCGTTTTAGGTGACAAACTAAATCTTCTCAAACTGCTAATGAAATATAGCTGCTCCCTTGCCTTCTTAACAGCTGCATCAATATTTTGGGACGAGGTTAGATACTCAGAGATCTTGATCCCCAGGAACTTGAAATTGCTCACTCTCTGTACTTCTGATCCCTCTATGAGGATTGGTTCGTGTTCCCTCATCTTACTCTTCCTGAAGTCCACAATCATCTCTTTGGCCTTACTGACGATGACTGCAAGGTTGTTGCTGCAGCACCGCTCAAATAGATAGTATAACTCTCTCCTGTATGCCCCCCTCATCCCCATCTAAGATTCTACCAACAATAGTTGTACCATCAGCAAATATTGTGATTACCTTACATAGAGCAAAGCACCAGAAATAGGCATAATGTTGGGCTGATTGGTTTACAATTTGACCTCCATCTGAACTAGCCTCTGAGCAATTTCCTCACATCTGGTACAAATGCCTGGCTCCAATCATCCTGGGACTTCCAATCCTGGAGTCAGGCAATGAGGTATGATAAGGCTCCAGTGATGATTATGCCTCATGTGTCTGCAAAGGTCCCATTCCTCTGAAGCCCTGACAGCCCTTGATGAGAAGCAAGGCTGGTGGGTATAACATCCTATCAAAGCTGTGAAAGTTGTTTAAGTATTTTAAATTGTTTCTGATATGCAGAGATATTTATAAAATATTAAAAACTATTAAATTGCTTAACAACTAGAAAAAATAAAATACAGTTCCAAAGCACATTAAAACATTAAAAAAATTAAAAACCCATGAAACTCACACTTTATATCAATCTATCTATCTTCAGGCCATGCTACTTAGGGACTGTGCTAATACTACTTTGTGACTCTATGTGCCGGATCGTATCTATGTGTGAATACTTGTACTGTACTGTGTTTTGCCCCTTGGCTCCAGGGAAACAATGCTTCTTTTAGCTGTGTATGGTTGAATGACAATAAACTTGAACTTGAAGCACCAGTAAGCCAAGTAAAGTAACCAACATGGAAATAACTGAGCTTATCCTTTCCTTTCAGATCCCAGCCAGGGAACATTCATTCAAATGAATCCATAGAGTAATCCTGTACAAGATCTTCTGGTAAAGAATTACAGAGGCAGATTTCCCCATGCAAACTGCGGAGCAATCTCTGCACATCTGGACTGCACTGCAGTTTCCCATAGTTCATTTGCTGATGGAATGGGAGAATGAAAACAATGTTATCCATAACTCGGCTTCTCCCCAGATTTAGAGTGGGACCAAATAAGTGAAGAACTAGTGAAGAGATAGATGTTATTGCATTCTCTCTGAAACCTCCAGCCACGGCTATTATTTATTTATATCGTATGGAATAAGCCCTTCTGGTCCTTCAAGCCACAGTGCCCAGCAATCCCCGACAACTCCTATTTATGTGTGTTGTTTCTCTTCACGCCTTGTGACTCATCAGGCGGCAACCTTGCCGTTTCTTTAGCAATTGTCTGATTTTTACAAGGTCGAGTTGCTAGGTCAAACCTCAACCGGTCACAGATGGAAAGCGTTCAAGAAGATGGCCAGATTCCAACCCGGGACCACTCCCCTCGAAGTCCAGCATGGATGCCACTACATGACCAACTGTCTGACCCCTATTTAGCCCTAACCTAATGATGGACCATTTTACAATTATCAATTAACCTACTATGAATGGTACGCCTTTGGACAGTGGGAGAAAACCAGAGCAATGGGAAGAAACCCATGCATTTCATAAGGAAATCTCCTTACAGAAGATGCCAGAATTGAATTCTGAACTCTAACGCACAAAGCTGTAACAGCATTGCGCTAACCACTACACTATCATGGCTCCCGTGGTAGTTTGATTCAGCCCTTTAACAATCAATATACTGCATCTATTTATCTACATTCTATTACATTTTAATGAACTCAAAGTTAACAGGAGGACAATCAATCTTTACTAATAATGTTTCAATTCCTTGATTGAAAGAAATTGGCCTCCTTATTTCTGTAGTTGTGAGGGATTCATAGAGTACCCAGCCCTGCATTATTACCTCTCAGGTGTTCCTGAGGATTGAAAGTGCAAGGCCTCTGCTCTGTACAGAGAGGAAAAGGAGGCTGGAAGCTACTCATAAGCACCTTAGTGTTACCTCCCAGTCTATGCTGATGTGGTTCTCTCAGGAGAACCCTCAGGCTTGTTTTGCTATCCTACATCAGGCAGATTAACTCCACCTATTGCCTGGTCATCCTTGACAGATGATTTATGTCCCTGTTGATTTGTAAAGTGCCTTGGGAAACCTAGGCTGCAAGGTTCTCAGATTTCTCAGTGCCGGCTTTGATACTTCCTCTGCCCTTTTCAGCTACCCCTTAGATGGATATTCTGCCACAGAGCGATGCTTGCAATGGAGTAAGTGATACCCTGATGCTGGGCCGTAAATGACATGCCAAGGATGGCCAGGCAGAGCAGGACAGCAGAACGAGCCTGAGGTTTCTCTGGAGAATGACACCTGTCAGTTGCTGCACATTTTTGAACATGGTATTTTATTTTACTTGTTTTTTCCAAGTAATTATTACAAAGTTGGGATTTCACAATTCTAAAGCCAAAGTCATTTTTATCCTTAAACATATCATGCATCAATTTTATCTGTCACAAGACTGAGCAGACTAATGAAAGGCTAACAATGAAGTGTTAAGTACAAGTGGGACAGAAATACAATAGCAACAGTTATGATGGATGGAAGTTTCTTTAAGGCTTTGCCTCTAAGAAATTAGAATTACATATACTGGATTACTATTCCATCTACTAATCTGCTTTGCAAAGGGTCACTTACCTTAGGAAAGGACTGTCAGCCAAAGATCCCATTTCTGACTGCTGTCAACATACTGTTGGCAAGTGCCTATAGGTAGGTATTGGATGAAATTATATTGAAGTTCACTATGATGGTCAAGAAGCCTGCCAAAATCCTGCCGTTTGAATTCCTGTATAAAATATTACCAAATATGTGATATACACATTCTGATTTTTTTATATTTAAAATCTTAGTTTAACAGCATATAAAATACAGTATTTTGAATTTATTTCCTTTCTGTGATAACAGCAAAAAAACACAAATTAGTCAAATAAGTTGCTTTTAATTTGTGAGTCCCATCTCCTCACTATTCCTTCAGTTTATTATGTATATTTGCTTTGTGCAGAGCTTTCTTATTTTTCTCTCTCATTTTATTCATTTCTAAATAAATAGTTGCTATCCCAGGTTTGGCTTTATTACTCCCAGCTTCATCACTTTTCATCCTTCTGGCCTAGCACCTTTTATTCTCTCTGCTCTGTCACTAAACGGTAAAATGTTTGGGCAAGTTATGAAAATGCTATTTATAGTGATCTCAGTTATGCTGTCAATGCTGCAATGACAAGACAGATGTTTATTTTTATTAATATTTATTAAAAGTCAGAGAGCTAAAAGATCACTGCCAATTTTGTACTTCTTAAACACAACCCACTGTTATGTTTGTGGTACTGGGAAGCTGGGTGGCCGTGAATAATGCACACAAGAGATGGAACGAACAAATTGCTGAAGTGTTCCCGGGCTTCTAGCCGGGTGCAAGTACTGATTATAACCCTAAAGAAGAAGTCAGAATTTGTCATTGAAACAGCGGTTTAATTAATATCTATACTTGGCTGGAAGCTCGGGGAGAGTTTATTCATCAAAGATGCCAACAAAGTACTAGGTCCTTTTTTTAAACATTTTACTTGTAAGTTAGCCACCAAAATGTCCTCTCACATTACGTTCAGTGTGCTACACACTGAGAAGCTTGACAGTAATCTGTAATGGTCAAAAAGTACATAACATACCCCTCCCCCCCTTATTTTAAAGGTTTCTCCCCCTTTCCATACACGGACTAGCTGCTGAACCATTAACATTCAATGGAGTAATCAACCTACAACAAAAGTTTTTTTTCTAAACTAGGGAAAGAAGGTAGACTGCCTCTATTCCCAGATGTAAGACTGGGGATTATTCTGCCCCATGTGCTGAGAATTAGACACTAAACAGAGATTCAACCTGTCTGGAGGTCGCCTGTTCCTGTGAGGGTACCAATGACTTGGGGATGACATTAAAATCATTTTATGGGGTACTGCATTGCCAGTAAGGGACACCACAGGTGATGGGAGATGAATGGCCTTGCTGATTAAGGACTGGCATGTGACGATTCTGACTACCAAGTGGGTCAACTAGAATATCTGGGGATGGAGGCCGCTTTATGGGGAGAGGAGGTGAGTGGTAGGTGGTAGAATTCCAGGGGGTTTTGAATGCAAAGGCAAGATCCATTTGCCTTCATACAGTTAACTAGCTTATTGAAAGCAGTCATATCCGTGTCTTTTTTTAATTTGTTTAGGACCAAATGATGCAGTTAGAGTCTGTTCCAGATGTTCTACTATGAATAGAGCAGCAAGCTTCCTCTCGAATTCCATTTTTTTGACCTTTCATTTCTGCATCTACCTCTTCCAGACAAACCTACTCTGGTCTGTGAACTCGCCTTTAGTTTCTCCTTGCAGGTAATGGGACTGGACGGCAGTGGTTTCACATCCACGTTTGCTTTTTGCAAAATTTCTAAAGTATCAACATTTTTATCAATATGCTAGTCATCTTCTCATGATGGAATGGGAGCAAATTAATTTCCAAGCTGTGAAACAGGAGTTGCGATTCTGTGCTGCAGACCAACAAGTCTGTCAGGTTCTTCATGTGGGGTAGACCGCAGGCTCCAGAAGAGACTACTTCATCTACTTAAGTTACTTGAAAGCCATTGACTGAAGTGGCTGGAGGATACTGATCCTTCACCAAGCACCTCTTCAATCATCAGTGCTAGTCCAGGTAGACTTTTCTCCAAGTTGAAGAACTCATTGAAGTCAAACTCCCCGAGTGAGGGTTTAGGCAGGACTGCTTCCTGGGAAACTTGTTTGGTCAGCTTCTGATGCAGAAACTGCAGGTATCTGTGTCTGAGCCGTACCATTGCATTCTACACCTTTAAAAGTTTCCGGTCACCTCCTCCATCTCTTTGCCCTCTTTCAGTATAGGAATCGCATCGTTCCTGCTCACCAAAAATGCATTTGTCATCACCAAACACTCCCCATGTTGTCTTGTTCCCTTCCTTCTCTAGCATCACTGTCACACAATCTTTGTCTCTGCCACCCCAATCAAAGGTTCTTGATGCCATTATGGACCCACTTCCAATTTTCTATTGGCAGCCCAACTCATGAATATTTTCATTTAAAAAAATTCCAATGGACTTCCAGACTGTCAACTTTTGGAGTTATTGGTTGCATGACAGTTACTACCAAAGCTTTGGCACACAGGTCTGAGTACAACATCAAGAGCTTCTGCACCCATCACAGTCAGAAAAGTCAGACCATGAATATCATTTGAAATTTGATTTGCCAGTAAATAAACTCCATTGCTCTGTTGGTTCATCATACGGCCCCATACTTCCATAACTTGTCACCATTTTCAAACACAATCGTGTTCCAGCAAAGTTAACTTGTCTTATCCATCTTGCTTTCCCACTTATATGTTTTATTTAACCATCCTGTTCTCATTTTCTCCCCTTGGATTCTTCCCTCACCGTGCTTCCTGTGATTGTTCACTCATCACATTTCTCATGGAGTGCAGCATCTTCTTTTCGCTCAGTCACTTTTCTTTCACTTTGACTTTTCTTGCTAACACCTCATCACCAGTTGTTATATTTTGATAGTGGAAAGCCAGGTGGTCTTAAATAACACACACAGGAGTTGGAGAGATAAGAAACAAATGAGCTGCTGTCTATTTACTTGCAAGTCATCTACCATAATGTTTAGTATGTAACACACAGAGGAGTTTGACAGCAACCCCTAAGGGTCAAAATATACATGAATACCCAACACTCTCTACCTAATATTCTAATTGAAAACACATGCATAACAATAACTTTACCTTAATATAAATCATTTATGCAATATTAGAATTATGTATAAAATCCTCTGTAATAAGCAGAGGAAATCAATTATGTTTGTCTCTTTCTTTTGGAATTGATTTATTACTGCCACATACTGAGATATCAGTGAAAAACTTGTCCCGCATATTGTTGATTAGATCAGGTTGGAACAAGGTAAAATAATAACAATGCAAAATAAAGTGCAACTGCTACAGAGTAAGATCAATGCATACAAACAAAAAAGTGCAAGATCAAAACAAAATAGATTCTGGGGCAAACAAATATCCATCTTACCACACTAAGGAACAATTTAATATTCTTAAGACAGCAGGGTAGAAGTTCTCCTTGAGACTGGTGATAGGTACATTCAGGTTGTTGTATCTTCTACCTGATAGATGAGGGGAAAGGAAAGAATGTCAGGAATGTGTGGAGTCATTGATTATGCTGGCTGCTTTGCTGGGGCACTGAGAATTACAGAGTCTATAAGGTGAGGGTGGTTCCCATGATATAGTGGGCTGTGTTCACAACTCTCTTCAGCTTCTGCAGTTACAGGCAGAGCAGTTGCCATAACAAGCCATAATACATCCAGATGTAGTGCTTTCTATGGTGTATCAATAGAAGTTGCTGAGGGTTAATGACGGAATGCCAAATTTCATTAGCCTCCTGAGGAAGTAGAGGCATTATTGAACTTTCTTGGCCATGGTGTCTACGTGGTTGGACAAGTACAGACTACTGGTGATTTTAACTTCTGTGAACTTGAAGCTCTCAACCCTCTCAAACTGAACACATAGACGAAAACAACATGTGTGTCACAACCCTCCCCCACCTTTCTGAAGTCAATGACCAGTTGTTTTGTTTGGCTGACATTCAGTTTGTTGTCACGACGCCATATCCTTCCTGTACTCTGCTTCTTCGTTATTTGAGATCCGCTCCACTACGGCGATATCATCTGAAAACTTGTAGATGGAGTTACAGGAAAATCTGGCCATAAAGTCATGAGTTAACAGGGAGTAGGGTAGGGTGGCTGAGGATACAACCTTGTTGAGCAGTGGTGTGGTAAATAACCAGTTGCAGAGAGAGACGTTGACTCTCAGAGTCCGGAGTTTGTTGGCATTTGCTTGAAATTATAGTATTGAATGTGGAGCTGTAGTTTAAAAAATCAATCCATCATTGACCTCTTTCAGTGTAAGTGACTTGCATGAAGTTGAGGTTTTCTGGAAGGCAGGAGTTAATGCATGCCGTGACCAACCTCTTGAAGCACTTCATGATGGTAGATGCCAGAGCCTTTGTGTGGTAGTCACTTAGGCATGTTAACTTGTCTTTTAGGTACTGGGATAAAAGTGGTCTTCTTAAAGCTGGTGCATACCTCAGATTGGAGCAAGGAGAGGTAAAAATGTCTGCAAATCTACCCGTCATCTGATCTGCACATGCTTTAAAGATGCAGCCAGGGACACCATAAGGACCAGACGGTTCAATCTCTGGATGACTGATTTTACATCTGCAGTGGTGACTAAGGGTTCAGGTTCAGTCTGTCAGGATGGGTGGTAACATACCCATTCCCTTCTGTTCAAAACGTAATTAGATGAAATGTACTTGGTGAATGATAGAACGACAGAAGGATGGGCAAGTAGTGTTGAAGAATCAGGGAGCCTGCAGAAGGACTTAAGACAGATTGGGAGAATGGGCAAAGAAGTGGCAGATGGAATATAGTGCAGGGAAGTGTATGGTCATGCACTTTGGTAGAATGAATAAAGGATGTAAACTATATACTAAAATTCAAAAATTAGAGGTGCAAAGGGACTAGGGAGTCCTTGTGCAGGATTCCTGAACGATTAACTTGCAGGTTGATTCAGTGGTAAGGAAGGCAAATGCAATGATAGCATTCATTTTGAGAGGACTAGAATATAAGAGCAAGGATGTAACGCTGAGGCTTTATAAGGCATTGGTCCCCTTTTCTAAGAAATGATGTGCTGGCATTGGAGAGGATTCAGAGGAGCTTCATGAGAATGATTCTGGTGATGAAAGGGTTAACCTATGAGGTGTATTTGATAGCTCTTTGCCTGTACTCACTGGAGTTTAGAAGAATTTGGGGTGGGGGGGGGGGGTGCTCATTGAAACCTACCGAATATTGGAAGTTCTGAATAGAGTTGATGTAGGGAGGATGTTTCCTATTGTGGGTGAATCTAAGATCAGGGGACACAGCCTCAGACTATGGGGACATCCATTTAAGACAGAGATGACGAGGAATTTCTTCAGCCAGAGGGTGGTGAATCAGTGGAATATATTGCAAAGGCAGCAGTGGAGACCAATCATTGAGTATATTTAAAGTGGAGGTTCATGGGTTCTTGATTAGTCAGGGCAACAAAGGTTACGAGGAGAAGGTGGGAGGGTGGTGTGAGAGGGATAATAAATCAGCCATGATGAAATGGCGGAGCAGACTGGCCTAATTCTGCTCCTATGTCTTACAGATTGCATTAAGCTCATCAGGAAGGAATATGCTGGGTTTCTGGTGACGTCATCGTCGAGAATGGCAGCTTAAGTCACTAGCTCCTCCGGAAAAACACATATTAAGCCCTGTTAACCCATCAAATATAGTATTTTTCAAAAATATTTGAATTGATAAGAGGGGCAAGAATGGGAAAAAAGAATGGAAATAGAAAAAGCGACACTGCGGAGCCTGCGGCTGAGAGGAGTGCAGCAAGCGGCTCTCCTACCCGACCGCGTGCTAGCGAGGCGGACGCTGGGCCTCGTTCAGGTGAAGCGGCGAATATGATCGAAATTCTGAAAGAGATAAGGGAGTTCCAGAAAGATATAAAGCAGCAGCTACATGATATTAAGTCAGAGCTCACCAACGTCAATCAAAAAATAGTGGTGGCAGAGACTCGAATTGAGAAGGTGGAAGATCACGTTCAAAACATGGAACGGATACTGAGTAAGATGATAAAAATATTAAATCACCAAGAAGGTAAACTGCTTGACCTGGAGGGAAGATCATGGCGGAAAAATGTCAGAATATACAACGTTCCTGAAGGAGCGGAGGGCTTGTCTATGATGGAGTTTGTCGGAAAGTTGCTGCGAGATGCACTGGAGCTTCCCTCAACTATGGAGCTGGAAATTGAGAGAGCGCATCGTGCGCTCGTCCCGAAGCCTACTCGAGATAGAGCAGATAAGCCACGCTCAATAATAATAAAATTCCTTCGGTACAGTACCAAAGCGGAGATTCTACGAAGGGCCTGGGATAAGAAGAAGGTGTTTTTAGATGATAAATTAATATATTTCGACCAAGATTACCACCCCCCGCCCCCCCCCCCCCCGGCAGTCCTGCAGAAATGTAAAGAATACTCTGAAGTAAAGCGAATACTAAAGCAAGAAAGGATTAGATTTCAAACTCCGTACCCTGGTAAACTTTGAGTGTTTTATCAAGATGGGATCCAACTGTATTAGACAGTGGAAGAGGCGACTACAGACATGAAGGCCAGAGGGTTGCCCATCAGCGTGATCAAACCGAGGGAAAGCCTGGCAGAGGAATTATCCCGCTCCGCTTGGGAAGTAGTGAGAGAATCCAGAAGGCAGGAGACAGGAGGAGGCCGAGAGAAGTATATCAGGAAGAGACCAGGAGTTTTCCAAAGACAGCCCTCACCCCCTCCAGAAGAGCCATAAGGTTTGGCTAATGTTGAAATGTTGAGAATGTTAAAAGGAAGCCAAAGGTTTGGCTAATGTTAAAAATGTTGAGAAGCTAAAAGGAAGCCAAAGTAGACAGTGATATACCTATCTCAAGAAATACTTATTATAATGTGTATTTTATATTACTTAGTTGTTATTCTTTATTCGCTCTACTCCTTTTCCCCCCACCAAAATGAGAATACATATATATGTGTGCATATATGTAAATGTATGTAATATATATGTGTATATATATGTGTGTGTGTGGATATAGGAGGAGTACACAGGGAAATCTTTTCTGTGTAATGTATTTGTTCACTGACTTTTATGAATACTGCAATGGGGGCCCTCAACTCACAAGTAGGAGAGGTTATCCCCCACAGCTAAACATTTCCTCTAGCTCAACAGAGGGTCATCTACTAGAGACCTCAGCCTTGGAATCACACATTCGTTTCCATTTTTGTTATTATTTGCATTTCTTGGTTCTTATTTGTTCAGGGAGTAGATCAATTAAGTTTTATTCTGCTAATTTCAATGACACATTGACAGATAAATACAGATGGCTAAGGACAAAGTTAAATTCATTTCTTTTAATGTCAATGGGCTATTAAATCCAATCAAACGTAATAGAATTTTATCCAAAATGAAAAAAGTACAAGCCCATGTAGTATATTTACAGGAAACTCATTTAAGTGATAATGAGCATAGAAAATTAAAGAGAATGAGCTTCACTAATTTGTTTTTCTCCTCATACAAATCAGGACATAGGAGAGGAGTTGCTATTCTTATCTCAAGTAAGCTAAATTTTGAAAAAGTATTCAAAATGGGAGATAAAGAGGGCAGATATATTGTGGTAAGGGGGAATATAGACAGAAATTCAGTTATTCTATTGAATACATACTGGAAAGTGATATTGGTTTCTTTCAGAAAATTACTGATATTATGGTAGCGGAAACAGAAGGTCTCCTGATATGTGGGGGAGACTTAAATTTACAATTACAACCAAACTTAGACTCTTCCAATAGAAAAACCTACGAAACAAAATCCTTACATAAGAAAGTGAATACACTTTTTGAGGATGTTGGTTTAATTGATATATGGAGGGACCTTTTCTCCGACAGAAGGGATTACACTCATTATTTTGCTCCCCATTCTGTATATACAAGAATAGACTATTTCATAACATTTGGAAAAGACAAAGACAAAATAAACACCTGTGGAATTGGGACAACAAATGTAAGTGACCATGCACCTATATATTTATCTGTTGATTTTGACCTACAACCAAAGAATACTATTTGGAAACTAAATTCAAGTCTACTCAATGATCCATACTTTAAGGAACAAATTAAAAAAGAAATTGGTCTCTACTTAGAATTTAATGATAATGGAGAGGTTTCACCTCCCATTTTATGGGATACTCTGAAGGCTGTCTTAAGAGGGAAAATTATAGCAATATCTTCATATAAGAAAAAAATAAGGAATAAAACAGAGAAATTTCAAAATAGGCTGAAGGAACTAGAGAAAAAACACAAATTGAATTTGGCACAGGATACATTAGGGGAAATTTTAAAAAATAGGAATGAAATTAATAGTTTGGCTATGCAAGAAATCAGGAAAAAATTAATGTTTCTGAAATAGAAACATTATGAAAGTGGATCAAAATCTATGAAAATAATGACCTAGAAACTGAAAAAAAGAGAGAGCAGAAAATACAATTCATAGAATTAGTGACCCAAGAACGAAAATGATAAAAAATAAGCTAAGTGAAATTCAAGAAGCTTTTGAAGTGTTTTACAAAACTCTATATTCCAAAGTTCCAGGGGGAAGCATAACCCAAATTGACACCTTCTTGAATTCTCTAGAGTTACCTACTTTAAGTGAAGAACAAAATAGAATGATGACTGCTGACATAACTGAAGTTGAATTAAAAGCTGCAATTAGTAGGCTTAAATTAAGCAAGTCACCAGGATCAGATGGGTATACAGCAGAGTGGTACAAAGAATTTAAAAATGAGTTAATTCCTGTTTTACTCCCCACACTGAACTGGGCTCTAAAAAAGGCACAAATGCCACCCAGTTGGAAGGAAGCTATAATCTCAGCTATACTGAAAGAAGGCAAGGATAAAATGGAATGCAGGTCATTTAGACCAATATCCGTTCTTAATGTAGATTATAGATTATTTACCTCCAACATGGGCAAACGATTAGAGGAGTTTCTACCCATACTGATACGTAACGATCAGACAGGTTTTATACGACAATGCCAAACAGAAGACAATATACGAAGCACACTTCACATTATGGATCATATACAAAAAAAATAAAATTGAAGCAATAGTGATAAGCGTGGACGCTGAAAAAACATTTGATTCAGTTAATTGGAATTTTCTTTACAGAGTTTTACATAGATTTGGTTTTCAAGACACAATTATTAAAACTATACAGACACTATACGACAACCCTACTGCTAGGATTAAAATCAATGGATATTTATCAAATAGTCTTACCCTAGAAAGGGGCACAAGACAGGGTTGTGCATGGTCACCATTACTCTTTGCACTATATCTGGAACCATTAGCTCAATACATCAGACAAAATGAAGATATCAGGGGAATTACTATTAAAGGGGCAGAGCATAAATTGGCTTGTTACGCAGATGATATTTTGATCTATCTAGGGCAACCAACATATTCTTTACCTAAATTGATGCAATCCTTTGAACAATATGGTCAATTATCATGATACAAGATCAACATAGATAAAACCCAATTACTTCCATATTACTATAGCCCACCAAGAGAAATTGAAAGTAGATATCTCTGGGCATGGCACACAGAGTCTTTCAAATATTTGGGCATCATTATGCCAAAAGATTTGGCAAAATTATCAGAATGTAATTATCAGCCTTTATATAAAAAATTAAGGAAGATATGGCAAGATGGAACCTGATTCCTTTTTTCAGTCTCAGTTCAAGGATTGAGCCTATTAAAATGCAAATACTGCCCAGACTGTTATATCTCTTTCAGACCCTACCAATAGAGATTAATCAAAATCAATTCAATGAATGGAACAAGATGCTATCAAGGTATATTTGGCAGGGTAAAAGGCCTAGTGTTCATCTCAAAACTTTGCAATTAGCAAAGGAAAAGGGGGAATGGGGCCTACTTTCTCTTAGAGATTATTATCTTGCAGCACAGTTGAGAGCTGTGATATGTTGGTGCAACCCATCATATGATGCTCAATGGAAGAACATTGAGGAGCGGGTACTTCCCATCCCCATACAAGCAATTTTGGCTGATAACAACCTGCAAAGGTACAAAAATACTATTGATAACCCAAGGTTGAAATTGACTCTTAAAATATGGAAAACTACTATAAAAGAATATAATCTAGAGGGAGATATTGCAATTCTTAAATGGTGTGCATATGACTTGGATTTTACACCAAATAAATTGGATGCTCGATTTAAGGACTGGACAGCTAAAGGAACAACAGTTCTTTGCAATGTAATGAAAGAACGAACACTGTTCAGTTTTGAAATGCTTAAAGAGAAACACTTATTAGAAAAACAAGATTTTTATCGGTATTTACATATGCGACAATATGTTAATAAGACGCTTAAAAATGTAACCAAGGCAAGTACATGCTTGATAGAGCTATTTAGAAAAACATATAATTCAGATAATGGTAGCAGAATCATTTCAAGCATGTATAAGGGGTTGTCAAATCTTAAAACAGATCTGACTTCATACATTAAAACAAAATGGGAGAAGGAAGAAGGGATAATTATATCTGAGGAAGAATGGACAATAATATGGAGATATCTTGCAGAGAGATTTAGGCCAGTTAGAAGAGTGGGCTGAACAATGGCAGATGGAGCTTAATGCTGATAAGTGTGAGGTGCTACATTTTGATAGGAATAATCCAAATAGGACATACATCGTAAATGGTAGGGCATTGAAGAATGCAGCAGAACAGAGTGATCTAGGAATAATGGTACATAGTTCCCTGAAGTGGAATCTCATGTGGATAGGGTGGTGAAGAAAGCTTTTGGTATGCTGGCCTTTATAAATCAGAGCATTGAGTATAGGAGTTGGGATATAATGTTAAAATTGTACAAGGCATTGGTAAGGCCGAACTTAGAGTATTGTGTACAGTTCTGGTCACCGAATTATAGGAAAGATATCAACAAAATAGGGAGAGTACAGAGAAAATTAACTAGAATGTTACCTGGGTTTCAGCACCTAAGTTACAGGGAAAGGCTGAACAAGTTAGGTCTTTATTCTTTGGAGCGTAGAAGGTTGAGGGGGGACTTGATAGAGGTATTTAAAATAATGAGGGCGATAGATCGAGTTGACATGGATAGGCTTTTTCCATTGAGAGTAGGGGAGATTCAAACAAGAGGACATGATTTGAGAGCTAGGGGGCAAAAGTTTAAGGGTAACACAAGGGGGCATTTCTTTACTTAGAGAGTGGTAGCTGTGTGGAATGAGCTTCCAGTAGAAGTGGTAGAGGCAGGTTCGGTATTGTCATTTAAAGTAAAATTGGATAGGGATATGGACAGGAAAGGAATGGAGGGTTATGGGCTGAGTGCGGACCAGTGGGACTAGGTGAGTGTAAGCTTCGGCATGGACTAGAAGGGCCGAGATGGCCTGTTTCCTTGCTGTAATTATTATATGGTTAAATGGTTATATGGTATCAATGGAAGTGTACCAGTTCACAGAAATGGAGGGAGTTTGGATGGAAAAACTTGATAAGATATTTTATTACACCCTCTCAGAAATTCCATTATGACAGTAACTTCCCTGTTTGCTGGAGAAATTGTGGAAATCAAAATGCAAATCATTATCATGTTTTTTGGGACTGCCCTGTTATCAAAAACTATTGGAGGGAGATACACAATGCCCTACAAGACATCTTTAAATGTGAAATACCCTTGGAGAGTAAGACCATATATTTTGGATATATACCTCAAGAATGGTTGAAAAGAGATAAATATTTAATGAATATACTGTTGGTGGCTGGTAAAAAGACTCTTACTAGGAAATGGTTATCACAGGAGAGCCCAACTTGAAATGCATGGATGGAAATTACAATGGACATTTACAAAATGGAGAAGAGAACAGCATCTGTTAATCATAAGCTGGAACAATTTGATTCATACTGGGAAAAATGGTTTAACTACATAATGCCTCATAGGCCTAATTTTATTCTCACAAATCATTGAATATGTTGTAAAAAAAGATCACTCCCTACTTGTACATAGTTTTTTCCTTTTGCTTGTTTTTTTTCTCTGCTCTTTTCTATGAGTGTATACCTCAGGTAAATACTTTGTGGAGATTTGTGACATTTATGATTATATGATATATATGTACAATGTCTGAAATACATCCTATGGAAATGTTTGTTTGATGACGAACTTCAATAAAAAAAACAAATTACAAAAAAAAGGAAGGAATATGCTGCTGACAGCGATGTTATCCGTTATTCGTTATAACCTGTTATAGCATGTAAGACTGATGGCTCAACTGGGAAGAGATTCGGGACTGATACTGAACATCTCTGATAGCTTTATGGAGGTTACATCTCGATTTCTTGTAAAGATCAGGGTCACCAGGTTTGAATGCTGCAGCCCTACACTTTAGTGGAGAGTGGATCTCTGGTTCATCCAATATAATTATTACAATTTAATAATGTAATTATAATAAATGTTATAATAAGTATATTTATGTACAAGGGGTGATTGATAAGTTTGTGGCCTAAGGTAGAAGGAATCAATTTCAGAAAACCTAGCACATTTATTTTACAACATAGTCCCCTCCTACATTTACATACCTAGTCCAGCGGTCGTGGGGCATACGGATCTTGGACCTCCAGAAAGTGTCCACAGCAGGGGTGATTGATAAGTTTGTGGCCTAAGGAAGAAGGAGATGAGTTATGCAGCTCGTATTACATGCACATGCAGTTCAACTCTTTGGGTGATTATGCAGTAAGTTTGAAGATAGTAACTCATCAGTTAATAACTCATCAGGGGTGATTGTTAAGTTCATGGCCTAAGGCAGGAGGAGATGAGTTATTAACTTCAAACTTTCTGCATAATCACTCAAACAGTTGAACTGCTTGTGCATGTAACAAGAGCTCTGTAACTCATCTCCTTTTACCTTAGGCCACAAACTTATCAATTACCCCTCCTGTATAGAACGAGCTTCCAGAGAAGTGGTTGAGGCAGGTAACACTGTTATCAATTAAGAAACACTTGGAAAGGTACACTGACTATAAAAACTATTCTCCCTTGGACATTTTCATGTTATTTTCTGTTTTGCAACATTGAATCACAGTGGATTCAATTTGGCATTTTTTGACACTGATCTACAGAAAAAGACTCTGTGTCAAAGTCAAAGCAGATCTCTACAAAGTGACCTAAATTAATTACAAATTTAAAACACAAAATAATTGATTGCAGAAGTATTCACCCCAAATCATCACTGGTGCAGCCAACTGGTTTTAGAAGTCACATAATTAGTTAAATGGAGATCATTGTGTACAGTCAAGGTGTTTCAATTGATTGTAGTAAAAATACACCTGTATCTGCTCGGTCCAATTGCTGGTGACTTGGCTGACAGATGGTTTTTGTATAAGGAGTGATGGTTGGTTAATGGTGTGGAGATGTTGGGAAATAGTGTAGGGGGGAGGATCTGGAAATGGAACCGAATGGTACTTCACTGTGGGGTTGTTCGCAGAATGATGGTAATGGATAGATTGTAGAAGAATTTCTAGATAATTCACATCTTGTATGTCTTAATGATGGGATGGTCATGAGTTTTAATGTTCGTAACAGTTCTGAAACTGATATAGATTTAAATTCAGTTTCAAAAATTCTAGCTGGAGTGAATGAGTGGGATGTAATGGGAGATGAAACATTGGAAAGTGATCATTTTCCTATATTCATAAGCTTGGGTGTGGATTTATCTTGGGGACAGAAGGCTAGTTTTAGGAGATGGAATTTTGGTAAAGTAAATTAGGATAGGTTTAGGGTTTTATGTGACTAAGGTCTGTCAGGGCTAAACGTTGAGGATGATGTGGATTTCTGTAATGAAACTGTGGTGCACGTAATTCCTATAAAAAAGGGCATTAATAGGAAAAAGGATGTACCATGGTGGACTAAGGATTGTGTAGAGGCAATTAGGGAGTGAAATAAATGCCTATTCTAAACCCGGAAAACCCTATCGGATCGTTCTAGTCATAGACCAATATCATTAATGTACCATTTGTGTAAACTTATGGAACGTATGGCAATAGAGTGGTTGAATTATATTTTGGAAAAAAAGGTAATATAGCATTTTATCAGAGCAGATTTCAGAAGGGTAGAGTGATGTTGGATTCAATTTTATGTTTGGAAGATGATATTAGGAAAGCACAGATAGATAAAGAAGTTGTAAAGCAGTATTTTTGATATAGAGAAAGCATCTAGTATGTCATGCAGGGAGGGTCTTTTGATTAAATATGGAAATTAGGAGTGAGAGGAAAGCTATATAATTTTTTCTGAGTTTTTTATTTGGACGGTCTATGCAGGTAAGGGTAGAAAAGGTATATTCAGGCTTCTATGATGTAGAGAATGGGACTTCACAAGGCAGGATTTGTAACCCTTTATTGTTTAATATTTTGACTAATGATATTTTCTCTGAGATAGGTACTAGGGTGAGTAAATCACTTTTTACAGATGACGGAGCTTTATGGATCAGAGGGAAAAATTCAATTCAACTGTATATAGGATGCAATTAGCAATTAATAAGGTCAAACAGTGGGCAAATAGATGAGGTTTTATGCTTTCTGCAGCTAAAACACAAGTTATATGCTTTACAAAGAGGATCAATAGACATGCACTTAATTTGAAATTATATAGTTAAACTCTTGAAGAAGTGTCAGTGGTAAGATTTCCTGGCATGTGGCTGGATAATAAGCTAACATGGAAGCACCATATCAGTAAGTTAATTGGAAAATGCAAAGTGGCATTACATATACTTGGGTGTCTATGTGGCTATTCTTGTGGTTCTACACAAAAATCCTCGTTGACCATATATTTGTTTAATTAGAATGGTACTTGATTATGGCTGTGTGGCTTATTGGTCAGCGTCATCTTCAATTTTAAAATGTTTGGATGTGATAAAAGCACAGGCTTTAAGAATGTGTTGTGGTGTGGTAAGGTCATCTTCTGTTTCAATTTTACTAGTTGAAATGGGACAATTACCTATCATCCAATTACCCAGGCTGGTCAAGGACTACATCTGCAGCATGCTACCACTCACACTTGACCCTCTAAAATTCGCCTGCTGACACAACTGATCAACTTATGACACAATAACCACAGATCTGTCCTTAAACATCTGAAGAAGAATGCTTATGTGAGAATGCTGTTCCTGGACTGCAATTCAGCATTCAACACCATTATTCCCTCCAGGATTGACAAGAAGCTC
This sequence comes from Hemitrygon akajei, assembly GCF_048418815.1. Taxonomy (NCBI): domain Eukaryota; kingdom Metazoa; phylum Chordata; class Chondrichthyes; order Myliobatiformes; family Dasyatidae; genus Hemitrygon; species Hemitrygon akajei. The sequence continues at coordinate 143,949,025 of NC_133134.1, read as the reverse complement.
AGAGACCTTGGCCTTCACCCTGCCTTGTGCAGCTGGATCCTGAACTTCCTGTCAGATCGCCAGCAGGTGGTAAGAATGGGCTCCCTCACCTCTGCCCCCCTGAACATCAACACTGGTGTCCCTTAGGGCTGTGTACTAAGCACCCTCCTTTACACCGTCTATACCCATGACTGTGTCATCATCCACAGACCCAAAATGCTAATTAAATTTGCTGATGATACTACATCGATTGGCCTAATCTCAAATAATGATGAGGCAGCCTACAGAGAAGAAGTCATCACCCTGACACAGTAGTGTCAAGAAAACAACCTCTCCTTCAATATCATAAAAACAAAGAAGTTGGTTGTGGACTGCAGGAGGAATGGAGACAGGCTCACCCCTATAGACATCAATGGATCTGGGGTTAAGAGGGTGAACAGCTTTAAGTTCCTCAGCATTCACATCACCGAGGATCTCATGTGATCTGTACATACTGGCTGTGCGGTGAAAAAAGCACAACAGAACCTCTTTCACCTCAGACAGTTGAAGAAGTTCAGTATGAGTCCCCAGATCCTAAGGACTTCCTACAGGGGCACAATTGAGAGCATACTGACTGGCTGTACCACTGCCTAGTATGGGAACTGTACCTCCCTCAATCGCAGGACTCTGCAGAGAGTGGTGCGGACAGCCCAGCACATCTGTAGATGTGAACATCTCACTATTCAGGACATTTACAGAGACAGGTGTGTAAAAAGGGTTTGAAGGATCATTGGGGACCCAAGTCACCCCAACCACAAACTGTTCCAGCTGCTACCATCCGGGAAGCGGTACCGCAGCATAAAAGCCAGGAGCAACAGGCTCCAGGGACAGCTTCTTCCACCAGGCCATCAGACTGATTCACTCACGCTGAGACAATTGTATTTCTATGCTGTATTGACTGTCCTGTTGAACATACTATTTATTACAAATTATTATAAATTGCATATTGCACTTTTAGTTGGAGATGTAACATGAAGATTTTTACTCCTCATGTATGTGAAGGATGTAAATAATAAAGTCAATTCAATTACAGCTGCGGAGGCTGAAGTTATTGTTAACATACTGGGTTAACTTGAGGGAGCAGCGGAATGTTAAAAGTGTGTTGGAAGATTGCTGGGAACATCACAAGAAATAAGAAGAGTGTTTTTAGTTTTAGTTGGCTGGGTTCTCACCACGCTAGGAATATGGATTTGTTGGATTGTGTAATTTGTCCCACTGTAGCTTTTTCGGTATTCCCACCATGTTTTTTCCAATGGCTTTAGTTGATTTTAGGTTGCATGATTAATGAAATCCAAGGATCCTGATATGCCTGGGAGTCTGTTGGTTCATCTGATATGTTAGCTATTTTTATTGATGGATCACAAGATAATTTAATAGGGAATGTCAGTGTGGCTGGTGTTTGTACCTGGATTACAGGTAACAATAAAGAAACGTCTTACTAACTATTCGTCAGTGTACATTGCAGAACTGGTTTCCATCATTTTGGGCTTGCAGTGGGTGGAGGAAATCTGTCCTTGCAAAGTCATAAGTCCTGACGAAGGGTCTCGGCCCGAAACGTCGACAGCGCTTCTCCCTATAGGTGCTGCCTGACCTGCTGCGTTCCACCAGCATTTTGTATGTGTTGCTTGAATTTCCAGCATCTGCAGATTTCCTCGTGAAAGTTATAATGTGTTCAGATTCGTTTTTCAGTTTTGACTACTGTAGTCTTAAAACAGATCATTCTAGCATTAGGTCTGATGTACTGCTGGAAGCTCTTCAAACTTTATTTCACCTTCAAAGTACTGGTCTATATGTCTTCTTCTTATGGGTCCCTGCACATAGAGGTGTTGAAGGGAATGAATGGGTTGATTGTTTGGTCAAAAGTGCTGATGAAAGGTCATCTCTGGATATAGACCTTCCACTTAGCAAATCAGAAGCTAAGGGGTTGATTGGGCTAAGAATTAGGGAATTATGGCAAGACCTATGGGATAATGGGCATAAGAGGAAATCACCTTTACAGAATACATAAAACTGTTGGATTGATGGGAAAAGGGAAAGAATTATATTGACATGACTTAGAATTGGGGCATACGATGCTTAATTATTCCTTGTATCCTGTGGATAACATCACTCTGGGTGTGTAGGATTTGTATGTGAAGAATAGGATGTCGAGAATGAAGGCGGGGCCGCTAAAGGATAAAGAGGGCAACCTGAGCCTGGAGGTGGAGGAGGTTGGGGAGGTCCTAAATGAATACTTTGCTTCAGTATTCACAAGTGAAAAGGATCTTGATCAGGATGAGGTCGAAGTAGAGCGGGCCTGTGTGCTGGACAATGTGGAGATTAAGGAAGAAGAAGTGCTGGATCTTCTTAAAAAACATTAAGATTGATAAATCCCCAGGGCTGGATATAATACACCCCAGGTTGTTGTGGGAATTGAGAGAAGAGATCGTAGGAGCATTAGCTATGATCTTTGAATCTTCTTTGGCTGCAGGGGAAGTGCCGGAGGACTGGAGAATGGCAAATGTAGTTCCCTTGTTTAAAAAAGGTAATAGAGACACCTGGGAACTATAGATCGGTGAGTCTTATATTGGTGGTCTGCAAACTACTGGAAAGGATTCTTAAGGATAGGATCTATGAGCATTTGGAGAAGTACAGTCTACTCATGGATAGTCAACATGGCTTTGTTCTGGGAAGATCGTGCCTCACAAGCCTGATTGAGTTTTTTGAAGAGGTAACAAAAGATATTTATGAGGGTAGGACAGTGGATGTGGTCTACATGGACTTTAGCAAAGCATTTGACAAGATCCCTCAGGAGAGACTCACCCAAAAAATCAAGAGGCATGGGATAAGTGGAGCCTTGGCTGTCTGGATAAAAAATTGGCTTAAAGGAAGAAAGCAGAGGGTAGTTGTGGAAGGAGAGTATTCTGCCTGGAGGTCGGTGACTAGTGGAGTGCCGCAGACATCTGTCCTGGGACCCCTGCTATTTGTGATTTTTATAAATGACCTGGATGTAGAGGTGGAAGGATGGGTGAGTAATTTTGCGGATGACACGAAGATTGGAGGAGTTGTGGATGGAGCTGTAGGTGGTCGAAGGTTACAAGAGGATATAGACAGGCTGCAGAGTTGGGCAGTAAAATGGCAGATAGAGTTCAATCCGGACAAGTGTGAGGTGATGCATTTTGGAAGGACAAACCAGAAGACTGAGTACAGGATTAATGGTCAGTTACTTAAGAGTGTGGATGAACAAAGGGACCTTGGGGTTCAAGTCCATACATCCCTCAAGGTCATTGCACAGGTTGATAGGGTAGTTAAGAAGGCCACACGAGGAAATCTGCAGATGCTGGAAATTCAAACAACACACACAAAATGCTGGTGGAACACAGCAGGCCAGGCAGCATCTATAAGGAGAAGCACTGTCGACGTTTCGGGCCGAGACCCTTCGTCAGGACTAAGAAAGCCTATGGGTTGCTAGGCTTCATTAACGGAGATTGAGTTCAACAGTAGAGAGGTCATGTTGCAACTCCACAAATCTCTGGTGAGACCGCACTTAGAGTATTGTGTTCACAATATTGTCTTTCATTATTTAAAATCTATAGGGCTTTTGGGGGTAATTTAGTTTATATTTGATAAATAATGAGTAAGGGTTTTATTTCCCATCTCTACACCACACTCCAGTCCATTTGGTGGTGGTAATGCATCTTTAACTAGGTTTGCCAACTGCCAATAAAAATTATCAGAAGAAGAAGAGGAAGAAGGTCCAACTGCTGGTGAGTCAGTATCCTGGCAAAAACTACACCATGGAGCTAAAAGAACACTTGAAACAACTCTGTGGAAAGGTCATTGAAAAGCACAAGTCAGGAGATGGATAAATGAACATTTCCAAGTCACTGTATGTCCACTGGAGTCCAGTTAAGTCAATCATCAAGAAATGGAAGGAATATGGCACAGCTGTAAATCTGCCTACAGCAGGCCATCCTCAGAAACTGAGTGACCGTGCAAGTGAGTGAGGCCACCGAGAGACCTATGACAACTCTGGAGGAGCTGCAAGCTTCAGTAGCTGAGATGAGAGAGACTGTACATGCAACAATTGTTGGATGCTTCACCGGTCGCAGCTTTATGGGGAAGTGGCAAAGAGAAAGCCACTGTTGGAAAAAGCTCATGTGAAATCCTGGCTAGAGTTGGCCAGAGGGCAGGTGTCAGACTCTGAAGTCAGCTGGAAGAAGGGTCTATGGTCTGACGCAACCAAAATTGAGCTTTTTGCCCATCAGACTAAATGCTATCACAAACTAGAGAAAATCTGCTGATGCTGGAAATCCAAGCACCACATACAAAATGCTGGAGGAACTCAGCAGGTCAGGCAGCATCTATGGAAAAACTACAATCGATGTTTCAGGCTGAAACCCTTCGCCAGGACAAAAAGCTATGTTTGGCATAAACCACACATAATCAAAAACACATCATCCCTACTGTGATGTATGGTGGTGGCTGCTTCATGCTGTGGAGATGCCTGCAGCAGGCCCTGCAAGGCTTGAGAAAATAACAAAATACAGGAAAATCCTGCAGGAAAACCTGATATAGTCTGCAAGAGAACTACAACTTGGGAGAAGATTTGTCTTCCAGCAAGACAATGACCTCAAGTATAAAGCCAAAGCTACACAGAAATGGCTTAAAAGCAACAAAGCAAATGTCCTGTAGTAGTCAAGTCAGCATTCAGACCCCAATCCAATTGAGAATTTGTGGCTGGACTTGAAAAGGACAGTTCACTCATGATCCTCATACAATCTGATAGAGCTTGAGCAGTTTTGTAAAGAAGATTGGGGAAAAATTGCAGTGTCCAGATATGCAAAGCTGATAGAGACCTATCCACACAGACTTAAGGCTGTAATTGCTGTCAAAGGTGCATCTATTAAATACTGACTTGAAGCGGGTAAGTAATTTTCAAAGAATTATTTTGTGTTTAATAATTTCAATAAACTTCGACCAATTTATAGAAAATTGCTTTCACTTTGAGATGAAAGAGCCTTTTCTGTTGGTCAGTGTAAAAAAACTATATCCACTGTGATTCAATGTTGTAAACCAATAAAACATGAAAACTTCCAGGGGGAGGGTGAATACTTTTAAAAGGCACTGGACGTGGATGTGAGGGACCTGGAGGTACCTAGGCTAAAAATTGGAAATTAGGACTAGCTGGGTCAGTTCTGTGGTCAGCATGGACTGGTTGGCCAAAGGGCCTGTATCTGTGCTGTGTTACAGTGTGACTCCATGACTCACTCAGTGACATGAAAACAGCTGTTTAACATTAGCAAAGATACTATAATCTTAACTTGACATGCATGCCAGAGAGACAGGTATTCTATGCAAAATATTTCTTCCACCATTTTCCCTGAAGGCTCTGCAATGTACAAAGCTCATGAGAGAATCTGAAGGATGGATTCATCCATGCTTTTGCTTTGTTTTACCTTCGCTGCCAAACATACTATCTATGGGATACACAATAGGTACACAATGTTCAATAGATTCACAAGGGCGTTAGGTGAGGAGCACAGTAGCGTAGTGGTTAGCACAACACTTTACAGTACCAGCAACCCAGGTTCAATTCCCACCACAGCTTGTAAGGAGTTTGTATGTTCTCTCCATGAGTGCATGAGTTTGCTGTGAGTGCTCCATTTTCCTCCAACAGTCCAAAGACCTACCAGTTGCTAGATTAATTGGTCATTGTAAATTGTCCTGTGATTAGGCGAGGGTTAAATCAGGGTTTGCTGGGTGCACGGCTCAAAGGGCCGGAAGGGTCTATTCCACACTGCATCTCAATAAATAAATTAGAAGAATGCTCTTGGGGCAACTCTGGGAAACTCTTCACTGCTTGTTCATAACCTCCAGTACTAACATGTTTGTTGGGCACCTACTTTCAATCCACTTTATCTTGCTAACTATTTTGCCATGTGTTCTGATCATTAAAAACTTAAAAATTTAAAAAAATATGTACAAATGAAATATTGTATCTCTAACATATGAGAATCTTTTATTCAGAAATTCCATGTTTCAATATCTAGTAGTTCAATGTTCACAACTCAATATATTAAAAACATAAATAATTGTCACTGTATTTATCTAGCCTGGAGCTAGAAACTTTGAAACCCCTGCTAATCAGTCAACTTTTCATGTCAACAACAGTTAACCTTCACTTGATCCTTTTTTTATACATTTTTCTTGGAAAGAGGAGGAAAATAATGCCTTTATTTATTACCTACTTGACTTAAGAAGTCTTGAACTACTGGAATCCTGCATTAACGGTGTTTTGCAAAAATATTAGATAGGGAATTTCAGATTTACACACAATGAAGAAACAATGATATATGGCCAAGTCAGGATAGTGTGCGACTTGAAGGCGACCTTGAAGGTGATGGTGTTCCCATGACCTTGATGTTTATGTCCTTCATATTAGTAGATGTTAGGAGTCTGGGAGCTGCTGTCAAAGTAAGTTTGATGAGTTGATGCAGTGCATCCTGTAGATAATACATACTGCAGTCACACTGAGCCAGTGATGGATGTTGACTGCAGGGGCAATGGTGCCAATTAACTGGGCTGTAGTGATCTGGACAGCACCTTCACAATATTTTCAGCAATTAATTTGTGTTTCCTTGAAGTTATATGGGACAGATTAAACACCATACTTTTTGTATTATTGGGTATTTTTCTCCTATTATATGCTCTGGATTATCAAGCTAAACATCAAAGAAGATCCATTACTATACACTTAAAATAAATAGGTTTGTTTCATACAAATGGACAGGAAAGTGGAAACAATTCACTATAGGACAAATACAGACCTTTTCTAAACTGTTTAAAAATGAATGTGCTTGTTTGCACTTGATCCTCTGTATTTGGAAAGTGTGTATATTTATTTACCGTGAGCTGTTATGTCTAAAGCATTGTTTGGCCACTTGACCTTTGCCTTAAAAGTCATTAGAGCTTGAATGATGCCTGAATGAATTCATGGTATGCTGTGGCCTTTGTGTTAAGCTAAGGGGAAAATGGCATGGGTCTTGCTGGTACTCCTCTTTATATGAAATTTTGAACAAACTCATTATTGATTTGCTCATTTCAAGTGCACTACTATTAGATTCCCCGTGTGGAACCCCATCTTAGTAAGATGCCCCACGATTTACCTCAACTTACAGATATTAAGGCTTAAACTGATCCAGGATTCAATTGATTTCAATGATGGGAAGAAAAGTTAGAAGAGCAAGTTCCTTTCATCAAATTATTTTGTGTTTTAATTTGAATACTACATTGAATAATCAGTTTTACTGCTATTTTTTCAGTTTTATTATGATTTTACTAAACTGATGCTCTATGCGGGCATACATTAAACAATCCATGGTGTTCTAGTGTTATAATTAGTGTTCCTTGAAGTTTACCAAAAGGGGATTATCTTTATTTCTATTAGAGCAGACCTGATGCGCTGAATGAATTAATTCTGCTTTAAGTCTTGTGGTCTTATTCCCTTATTTAGAGCCTAACTGAGGATGTGTTTAAATATATAAAATGTATTTGAATTTAACCCAGGGTTTTGGAAACTGTGATTGCTGTAATATACTTGATATTTTGGCAAATTGGACTGTTGTTGATTATGATGTGTATCTGAAGTACTTTCTTTTGCACTAGAACAAAATGTTGTTGGGCATATTTAGAGGTAGGATCCTCAAGTAATGGGGAAGGTGAACTATCGGCTGCCAATGGAGACAGTGTCTGGTTATCAGTCATAGTTATGGGTGTTGAGCAAGTTTCAGTGATCACAGGCAAAGGTTGGATTGAGCTGCTCAGCTTTTGGGACTAAATTTAGAGCGTGTAACTATTACATTGGACAATGGAGGGATTCTAAATCCTGTCTTTCTTCAGGGTGTACTGCATTTACTCAAACCACAAGGTGAGTTTGAGAGGCATCAAGTTTCTCTGACAATGGCAGACTGAGGTCACAGAATGTAGCTTCAACAAAATAACAATGGAAAACAATACATTGATAACTACTATCGTATTGCCTCAGACCATGAAATAAATCATAACTTAGAATAAGAGAGCTGCAAATATTGGTAGTTCGATTCAGAGGTGGGTGTGGTGATCAAGCAATATCCACCATCTTCATTGCAGCTGGTTTGTTGTATCTGTTCACAATATGAGTTCACCATTGGCAACAGCATCAGCATAATGTTCAATTTGGATTCACCACTGCAGTAGACTGTTTAGCAGTATATTTCATAGTTGTTATTTCAAGACTAGCTGTTCTTTCAATGTTCCACATTTATTTACTTACATTAGTTTAAGTTCCCCAGCTACCTTTGTGGGATTTGAACTCACATATCTGGATGTATGGCTGCTAGACTAGTCATTTGAACATTACGTCAAATTCCTCCTACCATAGACTTGCTGATGTACTGTAGCATGACTGCAACAAAGGAGAATTAAAACTGTTCTGACAGAATTGCAAGCCTCAGGGACAATCTGGAAAGGGGAAAATGTCGTAATTTCAAAAAGGGACAGAGGAAAGGTTCAGTATATGTGAGAAGATGAACAGGGAATCAGACTGTTAGTGCCACAGCAAGAGCATCCAAAGAAAATAGAAATTCTTGTGATTGAATTCATGGCACGGTTAATAAGTGTTGTTAGCCTGTGCTAAATTTAATATTAACAGTTAATGTTTAGAAAACACTTGAGATACTTAGAGCTGAGCATAGTCACAGGGACAGTTATGTTAATGCAATAGTTGCAGAATAATTTTGATTAGTTGTACAAAATGTTCACCTGGGGAATATATCCCCTGAAATTATCAGGACCTTAAATGGATGCTTTAGAGATATTAAATACAGTTCATGGCAAAGTATTTGGAAACATCACAGACTGAAGGCTATTGGCGGTTTTTACTCCTATGAACTTGAAGTTCTCAACCCTCTCAACCTCTGCACCATTGAGGCATACTTTGAGCAAACACTCTGCAAACCTTTTGGAAGTCAATGTTCAGCTTTTTTATTTTGCTGACCTTGGGGGAAAGGTTCTTGTCATGACACCATGTCTTCCTGTAGACTGATTCATCATTATTTGAGATATGGCCTAGTATGGAGGCATCTTCTGTAAACTTGCAGATGGAATTAGAGCAGAATCTGGCCTGCAGTTATGATGTACAAGGAGCAGATTTGGAGGCTGAGGATGCAACCTTATGGAACATCAGTGTTGAGAATAATCATACCACAGATTTTAGAATTTGCAACAAACAACCTGCTGGATGAACTCATTGGATTGATTCTCATGTATGTGAGAAAAGGAATTGTTGACATTTTGGGTAAACCCTGCAACAGTACTATGAGTGTACAAAAAGTTTTTAGAGACTAAGTAACTTCATGTTTGATGACATTTATAGCTATTTATGTACACTCAGTGGTCATTTGGACACCTGCTTGTTAATGCAAATATCTAATCAGGCGATCATGTGGCAGCAACTCAGTGCATAAAACATGCAGACATGGTTAGGAGGTTCAGTTGTGTTCAGACCAAACATCAGAATAGGGAAGAAATGTGATCTAAGTGAATTTAACTGTGAAATGATTGTTGGTGCCAGACAGGGTGGTTTGAATATCTCAGAAACTGCAGATCTCCTGGGATTTTCATGCATACCAGTCTCTAGAGAAGGGGTTCCTAACTATTATGCCATGGACTCCTACCATTAACTGAGGTGTCGTGGACCACAGGTTGGAACCCCCTGCTCTAGAGTTTACAGAGAATGGTGCAAAAAACAAAAGAAATCCAGTGATATCAGTTCTATGGTCAAAACCACCTTGTTAATGAAAGAAGTCAGGAAAATGGCCAGACTGCTTCAAACTGACAGGAAGCTGACAGTAACTCAAATAACCACACATTACAACAGTGGTGTGCAGTAGAACATCCCTAAATGCACAACATGCCAAACCTTGAGGTGGATGGGTCACATCAGTAGAAGACCAGACTGGGTCCCACTCCTGTGCCTAATAAACTGGCCACTAATTGTATGTGCGTATGAATAAAAAATTGCATAAGCTCACAGATCCGAAAAGTTAATTGAGGGTATGATTTTGTATGTTTGGTTAATTTATTATTTTTTAGAAGTAGCAGTACCACATAAATGAGTTGTAAAGCTTTAAAGAATCAATGTTCCATGTGCTATAAATGTTTATACATTGCTCTAACAGCCATTGTTGTTTGTGTGCAATGGTCACCTTCCATAATAGATAACTTTCTGGCAGTTTTACCTCTATAATTTGCCTTTGTCAGCAGCATCACTGAGGTTTCTACGGACACTTCATGGAAGTGACTTCAACTACTCAGTAATGCTAACTAAATTTGTACTGGGATATATTGGTTAGTATTATGGTTGTAATGAAAAAGACAAGAAAAATTAAAGTATAGACAAGGAATGGGGGAGGGAGGAAATAAAAGGTATTCACAAAAGAAAATAAAGACTTTGTTGAAGAAATAATTACATTCAAGCTAAAACTAATCTGTTGCTGATTATTATCAATATTTGTATTTAGTTGTACACCACAAAGACCAAAGTTAACAAATTTCTTGACTGGACTTTTTCCGATAACTTGAAAGAGTCCAATTTTTCTAAGCAAATGAAAACAAAAAATTAAGCACAAATAGTAACAATCAATTTTAACGTTTCCATATTTTGATTTTTATAACAATTTATCTGGGACAACTGTATATTATTTGGTCTGATCTGTAATGACAAATACTTGCATGGGTATCACCTTAGCATAAAAGCTGTTTGGCATTTTTGGGAGATGATGCACAAACCATGTAAAGAGAAGAGATACGCAAGGAAGGAAAACTTGCTTCAGCTTTCTCATGCTTTACAGCAACAGTTTTTTTTTCCTGAGGTTTGAGACCTAAATCGAATTCTCAGTTCAACTTATAAAATGCACATCTTGCTCGTTTTCTTTATCATTACTTTTCACTATCATTATGCCTTCATAAATTTAACAAATAGTTGATGCATTATTTTGTGTTATAAAAGCAGAAGCTAGTGTGTAATTACTGTATATGATCATGGATGATCAATACTCTCCTCAAATCCTCAATTCTTAATTTTTTTCCAAACATTTTCCAATAAGTCTATCTCTTTCTAAAATACACTATATCTAGTGATCTGCCCTCCAACCCCCAGGAACAGAGAATTCTGGATATTCTCAACACTCTGAGAGAATAAGCTTTTACCCAGTTCAATTCTTCTCGTTTCGGAGCTGTGTTACTCTCCCACTAGTGGAAACCAATCAGCATCCATCCTGTCAGGCCTCTGATGATCTTCTATGTTACAGTAAGGTCCCCTCAGAGTAACCTTCTTAATGACTATTGTCTAGTGGCATAAATAATAATTAATATAAACCATTATGAAATATTTTGAGCAGCTGATCATGGAGCACATAAAAGTCTTTCTCAGAGCTACATTGGACCCTTTCCAGTTCACTTATCGCTCAAATCAATCCACTGATGATACAATAGCCTCTGCCATCTATTCTGTCCTGTCCCAACTAGAAAATGGGATCTCATATACCTGACTGAACTCTAATTCAGTTCAGTGTGCACCACCATCATTCCCCAGAAGCTGGTGGGAAAACTGTCCTCACTGGGTCTCAGCACCTCCTTCTGCAATTCAATATCAGACTTCTTAACAGTAAGGCCACGATTAGTTCATTTGGGCAGCAATGTCTCTTGTCCCATTATGCTGAGCATTGGCGCTCCCTAATGCTGTGAGCCCAGGCCATTACTGTTAACACTGCTGATGCATGACTATGTCACAGGACCCAGCTCAAACTGTGTTACCAAGTTTGCAGATGACACAACAACGGTTGGCCTTATCGAGAATGATGATGGGATGGAGTATAGGAAGGAAGTGGAGCAACTGGTGGATTTCTGTGAAAAGAATAACCTGAATGTGGAGATGACAAAGGAAATCATTGTGGACTTCAGGAAATGGCATACGAACCATACCCTGCTGCGAATACATGGCTTCTCCATACAGAGAGCTAAGTGTACCAAGTTCCTGAGAGTTCACATCATGGACGACCATATCTAATCCCGTAATATCACCTCCCTGAACAAGAAGGCACAGCAGCACCTCCACTTCCTAAGGAAAGCAAGGCTCCCATCCGCCATCTTAACTGCATTTTACAGGAGCACCACTGAGAGCGTCCTGACAAATTGCAAGTGTGTTTGGTGTGGGAGCAGTCGAGCATTGGACCTTAAGTCCCTACAAAGGACTGAGAGAACAGCTGAGAGGATCATAGGGGGTCTCCCTATCATCAGCGACATTTACCAGGGGCACTACATACCAAGGCCCTTAGTATTAATAAGGATCCCACCCATCCATCCAGCATGTTCTTTGACTTTCTACCATCAGGCAGGAGAAAATGATGCATAAAATCAAGCATGGTTAGAATGAGAAATTGTTTCTTCCCCCAGGCCTTTAGGCTTCTGCATTTCTTGCCGCATCATATTTGAAGTGTCACTGGCTAATCAGTTCTGTACCTTACAGTATTTAACATTACTGCACTTTAGTTTGTTATTTATGTGATTCATCTGTAGATGTTATCCTTACCTTCATAGGTTATCATGTGTTATGTGTACTACTGCGCTTTACGCCTGGTTCAATAAAACATTATTTTGTTTCTATACAGTATACATTATAAGGTTATATACATTGTATATATAGTTAAATGACAATAAACTTGACTTGATCCTAATTCTGCTGAACTCCAAGAAATATAAATACAGATTCACAGGTCTCTCATTTTAGAGCAACCCTCTAATTATTGAAATTAACCTGGTTAATCTACCCCCAACACTGCTACATCCTTTGTTGTTTAAGGGATCCAAAAGTGGGCACAGTATTCCAGAAGTATGCTCATCAAAATCACGTCCAAGTGTAATTGAACTCCTTTATCAATATTCAATCCCTTCACAATTGCTCATTTGCCAGCTTAACTACTTGTTGGACCTGTCTGCCAACTTCTGTGATTCATGCACTAGAACATCTAAATTCCTCTACACTGCTCATTTTCAGTCTGTCTCCAGTTACATAACTAATCAGCCCTTTGATTCTTCCAACTAAAAGTACATGGCCTCATATTTTCCAGCATCAGATTCTGTTTACTGGGTTTTTACTCAATTACTCAGTCTATGAAGACCGTGATGAAAACCATGGAGCGGCTGATAATACAGAATCTGAGGCCACAAACCAGGCACGCCCGGGATCCTCTTCAGTTTGTGTATAAGGAGAAGGTGGGAGTGGAGGATGCTATCACGTATTTGCTGCACAAATCCCTCTCTCACCTGGATGGGGTCAGTGGTGCTGTGAGGATTACATTCCTGGACTTCTCTAGTGCCTTTAACACCATCCAGCCCAAGATCTTAAGGCACAAACTAACGGAGATGGGAGTAGACTCTCACATGGTGGATTGGATAGTGGACTACTTGACAGATAGACCTCAGTATGTGCGGTTGGGAGACTGTAGGTCTGACACGGTGGTCAGCAGCACAGGAGCACCACAGGGAACCGTACTCTCTCCGGTCCAGTTCACCCTGTACACATCAGACTTCCAATATAACTCGGAGTCCTGCCATGTGCAGAAGTTCACTGATGACACGGCCATAATGGGGTGTGTCAGGAATGGACAGGAGGAAGAGTATAGGAAACTGATACAGGACTTTGTGATATGGTGCAACTCAAACTACCTGCGTCTCAATATCACCAAGACCAAGGAGATGGTGGTGGACTTTAGGAGATCTAGGCCTCATATGGAGCCAGTGATCATTAATGGAGAATGTGTGGAGCAGGTTAAGACCTACAAGTATCTGGGAGTACAGTTAGACGAGAAGCTAGACTGGACTGCCAACACAGATGCCTTGTGCAAGAAGGCACAGAGTCGACTGTACTTCCTTAGAAGGTTGGCGTCATTCAATGTTTGTAGTGAGATGCTGAAGATGTTCTATAGGTCAGTTGTGGAGAGCGCCCTCTTCTTTGTGGTGGCGTGTTGGGGAGGCAGCATTAAGAAGAGGGACGCCTCACGTCTTAATAAGCTGGTAAGGAAGGCGGGCTCTGTCGTGGGCAAAGTACTGGAGAGTATAACATCGGTAGCAGAGCGAAGGGCGCTGAGTAGGCTACGGTCAATTATGGAAAACCCTGAACATCCTCTACATAGCACCATCCAGAGACAGAGAAGCAGTTTCAGCGACAGGTTGCTATCGATGCAATGCTCCTCAGACAGGATGAAGAGATCAATACTCCCCAATGCCATTCGGCTTTACAATTCAACCGCCAGGAGTAAGATATGTTAAAGTGCTGGGGTTAGGACTCAATGTATTTAAGTAAACTACTTAAGAACTTTTTAAAAGCTATTATTAATGCTTTTTGAGAGGGTGATTTTAGATGCATATCATATTTTTACTGAGTTAAGTATTGTATGTAATTAGTTTTGCTACAATAAGTGTATGGGACAATGGAAAAAATGTTGAATTTCCCCATGGGGATGAATAAAGTATCTATCTATCTATCTATATCCTGAAACAAAATTACAACGTCCTCATCAATGGTTTGCACCTATTTTCCTATCATCGCCAAAGTTAGAAACTTTACATTTCATTGTCACCTCTAAATCGCAGTAAACAATTGAGAGCCAAGAATCAAATCCTGAGATATTCTACATGGCTGAAAAGGAACCATTTATTCCAGTTGTGTGTTTTTACGTGACTGCCCATTTTCATCAGTGAATGTATTTTAATGTTGAGAATATTTTTGCTATTCCTTCTTTATACAAATATCCAGTTATTTGCTCATCAGGTTTCTGAATGGACCATGAACCCATGAACACTATCTCACTACTTTTTACACCTTTTTACACTAGTTACTTTAATTATATATATTTCTTATAGTAATTTCTCATATTTTATTATATATTGCAATGCACCACTGTGGCAAAACAACAAATTTCACAGCAAATGCCAGTGATATTAAACCTTTCTTTTTCAATCTTTTTATTATTATTATTAATATCAACAAAATAAAATTGATACATAGATAATGGGATTACAAACATACACATTTCAACTGAACATGAAAGAATACATAAGCAATGGTTACAGTATAAATGAGTATTCCCAAATCATGGACGATACAATTTACAAATAACAAGGCAAACCTAGGTATATCATAATATATTTTAAAAAAACAGAAAAAAAAGAAAAAAATTATGCAAAAAAACTAATCTAATAATCTAATAACTAATAAGGAAAAAAACAAAAAAGAGAAAAAGAAAAAATGGAAAAAAAAGGGCTGTTTATAGTATCTCACAAAAATACAAAATCATCAGTGTCGTCAACTCCGATCCTCTCAACATATATAAAATCGAAACTGGAAAAACAAATAGGCTTGGAACAGGGTCATATTACATTATATGAAAATATTGAATAAATGGTCTCCATATCTTTTCAAATTTAATAGAAGTATCAAATACAACACTTTTAATTTTTTCTAAATTTAGACATAACATAGTTTAAGAAAACCAATGAAATATGGTAGGGGGATTAATTTCTTTCCAATTCAACAAAATAGATCTTCTAGCCATTAATGTAAGAAATGCAATCATTCGACAAGCGGAAGAGGATAAATGGAGTGAGTCCATCATTGGTAAACCAAAAATTGCAGTAATAGGATGAGGTTGTAAATCAATTTTCAAAACCGTAGAAATAATATCAAAAATGTCTTTCCAATATTTTTCCAAAAGCGGACACGACCAGAACATATGAGTTAAAGACGCTATCTCAGAATGACATCTGTCACAAATAGGATTTATATAGGAATAAAAATGAGCCAATTTATCCTTGGACATATGAGCCCTATGCACAACCTTAAACTGTACTAATGAATGTTTAGCACATATAGATGATGTATTAACTAATTGAAGAATTTTATCCCAATTCTCAATAGTAAGGTTAAGTTCTCTTTCCCAATCATTTTTAATCTTATAGAAGGGCTCTGAACGTATCTTCATAATTATATTGTAAAGTTTTGATATTAGCCCTTTCTGAGAAGGATTTAGTTCAAACAAATTCTCCAAAATACCTGAAGACACAAAGTTTGGAAAAGTAGGAAGTACAGTATTTAAGAAATTCCTAATCTGTAAATATCTAAAGAAATGAAATCTAGGTAAATTATATTTATTAGATAATTGTTCAAAAGACATAAAACAATTATCCAAAAATAAATCGGAAAATCGTAGTAATCCTTTAGTCTTCCAAGCTGAATAAGCTTGATCTATAATAAAAGGATAAAAAAAGCAATTGGATACAATAGGAATATTTAAAACAAACTGAGTCAACCCAAAAAATTTCCGAAATTGAAACCATATACGTAAAGTATGTTTAACTATCGGGTTGTCATTTCATTTTGGCAATTTAGAAAGAGCAAAGGGAAGAGAAGTCCCTAAAATAGAACCCAATGCATATCCTTGTACAGATCTAATTTCCAGGTTCACCCAATGAGGGCTAAAAGATATAACCCAATCCTTTAACCAACATATCAAATATCAGATATTAACTGCCCAATAATAAAATCTAAAATTAGGCAGTGCCAATCCACCTTCCTTCCTTGCCTTCTGTAAATATTTTTTACCTAATCTAGGATTTTTATTCTGCCATATATATGAGGAAATTTTTGAATCAACATTAGCAAAAAAAGATTTCGGAATAAAGATTGGTACCGCTTGAAATATATATAAAAACTTGGGTAAAATAACCATCTTAATAGCATTAATCCGACCTATCAGAGATAAAGATACTGGTGACCACTTAGTAAACAAACATTTAATCTGATCGATTAAAGGTAAAAAATTAACCTTAAATAAATCCTTATAGTTTTTTGTGATTTAACCTGATATTAAACCTGACTGTGATTTTGATTCTGATCGATGGGACTGAGAATTAAGGTGACTAAAACATAATCCATGCAGATATTTCCAGCAATTTTCCTTTCTATAACAACAAAAAAAACCCCACTGAAGCCATGATCCAGCTGAGATTAGTTCACAAGGCAGAGAACAAGGATGGAACATGAATTTTGCCAGACTATTCAGCTCTGCTCACAAATTAATTTCCTAGCTATTGGGAAGCAATGGTAATTAAGAACTAATAGAGGATAAACTTAATCATTGTTCATAAACATCCAAAATAAGTGTAAGAGCTCGCATTCTATCTTGCTCATCATAAATGCCAGAAAAGCTTTAAGATTTGATACTCAGATAAACCCATTAATCACCACAGTCTGGGTGGAGAGTCATCAACCCTGCTCTTTATGTTCTTACAAACATATTTAATCCGACATACAACATGCAGTATTGTAAAATATTCCAGAATTCTTCTTTCCTGTTTGTTATTAAAGCAATCTTATTTTTTCATGATATTATGATTTATGATGATGCTTTTCAGAACTTGTGACATCAAGATAACTTGGTTCAGGAAACACCTGCTAACTATTGAAGCGTATCAATATTGAAATGAGATAGAGTGGACATGGAGAGGATGTTTCCTATAGTGGGGTAGTGTAGGAGTAGAGGGCACAGCCTCAAAAAATAAGGATGTCCTTTTAGAATAGAGATGGCAAGGATCTTCCAAGAAACACAATAGAATCAATGAAAGACTGCAGCCAACAGGACAGACAAACAACCGATGCGTAAAAGACAACAAACTGCAAATACAAAAGAGAAAAAAATTAATAGTAAATAAATAAGCAACAAATATCAAGAACATAAATAGAAAGCCCTTGAAAGTGAGTCCATAGGTTGTGGGAACTGTTCAGTGATGGGGATTTTGTGTAGGATTTTCAGTTTGGCATTGGTGTTTCCATACCAGGCCATGGTGCATCCAGTCAATATACTCTCCACCACACATCTATGGAAGTTTGGCAAAGTTTTAGATGACATGCCATAAACTTCTCAGAAAGTAGAGGCACTGCCATGCTTTCTTCATAATTGCACTTATGTGCTGAGTCCAGGATACATCCTCTGAAATGATAACACCAAGGAACTCATCTTCATATCTTGTCACACCAGACAGTCAGCCATTCTCATCTGGCGCATAGTGTCAGGATTGGTCTCCTTTCAGATTAACTGGGTCACAGTATGAATGTTCCTGACTCGACCCTTGTTTTTTTTTATGAGGCTGAAAGGCTAGCTCGGTGCTCAACCCAGCACAGATGGAAAGCATGCCTGGGGGGTGGGGGGGGGGGGTTTCCGACTGGGTTCAAACTTGGGAGCCTTCACTTCTGAAGTCCGGCGCTGATGCCACTGCGCCACTAGCCGGCGCCAAGGAATTTAAAGTTGCTGATTCTCTCCACTTCTGATTCCTGGATGAGAACTGGCTCAAAGGCCTCCACTTTTCTCCTCCTGAATCAGTAATCAGCTCCTTGATCATGCTGACATTGAGGGAGTGGTTGTTATTGTGGTACCAGTCAGCCAGATTTTCTATCCCCCTCCAAATGCTGCCTCGTCACCAGCCCTGATGTGCTGATGACAGTGGTGTCGTCAGTGAACTTACATATGGCATTGGAGCTGTGCTTAAGTGCAAACGGAGTAAAGCAGAGGAATAAGCACAGAACCTTGTGGTGCACCTGTGCTGATGGTGATTGTGAAGGAGTTGTTGTTCCCAAATCAAATGATTTGGGCCTGCAAATGAGGAAAGCAAGGATCCAATTGCACAAAGGGGTATTGAGGTCAAGGTTTAAAGCTTATTGATTAGTTTTGAGGGGACAATAATATTGAATACCAAGCTGTAGTCAATAAAGAGAATCCTGATGTATTCATCTCTGAGCAACGAGCCATTAAAATGGCATCTGCTGTTGACTTCTTGTGCCAGTAGGAAAACTGGAGCTTTTTGGGCAGGAGTTAGTATGTTTCATCACCAACCTCTCAAAGCACTTCATCTCAGTGGATGTTAGTGCTACTGGATGATAGTCCTTGAGGCAGGATACCACCTTTTTCTTAGTCACCAGTATTATTGAAGCCTTTAAAAGCAGGTGAGTACCTCAGACTGCTGAAGTGAGAGGTAAAGATATCAGTGAACTCTCCGGCCAGTTGATCAGCGGAGGTCTTTAGAACTTGGCCAGGTATCTCATCTGGGCCAGATGATTTCCGTAGATTCTCCACCACCCCACCTCACCACCTGAAGCATTCTCCCACGTCAGCCTCAGAAACTGAAATGATAGGGTCATCAGGGGCTGTGGGAGCTCATGATGGTTCCTCCATGTTTTGCTGGTTAAAGTGAGCATAGAAGGCATGGAGCTCAACCAGAAGTGAAGCCATGTTATCACCTACATTGCTTGGCTTCACTTTGTGAGAAGTAACAGCATTCAAGCCCTGCCACAACTGACAAGTACCCTTCAGTGAATCAAGTTTGGTCCAGAATTGCCACTTCGCATGCAAGATACATTTCCAGAGATCATACCTGGACCTCTTGTATCTTACTTGGAAAGGGATTGTTTCAGGAGTGTGGTGCTGTTGCATTTTGGCTGCTCATGGATGAGCTGTCCATCAAGTGAAACTGAGTTGAAAGACAAAAGTATAAAAATATATTTCATAGATTAGCAAAGGCTCATTATTTAGTGTGAAAACAAGTTTCCTGTAGTTTGCATAAGGATTGCATTTGGGATTAAATGAATATGCCAATGTGGTTATGTAATAACTAGAAATACAGATAACTTAAATCAGATCACACTTGATCTGCACTTTAATTCTATGCACACACCTCACTTCAGTTTATATAATTTTAATAATGTGCTCAAAGGTACTAAAGAATTGGAATGACTTGATCAACCATAACAACTGAATCACAATATTATTTAAAAATTCAAGTTTGAAATCATTTTGTTTTTTTTTTCTGACAGGGGAATTGGGAACCAAAGTAAAGTTAATTAGCAGGCAGTGAGCTGTGTTTACCTGTAGCATTGATACAAGTATATTGAATTAATGTATCTGCATGAAACTCAAAAATCAGGTGATCCTGAAAATTTTAAATAAGAACAGAAAGTGCTGGAAATAATCAACAGGTTAGGCAGTATCTATGGAAACAGAAACAGTTAATGCTTAAGGTCAATTCTGAGAATGGGTCCTGGACATTATTCTTCCATAACTAAGAAAAATGTCTCGGTCAGAAAATGTATCCATATCATAATTACTTTACCCATTAAATTTATCCATACTATAATTACTTTACCTATTAAAATTCAGAAATACCAACAGTCCCCAGTGAAATGTTTATGTTAAATATCAAAGACTGATTGTATCATCACAAATTTTCTACTTTCTGACCTGATATTTCCTAAAAACTATCTGAATATTTGCTTTCTCAGATCTCCTAAGTAAGAAAACAATACATGCAATTGTGTTGTGAGAGTTTTTTCAAACCACTTGTAACAATAAGAAAATATTATGTTTACATAAATTCTACCAGGAACTTCCTCGAAGTACATACGAAGGTGATAATCCTGACTTTCTACAAATGTTGTGCCCTTTAAATTATCTCACAAGGCCATACGTGAGTTTACTTTTCATATAAAAGATAGTGAATTAAGGATTATGATTGTAAAACTAATTGTTATCATTACATAATTGACTTTGACACCTTATTTTCAAATTCAAATCTGTAATTAATATTATCAATATAAAATAACTTTAAAAATAACAGAGACACATCATATTTCTTGAGAATCCACAAAATAAGGACTTTCTACTGATTACACAGAGTCATAACCTCATTTGGAGTTTGTTATGAAACAATTTTTGAAAGTTAACTCTACCTCACTGGATCCAACTTTTCAAATACTTTTCCATATTTAAGAAGCAAATTGAAGAATTAAACTTTTGGGTTAACAAAAGTTGTTATATAGGGGCTAATTTGTTTTTTTATCCTTGTACCTTTGTGTTGTATTACATCTATGTAAGAATTACATCTATGAGGAGATGTACAATTCCTCATACCTAGTATATGATATTCAATTTGCAGTACAGACCAAAGGAATATCCCACTTTTAAAATGTAAAAAAGCCTGTAGAAAGGCAGCTGGGAGAGCATAATAGATGTCATAATGGTGTTGTGGTTATAGAAGTAGGAACATTCCACTAATCTCAATATAAGAGGCTGGATCAGAATGAAGAAGTCTTATGAATAGATATTATTACCAATTCCACTTCCCTGTCATTTAAGCTATTCTTTACTTCTTTGTTGTCTTTTCTCTACTATTATGCGGCACTCTACATTATCCTGATTACAAATAAAATCTGTCATACAATTAGATGTCAATACAATTATATCTCATCAAGTAGAAATATAATAATAATAATGATAGACACAAAATGCTAGAGGATCTCTGCAGGCCAGGCAGCATCTATGGAAAAAAGTAAACAGTCAACGTTTTAGGCTGAAACCCTTCATCGGAACTGGAGTAAAAGGATGAGAAGAATTCCAGCTCAGATTAAAAAGATGCAGGGGGTGGGGGGGGGGAAGAAATACAAAGTAGTAGGTGATTGGTGAAACTGTCAGGGGGAGGGATGAAGTAAAGAGTTGGGAAGTTGATTGGTGAAAGAGACAGAGAGCTGGAGAAGAGGGAATCTGATAGGAGAGGACAGAAGGCCATGGAAGAAAGGGAAGGGGAAGGAGCACCAGACAGAGGTGATGGGCAGGAGATAACATCAGATAGGGAGATGGGAATGGGGAATGCTGAAGGGGGGAATCATTACTGGAAGTTTGAGAAATCAATATTCATGTCATCAGGTTGGAGGCTACCCACATGGAAAATAAGGTGTTTCACCTGAGTGTGGCCTCATTACGGCAGTAGAGGAGCCCATGGAATGAATCAGAATCAGATTTATAATCACCAGTATGTAACATGAAATTCGTTAACTTACCAGCAGCAGTTCAATGCAATACATAATCTAGAAGAGAACAAATAATAACAAATAAAATTTTAAAAAATAATAATAAACAAGTAAGTTAAATACAGTATATGTATATTGAATTGATTTAAAAACGTGCAAAAAAACAGAAATACTGTATATTAAAAAAAGTGAGGTAGTGTCTAAAGATTCAATGTCCATTTAGGAATCGGATGGCAGAGGGGAAGAAGTTGTTCCTGAATCACTGAGTGTGTGCCTTCAGGCTTCTGTACCTCCTACCTGATGGTAACAGTGAGAAAAGGGCATGCCCTGGGTGCTGGAGGACCTTAATAATGATGATGCCTTTTTGAAACACCACTCCCTGAAGATGTCCTGGATACTTTGTAGGACAGTACCCAAGATGGAGCAAAGAATCCTTTGCAGCTTCTTTCAGTCCTGTGCAGTAGACCCCCACCCCTCCTAATACCAGATAGTGATGCAGCCTGTCAGAATGCTCTCTATGGTACATCTATAGAAGTTTTGAGTATATTTGTTGACATGCAAAATCTCTTCAAATTCCTAATGAAGTCTAGCCACTCTCTTGCCTTCTTTATAACTACATTAATATGTTGGGACCAGGTTAGATCTTCAGAGATCTTGACACTCAGGAACTTGAAGCTGCTCACTCTCTCCACTTCTGACCCCTCCATGAGGATTGGTATGTGTTCCTTCGTCTTACCCCTTCTGAAGTCCACAATCAGCTCTTTTGTCTTACTGATGTTGAGTGTCAGGTTGTTGCTGTGGCACCATTCCACTAGTTGGCATATCTCACTCCTGTACGCCCTCTTGTCACCACCTGAGATTCTACCAACAATGACTGTATCATTAGCAAATTTATAGATGGTATTTGAGCTATGCCTAGCCACACAGTTGTGTATATAGAGAGTAGAGCAGTGGGCTAAACACACCCCTGAGGTACGCCAGTGTTGATCGTCAGCGAGGAGATGTTATCACCAATCCGCACAGATTGTGGTCTTCCAGTTAGGAAGTTGAGGAACCAATTGCAGAGGGAGGTACAGAGGCCCAGGTTCTGCAACTTCTCAATCAGGATTGTGGGAATGATGATATTAAATGCTGAGCTAGTCGATGAACAGCATCCTGACGTAAATGATTGTGTTGTCCAGGTGGTCTAAAGCCATGTGAAGAGCCATTGAGATTGCGTCTGCCATTGACCTATTGTGGCGATAGATAAAGTGCAATAGGTCCAGGTCTTTGCTGAGGCAGGAGTTTTGTCTAGTCATGACCAACCTCTCAAAGCATTTCATCACTGTTGATGTGAGTGCTACCAGGCCACATTATTCTAGGAATGTCAGAATGTGAATGGAAAGTAGAATTAAAATGGCTGGCCACTAACCCACTGACTCTCACAGCTACCTGGACTATATCTCTTCCCACCCTGTTACTTGTAAAAATGCCATCCCCTTCTCTGAATTCCTCCCTCTCCCTCTGCTCTCAGGATGAGGCTTTTCATTCTGGAACTAAGGAGATGTCCTCTTTCTTAAAGGAAAGAGACATCCCTTCCTCCACCATCAATGCTGCCCTCACCTGCATCTCTTCCATTTTGTGCATGTCTGTCTTCACCCCATCCTCCTGCCACCATAGCAGGGATAGGGTTCCTCTTGTCATCACCTATCACCCCACTAGCCTCCGCGTCCTGTATATAATTCTTTGTATCCCGCCATTTCCATTGGGATCCCACCACCAATCACATCTTTCCTTCCCCACCCCCAACTTTTTGCTTTCCGCAGGGATTGCTCCCTACATTACTCACTTGTCCATTTGTCCCTCCCTACTGTTCTCCCTCCTAGCACTTAACTCTTGCAAGAAGAATAAGTGATACACCTGCCCCTACACCTCCTTCCTCTCTAACATTCAGGCCCCAGATGAGGCGACACTTCACCTATGAGTCTGTTGGGGTAATTTACTGTATCCAATGCTCTCGGTGTGGCCTCCTGTATATCAGTGAAACCTGATTGGCAGACTGCTTTGACAGAAAAAGCGGGATCTCCCAGTGGCCACCCATTTTAATTCTACTTCCCACTTTCATTCTGACATGTCATTCCATGGCTTACACCACTGCCACGATGAGGCCACACTCGAATTGGAGGAGCAACACCTTATATTCCATCTGGATAGCCTCCAACCTAATGGCATGAACATCGATTTCTCAAACTTCCGGTAATGCCTCACCCCATCCCTTCACCATTTCCCATTCACATACCCCTCTCTCACATCTCCTTACCAGCTCATCACTTCCTCCTGGTGCTCCTCCCCTTCCCTTTCTTCCATGGCCTTCAATTCTCTCCTATCAGATTCCCCTTTTTCCAGCCCTTTATCTCTTTCACCAATTGACTTCCCATCTCTTTACTTTACCCTTTCCCCTTTCTCAGTTTCACCTATCATTGCATACTTTGTATTTCTTTCCCCACCCCCACCCACCTTCTTATTCTGACTTTTCATTTTTTTCTCCAGTCTTGATGGCCAGGAACATCGACTGTACTCTTTTCCATAGATGCTGCCTGGCCTGCTGAGTTCCTCCAGCATTTTATGTGCATGTTGCTTGGTTTTCCAACATCTGCAATTTTTCTCTTGTGTATATTATATGAATAAATATGCTTACAAATATTATCCATCAAAATCATTCTCTACCTCAAAGTATTTCATTGAGTAACTGAACTATCAATTCTATCAGAATCTTTGTTAAAGAAATTTCTATGCATTAGAGGAAGGTATTAGAGTTTTGAGTTGGGATAATCTAACTGATATCCAGTCAATGAAAAATGTACTTAATTATGTTTAGCAGCTCATGAATCAATTACTTTCAACAATATACTGAATGAGTTAACATGTTCTTAATCATTAGGATCATATAAGAATATAGTTAAAATATCAGCCATACCTCAATAGTAGTAAATTGCATTCATATAACGTAGCTATATTCATATAGCTTACAGTATTACAAGCCCTTGAGACCAAATTGCTGTACTGACCTTTTAACCTACTCTAAGATTAATCTAACTATTCCGTCCCAAATAATCCCTTATTTTTCTATCATTTATGAGCCTATTTAAGTGTCTCTTAAATGTTCCTAATGTACGAGGGGTGATTGATAAGTATGTGGCCTAAGGTAGAAGGAGTCAATTTTAGAAAACCTAGCACATTTATTTTTCAGCATAGTCCTACATTTACACACTTAGTCCAGTAGTGTAGGAGCATATGGATCCCTTCTTTGTAGAAGCCAGTGTCTTGGACATCCAGAAGTGGTCGACAGTGGGGTGATTGATAAGTTTGTGGCCTAAGGTAGAAGGTGATGAGTTACACAGCTCTTGTTACATGCACATGCAGTTCAAATCTTTGAGTGATTATGCAAAGTTAATAACCCATCTCCTTCTACCTTAGGCACAAACTTATCAATCACACCTGCTGTCGACCACTTCTGGAGGTCCAAGATGCTAACTTCTACAAAGAAGGGATCCGTATGCTCCACGACTGCTGGACTAAGTGTGTAAATGTAGGACTATGTTGAAAATTAAATGTGCTAGGTTTTCTAAAATTGACTCCTTCTACCTTAGGCCACAAACTTATCATTCACCCCTCGTATCTGCCTCTATCACCATCCCTGACAGCAACGTCTATGCACCCACCACTGTTAGTGTATGTATAAAAACACTTATCTCTGACATCCCTATCTATCTCCAATCATATTAAAATTATGCCCTCTCATATTGGCCATTTCACCCTGGGAAAAGTCTCTGGCTGTTCACTCGATCTATGCCTCTTATCATTTTGTATATCTCTATTAAGTCAACTCTCATCCTCCTTTGCTCCAAAGAGAAAACCCAAGTTGCTCAGTTTATTCTCATAAGGCAGGCTTTCCTAGAGTTGCAGCATCCTTGTAAGTCTCCTCTGCACCCTCTCTAAAGTTTCAACATCCTTCCTATAATGAAGCACCAGAACTCAATGCAATATTTCAAGTGTGATCATGTCCAGTTTTTTATAGATTTGCAACATTACCTCATGGCTCTTGAACACAATCCCCTGAATAATGAAGGTCAACACACTGTATGCCTTCTTAACAACCTTATCAGATTGTGTGGCAAATTTGGATCACTGAGTCAGTTTGGGTGGAAGTCAGAAACAAAGGGATCAATTACTCTATTGGGAGTATTCTACAGATACACTTCTCTTCCTCCAGTTTCAACAGAGACACTGAGAAACTAGAGGAGAGACTATACTGGATCTGGTACTAGGCAATGAACTTGGTCAAGTGTCAGATCTCTCAGTGGGTGAGCATTGACAGTGTCCACAACTCTCTGACCTTTAACATAGCTCTGGAGAGGGATTGGAGCAGACGGTATAAGAAGGGGGGAATTATGATGCTATTAGACAGTAACTTGGGAGTCTAAATGTACTCAGGGAATTGCATAATGGAAATATGGGAGGTTACTCAGGGAGCACTTGCATGGGTTCTGGATAGGTTTGTCACATTAAGGCAGGGAACAGAAGGTAGGGTGAAGGAGCCATGTTTGACAAGAGATGTGGGCTATCAAGTCAGGAGATCAAAAAAAAGCTTGCTTAAGGTTTAGGAAGCAAGGATCAGACAGGGCTTTAGAGAGTTACAAAGGTAGCCAGGAAGGAGCTGAAGAATGGACTTCAGAGAGCTAGAAGGGAGCATGAGAAACCATTAGTGAGTAAGATTAAGAAAAATCCAAGGACACTCTACACATATGTGAACAGGAGCATGAATACAGTGAGGTCAGGACAAATCAAGGATAGAAGAGGAAATGTGACTGGAGCAGGAGGAGGTAGGGAAGGTCCTTAGTGGATACTTCCCATCTTAACATCCTAAAGCATCTGCCAGCTAACAGTTAAATTAAGTATGGTATTGATTGTATTTGAAATCACATAAATGATGACATCCAAAAGTTAAAAAGGAAATTCAATGAAAAGTCTTTCTGTCAGAGATCACCAATAAAAAGAGAAAAAAGTCAACATGATGCCCTAATGTTAATTAAAACTGAAAATCTGAGTACCAGAACTATGCAATTCCAAATGCTAGCATTGAATCAAAGCATAATTTATTACTAATTACGTTACACTTTATAACCCATGTTTGTGGGTAAATAAGTGTTAGACTGCTGAATCTAGCTACAAGTCCTATTTAATTATATTGATACGTTGGGTCACAATAACATTACAGGCACTAGAAAGATGGTTATCCTTAAGAAACAGAGTATTTGTATTTATTATCAAGCTATGTGGTCTATTTAAATAAATTAAAAGGGCACCATGGTAGTGTAGTGGTTAATGTAATGTTATTACTGCTTGGGGCATTCTGGAGTTCAAGAGTTCAATTCTGGTGTCCTCTGTAAGAAGTTTGTGCATGCTCCCTATGAACACATGGGTTTTCCCCAGGTGCTCTGGTTTCCTCTCACAGTCTGAAGATGTACCAGTTAGAAGGTTAATTGGTAGCTGTAAATTGTCTTGTGATTAGGCTCGGGTTAAGTTGGGGAAATGCTGGGCAGTATGACTCGAAGAGCCGAAAGGGTCTGTTCTCCACTGGATCTCTAATTAATTATAGATGTGCAAAATCAGCCAAGAACTGAGTCAAACTCTATAAATGATTTGGAAACAATATAAACACAAGAGATTCTGCAGATGCTGGAAATCCAGTGCAACAAACACAAAATGCTGGAGGAACAGGCAACATCTATGGAGTGGAATAGACATTCAGCGTTTCGGGCACAGACTCTTCATCATCAGGATCTGGAAATAAGTTGTTTTTGCTTAATGAAGAAAAGTAAGCAATCTCATTAAATATGATTTAAAACTTCAAAGTTACAGTTTGGAGGATGTACAAACTGTGTGACCAAAAATGTAACCTTAAATGTTCATTTATCAATTCACCACTGACTCTAAGGTAAACAACTTTCTTCTATCATTAATTTATTTCAGTATTTGTTTTAACTAACTTAAACACAGTGAGCTGCATATTCACCTTTTAACACCAGTGAGGATACCAAAAACAACCTTTGAGCTTGTTTTTATGTTTTGACCATTGGGCTTCTTACAACAGAATCACACGAAAGAGTTATTTACTGAAGCTATTCATTTTATGAATTATTTCTGTAGTTAAACTGAAGGAAGAACAAAGATTTTTTAATCCTTTGCCAATTTTTATCAAAGTAGCTTGTATGTTAGTTTATCTGATTAATCTGACAAGTCTAACAGACGAACGCTATCGGTTCTAACCAGATTGAAATCTGGCGGTGTTTTAAGGAAAAAAATAAACAAATAGTCTTCATAAGGTGATCAGGATTTATGGGTGTGGGGCTCCATGTTTCACATTAGCAAATTCATCTGGAACCGGGTTGTCACTACACACCCATGTTTCCAACGAAACAAAATAGCAGAAGCCTTGAAGGAGTTGAATATTTTGTTTAATTTACCTTTTGCCATCAGTTTCCTGTTAAAAAGCTGGTCTTGGCACCAAAGTGGACTGACCATTTCAGTGTTTCTATGCCGATAAGACCTGCTGTAGGAAGCTATGAGGAGGCAGGAAGGAAATGCTATTGGTCTTTGATTGGGAGGCTTGGAACAGTCCATTTTTGTAACAGTCAAGACTTAAAATCTTCTGTAAAGTTTGTAGCACTGAGAAATATATTTGTCATGCTTTAAAATAATTTTTGACCAAATTTACAAAACCAGTATAGATGATTAAAATTCTAATAAGAAAGGTGGCAAGGTTTTCCTCCAAATACTGTAAACACTTCAGTATTTTACTAACTAGGCTCTGAGTTGGCAAACACGTCCCATTCAGTGTGTACATAGGGACTATTTAGCCTTGGGGCTTTTCTCAGATTGTGAAAGGAAGATTTTAAAAAATTATGTTAATATGAGCAGTCAGACAGGTTTTTATACAAAATGTCATGAATGTTAGGCAAGACTGGATATGTTACTCAGGAAGGCCAACTCATTTTACAGAAGAATACGTACACGATGCTGGAAGAACTCAGCAGGTCAGGCAGCATCCGTGAGAAAAGAGTAGCCAACGTTTCAGGCTGAGACCCTTCATCAGGAATGGGGGGGAAGAGAGGGCCGAAGCCCAGTAATAGAGATAGGGGAGGGGGAAGGGCTAGAGGCGCCAGGTGGAGAACCGATCAGAGGAAGGATAATGGGGGGGGCGGGGATAAGCATGAAAGAACTGTAGAGATAAAGGAGCAGAAAGTTGAAAGGGGAGAGGGGCAGAGAGGGACCTAGGATAGGGGAAGGGGGAGGGGGAGGGAATTACCGGAAATTGGAGAATTCAATGTTCATACCACCAGGCTGGATGCTACCCAGATGGTTGATGAGGTGTTGCTCCTCCAACCTGAGTTTGGCCTCATCATGGCAGTAAAGGAGGCCATGTATGGACGTATCTAGATGGGAATGAGAGGCAGAGTTGAAGTGGGTGGCAACCAGGAGGTCCTGTCTATTGTGACGGACAGAGCGTAGGTACTCGACGAAGCGGTCCCCCAATCTGCGTCGGGTCTCGCCGATGTAGAGGAGGCCGCACCGGGAGCACCGGATGCAATAGACAACTCCAGCAGACTCGCAGGTGAAGTGTTGCCTCACCTGGAAGGACTGTCTGGGGCCCGGAATGGTGGTAAGGGGGGAGGTGTGGGGACAGGTGTAGCATTTGCGCTTACAGGGATAAGTTTCGGGTGGGAGTTCTGTGGGGAGGGACGTGTGGACCAGGTAGTCGTGGAGGGAACGATCCCTGCGAAAATCTGAGAGAGGTAGGGAGGGAAAGATGTGCTGGGTGGCGGAAGTTGCGGAGGATAATGTGTTGGATCCGGAGGCTGGTGGGGTGGTAGGTGAGGAGAAGGGGAACCCTGTCCCTGTTGTGGTGACGGGAGGATGGGTTAAGGGCTGAAATGCGGGAGGTGGAGGAGTTGCGGGTGAGGGCATCTTTGATGACGCCAGAAGGGAAACCACGATTCTGATCATTTTACAGAAGGTTTGCATCTTGCTGGTTCGGGGAGAAAAGGAAATATATCAATTTCATTCTGAACTGGATGACTCAAAAAAAGTAATAATTTGAAAAAAACTTTGGGTATTTTCTGAGCATTCTTTAGTGGCTCTATTTATATCTCTCTGCACTATATACTTGACCTTTGCACATCATAAGATCCCGAGATGGATTTTGCACGTGAGTTCACATATAAAATGCCAGTGCTCAGCTTCCCAGCTCAGTGACCCACCCAACATGATTTCCACTGAAGCATCAATAACAGTTGACCCATAAATGACTCGATATTGTTTTCAGACCATTTATGACAGATCAAATCAGGAAGTAGTCTTACGAGTAGTTTTGTTTAAATCAGGCAATGTAAATGATTGATATGGGAAGAATAGCAGGTTCATTATGTTATATAATTATGAAAAGTTAAGTTGTGTTCATTTGTACCAACACAATTATAACAACTATAAACATTTATCAGAAATACTCATAGTACTTTATACAGTATCTGAGCACATCTAGTATTTGCAAATTTTTTGACTACTACACTTTAGAGGACAATGAACATGCAACTGTTTAATTGCTGGGTTCTTGGACATTGGGGCTAACAGAGAATATGGACATCAGATGGAAAAGTGGACATGGGGCCTTGAATAACCTATAATATTGAATGCTGGCACAGGTTCAAGAAATTGTATTGTCAGCTCTTATATCCTTATGACAAATTTGATTTCTTAAGTTTGAAGAAAATATTCAGCACATCATGCTGTGTCAGTCCCTGTATCACTCTAATTGATTTCAACTTCTATCTAGCCTTCAAATCTATTATCACCAGATCTCACAAAATATAGCAATTAAATTCTAAATGAATCCTTTCAAAAGAAATACTTAAGAATACTCACTTTTCTCATTGCCATAAACTGCACCTAAACATCATGTAATAAAAAGCTGAAGGTGAAATAAAGCTGTGAATATTTGGCATTTGGATTTGCAGAATCTGTTTCCCTGAATTTTTATTGATATAATGTCAATCTGAACATAATGTTTCAATACCAACATGGGACCAGAAGTCAGCTGACTTAATGGCAACTGATATAGAAAGCAGTGGGAAATTATAAATGCCTGAAACTAGCAAGAAGGCAAGGCTGTGAGAGGAGGAAGAAGAGGAGGTTATCCAGCCCTTTAGGTCTGCTCCACCATTCAATAAAATCTTGCTGATTGTTAACCATGAAGTGCATATACTTTGATTCTCCTAGCATCTGAAAACCTATCAAACTGTCTTTTGAATGTACTCAGTGACTGAATTGTCTCCAAACCTTTTGGACAGAAAATTCAAAAATTCACTGCCCTACGGGTTAAGAATTTTTTTCTTATCGCAGTCTTGAATGGCCAATTCCTTATTGTGAGAGTCTGAGCTTGGGTTCAAAATATCCCTGTCAAATGAAATAACATCACAGCTTCCACTGTGTCAAGAGTCTTTAAAACTTTAATTTATTTCAATGAAATAATCTTTCATGTTCTAAACCCACAAAGTAAAAGTTAGAAAGCAAGAAGAAAATTGCAGATATCAGAAGTTTGAAAATAGAAACAATAGCAGTAGTTCAAGCAGCATCTGAGGAAGAAGGAAAGGGGGAGTGAGTATATAATATATATTGTACACCATCTTCCATATCTTCACTTATTTACTTAACCACTAGGATGGTGTACAGATTGAAGGAAACCTGCAGAAGGTGGTATTCTGTTGTGCTTAATTCCTTTGTCCTTCTGAATGAACCAAACTCTGAGTTTGGAAGGTTCTTTCAGAGCAACCTGGACAAGAAGTTTTAATACATTTTGAAGATGGCATACACAGCAGCCACTGTGGTGGAGGGAATGGACATTTAGGGTGGATTAGCAGGGCATTACCAAGAAAGTTGTTTCTTTTGTGGATGGCATTGACCTCTTATAATTTGCTGAAGCTGCACTCATAAGACCATGAGATCACAAGATACAGGAGCAGAATCGGGCCTTTTGACCCTTCAAGTCTGCTCCACCATTTCATCATGGCTGTTCCATTTTACATCTCAGCCCCAATCTCCTGCCTTCTCCCTGTACCCCTTCATTCCCTGACCAATCAAGTATCAATCAACCTCTGCCTTAAATATACATAAAGATTTGGCCTGCACAATGCATATGGAGAGTATTCTGTTACACTCTGTATATATGCTTTGCAGATAGTGGAAATGCACTGGTGTATCAGGATGTGAGCTGCTTGCCACAGAATACCCAACTTCTAACCTGTTCTTGTAGCCACAGTTTTTGGATGGGGGTCCATTTGAATGTTCCTTTTCACCGGTCAGTCCATGTCTGAATGCAGGCAGACAGGGACTGCCTCATTTCAGATTCAGATTCAGTTTATTGTCATTTAGAAAACACAAATGCAATGCAGTTAAAAAATGAGACAACGTTCCTCCAGAATGATATCACAAAAGCACATGACAAAACAGACTACACCAGAAAATCCACATAACGTTTGGCAATCGCCAATCCAGAGTCCGGAGAGGCTGCTGCGTATTAATATTGCGCTACCATCTTAGCGCGTTCCCCGGAAAGGAGCTCCAATCCCACCAGACAAAATAAGACCAAAAACTGAAGCTACAAGACCTGCACAAAACCACATAGTTACAACAGTGCAAACAATTGCATAATTGATAAAATAAACAGACCATTGGCACAGTAAAAATAGTCCAAAGATGTTAAAAGACTATAAGTTCGAAAGAAACCACCACAGTTTCCACAAGTCCTCAGGGTCCCGATAGACTCATCATCTCACGCAGGCAGCAGAAGGGAATACCCCCGCAATGGACTTCCATGGCGCCGCCGGACCCAGCCTCACAGACTCACGAGTCCGTAGAACCTCCAAGCCTCCGACCATCCCCTCCGGCACAGCTTCTCTGAGCACCATCCTCTGCCGAGCGTATTAAGACGCCCCCGCTAACGCAACCCCGAGGACTGGGGGCCTGTTCTTCCCAGTAGAGACCCAGACCTCACAACAGCAGCAGCAGCGAAGAAGGTTTTCCTGGAGATTTCCAGATGTTCCTCCGTTGTTGAAAAGTTAAAATAGAATTGAACATTCATCAGCAAATATCCTCAGTTGTATAGTAGATGAGGTTGGTTGAATTCTCAACAGTGTCCTGAAGAATTCCTGGGTTTATTTCTGTGTGTCCACCTCATCTCTAATGGGGACATGATAGTTTTAATTCTGGAATTTAAATTTAGTTAATAATCTGGAATTTAGAAATAAAACAACTAGTCATAGCAAATCTAATGGATTCACAGAAAGTCTAATCTGATTCATTGATGCCTTTTAATAGAGGAAGCTGCTATCCTTATGCCACCTGACTTTGATGTGACTCCAGTCTCATCCATCTGGTTGATAAGTTCTCACTGAGATGACACAGGAAGACATTTAGGTGTTCCATTCCTTCTGCCTGTGGATAAAGAAAATTAAATGTATCAGGCTTTGAACCATTGTCAGAACTGGGAAGGTGAGGAAAACATGGTAGTTATCAGTAGCAAAGGTTGTGGAGGAGGGATGGATAGAATAATGGGAATATCTCTGAAAATGTGAGCCCAAATGGGTTGATGAGGGAATTTAGCTATAGTCTTCTTTGTGTTATGTATTGTAAATGACGAGGCTGTTGGACATGCCCAGTAAGTTATGAACTCATTAAGAAAATTAAGCAAAAATAATAACTATAATGGCCAGTTCTGATACAGACAGAAAGAGAGACCTAAAGTTGCAGAATTTGATATTGAGCTCCTTAAAAGCTGGACAATTTGATATGCAGAAGACTCAATATGCCTAGATGGTAGCAGAGGTGTTGTTCCTCAAGTTTGCATTTGGCCCAGTTGTAATATTGCAGGAAACGACAGACTGAAAGATCAGAGTGGGAGTGGGATGGTAATTAAAATGGCAGGCAGCAGGAAGCTGAGAGTCATTCCTGCGGATTAAGCACGGGTGCCCTGTAAAGCACACAACCAACCTTCATTTGGTTTCTTCATTGTAGGGGAGACCAATTGTGAACACTAAATGCAACACAGCAGATTGAAAGATGTACAATTGAATCACTGCTTGGGATTCAGGATTGCACAAAAAGAAAGATAAAGGATATATGCTGCATTTCCTTTACAGTTGCCTAACGTCATAGTTTTCTAAGTGGCTGTTATCACTTACTCAATAAAACCATTTCTCATAGTTTTATATTTCCTTATGACATAGGACACTGTAAAGCCCAATGCAATCAGAGCAATCCCTTCAATCTCACTCATCTACTCCTACGCTGTAACCTTGTTTCTTTCACACCTCCCCAACTCTCCTAAACCTTTCAACACTTGGGATTTTGGGAGGGGGGTGAGTAAAGAACTAACATATTCACAGAAATACGTACAAACCACAACACCATAAGGTGAAGATCAAAGTTGGACCATGGGAGCAGGGACACAGCAGCACTGCCTGCCATGCCAATGTGCCACCATATTTCATTCATCACTCAGACACTTGCTTCCTAAAACAAGCACTGTCCTTACGAGGCTAATTACCTATAGATTCCCATTTTCTCATTCTCTGTTCATCATAGTAGGATTACATTTACAAGCTTCTAATCTGTGACAACAGTTCAAAAATCTGTAACATTTTGGAAGATGAAAAATTAAACCTCTATCACCATTCCATCACAGGGGACTCATAGCTTTCAGCAAAGCTATAAATTAAAGTAATATTTTTAAAATACTAATTTCATAATTTTTAACCCTTCAATAAGTTTGGTTAATGTACTTTCACTGCAGCTTTCCATGAATGACCAAAATATAAATTGAAAATCCAAGATGAATTTCTCGGTCTATTCATTCCTATTAATTAGCTTCAAGCACATCAGGAAAAATGAAGACAGAAAGCAAAACTATTATTAATGATGTAAAGATGTAGAGGAGTGGAGAGAAAATATCAAAGGTAAGAGCCAAAAAACATCCAAGATATATGGTGGATTGATTGCTGTCAGAGAAAAGCATCAGGTAAAATAAGAGGAGCACAGATATTCGCCTTCACATTTTATGTTGCTTTAATCTACAGTATGTCACAATATCATGCACTGTAGGTTATTGAACAGTGGAGTTATTTTATATTTGTATGATCTATGTGAAAATATCATGCTTGGTGTATTTTTCAAAAGTGGATAGAATTTTGCTACCCAAGCATGTGTAATTAAGTTCAATCACTTCAAGGATCAGGGAGCAACAAGGAATTTAAATATTCAATGATGCTGGCAGACTTTGATTTATATGGTGTTTCAGTTTTACACTAGAATGTTGTGCTTTGGAAACCTGACAGTTAAATACCAATAAGTGGTAGGGAGCCTATGATAAGGTAAGAATGCTTCTCCTCAAACTTTTGAGCTAATTACAACTTTACACCGATAATTGTGTGGCAAAGTACAGCTCCAACACCATATACAAGTTTGCTGATGTCACTACTGTTGTGGGCTGTATCAAAGGGGGTGATGAATCAGCATAAAGGAGAAAGATTGAAAAGTTGCTGCAATAACAACCACCTCTCACTCAATGTAAACAAGATCAAGGAACGGATTGCAGACTTCAGGAGAGTGAAAGCAGGCATTCATGAGCTAGTACTCATTGGAAGATCAGAGGTGGAGAGAGTCATAAATTTTAAATTCCTGAATGTCACTATCTCAGCGGACCTATCCTGGTCCCATCATATAAATACAATTGCAAAGAAGGTGTAACGGTGCCTCTACTTCCTCAGGAGTCTGCAGAGATTTTGTATGTCATCAAAAACCTTTACAAACCTCTATGGATGTGTGCTGACTGGCTGCATTACTGCATAGTCTGGGAACACCAGTGCCTTTGAGTGGAAAATACTACAAAAGGTGGTGAATTCAGTCCAGTACATCACAGGCAAGGCCCTCCCAACCATTGAGTACATCTATGTGAAACATTGCTATAGAAAAGCAGCATCCATCATTAAAGATCTTCACCACCCAGGCCATGCTCTTTTCTCACTGCTGCTATCAGGTAGAAGGTAAAAATACATTAGGACTCGCACCACCAAGTTCAAGAACAGTTACTACCCCTCAACCATCAGGTTCTTGAACAAAAGGGGATAACTAGTCTCATTCTACTTCTGGTGCCCCCACAACTGATGGTCTCACTTTAACGATTCTTTACCTTGTTATTTCATGCTCTTATTACTTATTGCTATTTATTTACATTGGCATTTGCACAGTTTGTTTTTTATTGATCCTGTTTACAGTTACTGTTCTATAGATTTGCTGAGTATGCCCACAGGAAAAAGAACCTCAGAGTTGTAGGCTGTGATAGGCATGTACTCTGATAATAAATTTTACTTTGAGCTTTCAACTTTTTAATTGCCATTAGATATTTCCTCTTGTCAAGAACCATCCTCCTTCACTCCTCCCAACATCCAGTGTTAAACTACCTTAGCTTTTAGCAATGCACATTGTAAACAATATTATTTTAAAGAACTATCAGTTCACAGGATAACTTCCAGGATTTCTCACAGCAAAAATTCACTTCCTACCTACCCTTGGTATTTGCCCCTTTTAATGAAAAGGTCGGTACTGTAATTGAAAAATAAAGAAATAATTGTTCAATGCAAAGAATTTTTAAGTAGGTTTTCAGAAGTAGTTGATGTAATCAGAGCGTTCTTTGCTTCAATGCGGAATAGGGTCCAGATATTTTTGAGAAAATCAATTTATTCGTGAGTTACAGAACCAGTTTGATTAGTATCAGGAACATAGGAACAGTTATTGTCATGGAGTTAAGTTCATTTTCAATATTAGTATTTCTACATGTAAAGGAGGAAGACAAAAGATCTCTAAAAATACACCAGGGAAATCTAGATCATATCGAGAATTGAACTCTTCTTGTAAGGAACTGTGCGTTTGCAATCATCTGCTAATTTTTTGGATAACAGGCAAGTTTTCTACTTCTGATTTGAAGATTCATGATTGGTTCAGCAATTTAGTTAACAAGCCAAAGTATCATATGAAAGAAAGTAGACCTCACCTTAAATGATCATGACCAAAATGCTATTGATTTTCATTTTACTACATCTTTAACATTATTTAAGATGTTCTCCAAAATGTAATTTGAACAAGAATTGATATTAACATTACAACAAAATGGCATTTTAAACTGTCTGTTAAAAATTACTCCATCCCATGGAAAATTGTTGATCAATCTATCAATGAAAAAGTTGAACATTTAAGTAACATTATACAAAGAAACTTGAAAAGGGCACATTTTAAATGCCCCCGCAGCAATAGCAATGATCCATATATCTGAATAAAAACTTTTGCTCATCATTTATTCTCAGTGTCTTTTTCTGTTGTCTCCATTTTGGATGGTGGTTGTCAGCACAATTGTAACAGCAAATTCATTGATGGGTAGAAACTTCTCAATACACTTAACAATGTTCCAAATGATTTCAGCATCTTTCACAGTTGAAAGTTTTATTTTTAAAGATATTTTTGGTGTATTCACAAAAGTTTTTCTGATAGAAAAAGGCACCTAAGTAGATCATTGACATTAAAAGGCAAAATTGGACATGATGTCAAACTTCCTTGGGATTGACACAATGACTAAATTGTTTCTTTTGTGTAAGATCTATGATTCCAAAGAACAGGAAGCAAATCACCAAGGCTCCGAAGACAGGATGCAATCTGTCTGCGGTGTTGCTACAAGCAATTTTTTTCATTGCACCTGTGCATGCATGTACTGTGCATATAACAATAAGCTTGACTTTTCTTTGAAAGCACTTTTCGTACTCTCAGTCTTTATCAGCTAGAAGGACCAAGGTAACAAAAGCACGGGAACACCACATGTAAACACCCTGCAAACCATACACCATCCTGACTTGCAAATTTATATTTACAAATGTCATGACATACCATATACCGGAGATATTAAACTTGATCCTGAGCCATTTCTTCATCGTCACTAGGTCAAAATCCTGGAACTCCCTCACTAATAGCATTGTGGGCATATCCATACCTCATGGACAGCAGTGGCTCAAGAAGGCAACTCATCACAATCTTCACAAAGGAAATTCAATGCTGATTCGGCTTGCAAAGCCTCCATCCCTTGAATCAATAGAGTGAGAATTTTCTTATTCTGAGATGTTTCTATGTGTGGAGCATCGATGAAACTGATTGCATTACATCGTACATTTTCTTCTCCTGTGCAGGACGAGATGGTGCATGATGTTAATAGCAAAGTTGGTAATGCCTATTATTGAAATACCCATTGTTAAGGACATGACAAATGATAGGATTGATAACATTGAAGAAGATGGTATCCTCACACCCGATGCTTCTCTTTCCTTCAGATCCCAGAATCATTGCCGATAATTTTCTTCCTTTTAAAATAAACTGTTTATCATAGCTTTTTGCAAATGGAAATAGTAAAGCAACATTCATTGTCAGGAAAAACTGCAGCAATTCACTGTCATTCATACACAAAGGTAACCCATTATATATTAATCATTCAGGTTTGATTTTCTTCTCTTTCCTGATCTATTCCATATTTCAGGGCTGCATTGTGCATACTAAAATATGGCAATCTCAGCTCTATCAATTTTGTTAATTACACAATGATGAAATTCCTCATTTTTTAAAACTATTCAAATGTTATTTTAATTTTTCTGTCAGATATACTTTAAACTATGTTGTTACGTATGATGCCTTATGGAACAGCCATTAAATCATATGCAGTACGATAAAGGGGGAAAAAAAACTGGCAGTGACTATTATTCTAGGAGCAGACAAGCAGGCTGGCATTTTAGTCCTTGGGGAGGTTTCAGTGAAAAGCTGTGAACTTCTGGTAATTGTGTTCTTAGGAGAAGACCGTATTGTTCAGCTTCAAGTGCAGTTTGCTGATGAGATCAGAGCTGTTGCTGTTAGCCATGAGATGGCTTGCTGAATGGGCTGTCTGCACCATAAGTGATATGGAGATAAAAACTTAACCTATTGTCAACCAATGAATAAGCTTGGATATTAATGTAGATGCTATATTAACAACATTTCATATTGTCATCCAGAGGAGTGTCATTACCTTCGTTGTGAAATAATTACCATTAGTTATTAACACAATCAAGATTGCAAATAATTCAGTGAATACCGAAGTTTAATCCTGCTTAAGGCATAAGTAAGAAAGCGGCTAGTTTGAAGCCATAGAGCTAGACAGCACAGAAACAGGCACTTGTCCATGCTGACCATGTCACAACCACAGACTCTACAGTGGAGTCTGGATGCTCTCTCAGGCTGGCAGCAGAACGGGGTCAGCAATCACACTCATGAGAATGCACATCCCAGCCAATTAGTGTTTCATTGGGGTTGTATTTAACTCCCTTACTTTTGTTTCAGTCTTGTGTCTTGATTAAAGCACACACAGCAACTGCAATGCTCCTTGCTTACATTACTTGCCTTGGTTCTGAAGAGTACAGTTTAGAATGGCACTGTAAAGGAACTGAATTTATTTAGTATTTAGTTACTACTTCTAAGTCACAGTGTCAGCATTCATTTTTAGTTTAAGAGTTTTAGCTAATGGCCCTATTTTCCTTTAGTTCTGCACTTCTTATTAAAATTCAGTGAACTGTTCAATCTGCTTCAGTGACTCTCTGCACATCCGTCTCAGCCCATTTGCAGCTGGTGTATATCCTTCTAAACTTTTCCTATTCAAATATAGTATCTGTCCAAATGTTTCTTAACGTTGTAATTGTACCTGCATTTACCACATCTCTGGAAGTTGGTTCCACATTACCATCACAGTCTGTGTGGAAAAAAAATACTTCTCTGGTCCTCTTTCAATTTCGCTCCTCTTGTTACGTTTTGTAATTCTAAAACTAATCAAATTAAAGACACAGGGATCCTGAGGATAAATGTCTGTACTTCGTACATACCTTAGTGAGGTGCACAAGTATGATGTGGTGGCATAATAACCTATGCCATTCATGTACTTTTACATATAACCCATAATTAATTATATAAATAACAAAGAGTGCTTAATCTATCAGAATCAGGTTTATTATCACCAGCATGTGATGTGAAATTTGTTAACTTAGCAGCAGCAGTTCAATGCAATACATAATATAGAAGAGAAAAATAATTAATACAAAATAAAACTTTAAAATAATAAATATATCAATTACAGTATATGTATATTGAACAAATTTAAAAATATGCAGAAAAACAGAAATACTGTACATTTAAAAAAAGTGAGGTAGTGTCCAAGGGTTCAATGTCCATTTAGGAATCAGATAGCAGAGAGGAAAAAGCTGTTCCTGAATCGCTGAGTGTGTGCCTTCAGGCTTCTGTATCTCCTACCTGATGGTAACAGTGAGAAAAGGGCATGCCCTGGGTGCTGGAGGTCCTTAATAATGGACGCTGCCTTTCTGAGTCGACACTCCCTGAAGATGTCCTGGATACTTTGTAGGCTAGTATCCAAGATGGGGCTGACCAGATTCACAACCCTCCGGAGCATCTTTCAGTCCTGTGCATAGTGCCCCCCTCCCCATACCAGACAGTGATACAGCCTGTCAGAATGCTCTCCACGGTACATCTATAGAAGTTTTTGAGTGTATTTGTTGACATGCCAAATCTCTTCAAACTCCTAATAAAGTACAGCTGCTGTCTTGCCTTCTTTATAACTGCATTGATATGTTGAGACCAGGGTAGATCCTCAGAGATCTGGACACCCAGGAACTTGAAACTACTCACTCTCTCCACTTCTGATCCCTTTATGAGGATTGGTATGTGTTCCTTCATCTTCCCTTCCTGAAGTCCACAATTAGCTCTTTCGTCTTACTTACGTTGAGTGCCAGGTTGTTGCTGTGGCATCACTCCACTAGTTTGCATATCTCACTCCTGTACGCCCTCTCGTCACCACCTGAGATTCTACCAACAATGGCTGTATTGTCAGCAAATTTATAGATGGTATATGAGCTATGCCTTGCCACACAGTCATGTGTATATAGAGAGTACAGCAGTTGGCTAAGCACACACCCCTGAGGTGTGCCAGTGTTGATAGTCAGTGAGGAGGATAATATTGCTCTAATATTACTGATATATTAAATGCACTGTGGTGGCTTGCCCACGTGGCAAGCGAACCGGCTCCAGCAGTCGCGGGCAAGTCCGCAGCCAGCGGCAACCGAGAGGGTTCTGAGTGCGGGGTAGACCTTGGCCCAGAAGCCGAAGTCACTTCCGCCCTGCAAAGAGTGGGGGATGCTGGAAGCGGGCATTTAAGCGTGCGCAGATTGAAACAGTAAACAGTTCAACCAGACCCTGCTCAACTCAGTGTTTTGCTTTCACTCGTTGTGTATCAGTGCGACCACATTGGTGACCCCAACGGTCCAACAGCATTTGGACCCAGCGTGAATGACTCGGCTCTGCAGAATGCAGTTTCCCTTAAACTGCCAACCTTCTGGACCACTCAACCCCTGATCTGGCTCGAGCAAGCAGAGGCCCAGTTTCAGGTCAGGCAAGTTGTCTCAGATGCCACCAGGTATTACTACGACCAGGAGACCATGGGCCACGTTATCGACTCTCTGCATCAGCCCCCGGCAACAGACAGGTACGAGGCACTCAAGGCCCTGTTAATTCGCACATTTGGCCTCTCCTGCCGTAAACAGGCTGCGCGGTAACTGCATATGGACGGCCTGGGCGACCATGTGCCATCAGCCCTGATGAGCAACATGCTAGCACTGGCAGATGGTCATAAGCCTTGCCTCCTTTTTGAAC
This sequence comes from Hemitrygon akajei, assembly GCF_048418815.1. NCBI lineage: Eukaryota > Metazoa > Chordata > Chondrichthyes > Myliobatiformes > Dasyatidae > Hemitrygon > Hemitrygon akajei. The sequence goes on along the minus strand of NC_133134.1, from coordinate 143,907,201 downwards.
AGACCTTCTTGGAGCAAATGCCAGAAGACATCCGCCTCCTGTTAGCAGATGAAGACTTCAGAGACCCACGCAGGGTGGCTGCCCGCGCTGACATGCTTTGGTGCGCCAAACAAAATGACGGAACCACCATCGAAATTAGTGCTGCGGCACGGCCGAAAGCCCAGCCCTCCCACACCAAGGGGCAGCACCACTTCTGAGTCTTGGTGTTTTTATCATCAAAGGTGGGGTTCCGGGGCCAGCCACTGCCGACCGCCATACTCATTCCAGGGAAATGCCAGGACCGGCCGTCGCTGATGGCTATGGCGGCTGATCACCGTGATAGCCTCCTCTACGTTTTGGATAAGCACTCCGGGTGTAGATTCCTGGTGGACAGGGGGGTGGAAATCAGTGTCCTACCCCCCTCAAGCCACGATACATGAACTAGAAGAACAGGACTGGAATTTACGGCAGCCAACAGCAGCACCATCTGCACTTACGGCACAAGAACCATCCCCTTGCAGTTCGGTTCCAGCCACTTCTCATGCCCGGGCCTGTAGGCTACCACCCAACACGCTCCACCTCGCAAAAGGGGAATTCAAGAAGATGGAGGAGATGGGGATTGTGTGGCATTCAGACAGCCCGTGGACCTCCCCACTCCAAATGGTGCCCAAGTCCGTGTGGCGACTATAGGAGGCTGAACGACACCACCACGTCCGATTGCTATCTGGTACCACACATTCAGGACTTTACGGCCAACCTGCATGGGGCGCACAACTTTTCGAAGATTGACCCAGTCCGAGGGTATCATCAGATTCCAGTCCACCCGGACGATGTACCCAAGACGGCCCTCATTACCCCCTTTGGCCTGTTTGAGTTCCTCAGGATGCTGTTCAGGCTCAAAAATGTGACGCAGACATTTGCCTGCAGACGCCTGATGGACGCGGTAGGGTGAGATCTACTTTCTGTTCATCTACCTGGATGACATACTTATTGCCAGCCGCTCCCGCCAGCAACATCTAGCACATTTACACCTGCTCTGCCACTGCCTAAGTGACTACGGCCTGGCTATCAACCCCGCCAAGTGCCAGTTCGGCCTACCCGCCATCGACTTCTTGGGACACTGGATCAACCACCATGGAGCTGTTCCTCTGCTGCCAAAAGTTGAAGCCTTTCGCCAATTCGCCAGACCCAGCACTGTTAAAGGCCTGCAGGAATTTGTTGGGATGGTTAACTTTTACCACTGTTTCCTGCTCTCAGTGGCCCGGATCATGTGGCCCCTTTTTGGCTTAATGTCTGGCAAAGTAAAAGAGATCACCTGGACAAAGGAGGTGACGGTGGCTTTCGAACAAACCAAGAACATACTAGCAAACGCCATGCTCCTGGTCCACCCCTGGGTCGACGTCCACACTGCCCTCAATGTGGATGCCTCCGACATGGCAGTTGGCGGCGAGCTGGAGCAGCTCATCGAAGGCCAGTGGAAGCCGCTCACTTTCTTCAGCCGGCACCTACGACCTCGGAACATAAGTACAGCGCTTTTGACAGGGAGCTGCTGGCCCTGTACCTTGCCATCTGGCACTTCAAGTATTTCCTGGAAGGGAGGGAGTCTTCACAGACCACAAGCCCCTCACTTTCACATTTGCCAAGGTGTCGGACCCGTGGTTGGGCCACCAGCAACTCTACCTGTCGTACATCTCGGAGTTTACCACCAGAATCAAGTACATCTCCGGGAAGGGCAACGTAGTAGCTGACGCGCTGTCATGCACCTCCGTCCAATCAGTGCATTCTCTGTCTCCCCAGGTGGATTATGCGGCATTAGCTAAGGCGCAACGACTGGACAGTGAGAGGCCGGCGTACCAAACCGCAGTCTCAGGACTCCGCCTCGAAGACATACCCATTGGGCCCGAAGGTAATGAGCTCCTTTGCGATGTGTCCACCGGGCAACCTGGGCCCATTGTCCCAACTGCTTGGAGGTGCCGCGTTTTCAATGCCTTGCACGGTTTAACCCACCCTTCCATCTGGGCGACCATCAGGCTGATCGCAGACAGGTTTGTGTGGCACGGCCTATGAAAGCAGGTCGGGCACTGGGCCAGGACATGCACGCACTGCCAAACCTCCAAAATCCAGAGGCACGTGAGGGCCTCACTGCAAACCTTCAAGCTGACACATAGGAGGTTTGAACATATCTACGTGGACGTCGTTGGCCCACTGCCGATTTCAAGAGGAGCGAGATACCTGTTCACCATGGTGGACAGGTTCACGAGGTGGCCAGAAGCTATCACACTCACTGACGTGGCCAGAGCCCTGATTACCACCTGGGTGGCACAGTTCGGACTCCCAGCCCACATCACTTCAGACAGGGGTGTGCAGTTCACATCGGCTTTGTGGTCTGCACTGGCACAACTCCTCGGAACCCAGCTCCACCGAACAACTGCTTACCACCCGCAGTCCAATGGCCTGGTGGAACGTTTCCACAGGCACTTGAAGTCAGCCCTTCACGCCTCTGAGGGCCAGACTGGGTTGACAAACTTCTCTGGGTGTTGCTTGGCATCCACACGGCACCCAAGGAGGACCTGGTTGCATCATTGGCCGAACTTGATAACGGTGCCCCCGCTCACAGTTCCTGGTGAGTTTGTGCTAGCATCCCGTGGCCAGGAAGACACACTTACGGCGGTCTTAACTAAACTCCGGGAACAGCTTGGAACACTTGCCCCAGTCCCGACGTCCCATCATGGTACAGCACCCTCTTTCGTGCCCAAGGACCTGCAACAAAGCAAGTATGTTTTCGTTCGCCAAGGCGTGCACAGACCACCCCTGCAGCGACCATACAAAGGACCCTACAAGGTGGTGCACCATAATGGGACGACCTGCATTCTCGACATCGGTGGTCGTGAAGAGACTTTTACCATTGACCGTCTCAAACCGGCACATCTAGACCTTGAACACCCGGTTGCGGTGCCACCCTAGTGCTGGTTCTGGGGGGGGGGGGGGGGGGGGTCATGTGGCGGCTTGCCCACACGGCAAGTGAACCGGCTCCAGCAGTCGCGGGTGAGTCCGCAGCCAGCGGGGCAACCGAGAGGGCTCTGAGTGCGGGGTAGACCTCAGCCCGGAAGCCGGTCACTTCTGCCCCGCAAATAGTGGGGGATGCTGGGAGCGGGCACTTAAGCGCGCGCGGATTGAAACAGTAAACAGTTCAACCAGACTCTGCTCAACTCAGTGTGTTGCTTTCACTCGTCGCGTATCAGTGCGACGACAACACAATACTTAGCTATAAATGTCAACTCAATATAAAATGTATCTCAACTTAAATACCTTATGTATATAGTTCAAAGTTCCAAATTGAAAGTGTATCTATTATTAGAGTGCATACATGTCAGCACATACAAACCTGAGATTCTTTTCCTGTGGGCATACTTAGCAGATCTATGGAACAGTAACTGTAAACAGGATCTGTAAATTGTAAAAACAGGAACTGTAAACTGTAAACAAACCCATTTTGATCATTTCTGTAGTCCCTCACCAGGAGTCCATGTATGAAGAGTCTTCAATTGTTTTAACTGTTTGTCCTACGTAATCCTCTGAAAATGGGTTTGAGGAGATTCAAGCATGAATGTAAGGGATGAAACCAGGAACAGCATAGCTGGTGAGTTGTTGGTTGTACAGTGTGTGGCATTGTGGATATACAAAGAGGAAATTGGTGAGCTTCTGATTCAATGCCAGTGTAGTAATGTTCTGCTGACATTGCTTAAAGAGCATTCTTTAGACCTTCAACAAACTTCCTGTCAAGCCATTTGTAGCTGGTATCGTGCAGATGTGATATGTCTTATTCCATTCATTTTCAGGAATGATGGAACTGTTCTGCAACAAACTGTGATTGATTGTCACTGACAAAGTATTCTGGAACACCAATCCTTGAGAAAAGACTTCTGAAAACATCAGCAGTGTGTGAGGCTATAGTAGAGGCTATTGGGAACATTTCTGGCAACTTTATAGCTGCATTCACTACCTTTAAGAAACTTGTGCCCATGAATGGTCCAGCAAAATGCACATGAATCCCTTACCAGGGCAGTGCAGGCCATTCCCAGGCAAGAAGAGGCATTGCTCTTGGCATCTTCTGGACATGTTGGCATCCTGAACAGTGTACGCTTAGCTGCTCCATCCGGTGATCTATCCCAGGCCATCAGTGAAAGCTTTTGAGTTAACACTTTCATTTTGACCATAAATAGATGTAGCATCTACAACACTTTAGTTCTTAATCCCCATATAAGGGAACCCCTGTCAAGGGCAAGTTCATCCTGGTGCAGTTAAAAATGGGGGGGAACTGGGATTTCTGCTGCACATTCCAGCCAGTTTGGGTGGCCGTGTAGACCTGAGACAGTGCAAGGCCTTTCCTTGCTTCCTTTTGGATTATCTCTGCTGTAGTAGGGAGGCTTTCAATTTGCATCAGGGAGAATATGACAAAAGGAATGTCTTCTTTTGTAAATCTTTCAGGTATTTTCTTTCAGGACCACCCTTCTGTGGACTGAAAATGACAGCAGGGGTTGATGATCAGTAATGAGGGTGAACTTTCTCCCGTGGAAGTATTGGTTGAAATGTTTTATACCCCAGCCATACTTAAGGCCTCTTTGTCAATCTGTTCATGATTTTTTTCTGCAGTGGTAAGGGAATGTGATGCAAAGTCTATGAAGCATTCACTTTTATCACTCATCACATGTGACATGACTGCACCAATACCACAAGGCAAGGCGTCATAGGCAACCTTTACCGATGATGTGGATAATAGTGTGTGAGTACAGAGTCTTAGATCACCATTTCCTATGTATTTTGGAAAGCCACCCCACACTGCTTTGTCCATTGTCATTTCTTCCTGATCTGTAGTAATAATGAGTTCAAGGGGTGGAGCACATTGGCCAGGTTTGGCAGGAACCTGAAATAGTAATTGACAAATCCTAAAAAGGCCAGAAACATGACTGTGACATGTCCTTTGGTCTTTGGGTATTCACCATTCCTTGAATTTTCTCTGCACACATGTAAATGCTTGCATGTCTATGTGACCATAGTAAGTAATGCTTGTTTTAAAAAATTCACACTTGTTGCATCCCACACTGAGCCCATAATCTTCTAACCTTTTCAACACAATCTTTAGATTTTAGAGATGTTCCTTGTCATCCTCACCAGTAGAATGATGTCATCCAGGTAACCCAGAGAACCTGGGAGTATTTGCAGCAACTGGCCCATAGCTTTCTGCCAGAGTGCAGATGCAGATGCTACTCAAAAATAAGCCCATACTGGCAGTAAAGTCCTTTGTGAGTGTTTATGGTGAGAAACACTTTGGACTCTGCTTCCATGTCCATCTGTAGGTAGGTAGGTCCATTTTGCTTAAGTGTTTTTATCTCCAGAAAGGTTTGCAAAGATATCCTTTATCCTGGGCAGAGGGTATTGATCTACTTTCAGTACTGGGTTGATGGTGACCTTAAAGTTACCACAGATCCTGAAAGACCCCTTCTTCTTGGCTACTGGGACCACTAGCATTATTCATGGGCTCCATTCAACCTTGGAAAGGATTCCATTAGCCTCCATGCAATCCAACTCTCTGGCTACTTAATCACAGATGGTATAAGGAACTGAACAAGCTTTGTAAAAATTGGGTCTGGTATTTTCATTTAACACTATTTTACCCTTGATACGTTTGAGTTTTCCAAAGCCATCTTCAAATACTGCTGTGGTATCATCCAGTTCGTTTCTTAATTTGTTTTCAGTTGAGGTGGGTGGATGGATCTCCAATCATGTGGCAGTTGTCTCAGCCAATCACAGCCCCACAATGTTAAACCTCCTGTTTTTACCACATCCAAGCCCAATGTAACTTGTCATTTGTTGTATTTCACTTTTATGAATGTCATTCCCAGTTTTCTTTTCTCCAGTACAAACTCATAATTGGACAGCTGCTGGTTGCAGTCTTGAAGCTTTGAAATGCCGTTTAAACTCACTTTGTGGAATGATTGAAACAGCCAAGCAAGTGTCCAATTCCATTTTAATTAATTTGCCATTCACTTCTGGTGTAAGCCATATTGTTTGTCTCCTGTTAGCTATCTCATCGTAAATCTCACAACTACTGTGTCACTCTCATCATTATCAGACTTAGCACCAGTCACATGCAGATTAGTGCTCTTTTTGAAATTGTAACTTGACTTTTTACCTTTTTTTCTTCTCTTTACTTTTGCCTGACCAACATGCTCTTTATATGTGTCCTACTTTGTTGCATTTTCTGCAAGTTTAAACTGGCATTGGTCTGGTGTATGTTAGTCCCTGCCACAATGGTAATAAAATTTGTTCAGTCAGGCAGGTTACCATTTAGACTTTGCAATTTTGTTCATGCTTACTTTCATTGCTGACTAGAACTAAATTGCATCTCTGTTCACTGTTTTCATTGATACAGCGATTTTAACTGCTCTTTTAAATTTGAGCTGTGTTTCAGTTAGGAGCTGTTTTTGAATACTGTTATGTTTTGCAATTCCCAAACCCAATCAAAAGAAAAATATGGGGAGCTCACTTACTATACAAGCCCTCACCAAAATACAACTCTTCTCACCTGTCTACCTGTGTTACCTTATAGTCTTCTACTCTGCAGGGTAAAAAGCCCTAGCTTATGCAGTCTCTCCTTGTAACTCAAGCCCTCTAGTCCCAGTAACATCCTCATAATTGTTTTCTCTACCCTTTCTGAATGAATGATATCCTTCCTATAATTAGACAGTCAGAACTGTACACAATACTCCAAGTGTGGTTGCACCAGTACATTGTATAGATGTAACATTACTCTTGTAGTCAGTGCCTTGATTGATGACTGAAAGTATGATCAATGTCTTCTTCACCACCCTATCTACCTGTGTTATTGCTTTCAGGGAACTACGTCCTTGTGTTCCTACGTTCTACAGTACTCTCCAGAGTCCTGCCATTTACTGTGTAAGTCCTCACCAAAATGCAACACTTCCCACATGCTCAAGTTAAAATCCATAGATCTTTTACCCACTTTCCCAATTGATATACAGTATATTTTGCTGCAATATCAGATAACCTTCCTTGCTGTCCATTATATCACCAATACAGGTGTCATCTGCAAACCTATCAAACACTTCATTTACATTCTCTGAATATAGATGACAAACCATAGTGGACCCAGAACTGATCCCTGCTGCACATCACTGGCCACAGACCTCAAATCTGATAAACATCCTTCTGCTACCATCCTCTTACTCCTTCTCCCAGGTCAATTTTGCATTTAATTAGCCAGTTTTCTTTGGTTCCTATTTTATCCAACCATCAGGACCAGCCAACCAACTAGGACCTTGTCAAAAGCCAGGCTAAAGTCCACTGAACAATGTCCACTTTTCTGCCTTTGTCAATTTTTCTTGATGACCTTTCCAAAAAACTCAATCAAGTTCATGAGACAAGATTTGCCCACTCAAATCCTTGAATGTTTATTTTTGTGGAGTTACATTGCATTCCTAAAGAGTCATCATAAAGGTAATAAGATGGATTTTGAAAATGATAGTGCAAATGTGAAAAATGTGACCATATGAAAACAATGAGATGATTTTAAGAACAAAATAATGCCTACTGGACTTGATCATATTGGGTATTAGAATTAAAAAGTTGTAGTGAGATACTTCAAGATTTTTAACCCACCTAGTTCTCACCAGTTATTAAGCACCTACAATTTGGTGGTACAGAATTCCATTGGTTCACCATCTGGGTAAAGAAATTTCTCCTCCTTAATGGCATACCCCATATTTGCAGCCATTGGGTGCATCCTTTTTCCATTCTGAGTCTGCAAATATACCAAAGAGATGTTAAAATTATGCTTGCAGAGTGAAATGGAAGGTGTTGAAAAGTTCCAAAACATAATTTCAAATTAAGAATAAATGCTAATTACTGTCCTAAATGGATCTCCAGGTAGATTGGTGAATAATGACCACAGATTTTTTTATCTTGATCAGAATCACCAAGCCACCATTGGTTAAAATTGAGATAGCTATTGATTAAGGTGTGTTTCATGCCATCGGTCTTTCTCCCTGGTAATACAAATGCATTTACTTGGATGCGCAAAAGGCTTTCTATTCATCACAAGATGCAGTGAAATAAGATCAGATATTTAAACAATGATCTATTGTGAGAGCAATGATCCTTTTAAAGAATGTAGTTGCAATCCTAATATCAATTGAACCTGCTCTTTTCAAAACAACAAGTACCTTGGTAATAATGTTGGAAACATGCAGATGATAAAATTACTGATGACAGTTTAAAAAAAACTTTATTATTTAATATTCTGTGTTTTCCATCAGTCAGTTCAATCAGATTCCAAAGATTCCAATACAATTTGCCCTTTTAAAATGTACTTTGGCAGAGCTAAATGAGCAGATCTTAATACTTAATTATAAATTCACCCTCATAAACGCTGAATGATATGTAGTCTTAAAAGTATGGATTGTCATGCATACAGTGGTAGATGCAAATTGTAATGCATTAGTTTAAAGTGTTTCATACATTATAATTCATAAGTTTGCATTCTTGACCATGATCACAGTATGCAGTGGAACTCCCATTGCCTGGTTTGATTGCTAGCTTTATAACCTGCAATTAATTCTCTTCTCCCACAGCTTGTATTTATATATATAATAGCTATAACATAGTTAATTCCACAATACACTTCACTGAAGCATTAGCAAACTAAATTTAATACTGAGACCAATGAAGTGCTATCACAGGAAATGACAAAAGCTTGGTCAATGATGTAATGTTCAAAGAGTGGATTAATGAAGAAAAGAGCACCTAGGAAAGAATTCTAAATGATCACACCTTGCCTGGTAGAGGCAAAGCCATGAATGGTAAAACAATTAAAATCAAGACTACTCAAGAAATTGAAAGCAAGGAGAGGAGTAGTAAGTTTGCAGGACACAATGCAAATAGGACCAGTCAGTAGAGTTTTGGAGGATTTGAAGCAATGTGGAATATTTGAGGTTAGAGTACATAATGACATAGACAATAGCTTTTGCAGCCCATGTGCTGAGATGGCAATGAATTCTGATGATATTATAGAGGAAGAATGCAGCAATCATGGTGAAAGATTGAGCTGAATCTATTTTAGGGTCAAATGTGAGACAAAGGCTGTAACTAGATAGATTTAATCTCACACAGTTGCACAGAGAGGGGTCGTGACTAGAGAATGGAATTTAGGATGGTGACTGAACAAGAGTTTCAGTCTTTCTTTACTTAGAGGAAAATACTTCTCAACTGGTATACACAGTTCGACTGTTTAGATAGCAAAAGGATGGAGCAAGATGCTGGTGATTTGTAGCTGGTTATAGTAAACATGCACATGAAATAAAGGCTACGTTTTCATGAAACAACACATTAACTAAATAAGACAACGAGAAGGCTCTGATGTTTGAAGAACTTTTGGGATGTGTGGAAGAATTAACCATTGCAAATGATTTTTATTCATGAGTATGATGGGTAAGAATAGACACAAGTGCAATGCCACGTATCCTGTCTCAACCCGCCCCTTGCTGTACAATGCCAACCCATGGCAAGAGCATAGATCCATATCTTGGAACCACCATGTAGTGGAGACTGACATAAAAGATGAAATCTATTATTGCTCCAGTGCATAAGCAAAGCTTTGATGATCTAAGGATCTGAGGAAAAGAGGATTTGAAGTACAAGATCTTAAGCTCATCAGTAGTCATGGTCTACTTAGCAGCAGTAATCAATTATACCCCACCCCTCTAAAGGAACAAGCAGTCGTTTCTCTGCCCCACCACCTAAAGGAGAACACACACACACACACACACACACACACACACACACACACACACACACACACACACACACACACACACACACACACACACACACACACACACACACACACACACACACACACACACACACACCCGTCTTTTTACGGCAGACTTCATCAATGTAGTTTTTGCAATGTTCTCCAGTTCCAGTCAGAGACTCTCTAAACAGCTGGATACACCTTTCATAAGCCTGGCAGCAAACTCCCACAACAAATGCACTATTCCTGATTCCATAAGGACAAAGATGCTTCATTGTTATTATTAATTTCTTGACTGTGACCAACCAGAATGGAAAAGCACCATCTAGCACATGGCCATTCTTGATGAGCACTGCTCCACATGTTGACAGACCACCCAGATGATTTGGTGGTCTCATGATGCCCATTCTCACCTTATTTCGCTGAACACCTCGCTACTGTTCCCTAGCATTGTTCCACACTGTGCCAGCCTGGATTGACCCTGAGCCCTATGTTTAAGCTCTGAATGGCCACGCCACCTTCCCCAACTCCCAACATCAGGCCCATAGATAGCTTCTTACACTAAACTACATATAATGATGTTAACATATCTTTCATCTCTGATTCCATTATTGTTCTCATTCAGGAAATGCACTCCAAATAAGGGATTCTCAGAAACATTCTGATATGTTTTCCCTTTTTATCTTTCTCTTGTTGTTCAAGGTACACAACTAGTGGCATAATTCCTTATATTTTATTCATTAGTTCAATATCTGATCTTTTCAGCTTATCATTCCTTCTCTCAGCTGTAACTACTTTTTTCACCCAAGCTTGTAACCTATTTCTTTTCTAATCCTAATCCATTCTTCAACTACAAATCCCATAATCAGGAGTCATCATTCCTGCCCTTTCAGTAACAGCCATTTTGTCATATTTCATAGGCTTATATATGCCTTCGATTCAATGATTTTATTTCCCAGATACTACAAATTAAAAAAAGACCCAATATGCACTACTAAAGTTTTAGGTTTGTGTAAAATGTTTCTTTCCTCTACATTATGAAATTCCTCAGTAATCCCCTTCTGAAACTATAATCATGCAGACTTAATCTAAACTATCAATTACAGCAAATCTCTCTGGCATTAAGATGAAGTCCCACCCCTGCTGAACAGCGACACATTTGTCTAATGATATCTCTCTCTGGAGTCTAAACCAATCCCAATGCCTCAGGGATCGAAAGCCTACTTCCTGGTAATCTGTCTTCAGCCACATATGTATTTGCACCTTACTCACTTTTGTACTCACTAGTGCATGGCATGAGCATTAGTTTATTTATTATCCCTTTGGTTCTGTTTTCTTAAACTCTGTTTTAGTCCCCTAAAATCAATTTTGTCTCACTTCTCTTTTTGCCTCTGTCCACTGATAGGGACCCCAACTTCTGGCTGTTGACCCTTAATAATTCAAAATGTTCTGCTCAGTTAACTTCTTGATCCAAGCATCAAGGCAGTAACACAGCAACGCAGACTGCTGAAAACTCTATCACGGTAGCTTCCCTGACTTTCCTTCTCCCTCTGTATTTCTGAATCACCCATGGTGCCTTGTTTGTAGCTATGCTCTCCACAGGAGCTATCAGCCTCAATATTTTTCAGTACTGAGTAACAATTGAAGAATAAGATGGCACCACATTATTTTTATTATATAGTTAACTTACTTAAAATCTAATGACACATTCGTGCAACAGAGGGTGAGTTGTCAAAGCCAGCTTGTAAACCATGTAAAGAAACACTATGCTCAACCTTTACAGCCAATGACTAATGTTTGAAGCGTAATTTCTGTTGATACAGGCAATCACAACAGCCATTATGGCTCCACACACAGGAAGAATGATACAAGTCATTTTCTGTTGCTATTATTGATGAAAGAATGTTGCCTAACAAATAGACAAAATTTAGTGCTATGGGATCTGTTGTTCACACCTAAAAAGGAACTGGGGATATCAGTTTACTATCTCATTAAAGGTCAGAATTAATAAGCAGAGAATGCAATATGATAGTCAAATATTTCTAGATGGAATAAATCATTTAGAAGTCATTTTCATGTGTTGAATCACTAAATGAAGGTATGTTTTAAACACTTGCCTACTAACATAGGCAACTGTAATTTTTAATGTACAATTTTAAAATTACTTTTCAGTTCTTAAAAAAAATTTATCATGTGTGTTCTTAAGATGTAAAACTTAACTCAGCCTTGATGTTGCAGTGGAATTAAATCATTGAATGTTGTTCACGTAGCTTAATAATAATAATACTATTTGCTATAATATTAATAATAATATTATTCTTCAAATAAACATAAATGTATCAACTTGCTTAGATGTACAGAGTCTACAACAATATAACATTTCCTAAAGCTGAAAAAAGATTGCTAAGAAAGATAGCATTGTGTATGGTTCCAAGCAGACAGGCAAAGAGCTATTTTGTGCTTTTCTTTACTGAAGTCTGACCTTTTCTGCTAGCTATACAGAATTTTTTCACGACAACCATGTGAGAATTGTGTGCATTAGCAAACAGATCAGTACAGAATACAAGTGGTGCACCTCTATTTTAATTGGAAACACCATCTGCATTTTTATCAGGTGCAACAATAACATCAGGAAAACTGTTTTTGGTGACATGCATTTATCCCTAAACAACAACTATTCATAATCATATATTGGCTTACTTCCATGTTTAGCAAGGTTAATAGGAAGCAACAGTGGCCCTTTTCCTACTGTTAATAGCACACATCCCCACTGGACAATACCTTAACTGATCTATCTGGTTAAAGTCCAATAGGAAATTTCCAATGGGAAGGAGTGTGAGAGTTCAGCTGTTTGCACCTTCCCATAGCAAGCTTTATCAGGTCTCTGTTACATAACCTTGTTTTCTTAAGCATAAGGGAAATGCAATAATATCAGAATTTTGGAGGACAAAGACAAAGGAGGCTTCTCTAAAGTCTGAACCCTTGAGTTTAGTTCCTACATTTATTCAATGTCAATAGTGCCCATTGAGTATCATTGTCCAGAGTATAATTAAGTTAAGCTAGTATGAATATAAAGACAACTACATCCAATTGAAAGAATTATGATCCTTTAGTTCAGAATGCTGCTGTTGGTTAAACTCACTCATATTTAAACCACTAGTTTAAAGGGGTAAATGATAAGACCACAAGACATAGAAACAGAATTAGACCATTCAGCCCTTCGGGTCTGCTCTGCCATTTCATCATGGCTGATCCAATTCCCTCTCAACCCCATTCTCCTGCCTTCTCCCCAGAACCTTTCACACCCTGACTAATCAAGAACCTATGCACCTCTGCCTAATGGTGTTTGTGTTCATAACACTGTGTTTCACATATCATTCTAAGATGATTTTTCCACCTTTCTATATGTGGATTCTTTCTTCCACAAACTTACTAAAAATGACCTGGTTTAATGGCTTGTATTTTGCAGTGAGTGAAGTCACATCAGCTGCAAAGAAATCTGTGGAAAAAGATTGAGCACGATAGACGTTATTTCCAGTGATCTCTGTTGCCTGTATTCAAAAAAGCACAAATAATAAGCATTTTCAAACAGTCATATTTAGCTAACATTAACATAGTTTCCAGAATGCAAAGTAAATTCTGGAGCATGCAGTGAAATTGAGAGAGAAACTGAAAAATTCAATTAGCAGAAAGAATTACTTTTAATGTAATTATCTCACCCACACACATGCATACGAATGACTTTTTCTTTAAAAAGGCAGAGATTTTACTAAATTGTAATAATGATTTAGTTCACTCACACCTTGTTATATGAACTTGGAATAAAATTTCAAAGTATTTCACAGAGACTATGGCTCATGGATAGTTTGAATGTTCACCAATTCATATATTTCCATTTTTTGAAGTAAAGAAAATGGCTCAGCCTTTTGAGGAATGCAGCATCACTCATTTTTGCATTAAGCTAACCCCACTGTATCACTTAAAATTTGATGCTGTGCTTATTTAATTAATTCTTATTTTCAATCAAACCTTATAAAATAACAACTTTACAAATTAAATACTGATACAGGGACATTTTCCTCTGAGGTCAGTTTTGAGGTACACTTCTTGAAAACAATACATTTAATGCCCATGATAAGAAGTAGGGCAATAGTTCAATTATAGGGCTATAAACTATGCATCGGAGCTAATTACTTATAGAAGAGTTAGAACTCAGTTAATTCAATAAAAAAAAATCAAAGAAAAAGCTAGCCACAAATAAGAGTGTCCATGAAAGCATCGATTATCAAAATAACTTCTCTGGCACACAAATACCCTTTGAAGAATGAAATGTCTTCTTCATGGCTAGTCTATCTTATGCACAATTCAAAATGCATAGTAATCAGTTAAGATTGATTCCTAACTGCCTCTGAAAAAGCCAGAAAGCCAGTATCAAAACCATTACTTTCAAAAATAAGAATGTGACTGGATGAATTGATTTTGGATAGGGTAAAGTCACCTCCAGCCTAGTCAACTTTGCCAAGATACACATTTTAGTATTTAATGGTTGGTGTCTTATTTAAGGAGAGCAGTTACACTAACTAATAAAGGAATAGCTAATCGAGTTAGGCTCATAATAATCATATATTATTTCAACAAGCCAGCCTCTCCCTATCTCCAACTGGTAGGGCTGTTCCAAGTTGCTGAATAGTGATGAACAGGAAGGATTAAGTAGCCCTAGGTTACCACTTACCATTTGCCCTCAGCACATGAAAGAATTAGAGACCAGCAAGTGTATAAAATATATTACGGGCAGTGACTTAAATATTCTGAAAAATATAGTATATGAGCCAGATTGAATTTATGAAGAACAAGCAGTGAGCAAAGGAGAAAGCAATTTATTTCATCTTCATCAGTCCATGTAGCACAACTGCACGTGTCTATGACAACACTGATAGGAGTGACTACCACACAATCTTTATTGAAACAAACTTTTTCACCTCAAAGAAATGCTGCATCATTTTGAGTGGTATTCCCATCCTGTTAAATGGGATAGACAGAACATATTAGTCAAAAAACCTGATACAATTGGTTCTTCAACATGATGGCCAAACTTAGGCAGCATGCAGCACAACCTAATGAACATTCTGGCTCAGAGTAATAAGAGGCAAAAAAACATTTATATCAGAGTGCTTCCTTGCAGTTACCATTTCCAAGACATTGAGTGGCACTATCATCAATATCCCGGAGCCACCACTGATTGGAAGCTTAAATGAACCAAGTGGATTTCGAGGGTGTAGAACAGATTTGCAACCATGATAAAGAAATACAAGGTTATAAAAATCAGGGAAGGATGAACAGATTGTACGTTTTTTTCTTTAAAAAAAAAGAATGCTGAGACGTGAACTCATAGGAATCTTAAAATTATTAAAGTATTTGCTATAGAGATAATGGAATGTTTCAGCTTGTGGGAAAAAGTCTATCTAGAGAACATCAACATAAGATAGTAGCCAAGACTTCAAAGAGAAAACTTTGTGGAAACTTTTGACCAGAATGTGGAATATGTTGCCACAAGGAGAGACTTAAGTCAAAAGAGGAGACTGCACATACATAGGAGGGAAATGGGAGTGAAAGATTACGATGATAGATTTAGATAAGGAGAGAGGAGACTCATGTGGAATCTAAATACTGGCATGGACTGATTGGATTGAATGACTTATTTCTGTGCCATATCCCATGAAATGGAATGCTCTCTGTATAATTTTATATCTTTTTGGCTCAATTAGCTAAACTGCAGGGCTCCACTGCTTGTAATATATTTAATTCTGCCAGCGAATGTGAACTATGTTGTTTTCAGAAAGCAATCACTTCCATAAATAAAATATTTTCCCTAAAAGTTTCAACTGAGCTGTGAGATTGAAGTAAATGCCCAAATAGCTTACTCATGTCCTTTAGGGAAAGGACTTTGCTGTCATTACATGGTCTAAATAACACAATTTTTGAATCTATATCAACACAACTTAATTTAACTACCCTATATACTTAGCTTAGGTAAAGACAATAAATGATTCTGACAGCCCTCCACATTTCTATAATTAACTTAAATAATGAAAGGAATTTTATTTATTTTTACTTTGTGAAAATAAAAGTCAAGTGGCAGAAACTATTATTAGTAAAAAATACGGATTTTGTAGTTGTTCATCTAAACCGTTTCAATCAGTTTTTCTTAAGTTTATTACTGCTTGATACAACTGTTTCATAATAATAAGTAAACCATAAATTTGCTGTACACTATGGCTTCATATTTTGATTCCCAAATATACCCATTGTGGTCTAAAGTTTTAGATGAATAATTGTCAGCATCGTACCCAAACAGTGTTAGTCAAATGCATTAAGTCATGTGGTGATGTGATAAACAAAACACATTATTGGTATTCTCAAGATTCAATTTTGCAGGGTTGAATTCACTTAAAGATTGGTTAGCAGTTCTCAAAAGATTTTAGTGCATATGTATGTAATTTCATGATCTCTTGTTAGCCATTCAAGTAATTTCATACATTAATGAGAAGTAGAGACATGTAATATAGAACCAGGCCCTATGGCCTCCAAATTCACACCAAGCATCAAGCACTCATTTACATTAACCCAATTTCATTCTCCCCACATTCAAATCAACTCTTCCAGATCTAATCATCTGCACAGTAACAGTAATTTACAGTGGCCAGTTAAAATACTTCCTTTGGGAGGAGGAAACCGTAGCACCCAAGTGAAACCCTGATAGCCATAGGGAGAACATACCGACAGCAGCAGACATCACAATTGAAAAAGGGTGGCAGGAGCTACATGGTAGTAGCTCTAACAGCAGGGCCACTGTGCTGCCTAAATAGAGGTTCTGTCTTTGTCTCAAAACGATGCGATTCTGTGTTTGCTTAAAGAAATCAACACGTACCAGACTGAGTAACACTTTTCACAACTCTAACTTTTCTGCCGTACTTGTAGCCAATTTGGAAATCTTATTTTGACTGCTCAATGTCTATTTGATCTGACAGATTTTTTTTGTTTAAGTTCTTACGCAGAGGTTTAGTTGTCAAATTATTACATTTCAAAAAATTATTATTAGCTTTAATAGCATAATAACATATGCTAAGGCATCCCTCCCACACCCAGGAGGGACCAAGCATAAGCAATCATAGATGATTTTAAGTCACTCTGGATATTACCGGTAACTAATAGTTCCACAGTCATGGGACTTGGTCAAATTCTATAAAAAGTATGAAATGATTTCGAATCAGAATCAGGTTTAATGTCATTGGTATGTGTCCTGAAATGCATTGCTTTGTGGCAGTAGTACAGTATAATACATAATTTAAAAAACTGTAAATTTCAATAGTGATTAATGAGAGCAAAAAACAAGAAAAAAAGTACAATTAAGACATGTACATGGGTTCATCATCCATTCGGAAGTCTGACAGCAGTGGGGAAATGTTGTTCCTTAAATGTTGAGTGTGTGGCTTCAGTCTCCTGTAACTCCTCCTTGATGACAGCAATGAAAAAAGGGCATGTCCTGGGTGATGGGGGTCCTTAATGGTAGATGATGCCATTTTGAGGCTTCACTTTTTGAAAATGTCCTTGATGCTGAGAAGGCTGGTGCCCATGATGGAGGAAGCTGAGTTTGGAACTTACTGCAGCTCTTTATGATCCTGATGATGATGGGCATTTTGAAAATCCGGACTCCAGCACCATCAACGCGGGTTCCAACGACCATGGACAGCTTCAAAGCGATTGTGCAACCACCGACTGCGACTCCAGCCTTGAACTCCAGGCCGGGTCTTCACATGCTGCGATTGTGACTCCCGTCTCCCCTTCCCCCACCACCACTCTGCAATCCCCCCTCCCTCAGATCCCATCATCAGCACCTGGGCCCTCAGAGGCTCCATCTTCCTCTCACCCCAACCCTTCCCTCTCCACTGACACTGCCAGCTCCCCTCCCCCCTCTGATCCCATCTCTCATCCGTACCGGTTCTTTACCATTCCCTCCGACCTTCAGGTCTTTACCATTCCCTCCGACCTTCAGAGCGCTCTGTCCTCATTAAGGTCCTCACCTTTGTCCCCCTTCGCCCACACCTCAGTGAGTTCCGCGTACGCCATGACGTTGAACTCTTCTTCCGCCGTCTCCGTCTCCGAGCTTACTTCTTTGACAAGGACTCTCCTACCCCCACCGATGACCCGTTCTCCCATCTTCAACCCTCTTCCTCTTCATGGACACCCTGCTATGGATCTCTTTATTGCTAATTGCTGACGGGACAACAACCGTCTTGACTTCACCACACCCTGTTCCAATTCCAACCTCACTCCTTCTGAATGCTCTGCTCTCCGCTCCCTCCACTCCAATCCCAACCTCACTATAAAACCCGCTGATAAGGGGGGGAGCCGTTGTTGTCTGGCGTACTGATCTCTACCTGGCCGAGGCACATCGACAACTCTCTGATACCTCCACTTATTTGCCCCTTGATCATGACCCCACTAAGGAGCACCAGGCCATTGTCTCCTACACCATCACCAACCTTATCAGCTCTGGGGATCTCCCATCCACTGCCACCAACCTCATAGTTCCCACACCCCGCACTTCCCGTTTCTACCTCCTACCCAAGATCCACAAACCTGCCTGTCCAGGTAGACCTATTGTCTCAGCTTGCTCCTGCCCCACTGAACTCATTTCTGCATACCTTGACACTGTCTTATCCCCCCTTGTTCAATCTCTTCCCACCTATGTTCGTGACACTTCTCATGCTTTGAATTTTTTCAATGATTTTAAGTTCCCTGGCCCCCACCGTCTTATTTTCACCATGGATGTCCAGTCCCTATATACCTCCATCCCCCACCGAGATGGTCTCGAAGTTCTTCGCTTTTTTTTGGATTCCAGACCTAACCAATCCCCCTCTACTACCACTCTCCTCCGACTAGCGGAATTAGTTCTTACTCTCAATAATTTCTCCTTTGGCTCCTCCCACTTCCTCCAAACCAAGGGTGTAGCCATGGGCACCTGTATGGGTCCCAGTTATGCCTGCCTTTTTGTTGGCTTTGTGGAACAGTCCATGTTCCAAGTCTATACCGGTATCTGTCCCCCTCTTTTCCTTCGCTACATCGACGACTGCATTGGTGCTGCCTCTTGCACACATGCTGAGCTCGTCGACTTCATTAAATTTGCCTCCAACTTTCACCCTGCCCTCAAATTTACCTGGTCCATTTCCGACACCTCCCTCCCCTTTCTTGATCTTTCTGTCTCCATCTCTGGAGACGGCCTATCTACTGATATCTACTATAAGCCTACAGACTCTCACAGCTACCTGGACTATTCCTCTTCCCACCCTGTCTCTTGCAAAAAGACTATCCCCTTCTTACAATTCCTCCGTCTCCGCCGCATCTGCTCTCAGGATGAGGCTTTTCATTCCAGGACGAAGGAGATGTCTTCCTTTTTTAAACAAAGGGGCTTCCCTTCGTCCACCATCAACTCTGCTCTCAAACGCATCTCTCCCATTTCCCGCACGTCTGCCCTCACCCCATCCACCCGCCACCCCACTCGGGATAGGGTTCCCCTTGTCCTTACCTACCACCCCACCAGCCTCCAGGTCCAACGTATAATTCTCCGTAACTTCCGCCACCTCCAACGGGATCCCACTACCAAACACATTTTTTCCTCCCCCCCTTCTGCTTTTCGCAGGGATCGCTCCCTACGCGACTCCGTTGTCCACTCATCCCCCACCCCCAATCCCTTCCCACCGATCTCCCTCCTGGCACTTATCCTTGTAAACGGAACAAGTGCTACACCTGCCCTTACACTTCCTCCCTCACCACCATTCAGGGCCCCAGACAGTCCTTCCAGGTGAGGCAACACTTCACCTGTGAGTCGGCTGGTGTGGTATACTGCATCCGGTGCTCCCGGTGTGGCCTTTTATATATTGGTGAGACCCGACGTAGACTGGGAGACCGTTTCGCTGAACACCTACGCTTGGTCTGCCAGAAAAAGCAGGATCTCCCAGTGGCCACAAATTTTAATTCCACGTCCCATTCCCATTCTGATATGTCTATCCATGGCCTCCTCCATTGTCAAAATGAATCCAAACTCAGGTTGGAGGAACAACACCTTATATCGCGGCTGGGTAGCCTCCAACCTGATGGCATGAACATTGACTTCTCTAACTTCCGTTAATGCCCCTCCTCCCCTTCTTACCCCATCCCTGACATATTTAGTTGTTTGCCTGTTCTCCATCTCCCTCTGGTGCTCCCCTCCCCCTCCTTTCTTTCTCCTGAGGCCTTCCGTCCCATGATCCTTTCCCTTCTCCAGCTCTGTATCACTTTCGCCAATCACCTTTCCAGCTCTTAGCTTCATCCCACCCACTCTGGTCTTCTCCTATCATTTCGCATTTCCCCCTCCCCCCACTACTTTCAAATCTCTTACTATCTTTCCTTTCGGTTAGTCCTGATGAAGGGTCTCGGCCCGAAACGTCGACAGCGTTTCTCCCTATAGATGCTGCCTGGCCTGCTGTGTTCCACCAGCATTTTGTGTGTGTTGTTGTTTGAATTTCCAGCATCTGCAGATTTCCTCGTGTTTGATGATGTAACTAGTTAGAATGCTCTCCACAGTATATCTGTAGAAATTTGTGAGTGTCTTTAGCGATATACCAACTCTCCTCAAACTCCGAAGGAAATATAGCCACTGTCAGGCCTTGCAGTAAAATAAACCTTACATTTCAGAGACAAAAGTAAGAGTCCTGGATATTTTCTTCTAATTTTATCTTTACGATTTGTTTTCCACTGGAGAATTGTGTCCACTATCTTTGCAAAAGAGAGCTGCTGATAAATGGCAACAACTACTGCAGCACAAGTGCTAAATCATTGTACTACAGACATGTCCTCCTTCTAGAAGCCTATCCTATTAATGTGCTTGCATTTCCTACTGAATAAAGATAATAGTTATTTGAACAATGGGACACTTTTGGCATCATGCAGTATACATAGAGTTTGAAAGATGTTAAATTAGGACCTATGGTTATAAAACTGAACTTTGTGGGAACCATTTAGCTTTAAAATAGAAGAGATTCTACAGATGCTGTAAATCCTGAGAAATGCACACAAAACAATGGAGTAACTCAGCAGGTCAGGCAGCATTGATGGAAAGGGATAAAGAGTCTATGTTTTAAGCCAAGGCTTTAATTTAAGTATGATGGACACACAGTTGGTACAACTTTAATTATCTGAAGAAGGAAAGCATATGCATCATGCACAAATGCCAGAGGTGTAGATTAGGGAGATTGTAAAATCATTCCTCACAAATTGCTCATTGATGCTAGGAACCCTTCAATTTGGATCCTAGCAATCCATGTGGTAATTTGTTAAGCTCAACTGGAAAACCTAGCATTTAATAGCAAGAGGATCATATACACCAGTATTTTCTAAATCCATCATGAAGATTTTAATGGCAGAATGGAAGGGAATACTGATGGTGGAGATTTGCTGGAGTTTGATTTTTATATAAAAGTTCTGGAGGGAGAACTTTAGCTTAAATCTTCAGCTATCAGAAGTGTTCCTTTAAAAATTTATGTTGAGAAGGAGAATAAGCCACAAACTAGGCCTATCTGGCAGAAGAGAGAAGAGAAAGAGGAGAAGAGACACCTAGTAGAGTCTACACACAGTTTTCCAACAGTCAAGAAATAAGTAAGAAAAAAATCACTCTTCAAATGCTAGCCTCAGAGAAATCTGTCATGACAATACTGCTACTGCATTGTCTTTGTAAAAGTGAAACCAGAAGTGCTTTGATGGTGGTTATGTGAAAGCCACCTTGATAATTGTTTTATGATCTGGCATTTTCCAGACTAGTTCTAGTCCATTTGCAACACTTCTCAAATTGTAATCATTGCAATGAGTATATAATAGAGATTTTCTTGTTCAAGGTGAGACAGGTTAACATTCTTATCCTTGAGCAGAGAGCAGCAGACTCTCTGACACTCCTGAAAACCCCAGCCTCTCAGTGGTGAAAAGTGGGATGGATGCTTATCTGCCCACATATCACCATGAGAGCATCTCTGGAGAACTCAATTGGTATGTGATGCAATGCAATGCAATGATATAGCAGTCATATTGCAGTACAGTAATGTTTGCCATTTATCAGTGCTATCTTTTGTAAAGATGCTGGGCCACAATTCTGGAGTGGAGTGGTCACTGAGAAGGTAGCTCATATAAAATCAGACAAAAACATCCAGGACTCCCTTTGTCTATTAGAAAGAATGTGAAATTCTTTATAATTGCTTTATATTTTTAAAGGAATCTAACCAAATTCCATGACTGTAGAACTACTATTTAATAACCAGACTGACCTGATTCTGAAAAAATAATCTGATGATTATTCCTTGAAAGCTGGTAGCAATTTTGACTCATTTATCCTGGAGTGGTTTGCTGTTTTATTTTGAAACACTGTACCAAATCAGACAGTGGTTACTTGGGTCAATAGAACAACTGAGTTTTCAGAATACTCCCACACCAGAAAAGGGTCCTATAATACAATCCTGCCCCAATGCAAACCACAAATATCCTTAAACTGTGCAGAAGCTGCCTGAAGCACTCTGAAGGTGTTGTGCACTATATTATAAAGCAGTAGTCAATATTTGAAAGTTCAGAGTAAATTTATTATCAAGGTACATATACGTCACCTTATTATACCCTTCAGGAGTTTCCAACCTGGGATCCATGGACCCGTTGCTTTGTGGTATTGGTCCATGGCATAAAAAAGGTTGTGAAACCCTGCCTTATATTCATTTTCTTTCAGGAATTCACAGTAGAACAACAATATACAACATCACAATATACAATATACAATATACGACGTGCCTTGACGTCGCACGTGATGAAGACCATGGAGCGGCTGATAATACAGAATCTGAGGCCACAAACCAGGCACGCCCAGGATCCTCTTCAGTTTGCGTATAAGGAGAAGGTGGGAGTGGAGGATGCTATCACGTATTTGCTGCACAAATCACTCTCTCACCTAGAGGGGGTCAGTTGTGCTGTGAGGATTACATTCCTTGACTTCTCTAGTGCCTTTAACACCATCCAGCCCAAGATCTTAAGGCACAAACTAACGGAGATGGGAGTAGACTCTCACATGGTGGATTGGATAGTGGACTACTTGACAGATAGGCCTCAGTATGTACGGTTGGGAGACTGTAGGTCTGACACGGTGGTCAGCAGCACAGGGGCGCCGCAGGGAACCGTACTCTCTCCGGTCCTGTTCACCCTGTACACATCAGACTTCCAATATAACTCGGAGTCCTGCCATGTGCAGAAGTTCGCTGATGACACGGCCATAGTGGGGTGTGTCAGGAATGGACAGGAGGAGGAGTATAGGAAACTGATACAGGACTTTGTGATATGGTGCCACTCAAACTACCTGCGTCTCAATATCACCAAGACCAAGGAGATGGTGGTGGACTTTAGGAGATCTAGGCCTCATATGGAGCCAGTGATCATTAATGGAGAATGTGTGGAGCAGGTTAAGACCTACAAGTATCTGGGAGTACAGTTAGACGAGAAGCTAGACTGGACTGCCAACACAGATGCCTTGTGCAGGAAGGCACAGAGTCGACTGTACTTCCTAAGAAGGTTGGCGTCATTCAATGTCTGTAGTGAGATGCTGAAGATGTTCTATAGGTCAGTTGTGGAGAGCGCCCTCTTCTTTGTGGTGGCGTGTTGGGGAGGAAGCATTAAGAAGAGGGACGCCTCATGTCTTAATAAGCTGGTAAGGAAGGCGGGCTCTGTCGTGGGCAAAGTACTGGAGAGTTTAACATCGGTAGCTGAGCGAAGGGCGCTGAGTAGGCTACGGTCAATTATGGAAAACTCTGAACATCCTCTACATAGCACCATCCAGAGACAGAGAAGCAGTTTCAGCGACAGGTTACTATCGATGCAGTGCTCCTCAGACAGGATGAAGAGGTCAATACTCCCCAATGCCATTAGGCTTTACAATTCTACCGCCAGGACTTAAGAACTTTTTAAAAGCTATTATTAATGCTTTTTGAGATAGTGATTTAGATGCATATCATATTCTTTACTGAGTTAAGTATTGTATGTAATTAGTTTTGCTACAACAAGTGTATGGGACATTGGAAAAAAGTTGAATTTCCCCATGGGGATGAATAAAGTATCTATCTATCTATCTATCTATCTATCTATCTATCAATGAAAAACTACACACAAAGACTGACAATCAATGTGCAAAAGAAGACAAAATGTGCAAATGCAAACAAAAATATTATTATTATTATTGTTATTAATAATAATAAGTAAATAATATTGAAAACGTGAGCTGTGGAGTCAGTGAAGTGAGTCTATAGGTTGTGGACTCAGTTCAGTGTTGAGGTGAGTGAATACTAGTTCATGAGCCTGATGGTTGAAAGGTAATGACTGTTCAAGAACCTGGTAGTGTGGGACCTATGGCTCTTGTACCTCTTTCCAGATAGTGGCAGTGAGAAGAGAGCATGGCCTGGATGGTGGGGCTCTTGATGACAGATGTTGCCTTTACTCTATATGCCACTGCTGATACTCCACAAATTGGCAATGGTACAGTCCTTAGCAGCAGCTGTAAAGCAAGACATGAAGGACTATGAAGAAGAATGAGGAGAAAAAAAAGGAAGACTACAACAAGTGCATAGTTGAAGCTGCCAGGAGTATGCATTGCTGCTATTCTGTGATAAGACATCACAGTTTGCATCATGGAACTACTGTCACTCCACCACTCCCCTGGTTATATCTTCTCAGCATTCCTGGTGCTGCAACTGAAGCTGAAAGATGTGAGTCCTCTATAGCTGAAAGTGCATGAAATCTTGACATTTTTCTTGAGGGCTTTCTCTCTCTCCTGGCTACAAGTCACTCAAGTGATTCATCTTTTGCAGACCATGCCTCTGATTTAGGCTGGGACACAAGCTGTTAGCACTGCAGCTTGTGTGCTAGTGGCTGCACGTCATACTGAAGGAATCTCTTTAAATTTGCTTTTTTGCCATTCAGCCACTGAAGCCTGATCAGGTAGGAACTCCCCCATATCAGAAAGGAGAGAAGATCCTAAGAGGGTTTATCCTAAACAAATGTTTGTGGGAGGAATCTAAATAAGAAAATATCTGACGTTTGTAAAAAAAAATAATTATGGGTTATTAGGAAGCAGTATGTGAAAAGAATTAAGGTCAGGCTTGTTATGAACTGATAGCCACACATTTATTGTGTGTCAGGGTGCTGATTTGTTAGCCTTACACTTGTCCTCTATCAGTTTGCTTCTCTTAGTACAGATTCTCCTCATTCTCCTGTAAGACAGAAGAGACATGTGAGTATTATGCAATTTGTATCGATGATGATTTTGTCATAGTTGAATAATTGACAGCTTGTGCAAATTGTGAGATGAATGTATAAGCAGTAGTGTATGAGGATATGGTAACGGGGACTAATATTCTCGCAAACAGGTTTGTTACAGCTGTTGGGGAGGGTTTAACTTAACTTGGCAGGGGGGTGGGAACCGGAGTGAAGGGACTCAGGGCAGGCAGATGATGGGACTTAGTTGCAGCCAACAGGCTGAATATCAAATCATTAGGGATACAGAGTCAGAAAGTATAGCAAATACGATTCTCAAGGTGTTGTATCTAAATGCACGTAGTATAAGAATTAAAGTGGATGATCTTGTTGCAATACTACATATTGCCAGATATGATGTTATGGCCATCACTGAATCATGGCTGAAGGATGGTTGTAGTTGGGAGCTGAATATCCAAGGTTACACGTTATATCAGAGGCATAGGAAGGTAGGCACATGGGGTGGTGTGGCTCTACTGGTAAAGAATGGCATCACATCGGTAGAAAGATGCTGAATCCATATGGGTTGAGTTAAGAAACTGCAAGGGTAAAAGGACATTAATGGCATTTATATACAGGCCTCCCAACAGTGTCTGGGAGGTGGACCACAGGGTACAACAGGAAATAGAAAAGGCGAGTCAAAAGAGTAGTCATGGGAGATTTTGACATATAAGTCTATTGGAAAAATCAGGTTGGTAATGGATCTCAAGAGGGTGAGTTTGTTGAGTGCCTAAGAGACAGCTTTTTAGAGTAGTTTGTCGTTAAGCGTACTAGGGGATCAGCTATACCAGATTGGGTGTTAGTAATGAACCGGAGGAGATTAGGGAGTTTAAGGTAAAAGAACCCTTGGGAACCAGTAATCACAATATAATTGAGTTCAGCTTGAAATTTGATCAAGAGAAAGTAAAGTCTGATGTAGCAGTATTTCAGTGGAGTAAGGGAAATTATAATAGTATGAGAGAGGAGTTGGCCAAAGTAAATTGAAAGGAACTGCTGGCAGGGATGTCAGCAGAGCAGCAAAGGCATGCGTTTCTGGGAAAAATGAGCAAGGTGCAGGACATGTATATTCCAAAAGTGAAGAAATACTCAAATGATAAAATAGTTCAACAGTGGCTGACAAAGCTAATGTAAAAGCAAAAGAAAGTACATACGACAAAGCAAATATTAATGGAAAGATTGAGGATTGGGAAGTTTTTAAAAACCTACAGAGAGCAACTAAAAATCATTAGAAGGAAAAAGATGAAATATAAAAGCAAGCTAGCAAATAATATCAAAGTGGATAGTAAAAGTTTTTTCAAGTAACGTTAAAAATAAAAGGGAAATGACGAGTGGATATAGGACCACTAGAAAATGAGGCAGGAGAAATAATAAAGGGGTCAAAGAGATGGTTGATGAACTAAATGAGTATTTTGCATCAGTCTTCACTGTGGAAGACACTAGCAGTATGCCTGATGTAGTGTGTGAAGGAAGAGAAGTGGGTGCAGTTACTGTTACAAGAGAGAAGGTGCTCAAGAAGCTGAAAGACCTAAAGATACATAAGTGCCCTGGACCAGAGGAACTGCATCCTTGGGTTCTAAAAGAGGTAGTGTTAAAGATGGTGGTGCCATTAGAAATGATCTTTCAAAAATCATTGGACTCTGGCGTAGTGACAGAGGACTGGAAAATTACAAATGTTATTCTACTCTTTAAGAAAGGAGAAGGCAGCAGAAAGGAAATTATAGACCAGTTGGCCCGGCCTCAGTGGTTGGGAAGATTTTAGGGGCAATAGTTAAGGATGAGGTGATGGACTACTTGGTGACACAGGGCAAGATGGTACAAAGTCAGCATGGTTTCCTACAGGGAAAATCTTGCCTGATGAACCTGTTGGAATTCTTTGAGGAGATTACAAGTAGGATAGATAAAGGCGATGCAGTGGAGTTGTATATTTGGACTTTCAGAAGGCCTTTGACAAGATGTCACACATGAGGCTGTTTACCAAGTTAAGAGCCCATGGTATTATAGGGACGTTACTGGCATGGTTAGAGTGGTGGCTTATTGGTAGGAGACAGTGAGTGGGAATAAAAGGATCTTTTTCTGGTTGGTTGCCAGTGACTGGTAGTGTTCCACAGGGGTCAGTGTTGGGACCATTTTTTTTTATGCTGTATGTAAATGATTTAGATGATGGAATAGATGGCTTTGTTGCCAAGTTTGCAGATGATATGAATATTGGTGGAGGGGCAGGTAGTGTTGAGGAAACAGGTATGATGCAAAAGGATTTAGACAAATTAGGAGAATGGACAAGAAAATGGCAAATGAAGTACAATGTTGGAAAATGCATGGTCATGCACTTTGGTAGTAGAAATGAATGTGCGGACTATTTTCTAAATGGGGAGAAAATCCAAGAATTTGAGATGCAGAGGGACTTGGGAGTCCTTGTGCAGAACACCCTGAAGGTTAACTTGCAGGTTGAGTTGGTGGTGAGGAAGGAAAATGCTGTGTTAGCATTCATTTCAAGAGGTCTAGAATACAAGAGAAGGGATGTGATGCTGAGGCTTTCTAAGGCACTGGTGAGGCCTCACCTTGAGTATTGTAAACATTTTCAGGCCACTCATCTTAGAAAAATGTGCTGGCTTTGGCGAAAGTACAGAGGAAGTTCACAAGGATGACTCCAGGAATAAAAGAGTTATCCTACAAGGAAAGTTTGATAGCTCTGGGTCTGTACTCATTAGAATTCAGAAGGATGAAGGGGGAATCTCATTGAAACCTTACAAATGTTGAAAGGCCTAGACAGAGTAGATGTGGAAAGGATGTTTCCCATGGTAGGAGATTCTAGGACAAGAGGGCACA
Organism: Hemitrygon akajei; assembly: GCF_048418815.1. NCBI lineage: Eukaryota > Metazoa > Chordata > Chondrichthyes > Myliobatiformes > Dasyatidae > Hemitrygon > Hemitrygon akajei. The sequence goes on along the minus strand of NC_133134.1, from coordinate 143,879,195 downwards.
GCCTCAGGATAGAGGGGAGGCCTTTCGAAACAGAGATGCGGAGAAATTTCTTTAGCCAAAGGGTGGTGAATTGGTGTAATTTGATACCACATGCAGCTGTGGAGGCCAGGTCATTGGATGTATTTAAAGCAGAGATTGATAGGTTCTTGATTGGACATTGTATCAAAGGTTATGGGGAGAAGGCCAGGAACTGAAGTTGAGGAGAAGATGGAAGAAAAGGATCAGCCATGATTGAATGGCGGAACAGACTCAATGAGCCAGATGGCTAATTCTGCTCCTATGTCTTATGGTCTTATATCTAGAGGCTAGGCTTCAGTTGTGATTGAGATTGTTGGTAGATGTGTGAAAGTACAATATATACATTGCATGAGGTGAATGAAACTCAAGGTGCATAAAGCATTTTGCAATACTACATCCAATCACTGGAGCACAATTTCTCATGTTAAACTCTATTACTCTCTCCTCCCACCACCACATGACTATCTACTATTGAACTTCTTGGTTCCATGAAAATCCAACCAAGGACTAATTCCCACCTTCATCTACAAAGGATTGCACAGCAATGTTTATTGGAAAATTAGGGTGGCCATTCTTTCCTATATTGTGCCATCCAGTCAGCTGTTCTACAAGGCATCTACACCAACTGTAACTACAATGTCCTTTCTATTTAGGAGATAGCCGGCCACTAGTATAGTGGCATCTGGTCTGGACCTCGAGGTGAGTATTCCTGGGTTTGAATCCAGTTGCACGTTTGAGTTGAGCATTGAACTAGCAAATGGGCCTCATAAAAAACTGACAAAAATGTTAAAGAAAAGGCAATGTTGATAAGGCACAGAAAGGAGGAACAACAACAACAGCATTTAGGAGATACCATATTGGCTTTAAAGAACAGATGCTACTTTGAATTGAGCTGCAGCACAAATTTTGAATGCACCTAAACAAATGGATGCAGGCAATCACTTAGTACTACCACAGAACTAGTTTTCCAGCATTATCCAAATACTTCCGTTGTCCAACTTGGACAAAACTATTTCCAAATCATTAGAAAGAATGCAATTACCCAATAAGATGAAGAATTTCTGCAGATGTCAGAAATGCCTAGCAAAAAGCACAAAACTGCAAGATGATGATGAAGGGTCTCAGCCTAAAGCATTGACTGTTTATTCCCCTCCATAAATGCTGCCTAATCTTCTGAGGTCCTCCAGTATTTTGTGTGTTGCAGCCAATAAGCTTCTTTTTATGTCATTAATATGCTAATATTTTCATAATTTATGCAACTTTTGGTGGAAATAAACTAAAATGGTGGCAATATTCAAAGTTGTAAGAGGCTTCATGAAGTGGTAATCACTCACATTGAAGCCCTAAGTTAGGTTGTGTGGAGTTCAGCTAAATTTAAAATATATATAGTATGTAGCCAAAGAGAAACACCCAAGCCGGGAAAAGATCAAGCAATGTGCTGTTTACATAAGACTCAACAGGATCCAAATTCTCTTAATGACAGAAATATGCTGTAACTGTTAAAACAATCATATCAAAAATGTAAAGAATGCTTCCCTTTTAAAACTTGCTTAAGTTTGATTTTCTGCCAAATTTATCAGAAATCCAAAATAATATTGACAAAGAATTTGGTTTTCCAAAGTGGAGATATTTTCTTAATTTTAACAGTATTTCAGAATTGAATAGTTATCAGTCCTTTGATTTATCATATGTTAATCTGGGCTTAATAATGTTAATAGAAATATGCTATAAAATTTCATCATTTTGAGGAAACATTTGATGAAATGTATCAAAAATTCTGAGATACATCTAGCAAATGTGAAAAGTCTCCCTTGTACCAATATTCTGATTGAATCAATTTTCCTACAAACCAGCCAAAAATGAAATCCTTTGTTTTGGTGACTTGCTTTCACAGTCACACAGAGCAATTCAAGTATAATTGCAACCCCTTTAAAATAATCACAAGCATTCCCCCCACAACTATCAGCATACACCAACACCTATACCCCCACCTCCGATACCAGCTGATCACTTCTCCCAAGATACCTTCCACTTTCAATTAAAGCCATGACAAGTTAGCAGAAATATTAATATTTTCCTAAAATTACCTGGAAGTATGCTCTGAAATAATGGAAATATGATGTAATGCCAACTTTCAGACAGCTGTGACTGTCATGAGAGAGAAGGGAAATAGGCATCCAGTGTAGAGTACATCTGTGGCCGTTCCCCAATATAATACTATACTGCTTTGAATATGGTTGTGCTGGGAACAACCTACTGGGGGAAGCTGCATTGCCCAGGTCTCTGACACTGAGTCTAGCTCTGTAGTTCGGAAGGGAAGTGGGAAGAAGTGGAGTTCAGTATTGATTGGGGATTGCATAGTTAGAGGAGCAGATAGGAGTTTCTGATTATGTGAAAGAGAACCCAGATGTTATGTTGCCTCCCTGGTCCTGGGATCAGGGATGTCTCAGATCAGGTTCACTGCATTCTAAAGGGGGAGAGTGAACAGCCAGAACTTGTGATACATAAAGGGTTGAGGTCTTGAAGAGAGAATATAGGCAGTTAGGTAGAAAGCTGAAAAGCAGGACCTCAGGTGTAGTAAGAATAAGATGATTCGGTGGATGAATGTGTGGTTAAGAAATTGCGGCAGCAGGCAAGGTTTCAGATTTCTGGATCATTGAGAACTCTTTTGGAGAAGGTTTGACCTGTACCAATATCCTTGCCAGCAGGTTTGCTAGAGCTGTTGGAGTGGTTTAAACAAATTTGGCAGGGGCATGGGAACTGGAGTGATAGGGCTCAGGAAGGAACATTTGGTATACAAGTTGTTTCAGTGTACAATAAGACCATGAGGAACAACAGGCAAATGATAGGTCAAAATTCCAGTCGGTGGGATGAGTTGAAGTCTAACATGGGGGCAAAATTGAAAAGGGTGATGAGTGCAGGACTGACGGTATTGTATTTGAAAGCACAAAGATACGGAATAAGGTAGATGATCTTTTTACACAATTAAAGATTGATGTTGTGGGCATCACTGAATTATGGCCGAAAGAGGATCCTAGTTGGAAACTTAATATCCATGAATACATATTGTATATTAAGGACAGGCAGATGGGTGAAAGGTTGGGGTGGCTCTGTTGCTAAAAAATGAAATCACATTCTTAGAAAGAAGTGACATAGGATCAGATGATGTAGATTTTTTCTGGGTAGAGTTAAGATCAAGGCTTAAAAAAAACCCAGGTGAGAGTGCCTCAGCCTGAAATATCGACTGTACTTTTTTTCCCATAGCTGCTGCTTGGCTTGCTGAATTCCTCCAGCATTTTGTATGTGGCACTTGGATTTCCTGCATCTGCAGATTTTCTCTTCTTTGTGAGAGCCAGGATGTTGGCTACAATTTACGAGAGACAGGAAAGACATGTATAAAGGGCAAAATTATGATAGTCATAGGAGATTTCAATATACAGGTAAATTGGGAAGATCAAGTTGGTAGTGAATCCCAAGTGGATTTGGAGAATGCCTATGAGATAGCTTTTTAGAACAGGTTGTGGCTGACCCCATGAGAGAAAGGTATTTCTGGATTGGGTGATGTGTCATGAACCAGATTTGATTAGGAAGCTTTGGGTTGTTAGGGAGTATTCTGAAGTTATGTGAATATAGCTGATATCAATTCAAACAAGACAAAGAAATTGTATATGGATCAGCCAAACATTATATCAATGGAATTGTGTTAAATTCCCCAAAATCAACCATGGGTTTAAGGAATTTACACCATTGAAAATGTAAATAAATTCAGGGTCAAAGTGTTTGAACATTCAGAGGTGACTGTCACTGAAGATATGTAATTCAAAGGGAGTATTGTCAATCCAAAATAATGAAGTAAATGATGTCATTGTATTGATTGAAATTGTATTGAATCATCTGCCGTTACCTTTGATCTTAAGGATATAAAAATGAGATGTACTCTTAGGTTTGTGAGCTTCTACCGAGAATGTCTCCATGAGAATGCCTGCTTGTGTTATGAATAAAGACTTCTCTATCACCAGCTTCAGTGTCTCTCCAATGACTTTGATCACAGTCACAACATTTGGGGGCTTGTCCTGGACATGTTGTGACCCACTGTGTGACCAGTGACTTAAGCAGTCTCAGGGGATGAGTATTTCCAAAGGTAGCCACCTACACTCAGATCTGTCAATGACCACAGGATCATTAAGTATCAAAGAACATGGTGGACAGCTGAACTAGTAAATATAAAAATACGTTATGTGGTATGTGTGCTTGTGCTCAGTACTAGATACCAG